>NC_064926.1:506719171-507373801 GCF_023897955.1 Schistocerca gregaria | reverse complement strand
GGGACTAGTACTGCTTGAGAAAAGATTATTTCCCGTAGTTGCAGGGCTGTTAATGGTCTTTATTCCAGAATATACGTAATAGCCAGTCGTTTTGTTTCTCACACAGCCTCACAAATCTTGGCGCGCCGCTGGTGAAACAGAGTGCCCATCACACAACGGTGTCCAAAGGCGGGGGAGAGGTGTTGGGGAGGCGACGCTATGAATAGCAGAGAACACGGAGAGGCGGGGTCCGCAGCCGTGTGTTTATCGGCAAGTGTTTAGCCGGCTGGCGGTTTACAGAGGCGACCGGGAAACAAAGGACCTGGGCCAGAAAAATGGACAGCAATTACCGAGTGCCGCGGGACTGCCCGATAAACACGGGCCGCCTTTGTCAGGCGAAGCGGGGGCGGCTGCAGGCTCCAGTCCCGTGCTGCGTGACTCTTTGTGACGCAGCCACAAGTCCGGGGTGACTAACGTCCCTGCCCGCCACTGCCCGGCGAACACTAGCGCGATAATTAGGCAAGGATACCGGCGACTCTGCCGGGTGGCGGTTCGGCGATAAGAAACGCAAAGTTACCAAAGAGGCCGTTAAGCGTAGTCGTTTCCACTTCCTGCTGTCAAAATTATTTCATTTTTAGGGTCCCGCGCCTCAGTGTGTAAAACCGGAATCCTTATAGAATCTAGGTTAATCCTTGCAGACAAGATAACATCAGCCAGACACTTTTTATAATGCTATCTATTTACAGAACTAGCACCGTTACCGGTTTCGAAACGACGCGTTCATCTCCAGACTGCTTCTTTACATAAAGATATACTTTTTATTTTAATTGAATCAAGTGTAGATTCTTGGTGAAACATTGTAAATTAACTAAATAAACACTGTTTTTTTGCATTGTTTCACAATTTTATTATTAATGTTACTGCACAACCTGGGTTCCGGATTATAAGCCGATTTTCAAGTACTTTCACAGATAAATATGATGACAAGGCAAAGACATTCTTCTCAACTTCTTAAGGTATTATTACTAAACGAGCAAATTCAATTCAGTTATTCACCTCTTTTAGATGAGATCACAATCCAAAGACAGAAGCAAAACTTTGGGCCTTAGTCTATCGTAGTTAAAAAGTTCTTGCCTGATGCATAACTTTAGTCCTGTCATCTTAGTGTTATTGCTGAATTGGGTAATATAGTATGTAATTTGTTAAAAATGGTAATTACCGTATTTTTACATTAAGCTATGGAACTATAGCTTAAGAAGCTGAGATGATTATCTTTGCCTTGTGATCACGTTTATCTTTGAATATATCTGAAAATGGACTTATAACCCGAAATCTAAGTTGTGCAGTAACGTTAGTAATAGATATGCAAAAATAGTGTTTGTTTAGTTCATTTTTTTTTAGTTTACATAAGTTTTCACTTTTTATTCCCCCATATAGTGAAAATTCTTTGAGCTTGTAGTGCCGAACAACGAAATCATCATGTGAGGAACGGTCTGTTTAACTGTAATTGTGCCTCATAGTGAGTTCAAATCATGAGAACAAATTATTAAAGTGAAAACGTTTGGGTTACGTATGTTAAAAAATCCACGAAAATACGTTGGATCACTTTGTTCTCCGTTCGTCCGTTAGTCTGTCAGTCTGTCTGTCTGTCTGACTGTTAAGAACCATTTTTCTCAGGAACAAGTAGACGTAAAAAGTTCAAATTTATGTCATATATTAAGCTCTACGGTTCATTGCCGGCGCAATAATTTTAAGGTTATATCTCACTTCAGCAAAACGATACAGCCACGCTGTATATTGATACTCGAAAACTCACTTATCAAAACCTAGAAGCTGCTTCCCGTTGATTTTGAATCATGAAATGTGGCAATCAGCAAATTTTCTCTGTACAAGTAAACGAAAAAGTCTGAAAACTATTAGTTTATAATCATATAGGACGAAATAAGTTTCTGTAATTTTTTATCTGCTTATTTGCTTCTGTCTCGGGTTCTTCGGCCGACGTTCGTGTGATGATTTTGCTGACGTTTCGCCAGCACGAGTGGCTGGCATTGTCAAAGCTTCACCCTCCATTGCCGGAGGTGAACTGGAGCCGGGCTCGCGGCCGCAGACTATATGTACCTTGCGCGCCAACGTCCGAGGGCTTCTCCGCGGTCATTTCCGCGGTCATTTCCGGTGCGTTTCTCCTCTTGCTACCTGCTACGGTCGTTCTCTGCAGTACGGGAAGCCAGGAGCCGTTTACCTTAAGGCTTTCTTCTTTCTTGTTGAAGCTGTTCCCGTGTTTGTGTATTTCTACAGCTTCTCTGTACAAGCGGGTGTGATAGTGCTTCTCTACAGCCAGAACTTCCGTGTCGGTGAATTTTATTACATGTACCTGGTCGGTCTCACTCAGTGCGTGTTCTGCCACGGCCGATTTTTCCACCTGTCCCAACCTGCAATGTCGCTTATGTTCTTTGATCCTGGTGTTGATTGATCTTCCAGTCATTCCGACATAAACTTTCCCGCATGTGCATGGTAAGCGGTATATTCCTGACATTGCAAGTGGGTCCCTTTTATCCTTTGCCGATCTAAGACATTCTTTGATCTTCCTTGTCGGTTTGAAAATTGTCTTTACGCCGTGCTTGTGTAATATACGGCCGATTCTGTCCGTCACTCTGGGAATGTATGGCAGAAAGGCCGTACCCGACATTTCTTTTTCTGGTTTCTTACTTCGCCGGTGGTTTGGCTCTGTTACACTTCTAATATCATTTGTGGAGTACCCATTGCTCCTCAGAACACTTTCCAGGTGTTGCATTTCGCGTTTAAGGTGCTGCGGCTCACATATTCGTGCTGCTCGCGTTACGAGCGTCTGAATCATGCCTCTTTTCTGGCTCGGGTGGTGGTTTGACAGTTTGTGCAGATATCGGTCCGTGTGCGTCGGTTTTCGGTACACGCTATGTCCCAGGTTTTGGCCATCCCTTGTGACCAGCACATCTAGAAATGGTAGTTTTTTGTCCTTTTCCACTTCCATGGTAAATTTTATGTTGGCGTGGAGGTTGTTCAAGTGTCTTAGGAAGTCACCGAGCTGTTCTTCACCATGGCTCCACACGACGAAAGTATCATCGACGTACCTGTACCACACCTTAGGTTTACAAGTCGCCGAGTCCAGTGCCTGTGCTTCGAAATGTTCCATGAAGAAGTTGGCCACCACTGGACTAAGAGGACTACCCATGGCAACGCCTTCCAGCTGTTCGTAGAAATTGCCATTCCACGTGAAATAGCTCGTGGTGAGACAGGCATGGAAGAGCTTCATGATGTCTTGCGGGAAAATGGAACCGATGTGCTCCAGAGCGTCACTGAGTGGCACTTTCGTAAACAAAGAAACAATATCAAAGCTGACCAGGATGTCGTTTGGTGCAAGTTTTAGTTTCTTCAGCTTCTCGATGAAATGTCCTGAGTCCTTTACGTACGTGTCGGTCTTCCCCACGTGCGGCTGGAGCAGAGAGGCCAAGTGTTTTGCCAGTTTATATGTCGGTGAGCCAGGAGCGCTAACAATCGGTCTTAATGGAACGTTGTTCTTATGGATCTTAGGTAATCCATACAGGCGAGGTGGTAGGGCTTCTGTGTTGCGCAGGTATCTCTGTATGTCCTCCGGAACAGAAGATGCCTTGATTAACCGATTCGTATTCCGTGTGATACGCTGCGTCGGATCTGCGCTTAGTTTTCGGTACGTCGTCGGATCTAATAGGTCTCGGATCTTTTGTTCATAATCTTCGGTCTTCATTACGACGGTCGCATTCCCCTTATCGGCAGGCAGTACCAATATACTCTTGTCAGCGTTAAGATTCTTAATAGCTTGTACTTCTTCTTTCTTCAGATTGCATGCTGGTGGTTTAGCTCGGCGCAGTATCCTGGCTGTTTCAGTGCGTATTTCCTCTGCCATTTCACAAGGAAGGGTCCGAATGGCCGCTTCGGTGTTAGCAATGATGTCCTCCACAGGTATAGTTCTTGGGATGACAGCGAAATTCCCTCCTTTTTGAAGAACGGATACTTCCTCTTCGGTCAATTGTCGTTCAGTGAGGTTGACCACAGTGCGTGACATGTCGGGAATCGCCTTGTCAGTCTTCTTCCGGAATCCTTCAAACTTTTTCTTCTGTCGCTCTGTGCAGCGCTCGAGTTCATTCTGCATGCTCCTGTAAGTGATGCTGTCGATCTTGTCCCAGTCGTCTCGATGCATTCTGCTACTTAGTTGGTAGAACATGTCCAAAAGTTCCTGATCCGTTTTTGCCAAGTTTCTCCGTATTGTGTGAATTCGCTCACGAAGAAAAGCTCGTTCCATTCTGTTGTAGATACGATGAGCTTGGGCGGTGGTGAATAGGCGCTTACATTTCAAGAACTTCGGTGTAGCATCTTCATCTCTGCACCGCGAAAGGAAGGCGAGAGAGGACATCAATCGCGCTTTCTTCTTCCGTTGTTGGTCAAGGCGTCGGTACAATCTGCAAATTTCCTCCCCGTAGAGGCGCAATACAAAATTGTTAAGACTTTCGTGGCCACTTGTTGACAAACTGCTTATTTGCTTCTGTCTCGGGTTCTTCGGCCGACGTTCGTGTGATGATTTTGCTGACGTTTCGCCAGCACGAGTGGCTGGCATTGTCAAAGCTTCACCCTCCATTGCCGGAGGTGAACTGGAGCCGGGCTCGCGGCCGCAGACTATATGTACCTTGCGCGCCAACGTCCGAAGGCTTCTCCGCGGTCATTTCCGCGGTCATTTCCGGTGCGTTTCTCCTCTTGCTACCTGCTACGGTCGTTCTCTGCAGTACGGGAAGCCAGGAGCCGTTTACCTTAAGGCTTTCTTCTTTCTTGTTGAAGCTGTTCCCGTGTTTGTGTATTTCTACAGCTTCTCTGTACAAGCGGGTGTGATAGTGCTTCTCTACAGCCAGAACTTCCGTGTCGGTGAATTTTATTACATGTACCTGGTCGGTCTCACTCAGTGCGTGTTCTGCCACGGCCGATTTTTCCACCTGTCCCAACCTGCAATGTCGCTTATGTTCTTTGATCCTGGTGTTGATTGATCTTCCAGTCATTCCGACATAAACTTTCCCGCATGTGCATGGTAAGCGGTATATTCCTGACATTGCAAGTGGGTCCCTTTTATCCTTTGCCGATCTAAGACATTCTTTGATCTTCCTTGTCGGTTTGAAAATTGTCTTTACGCCGTGCTTGTGTAATATACGGCCGATTCTGTCCGTCACTCTGGGAATGTATGGCAGAAAGGCCGTACCCGACATTTCTTTTTCTGGTTTCTTACTTCGCCGGTGGTTTGGCTCTGTTACACTTCTAATATCATTTGTGGAGTACCCATTGCTCCTCAGAACACTTTCCAGGTGTTGCATTTCGCGTTTAAGGTGCTGCGGCTCACATATTCGTGCTGCTCGCGTTACGAGCGTCTGAATCATGCCTCTTTTCTGGCTCGGGTGGTGGTTTGACAGTTTGTGCAGATATCGGTCCGTGTGCGTCGGTTTTCGGTACACGCTATGTCCCAGGTTTTGGCCATCCCTTGTGACCAGCACATCTAGAAATGGTAGTTTTTTGTCCTTTTCCACTTCCATGGTAAATTTTATGTTGGCGTGGAGGTTGTTCAAGTGTCTTAGGAAGTCACCGAGCTGTTCTTCACCATGGCTCCACACGACGAAAGTATCATCGACGTACCTGTACCACACCTTAGGTTTACAAGTCGCCGAGTCCAGTGCCTGTGCTTCGAAATGTTCCATGAAGAAGTTGGCCACCACTGGACTAAGAGGACTACCCATGGCAACGCCTTCCAGCTGTTCGTAGAAATTGCCATTCCACGTGAAATAGCTCGTGGTGAGACAGGCATGGAAGAGCTTCATGATGTCTTGCGGGAAAATGGAACCGATGTGCTCCAGAGCGTCACTGAGTGGCACTTTCGTAAACAAAGAAACAATATCAAAGCTGACCAGGATGTCGTTTGGTGCAAGTTTTAGTTTCTTCAGCTTCTCGATGAAATGTCCTGAGTCCTTTACGTACGTGTCGGTCTTCCCCACGTGCGGCTGGAGCAGAGAGGCCAAGTGTTTTGCCAGTTTATATGTCGGTGAGCCAGGAGCGCTAACAATCGGTCTTAATGGAACGTTGTTCTTATGGATCTTAGGTAATCCATACAGGCGAGGTGGTAGGGCTTCTGTGTTGCGCAGGTATCTCTGTATGTCCTCCGGAACAGAAGATGCCTTGATTAACCGATTCGTATTCCGTGTGATACGCTGCGTCGGATCTGCGCTTAGTTTTCGGTACGTCGTCGGATCTAATAGGTCTCGGATCTTTTGTTCATAATCTTCGGTCTTCATTACGACGGTCGCATTCCCCTTATCGGCAGGCAGTACCAATATACTCTTGTCAGCGTTAAGATTCTTAATAGCTTGTACTTCTTCTTTCTTCAGATTGCATGCTGGTGGTTTAGCTCGGCGCAGTATCCTGGCTGTTTCACACCCGCTTGTACAGAGAAGCTGTAGAAATACACAAACACGGGAACAGCTTCAACAAGAAAGAAGAAAGCCTTAAGGTAAACGGCTCCTGGCTTCCCGTACTGCAGAGAACGACCGTAGCAGGTAGCAAGAGGAGAAACGCACCGGAAATGACCGCGGAAATGACCGCGGAGAAGCCCTCGGACGTTGGCGCGCAAGGTACATATAGTCTGCGGCCGCGAGCCCGGCTCCAGTTCACCTCCGGCAATGGAGGGTGAAGCTTTGACAATGCCAGCCACTCGTGCTGGCGAAACGTCAGCAAAATCATCACACGAACGTCGGCCGAAGAACCCGAGACAGAAGCAAATAAGCAGTTTGTCAACAAGTGGCCACGAAAGTCTTAACAATTTTGAATTTTTTATCTGTCTATCTGTTAAGTCGCTTTTTCTCTGAAATAGTTTTCGTACCAATTCAAAATAATGTGACATATTAAGGTCTAAGGCCACTTGGCAGGGTAAAAAATTTAAGCTTCTAAGTCCATGCAATCAAAAGATTCCGTATGTAGCCAAAGCTATTACTTTTTGTGCAAGTGCAGTTTACATGCACGAACGCACAATAAACTGGACTTGCACCAAAAGCAATAGATTTAGTTAAATAAAAGCTCAGAATTTACGAGCTCAACTAACTTGTATTACTTGTGAAACGCAATGTATGTTCTCAAAGAATATAAAATGCACAGTTGGCTAACACTAATTACGTGCGGTTCCAATTTTGTGCAAATAATAAATAAAGAGAATTCGTCGGCACCCGCTATTTCTCTTAAAAATTCATTTGTGTTTCCTTCGGTGCTAATGCTACCATTTCTATCGGTAATCTCACCATTTGCTACGTCATTTATGTCGCGTACCAAAACTCCGAACCGTAGTTTTGGTAGAGCGCAGCTCTACCAAGGAGCCACCTCAGTGGGCAGTACTTTTGATAAACGTTCCACCTCTCTTGCTCCGCTCGTTTCACTTCTACCCAACCACGGTCGCCACCAATAGCAGCAAGAAAAATTTTAAATCTTAACTCCCTTAAATCCCTTACTATCCAATGACGATGGCCCACCAGTGGTAGCTACAGGAATTTTAGCCGATAGCCTCACTTCTTCACCACTGACGCGGGAATACTTCATTTACTATCCAATGACGATGGCGCACCGATATTAGCCACAGTCTTCTTACTCATTAATCCCACTCCTTCAACAGCTCCCCCTTTGTAAGAGAAGGCGACTCTGGTCTCTTGGCAGTGTTCAATCAGTCATGGATACCACAAGACCCTGTGGTCGAAACGTCGATCATACAGAAGAAATATGACGCGGCCTATAAACCCAGAAGATTTTAGCCTCGGTTTCTTGCACCACTGTCAGTCATTCCCCCTCCTGTTCCAACCGCAAATGGAGTGATTTTCCTGATTTCTTTATTTTGTCTTCGCTGTACATTCCAGGACATATGTTCCTCAAAAAGAACTAACTATCAAGCCCCTCTATAAGCCATAGAAGCCTCGTAAATTGTGAAATACCCCGAATAAATACCTTCTAGCAGCTATTAGGTTGGTGCTGAACTTCGTATCGGTTTTGTTTTACATGTTCGTCTTCCACTTGCTAAGGGTTTCTTTTCGATTGTCGTTTTTTATTTGTAGTTAACTGTTGCTATTTCAGTTACATACTCTCAATTTGTTATTTGAACATAGAGGAGCTGTAGACGCTAAAAAATGAAGTGACAAGTGGAGAAATCTGAACATTTCCGACATATTCTTCCGTCTGAGATCATTAGAATGGTGACAGCAGCAGAGACAACATTTTCGGCTCGTACCACGGTGCAAAGCAGAGCCAATCTTTCACATATGCAATCGCTTATTCGTGTATTCTGACAAAAGAGAAACTTCTGCCGTAATACGATTATGTAGCAAAATGATGATTTGATTTTGAATAAATTGGTAAGTGCGTTTGTGCATCAGATGTAACTTGCACAAGTTTGACACCCCCCTTCGTAGTTGAGATCTCTAAAGCATGCCTGGCGCTCATCTCGGAGGTGTCCGGTTCGAATCCTGATGGCGGAAGAAATATTCGACGACAGTATTTGGTCAACAAGGGGAAGAGAGGTAGTGGTATAGTCCCTGATCATCAGTCCTTGCGCCGTTGCACTGGATTAAATTCCAAACCACTCTGCAGCGTCCCGTGAAATGAGAGGGTTTGTCACTATTGATAGCGATCCGTCCGTTGAACGTTCACGTTGGCGACCCATCTCCGCCCCCCCCCCCCCCCCCCCCCCCGCCTCACGCCCCCTAGGTGCTGGATAAGAGGTCGCCAGTATTCACCCCACTCAGACGTAACATTTACGCTGTTTGTTTCAGGGAATATCTCGTCATTAAATTTATGTAAAGTTTAAAGTTAAATCTTTTCAAGGATTAAGCTCAGTACATTAAGATGCAATTAGCTTAAGCCAGATAAGCGTATAAATTACATGCATTTAAATCATTTTCCTGTAAGAGTCAGATCAGTTTCAGTATATAATTGGGCGTGCCAGAACTATGGCGATTACAGTTTTCTGTGCACGTATCGTGGTATGGTAAACAGGTGACTGTAACCGTTCTTTGTAGTTATGCATCGCGCGATCGTGCACTTTAACGGCCGCTCTGTGTACAACTGTGCATGGCTCACGATTTCTGTTTTGCTGGGGTGATGTGTCCTCATCTTTTGCAGGCGCACTTGAGAATGACTGAAGAACATTTAACGTCACCGTCTTTCTTTGGATGAACTGAAGTTACGTAAGATTACTGAGAAATGATAATATTAAGTTCCTGCAAATTCTGACTTGAAACAATTAGCAATGGCGACATCCATCAAGAAAACTGGATCCTCTTTTCAGAAATATAGTATCTTTGAATCTGTCGATAAAGCTTTTACGTAAATTATTGTACAATTTCATTAGGAACTTTAAAATAGCTATGGGGTACTGTTAGCTTGGAAGGCCCTTCTTGCGGTAACCTATAAATTGATCGTGAAATTTATCGCTGTTTCCCTTCCGAAATGAATATGCAATTTGTAACGACCTTCGTAATGTAAAAATGTTTCCAGTTTGCATCGGAATTTAAAGCCGAAAGATAGTTGCGGATTAAATGCCTCTTGAAAATAATTCTGACAGAAAAAAAGCTTCCGTATATGATTATTCCACTGTTACTAATGTTGTAAGAAAAGGAGTGATATTTTAAATGAAATAAAAATCTAATTTAACAATATATTTTCAAAGTAACTAACAAATGCAACTCACATTTGGTCACCACAACGAATGATCGATAGTTATGACGGAAAAACAAAACCAATATAGTTGCCTCTGAACATAATACGTTTATGTGATTCTATACATTTAATTATTCCAGCAATATTATTAAACATTCGTTTTTCAGTTAAAAAGTGAAGCTAAATACGCAGCTACATTAACATCAGATGAAAGCTAGTACAATTCAGAATCAAGTGAACTGATAAACGAACGTGAAAAATAAACGACTTACGTCGATGATCTTTGTCCATTTAGAGATTACTTTTATGGTTACAGTTCTGAAATATCCAACAAAGTTCATACACTACTGGCCATTAAAATTGCTACACCACGAAGATGACGTGCTACAGACGCGAAATTTAACCGACAGGAAGAAGATGCTGTGATATGAAAATGATTAGCTTTTCAGAGCATTCACACAAGGTTGGCGCCGGTGGCGACACCTTCAACGTGCTGACATAAAGAAAGTTTCTAACCGATTTCTCATACACAAACAGCAGTTCACCGGCGTTGTCTGGTGAAACGTTGTTGTGATGCCTCGTGTAAGGAGGAGAAGTGCGTAGCATCACGTTTCCGACTATGATAATGGTCGGATTGTAGCCTATCACGATTGCTGTTTATCGTATCGCGACATTGCTGCTCGTGTTGGTCGAGATCCAATGACTGTTAGCAGAATATGGAACGATGGGTTCAGGAGGGTAATACGGAATGCCATGTTGAATCCCATCGGCCTCGTAACACTAGCAGTCGAGATGACAGGCATCTTATGTGCATGGCTGTGCAGCCAGGTCTCGATCCCTGAGTCAACATATGAGGAAGTTTCCAAGATAACAAGCATCTGCACGAACAGTTCAACGACGTTTGCAGCAGCATGGACTATCAGCTCGGAGATCATGGCTGCGGTTTCCCTTGACGCTGCATCACAGACAGGAGCGCCTACGATGGTGTATTCTACGACGAACCTGGGTGCACGAATAGCGAAACGCTATTTTTTCGGATGAATCCAGGTTCTGTTTACAGCATCATGATGGTCGCATCCGTGTTTGGCGACATCGCGGTGAACGCACGTTGGAAGCGTGTATTCGTCATCACCATACTGGCGTATCACCCGGCGTGACGGTATGGGGTGCCATTGGTTACACGTCTCGGTCAACCCTTGTTCGCAGTGACGGAACTTTGAACAGTGGACGTTACATTTCAGATGTGTTACGACCCGTGGATCTACCCTTCATTCGATCCCAGCGAAACCCTACATTTTTAGCAGGATAAAGCACGACCTCATGTTGCCGGCCCTGTACGGTCCTTTCTGGATAGAGAGAATGTTCGACTGCTGCCCTGGCCAGTACATTCTCCAGATCTCTCACCAACTGAAAACGTCTGGTCAATGGTGGCCGAGCAACTGGCTCGTCACAATACGCCAGTCACTTCTCTTGATGATCTGTAGTATCGCGTTGAAGCTGCGTGGGCATCTGTACCTGTACACGCCATCGAAGCTCTGTTTGACTCAATTACCAGGCTTATTAAGGTTGTTTTGGGTACTGATTTCTCAGGTTCTATGCACCCAAACTGGGAGAAAATGTAATCACATGTCAGTTCTAGTATAATATATTAGTCCAATGAATACCCGTTTATCATCTGCATTTTTTCTTGGTGTAGCAATTATAATGGCCAGTAGTGTATATCCCTAAAGTCTTATTCTTTTTCTTTGCGCACTCTACAGTGTCTGTTTCCGCACATTTGCATTAATATAATTCATTGGAAAAACTTGTAAAGTTTGGTTGTGACACCACAAGCAGTCGTAAAATACAGCCTAGTGGATCTATGTGTTTCTTCAGATTTATTGAGTCATTTGTCCTTGGAATGTCCGTCACATTATAAGGAAGTTGATTTGAAATGCTGTCAGTCCCTTGCTAAGACTGGAGAGCCTGTGACTGTGGGCGACGCTATCGAGGACGGAAGCGTGATGCTTAGGGTCCAGCTGGATGTGACGTCGCTCAGCAGATCGGCGTCTATTCTAGTCGAGAGCGTCAGGCGACGGCGGCAGATAGGGGCCACCTCTCCAGCTCTGCTCGTCCCCGACAAGTGGCCGCCTGGAATAGACGGCGACCAGGAGCTGCGTCGGCCTCCACCTCAGAATACTCGGGTACTTCACGAGCCCGTCTACAAACGAACGTCGTCACCAAAGTCATCTCCGTCATCGGCCAACACACTGTCGCTTCCCTTGCTTAGAAAAATAAATTAATTTTTACTAGGATCCACTTAATCACACTCTTCAGCGGAAACTCAGTTCCTTGACCAGGTATACGTATATGTTCAACATTACCTACATTCCCAAGTAGACTATATCTTGGACTCAGTTTCTGTTGCTCTTGTTTTCGGGCCGAAGACTGGTTTGATACACCTCTCAAGGCTACTATATACTATATTCTGTGCAGACTCTTCGTTTCCAAATAACTACTGTAATCTAGATCCACTTGAAATGTCATAATGCATTCATCCTTTGGCTCACTCTACAATCTTTATCCCCCGCAGTTCTCTCCAGAACGAAACAGAATTCCTTGATGACTCCCGATTTATCCAGTCGACCAACTCCTTCTTGTAATCAAATTACTCGAGAATAAACTACACTATTGCCTGTGTATTAACCAAAAGCGTTCTACTTTCAAGGAGGTTATAATCTAACATCTTTGTGGCTTCCTTCTCTTTATATCCTTGCTATTGTCGTTCTATTCAAAGTGGAACTAGTATCTGTGGCGCAGCGCAACACTCTAATTGCTTCTCGCATCCCTCATTCTGCTTTCTTCCTTCCTTTTCATCTGTCAAGCTTATCCAATTATTTCTCATTCTTCCTACGCCCAGTAAAGTTCCTATCCATATTTTATTCCATCTGAACTGCACCGACATATTTACGACAGGTGGCGTTCGTCAAAAGCGACTACAATGTAATGAGGATGTAGCTTAACATTATGTTAATAACACTTACCATAAATTCCGCACATTCACTACCGGTACCGTATCTCTCATCATAATTATATTCTGTTTATGCATTACGCACATTAAACGTAGACTGCCTGAAGCACTCTAGCTATTCTGAAAGTAGTAAGTTTTGAACATCTACTATAAAATTTAAATGTTGGGAAGTTTTTTCTTAAAGTATTTGAGTGGAGATTATCTCTCTCTAGCCGCCCTAACAGCTTTGGGAAGACCCAACCGCACCGATCGATCACCGTGCCATCCTCAGCCTTTAGGCGTTACCGGACGTGAATAAGGAGGGGCGTGTGGTCAGCTCACCGCTCTTCCGGCTGTTGTCAGTTTTCGTGACCGGAGCCATTAATCTTGTGAATACTCCTTTAGCTCCAGATTTCAAGAGCTTCTATTAACTTTTTGTATGAACTGTTGATCTTCTATTTTTTACTTCGGTATGCGGTTAATCTACTAAGGCCCTGCCGCAGTGATAACATCGATTCCAACCATGTAGCCGAGCTAAGCATTATCAGTCTTAACTAGCACTTGGATGGGTGAGCGTCCGGTCTGCCGAGCGTTACACAGAAGTGGGATGCGCTCAGCCATTGTGACGCCAATTTATGGGTTACCTGATTGAGAATTAGCGGCTCCGGTCACGAAAACTGACAACAACCGGAAGAGCGGTGTGCTGACCACACGCCCCTCCTTATCCGCTTCAGGTAACGCCTATAGGGTGACATGGTGATCGGTCGGTACCGTTGGGTCTTCCCAATGCTGTTAGGACGGAGACAGAGAGAGATAATCTCCACTCAAATACTTTCAGAAAAAACTTCCCAAAATTTAAATTTTATAGTAGATGTTCAAAACTTACTACTTTCAGAATAGCTGTTGGAGCTTCAGGCAGTCTACGTTTAATGTGCGTAGTGCATAAACAGAATATAATTGTGATGAGAGGTACGGTACCGGTAGTGAATGTGCGGAATTTATGGTGTTATTAACATAATGTTAAGCTATATCCTCATTATATTGTAGTCGCTTTTGAGGAACGTCACCTAACGTAAATATGTCGGCGCAGTTCAGATTAAATAAAATATGGACAGGAACTTTACTGGTCGTAGGAAGAATGAGAAATAATTGGACGGGCTTGACAGATGAAAAGGAAGGAGGAAAGCAGAATGAGTGTTGCCCTGCGCCACAGATACTAGTTCCACTTTGAATCGAACGACAATTGCAAGGATATAAAGAGAAGGAAGCTACAAAAGATGTTAGATTATAACCTCCTTGAATGTAGAACGCTTTTGGTTAATACACAGGCAATAGTGTAGTTTAATCTCGAGTCGAATGGCTGAAACAGAGGAGATGACAAAGTAATTATATTATACATAGGTGCAGCCAAGGAACTGGATGTATGCCGTGTGGTACAGCAGTTATAGATTCAGAGCAGGCATTTGATATGCAAAAAAAGAATGCTACCTATCGGAGAGTTCCAGAAATCTGTGGAAAAAAGAGAAGCAGCTTTATGAATATCTAGAGATCAGTATAAGACCAGCTGTAAGCAAAGAAGCGACGGATGAAATGTGGAATAAATATTCACACCGTCCACTGGCATTAATGTGATACCTGTTAAAAACCTGAATAACCACATTTTGCAGGGCGGACTGGTGCGAGATGAGCAGGAAAACAGTCAGTGAGGTTCTGGAAGGTATCGATAGGGTTCAGCAGACACGCTGACTCCATTGCCGTGGCCAGCTGCGCAATATTTTTCGGTTGAGGATCCTTGGCGCGAACATACCCATCGATTAGGTTCCACAGATTCTCGATTGGGCTTAAATCCAGGGATCATGGTAGTGCTCTTCGAACCACACACGTACGTTGCGAGCTGTGTGACATGTTGCACTGACTTGGTGGTAGATGCCATCGTGACGACGAAAAACGAACTGCATGTAGGGGTGGACCTGGCCCCTTGATCCACTTTTCCTTCCAGATCATAACACTCCGATGATTGTGGCATGGTGTTTGCTGAGAGGCACCCACATGCCTTGCCCATACTGTGGCATAAAGCAGTCAGGCCTGAAAGATGAGTGGTCTGCCAAGCGAGTGGATTTATTCTTATTTCTCAAGTAACATCAATGACTGATTATGAGCTCTAGTATCCACAATTAAGCTACAAATTAATCTCCTCTTTGAATATTACGCAACGGAAACGGATAACGCACATCTGACTATTATGAATTTACACAACTCTGATTGTTCAGTACGCTCTGGCAATACCACTTTTTCTTTCTTACCAAACGACTTTGATCAACACGTGGCCATCGCACTGAATATGAATCGCGCACATACTATAAATTCTGGATATCATGACTACACACTGTTCGAAGAACATGGCCACGAATCTTTTTCTTTTCACTATCTTTTTTATTCCGATAAATTCTACTATGATTCGAAGATAACATAAACACTCCATTACGTTTTATACAACAATTACACATGAGAAACTCCGCCCAGTGGGCATGGCTTTACATTGGTGATTCTCTATCTTATGGTCTCGTACTTATCTAACGCTACAGTGCACTTTCTGGATAGGATGGTGGATCTTTTGCTATATCTCACACTTCGACTCTCACACTCATCATCACGAAAATTTACTCCAGACCGAGCGGTACGAAAAGGAACATGCATAACCCACTGCCTTTGAGCCTATCTTGCTACTCTCCCATGCAAACCACACATACTTAAATTACATGAAATACATCACACTGGCAACATAGAATACATCACAAAGAAGAGTCACGTTATAATCACTTCACTTTCAGCTTTCCCACTTCAATTAATATTCATCCCAGTTTCACACGACACTGCCCCACTTCGTAACTTTTCTTTCCTAGTACGAACTCTGGAGGATATAATGACGTCTTCCTGTGCAATGCAAGCCGAGAGGCGTTGATGGATAGACGGTAGACTCACCTTGCTTCTCTCTTAGAGTATTAGAGTTTGAATCTAGCGTCACACGGAAACGTAACACGCAAAGTAATATTAAGATCATATTCGTCACACTCACGAGTCCTCTACTGATACCTTGGATGAGTGCTTCTCTTTATATTTTATGTCATACACAGATTAAGACTCACGCAGTACTCACCACGTGGAAGTGTTCGTCTCTAATTTCAAGTCCTGCGCATGCCATTTCTTAAATATTTCCAACTTATAGTACACACGCCAGTAATTCAGCTTATCTTTAGCACTCGGAAGTATTTCAACTTAGTTCGAGCACTCGCAATTATTTGCACTTATTGCTACACGTGGTTTCAAATGGCTCTGAGCACTATGGGACTTAACATCTATGGTCATCAGTCCCCTAGAACTTAGAACTACTTAAACCTAACTAATCTAAGGACATCACACACATCCATGCCCGAGGCAGGATTCGAACCTGCGACCGCAGCGATCGCTCGGTTTCACACTGAAGCGCCTAGAACCGCTCGGCCACCAGAGGCCGGCACACGTGGTTTCATTCTGACCGTCGGTCACTTCCGAAGACTTTTACGATCGCCTTAATATTACCTGCCTGTCATTTAATTCTCTCTCCCTCCAAAAGTTATTGAAATAGAGCAATAATTATTCCAAACTACTCTTAAGTATTTCACATTCATACCATTCTCTCCACTCTTTTGTCTTTACAGAGCACACATCAGACAGGTCTTACCAACACAAGATCCAGCGCCAGAGTGCTGAAAACATGTCTGTTCTTCAGGTCATCTCGCACCTCCGCCGAGGTGGAGGAGCACAATGCTACCGCATTGCTCAGCCACATTTCAGGCGCTCAAACCTCAGGTAAATTTCATCTCTTTGGTTCCACCAAAGGTGACCAAAGGACCATCTCAAAGATGATCATATATTGCACGTTCACTATCTGCGGTTAGCAGACGACCATACATTTATTCATTTCACAGATCTCACCAAATTGGATGTAGGGATTTATTTTTGTGGGAGTGCACATGTGATCTATTAAATAAATAAATTGTCCTTCTTTCCTACACTGGTATCCGGATTCGGTGCATTAAGTGAAATTGAGGTGTTATTACAAAAAAATATGTTGTTCTGACAAGAATAACTGAGAATATTGTACCTATTTTCAATGTCGGGCGGTATACGAAGAATGTTGTACCTATTTTCAATGTCGGGGGGTACTTTACCCTTTCATTTCTTTTAGACGTTTCACACTGCACACGCCAAAAGCCATCAGTCCGATGGAGCCTAAAACGTGATCCGTCTGAAAAGACCATCTTTCGCCACTCAGTGGATGTCCAGTTTCGGTAACGGAGTACAAATTCCGGTCTTCATCGGCGATTAACAGCAGTCAGCAACGCTGCACGGACCAGGCGCCTGCTGGGGAGGCCCGTACACAGCAACATTCGCTGTAAGCTCGTTGAGGACACGCTGTTGGCAGCCCCTCAGTTCATCTGGGCGTTTAGTTGTTCGACGGTTGCACGTCTGTTTGCCTGCACAGATTTGCGCAGTCATCGTTCACTCTTATCACGTGTGGCCTGTGATGCATTACATTGGTCTCGGAACCATTTTGCCAAAAAGAGTATATTTAATCACGACGCCACGCCAAACGTTTACAAACTTAGCCGTTTCGGAAATCCTTTCACCCTTGGCTCGAAAGCCAATGATCACTCCCTTTTGGATGTCGCATGAACTGGTCCGTTTCCGCATTACGACAACGGCTGTAATGCTTTCCGAGTCCCCTCGATGCGGTTTATATACCCTCTACCACTAGTACCACCTGCCGCCTGTGAGAGGTTATTGACTGTTGACGTTCAGAGACCGCAAGTCTCTAGAGGAATGGAAGGTTCCAAGTGATTGGAAAGGAGCAAAGGTAGTCCTAGTCTTCAAGAAGGGTCATCGAGCAGATGCGCAAAACTATAGACTCATATCTCTGACATCGATCTGTTGTAGAATTTTAGAACATGTTTTTTGCTCGAGTGTCATGTCATTTCTGGAAACCCAGAAACTACTCTGTAGGAATCAACATGGATTCCGGAAACAGCGATCGTGTGAGACCCACCTCGCTTTATTTGTTCGTGAGACCCAGAAAATATTTGATGCTCGCTCCCAGGTGGATGCCATTTTCCTTGACTTCCGGAAGGCGTTCGACCCAGTTCCGCACTGTCACCTGATAAACAAAGTAAGAGCCTACGGAATATCAGAACAGCTGTGTGGCTAGATTGAAGAGTCTTTAGCAAACAGAACACAGCATGTTCTCAATGGAGAGATGTCTGCAGACATCAAAGTAACCTCTGGCGTGCCACAGGGGAGTGTTATGGGACCATTGCTTTTCACAATATATATAAATGACCTAGTAGATAGTGTCAGAAGTTCCATGCGGCTTTTCGCGGATGATGCTCTAGTACACAGAGAGGTTACAGCATTAGAAAATTGTAGCGAAATGCAGGAAGATCTGCAGCGGATAGGCACTTGGTGCAGGGATTGGAAACTGACCCTTAACATAGACAAATGTAATGTATTGCGAATACATAGAAAGAAGGATTCTTTATTGTATGATTATATGATAGCGGAGCAAACACTGGTAGCAGATACTTCTGTAAAATATCTGGGAGTATGCGTGCGGAACGGTTTGAAGTGGAATGATCATATAAAATTAACTGTTGGTAAGGCGGGTACCAGGTTGAGATTCATTGGGAGAGCCCCTACAAAATGTAGTCCATCAACAAAGGAGGTGGCTTACAAAACACTCGTTCGACCTATACTTGAGTATTGCTCATCAGTATGGGACCCGTACCAGATCGGGTTGACAGAGGAGATAGAGAAGATCCAAAGAAGAGCGGCGCGTTTCGTCACAGGGTTATTTGGTAAGCGTGATAGCGTTACAGAGATATTGATCAAAGTGGCAGACTCTGAAAGAGAGGCGCTCTGCATCACGGTGTAGCTTCCTATCAAGGTTTCGAGAGGGTGCTTTTCTGGATAAAGTATCGAATATATTGCTTCTCCCGAGGAGATCACGAATGTAAAATCAGAGAGATTCGAGTGCGCACGGAGGCTTTCCAGGAGTCGTTCTTCCCGCGAACCATACGCGACTGGAACAGGAAAGGAAGTTAATGACAGTGGCACGTAAAGTGCCCCCCGCCACACATCGTTGGGTGGCTTGAAGAGTATAAATGTAGATGTAGATGCAGAACATAGGCGATGGTCACATTGATGTGACTGGACCCTGTGTAACAGCTATTGAAGAAAACAAACGTGAAAATTTTGGAAATTTGGCGTAAGGTGCTGCTCCAGAAACTAACAATAATACTGTGCATTGACGGTGTGCCCTGGAGGAACGTAATGCGTTAGGATAACACCATCACAGCCGTACACTAGAATCAACACAATTTTCATCATACTGGGGCTCTGGAGCATCACCTGCGATCAACTTTGCGAAAGAAGCGGCGACACTTTCTGCGCAACCCATCCATCATTTTGCACGACAATGCGCTGGCGCATAGGCGCAAGCTGTGGCTGCTCTGTTCGGTCGATGAGACTGGGACGTACTGTACCATCCACCATACTCCCATGACTTAAGTCCTTGTGACTTTGATTGGATTCCGAAGATGAAGGAACCACTTCGTGGCATTCGCTTCAGAACTGTTCCAGAGATTCGACAGGCAGTAGACCGCTCCATTCACACCATCGACGGAACAGTCTCTGGTAACGGGATACTACGCCTTCCACATCAGTGGCAACGGTTTCTAGACAACAATGGTGACTATTTTGAACAACACTAACAGGTGCAAACATGTAACTCTTTTGTATCGGTTCTGAATAAATAATTGTCACTATTTAAGTTCCAGCCCTCGTATATGTGATAGGTGAAATAACCTCAGATTTCAAGAAGAACGTAATAGTTTCATTTGCAGTAAAGGCAGGTGTTCATAATATGATTATATTCTTACTGCTTCCATAATTATGATCTGTCCGGACGTCAGCTTCTTCCCGTGTTTCCAGTAATTGATATCTCATTTTGTAAAATGCTGACAGGAACTGTTTCCAGAATATTGCAAAACTGATGGAAGCCGATCTAGGGATAAATCAGTTTATGTTCCGGAGAAATGTATAAGCACGCTTGGAAATATTGACCCCACGACTCATCTTAGAAAACACACTGAAGAAAGATAAACTTACGTTTACAACCTTTGTAGATTTAGAGGAATTTTTTGGCAGTGTTGAATGGACTACAGTCTTTGATATACTGAAGGTGGCAGGTAGGAAATCTATGGAGCAAACTGTAAATACAGCATTTGTAGAAACCAGACTGTAATTACCAGAGCCGTAGTACACAAAAGGGACCCAATAGTTGTGGGCCTTAGCCAATCCAACATGCTGTTCAAACTGCACAGTCAGCGAGCAATGAAAGAAACCAAGGGGAAAGAAACAGGTCAGGAACTAGACAGAAGATATTTGCTATTTGTCGATGACTTTGTAATTCTGTAAGAGACGACAAAGGACTCAGAGAAACAGTTGAACGGAGTGAATAGTGTATTGAAAGCTGATTACACTGGTAATCCAAATGATTATGACCACTAGAATGAGATTTTCACTCTGCAGTGGAGTGTGCGCTGATATGAAACTTCCTGGCAGATTAAAACTGTGTGCCGGACCGAGACTCGAACTCGGCACCTTTGCCTTTCACGGGAAAGTGCTCTACCATCTGAGCTACCCAGTCCTCACAGCTTTACTTCTGCCAGTACCTCGTCTCCTACTTTCCAAACTTCACAGAAGCTCTCCTGCGAACCTTGCAGAACTAGCACTGCTGGAAGAAAGGATATTGCGGAGACATGGCTTAGCCACAGCCTTGGGGATGTTTCCAGAATGAGATTTTCTGCAAGGTTCGCAGAAGCGCTTCTGTGAAGTTTGGAAAGTAGGAGACGAGGTACTGGCGGAAGTAAAGGTGTGAGGACGGGGGCGTGGGTCGTGCCTGGGTAGCTCAGATGATAGAGCACTTGCCCGCGAAAGACAAAAGTCCCGAGTTCGAGTCTCGGTCCGGCACACAGTTTTAATCTGCCAGAAAAAGTTTCATTATGACCACTGCCCACCGCGACGTCCGATGACGCCTGGTGGTAGAGTTGTAAGCGGAGCAAATATGGACGGGCAATCACCCTAGCGAAGATATGGGCCGCAAATGAGGAAGTCCATTGAGATCAGCCACTTCGACAAAGGACAGATTCATATTACGCAGAGCCTGTGAACGAGTATCTCGAAAATGATGAAGCTGGTCGAACGTTCACGAGCTACTGTCGCGAGCATCTACGAAAAGAGGTAGAAGGACTACAACTAGGCGCTAAATGATTGGACGTCGACGACTCTTCACAGAAAGTGTGATTCGGAGGCTTGTCTGCTCCGTAAAGTAAGATAAATGGTGATCTGTGGCATCTCTGCTGGAAGAGCACAATACTGGTGCCCGCACAAGTGTTGCCCAGTACACAGCTCACTGTACATTGTTCAACTTGGAGCTCCACAGCAGATCACGCCTACTTGTTCAGTATTCACCCAAAGACATCGTCAATTACGATATTAAGATTTCAGTGGGCACGGGATCGTCGGGATCAACAGTCGATCAATGGAAACGAGTCGGCTCTTCGGGTGGATCACATTTTTGCTACACTTAAGTCGATGGATGTCTCCACAAGCGCCACCATCGAGATGAACGGTGGCTCGAAACGTGCAGCGCGTCACCAACCAAGGCTAGTGGGAGCAGTGCTATGTTGTAGGAGACGTTCTTTTGCTCTGTCATGGGACCTGTAGTAGTAATGGAAGATACGCTGACAGCTGTGAACCACCTGCGTCCCTCCATGCTGTTAAAACTCCCCTTATCTGTAAAACCCCCCTATTGTCAGGAACTGGTAGCGGAAAGAATTTAAAATTTGTGTCATATGCTAAGGTCCCTCTACGTAAACAATTTAAGCTTCGAAGTGAATATAATCAAAAGATGCGACCAAATATGGCACATATTTTGGTACTCGCAAACTCACTCACTAGAGACTATACCGGGTGAGTCACCTAACATTATCGCTGGATATGTTTCGTAAACCACATCAAATACTGACGAATCGATTCCACAGACCGAACGTGAGGAGTGGGGATAGTGTAATTGGTTAATACAAACCATAAACTAATGCACTGAAGTATGTTTTTTTAACACAAACCAACGTTTCTTTAAATGGAACCCCGTTAGTTATGTTAACACATCTGATCATATAAACAAATACGTAATCACTGCCGTTTGTTGCACTGTAAAATGTTAATTACATCCGGAGATATTGTAACCTGAAGTTGACGCTTGAGTATCACTCCTCCGCTGTTCCATCGTGTGTACTGGAGAGCACCGAATTACGTAGGGATCCAAAGGGAACTGTGATGGACCTTAGGTACAGAAGAGAGTGGAACAGCACATTACGTCCACATGCTAACACCTTTTTATTGGTCTTTTTCACTGACGCACATGTACATTACCATGAGGAGTGAGGTACACGTACACAAGTGGTTTCCGTTTTCAATTACGGAGTGGAAAAGAGTGTGTCCCGACTGTCCTGTTACTTTACTCTAACAACTACATCACTGAGTGTTTCATAAAAACTATTCATCTTATCTTGATCTGTCCCTTCACAATGCGAATATACTGACACAATCCTAATTTTCTTGCTAGACACTGTGAAATCTATCCACATTAGTCGTTCGTTTGCATACCTTTTTGCAACTACGCTTGGTTCCATTTCTTTCATGATGAAAAGCCCTACACCCCATTGTGCTACTCCTGCTTTGACTCCTGACACATAGACCTTGTATTCTCCCACTTCCTCTTCTTTCTCACCCCTTACCCAATTGTCACTAACAGCTAAAACGTCCAGCCCCATCTTACTTGCAGCCTGTGCCAGCTCTACCTTCTTCCCAGAGTAGCCCCCACTGATATTAATAGCTCCCCATCTCATTACCATTTGTTTTCCAAGTCGTATCTTAGGATTCCCTGGTTTGTCAGTTAGAGGTGGGACTCCGTCACCTCCAAAGGTCCGAGACATTTTGCTCTGATTGTTGCCAGCATCATATTTAAAGTACCAGGGAAGCAGGTTGCTAGCCTTACTTGCTCCGAGTCCCATTGAATTTTACCTCTAACGGTTGAGGGACTAACCGGTGGATTTGGTAGTCTTTGCCGTATGAGCACAAAGGTGACCACGACTCAGAATATGTCCGAGATGCCCAGCCTTATTCCAAAGTAACTGGTACCCCGACTGTCGGGACCACTTACTTGGCCACTCATACGTTGCCCGTGGTTCATGAACTATTGCATGACTACAGAAACCCACACCATGTACCACCTAGTCTAGGGGCTAGTGTAATTGTTTAATACAAACCATACACAAATGCAAGGAAGTATTTTTTAAACACAAACCTACGTTTTTTTTAATGGAACCACGTTAGTTTTGCTAGCACATCTGAACATATAAACAAATACGTAATCAGTGTCGTTTGCTGCATTGTAAAATGTTAATTACATCCGGAGATATTGTAACCTGAAGTTGACGCTTGAAACCTCCGACGTTCAGTTGCGTGTTGTAACAAACACGGGCCACGGTCGGCGAGGAGCATCTGCAGGGACATGTTTACGATGACGACCGTGTTTACGAGTGTAGCTGTAGTGCACTGTTGTAGTTTGGTCTAGCTGTCGCAGTGTCTTGCTGCTATTGTTATTCTCCATTCGTCTCCTCACGCAGACCAACTGTAGTACACCGTGTTACCAGACGTCTGTGATGGTGTAGTGTTGTAGGAACTGTGACCATGGTGTATTCGAACTCTGAAAAGGTGGAGATGATCCTCATCTATGGCGAGTGTCGACGAAATGCAGCTGAAACCAGCATGGTGTATGCAGAACGGTACGCGAACAGAGAGCATCCAACGTGCCGCACATTGCAAAACATCCACCGCCAACTGTATGCAACAGGTATGTCGTAGCACGCAGACGAGTCCGTAACAGGCCCGTCACAGGAGAAGCGGGTGCAGTTGGTGTGTTAGCTACTGTTGCCATGAACCCACACATGAGTACACGGGACATTGCAGCACCGTTTTACTTGTCGTGGTCACCTGGCAAACTGGTCCTGACTCAAGAGGCGATAGACTTCCCTCACTCGATCTGTTGAAACTGCATTTTCCACTGCTATATTTCTGAGACCGACAACTTCTTTTTATTCGAAGACAAAGACTATTTCGATCATACGGTTGGTTGATCGCTTTGCACATTATATTGCTGCCGGTGAGAGGAGTCGGAGGTGATGACCATTTGGCTTTCCTACACTTTATGTCTACGGCTTACTGATCCTGCTATTATTGACGGCTTGAAGTAAAATGCATTACCTGTCCTGCACCAGTATTCAGGTACTCTTGTTGAGCTTCTTCTAATTAATCCTGTTTACATATTTGCACAATATGTAATGTACGCGTTTATTTCCTTTACTTCAATGTAATTTAACTTACATGTAAAATACTCAATAAATTACTGTTAAGACTTTTTAAAGAAAAAGTGGTAAACGTAGCGCAATGTAGATATAATGTAGCGAGTTCGAGACCCCTACATATCTTGTTTCAAATATCGTATTTTAGTAAAAAAAAAAAAAAAAAAAAAAAAAAAAAAAAAAAAAAAAAAAGAGGAGAGGAGGGGGAAATCTCGTCGCCAGAAACAATATGTACTTCGTTTTCCCGTTAAACTGTAGACTGTTGCCCTCTTCCTCCGGTTGGAGAACTGGGGTAAGCCAATGGCTCTGAGCACTATGGGACTTAACATCTGAGGTCATCAGACCCCTAGAACTTAGAACTACTTAAACCTAACTAACATAAGGACATCACACACATCCATGCCCGAGGAGGACTCGAATCTGCGACCGTAGCAGCAGCACGGTTCCGGACTCAATCGCCTAGAACCGCTCGGCAACACCGGCCGGCTATTACACATAGCCTATGAACGACTTCGAAAACGGTGAAGCTGGTCGAATATTTGACAAAGGCCAGATTATTATTATACAGAGCCTATGAACGACCTCGAAAACGGTGAAGCTGGGCGAATGTTTGGCAATGGGCAGATTATTATTACACATAGCCTATGAACGACTTTGAAAATGTCGAAGCTGGTCGAATGTTTGACAAAGGGCAGATTATTATTACGCAGAGCATATGAACTTCCTCGGAAACAGCGAAGCTGGTCGAATGTGCTACTGTCATGAGCATTTGTGGAAAGAGGTAGAAGGACAGTGAAACAACCACTAGGTACTAAATGATTGGTCGTTGAGGTCTCTTCACGGAGCTTGGTGTTTGGAGGCTTGTCTGCTCTGTAAAGTAGACGTCTAAAGCCACATATCTGTGGCATCTCTGCAGAAAGAGCACAATACTGCTGCAGGCACAAGCGCGACGCAGCACACCGTTCATCGTACGGGTTCAGTGTTGACCGAATGACATCGTCAGTTACGATTGCAGTGTGCTCGGGACCGTTAGGATTCGACCGCTGATCTATGGAAACATGTCGGCTCGTTGGGTAAATCACGTGTTTGCTACTCTAAGTCGATGATCGTCTCCACCAACGCCGTCATCGAGGTGCAGTGCGCCACTGGCGCAGTGTGGAGGAAGAAGCATTAAGCTGCGGAAAACGTTCTCTCGCTCTTGTATGGGACCTGTGGTAGTAATTGAAGACACGCTGACAGTTGCGAACCACCTGTACCCCTTCATGCTTGATTTCTTCCTTTACGGCGATGTCATCTTTCAGTAGTATAATCACTCGTGTGTCGGAGCCAAATCCGTGATACAGTGGTTTGATGAACATTATAGTGAACTCCCGCTGATGTCTCGGCGACCAAATTTGCCTAATGTAAATCCTATGGAACCCATCTGGGTCGCTATCGGCCGCCACCACCGCGTACGCAAGTCAGCGGTCCGTTATTTACGCGAATTACGTGACCTGTGCGTAGACGTCTAAAGCCACATAGCTACCAACAAACTGTTGGATGCGTGATACGCAGTGTCAGTGATTTATTTCATTCCAAAGACTGACAAACAGGCTATCAAGCAGGTGGTCGTAATGTTTTGGCTTTTCAGTGTACGTAATTACACTACTGGCCATTAAAATTGCTCCCCCACGAAGCTGACGTGCTACAGACGCGAAATGTAACCGACAGGAAAAAGATGCTGTGATATGCAAATGATTCGCTTTTCAGAGCATTCACACAAGGTTGGGGCCGGTGGCGACACCTACAACGTGCTCACATGAGGAAAGGTTCCAACCGATTTCTCATACACAAACAGCAGTTGACCGGCGTTGCCTGGTGAAACGTTGTTTCGATGCCTCGTGTACGGAGGAGAAATGCATACCATCACGTTGCCGACTTTCATAAAGGTAGCATTATAGCCTATCGCGATTGCGGTTTATCGTATCGCCACATTGGTGCTCGCGTTGGTCGAGATCCCATGACTGTTGGCAAAATATGGAATCGGTGGGTTTCAGGAGGGTGATACGGAACGTCGTACTGGATCCCAACGGCCTCTTATCACTAGCAGTCGAGATGACAGGCATCTTATCCGCTTGGCAGTAACGGATCGTGCAGCCACGTCTCGATCCGTGAGTCGGCAGATGGGGACGTTTGCAAGACAACAACCATCTGCACGAACAGTTCGGCGACGTTTGCAGCAGCATGGACTGTCAGCTCGGAAACCATGGCTGCGGTTACCCTTGATGCTGCATCACAGACAGGATCGCCTGCGATGGTGTACTCAACGACGAACCTTGCTGCACGAATGGCAAAACGTCTTTGTTTCGGATGATTCTAGGTTCTGTTTACAGCATCATGATGGTCGCATCCGTGTTTGGCGACATCGCGGTGAACACACATTGGAAGCGTGTATTCGTCATCACCATACTGGCATATCACCCGGCGTCATTGTATGAGGTGCCATTGGTTACACGACTCAGTCACCTTTTGTTGGCATTGACTAAATTTTGAAGAGTGGACGTTACATTTCAGATGTGTTACGATCCGTGGCTCTACCCTTCATTCAATCCCTGCGAAACCCTACATTTCAGCAGGATAATGCACGACCGCATGTTGCAGGCCCTGTACGGGCCTTTCTGGATAGAAACAATGTTCGACTGCTGCCCTGGCCAGTACATTCTCCAGATCTCTCACCAACTGAAAACGTCTGTTCAATGGTGGCCGAGCACTGGCTCGTCACAATACGCCAGTCACTACTCTTGATGATCTGTGGTATCGCGTTGAAGCTGCGTGGGCAACTGTACCTGTACACGCCATCCAAGCTCTGTTTTACTCAATTACCAGGCTTATCAAGGTCGTTATTACGGCCAGACGTGGTTGTTCTGGGTAGGGACTCTCAGGTTCTATGCACCCAGATTGCGTGAAAATGTAATCACAAGTCAGTTCTAATATATTTGACCAATGAGTACCCGTTCATCATCTGCATTCCTTGTTGGTGTAGCAGTTGTAATGGCCAGTAGTCTAAGTTTGTACAGAACCCTCAGAACTCAACTCCTACCGTTTTTCTTTTTCAGAAACGCCGTAGTCTTATAAGCCACTTCTTATGTTAAAGGAGGGTTCTGTCTGCTAGAAGGTCAGCTGCTTTGAGCAGCAGCTCCCGTCCAGAAGCAAAGGCGAGGCTCCCGTCACCCACGCGGTGTTAAATGTCACAGCGCCGCCACCCGGCCGCGCATCAGGCAAGTCCTGAGGAGCGCTCCTGGTGCGGGAAGAGGAGCCGGGCACAGCTGAGCGCCGCGCCGCGATGCCATCAGCGGATCGTCGGTAGCCTTTGCATCTCGGCGGCTCGCAACGTAATTTTAACGAGCCGTCGTGCGCAGCTGTCTCTGAGCCGCCTCCGCGCTACACCATATTAATGTCCCGTCTCGCAGGCGGAAACGGTAACCTTAGACACTTGTCGGCGTTTCGTCTCATGTGGCATCGTCCTCTTCAGGAGTCCGGCGGGCAGACGCGCCCGAAACGCGGCTTGCGCGGAGAGCGGGGCGTCGCTCGGTACAAAGCGCGGACGCAACGAACGCGGGATATTTATTATATCGGTTTAAGTGACTAATAAACGCACGCGGATTATAAGTCCGGCTGCGTGAACCGCGACCCCCGAGCGGCTCGTAAATCTGCGCCGGCCGAGACGCCGTCGCCGGCTCTGAAAGGTCATCTCTCGCAGCCCCGCCGTAATCGGCGGCATCGCCGCGCTCGCCGGATATTTATGGCCGCTGTTTAGTTTCGCCAAAGTAGAACGAAATGCTGATGTATGGCTTCGCATCTACCGGTGCGCACTCGCCGCGGTTTTTCTCTCCCTTGCGGGGGCGTACTGTGGGAAAATGGCGCCGAGGAGAGTGGTCGCGTCTAGAACTGCGATGCGGACAGCGTGGAGGGTCGGTTGAATGTGCGTTCCTGGGTGGGGAAACGAGGTACGTCCAATGAAGACACCGTCCACCTCTCACCTATCATTTTCATCTGTAAGTCATTTATACAAGGTGAGTACTGGGTGTTTTAGCTAAGGCGTTTTTCTCTGGACCTTACTAAACAATGAATAAAAGTATAGGGCACAGACTTCTCCCCGACGAACAACAAGGAGTGCAGAAGCAAGGACTGCTGCCCTGTGTAGGTTCCTGACAAAAAAGAGAGTAGTTCAATAAAATTTAATTTTTATTTCCGATCACGGATCCCCATTCCTCTTAAAATTACGTCACGGATTAGACTGATCGCAAAAAATTCAGTCATGAAAACAAAACTCGCTGTTTCTGGAAGACATTTCGTCCCTTAATCCAGACTTCAGAACTTCTGTTGTAAACAAGCTGTTTAGGTTTTTATGTTGGTAACGCCACGTACCGCTCTACATGAAAATCACTGACTGTGCTGTGTGAAGTCTGTGGCTGGTTTTCATTGTTGGAAAATATGCTATTGTAGTGCTGGGCAGTTAGAGGTGAACAGCGCGTAGCGTTGCGCAGTTGGGAGGTGAGCCGCCAGCAGTAGTGGATGTGGCGAGAGAGATGGCGGAGTTTTGAGAGCGGATGATCTGGACGTGTGTCCATCAGAAAGAGTAAATTTGTAATATTGCATATCATGAACTGATAGATATATATGATGACTTATGAACATTATTAAGGTAAATATATTTTTTGTTCTCTATCAAAATCTTTCATTTGCTAACTATGCCTATCAGTAGTTAGTGCCTTCAGCAGTTAGAATCTTTTATTTAGCTGGCAGTATTGGCGCTCGCTGTATTGCAGTAGTTCGAGTAACAAAGATTTTTGTGAGGTAAGTGATTCATGAAAGTTATAGGTTATTGTTAGTCACGGCCATTCTTTTGTAGGGATTGTTGAAAGAAGGCGCTAAAAATATTGTGTTTCAGTTTAATGATGATCAGAATAAATAAAGAAAGAAATGTCTAAGTACGTTCACTTCTGCTCAGCTGTTTGAAAATCAAATAATGTAAAAGGTTTATCAGCACAGCAATTCATTAATTTTTCTAAGGGGACTTTTCACTGTTTCGGCATCAGTTTCCGTATTTCGTAATAATTGACTGAAAATCATGGAGTGAAACAGAAATTATTTCTGGCTATTCCTGAGGTAAATCTCTAGGCCTTCCACTGTTCCTTATCTGTGTAAACGATGTAGGAGACAATCTGGGCAGCCGTCTTATGTTGTTTACTGATGATGCTGTCGTTTATCGTCTAGTAAAGTCGTCAGAAGATAAAAAGATTGCAAAATCGTTTAGAAAATATATCTCTATGGTGCTGAAATTGGCAGTTGAACCTAAATAATGAAAAGTGTCAGGTCATCCACATGGGTGCTTAAGGGAATCCCCTAGAACTTCCGTTACACCATAAATTACTCGTGTCTACTACTCAACTAAATGCCAAGAAATTGCAATTACGCACAAGTTAAATTAAAAGAATGATTACAAAACGTTTTTAGGATGACGAACCAAAAACTGTGATTTATTTTCTGAACACTTAGAAAATGCAATAGATCTACTAAACAGACTGCTTACACTGTGCTTCTCCGTCCTCTTTTGCAGTGCTGCTGCGTGGTGTCGAATCCTTACCACATAGGATTAACGATGTACATTGATAAAGTTCGAAGAAGAACATTACGTTTTGTGTTATCGCTAAGTAGGGAGGAGAATGTCACAGACATGATAAGGGGTGTATTGTGGATTGCGTATTAAACTGGGGACCTAGAAACGATGGAGAGGGTTATTCCCCTCCTGGGACTGTCTCATACTTGAAGAGTGTAACACCAAATGTCTGCGTGTTAGAGTAATTATGGGACCAGCATGTTCTAGGCGCTGCAGTCCGGAACCGCGGTACTGCTACGGTCGCAGGTTCGAATCCTGCCTGGGGCATGGATGTGTGTGATGTCCTTAGATTAGTTAGGTTTAAGTAGTTCTAAGTTGTAGGGGACTGATGACCTAAGATGTTAAGTCCCATAGTGCTCAGCGCCATTTGAACCATTTTTTTGGACCAGCATGCCTTTCCGCTCAGGAAGCAGCGTGTTAGACTGCATGGCTAGCTGTGTGGGCTGATATGGGGTATCCTCTGGACGACTTTAAAACAAGGCATTCCTCAGTGTGATTGGATCTTCCCCACAAAATTTGAATCACCAACTTTCTCCTCAGAATGCGAAAATATTTGTCTGATTTGCAGAGTATCCATGTAGATGTAGCTGTATATCATAGCATTGTATGTGTCTGGCAAAAGAATAGAAAAAAAGATGTGTATCAGTACAGAAATTAATCAAAGAAATGAGCAACTTAACAAATAATCGTGAAAAACATACCTAATAATTCGAGGACCATCCGGAAAAGCAGTGTCCAATGGGGCCCGAAGTGGCAACCACTGTGAAAATCCTCTGAAGTTTTGGGCAGATGTGTTGGGCGCTCGCGTAACGTCGCTCTGGTCACTTCTCAGAGCACAGTGAGCACGTAGAGATGGCTAGAACAATAGTCTCCTGCGCGAGTATGAAGACCTGCTGAGAGATTTCGCCTGATGTCACGCAACCCACGTAACTGTTACGCGTTTCCCTGTTCATGGCACTCCTCAGCCGCACTCTGAAGATGCTCCTGCAGCGTTTTCAATTTGAAGTGTTTCGTCACCCACTCGCTGTTTCTGGAAGACATTTCGTCCCTTAATCCAGACTTCAGAACTTCTGTTGTAAACAAGCTGTTTAGGTTTTTATGTTGGTAACGCCACGTACCGCTCTACATGAAAATCACTGACTGTGCTGTGTGAAGTCTGTGGCTGGTTTTCATTGTTGGAAAATATGCTATTGTAGTGCTGGGCAGTTAGAGGTGAACAGCGCGTAGCGTTGCGCAGTTGGGAGGTGAGCCGCCAGCAGTAGTGGATGTGGCGAGAGAGATGGCGGAGTTTTGAGAGCGGATGATCTGGACGTGTGTCCATCAGAAAGAGTAAATTTGTAATATTGCATATCATGAACTGATAGATATATATGATGACTTATGAACATTATTAAGGTAAATATATTTTTTGTTCTCTATCAAAATCTTTCATTTGCTAACTATGCCTATCAGTAGTTAGTGCCTTCAGCAGTTAGAATCTTTTATTTAGCTGGCAGTATTGGCGCTCGCTGTATTGCAGTAGTTCGAGTAACAAAGATTTTTGTGAGGTAAGTGATTCATGAAAGTTATAGGTTATTGTTAGTCACGGCCATTCTTTTGTAGGGATTGTTGAAAGAAGGCGCTAAAAATATTGTGTTTCAGTTTAATGATGATCAGAATAAATAAAGAAAGAAATGTCTAAGTACGTTCACTTCTGCTCAGCTGTTTGAAAATCAAATAATGTAAAAGGTTTATCAGCACAGCAATTCATTAATTTTTCTAAGGGGACTTTTCACTGTTTCGGCATCAGTTTCCGTATTTCGTAATAATTGACTGAAAATCATGGAGTGAAACAGAAATTATTTCTGGCTATTCCTGAGGTAAATCTCTAGGCCTTCCACTGTTCCTTATCTGTGTAAACGATGTAGGAGACAATCTGGGCAGCCGTCTTATGTTGTTTACTGATGATGCTGTCGTTTATCGTCTAGTAAAGTCGTCAGAAGATAAAAAGATTGCAAAATCGTTTAGAAAATATATCTCTATGGTGCTGAAATTGGCAGTTGAACCTAAATAATGAAAAGTGTCAGGTCATCCACATGGGTGCTTAAGGGAATCCCCTAGAACTTCCGTTACACCATAAATTACTCGTGTCTACTACTCAACTAAATGCCAAGAAATTGCAATTACGCACAAGTTAAATTAAAAGAATGATTACAAAACGTTTTTAGGATGACGAACCAAAAACTGTGATTTATTTTCTGAACACTTAGAAAATGCAATAGATCTACTAAACAGACTGCTTACACTGTGCTTCTCCGTCCTCTTTTGCAGTGCTGCTGCGTGGTGTCGAATCCTTACCACATAGGATTAACGATGTACATTGATAAAGTTCGAAGAAGAACATTACGTTTTGTGTTATCGCTAAGTAGGGAGGAGAATGTCACAGACATGATAAGGGGTGTATTGTGGATTGCGTATTAAACTGGGGACCTAGAAACGATGGAGAGGGTTATTCCCCTCCTGGGACTGTCTCATACTTGAAGAGTGTAACACCAAATGTCTGCGTGTTAGAGTAATTATGGGACCAGCATGTTCTAGGCGCTGCAGTCCGGAACCGCGGTACTGCTACGGTCGCAGGTTCGAATCCTGCCTGGGGCATGGATGTGTGTGATGTCCTTAGATTAGTTAGGTTTAAGTAGTTCTAAGTTGTAGGGGACTGATGACCTAAGATGTTAAGTCCCATAGTGCTCAGCGCCATTTGAACCATTTTTTTGGACCAGCATGCCTTTCCGCTCAGGAAGCAGCGTGTTAGACTGCATGGCTAGCTGTGTGGGCTGATATGGGGTATCCTCTGGACGACTTTAAAACAAGGCATTCCTCAGTGTGATTGGATCTTCCCCACAAAATTTGAATCACCAACTTTCTCCTCAGAATGCGAAAATATTTGTCTGATTTGCAGAGTATCCATGTAGATGTAGCTGTATATCATAGCATTGTATGTGTCTGGCAAAAGAATAGAAAAAAAGATGTGTATCAGTACAGAAATTAATCAAAGAAATGAGCAACTTAACAAATAATCGTGAAAAACATACCTAATAATTCGAGGACCATCCGGAAAAGCAGTGTCCAATGGGGCCCGAAGTGGCAACCACTGTGAAAATCCTCTGAAGTTTTGGGCAGATGTGTTGGGCGCTCGCGTAACGTCGCTCTGGTCACTTCTCAGAGCACAGTGAGCACGTAGAGATGGCTAGAACAATAGTCTCCTGCGCGAGTATGAAGACCTGCTGAGAGATTTCGCCTGATGTCACGCAACCCACGTAACTGTTACGCGTTTCCCTGTTCATGGCACTCCTCAGCCGCACTCTGAAGATGCTCCTGCAGCGTTTTCAATTTGAAGTGTTTCGTCACCCACAATATGGGCTGTAATTGGCTCCCACTCAGTTTCATCTCTGATCACATGAACTGTTTGCTATGAAGACAACATTTTGGAACATATACCGAGCTGTAGACCAGCGTAGAGATTTGGTGGAAAGCATAAGCAGCTGTCTTCTATGACGAGGGTATTGGGTAGTTGGGACAACGCTATGATACACATCAAAGTCGGACCAGGGATATGATAAGAAGTAGTTAACTGTCACAAACAAAACATTTATTATTTTCATAGCGTTTCGCGATCGATAGTACCTTACTTTCCGAATAGCCCTCGTATATTCTCCCTGTTATCCAGCGATACTTTGGCTCAGAAACGTCTGTTCTTAAGTTCCAGAAATAGTCAGACAGCTGTGACATACAGGTCTTAGCCTTACAGCGGACGGTAAATTACGATACTGACAGCTTTCATTCTTTTAGGGGTGATTCCAGTTATTTCTTCCACACAGAAATAACAGTCTATTGCGTGATCCGTTGGTTCCCTCCAAATCTTGAGGACACCAAAGGACTTTTGACTTAACCCTTTTAACCAACTTGTCAGGAGTGTAACACCTGTGAAACAGCATATTTGCACAGCCTATTATTTGTCTTGGTCGCCACACAGAATAATGTTCAAAATGTTCTTTTCGAGATCGTTAAGGTTTCGTTTTTACCATATCGCAGTTAACTTACCACAGAAGTAACAAAAAGTATATTGTTATTTGACAGGTCATTTTTTTCTTCTCACTTTGCGCAAAACAGAAACCTTTCCGAACTTACACCACCTCACTTGACAAATTCAGAGGTCACTCGCTTCTCAACAAATACAACGCAATGCTATGCAACGTGAGCGTGGCACGTCAGCCTCCTTCGTATCCTGTACTAAGGATCATGCATGGAATTCCTTGTACGTATTTCTATTGTTTACCAACTACATTCGCAAAAAATAATGAAAACGCAAATTAAGTCAGCAATTCCAAAGTAACCAACATGCGGCATATCCGAGTTATTTTATAGAAATAGGGTACCGTGTCACAAAAACTGAGCTCAACAGGCGATAACGAATTTCATTTTCGAATTCATTAATCACAACCTAGCTAAGAACACCACTCACATTCCTTGAGACAATAGTGCTGTTGGCCAGGGTTATTAATTCAAATATCGACGAAATTAATTGATGAATAAATGAGAATAAACAACTTTTCTCTGCAATAAGCAGCACTGTGGACTTCCTTAACAGAAAACTATCGTCTAGTGGATGCGGAGTAATTTTCTGGAGCACAGATTAATTTGAATGCTGGTGACATTCTGCAGAAGCTTCAGAGGTGGTGGTCCCTATTGCTGTACACACCGGTACCTCTAATACCCAGTAGGAGGCCTTCTTGCATTGATGCATGCCTTTGTTCGTCGTGGCATAGTATCGACAAGTTCATCAGGGCACTGTTGGTCCAGATTACCCCATTCCTCAACTGCGATTAGGCTTAGATCCCTCACAGTGGTTGGTGGGTCACGTCGTCCATAAACAGCCCTTTTCATTCTATCCCAGGCATTGTCGATAGGGTGCTTGTCTGGCGAACATTCTGGCCACTCTAGTCGAGCGATGTCGTTATCGTGAAGGAAGTCATTCACAAGATGTGGACTATGGAGGCGCGAATTGTCGTCATGAAGACGAATGCCTCATAAATATGCTGCCCGTATGGTTGCACTATCGGTTGGAGGATGGCACTCACGTATCGTACAGCCGTTACGGCACCTTCCATGACCACCAGGAGCGTACGTTGGCCCCATATAATGCCACCACAAAACAGCAGGAAACCTCCACGTTGCTGCAACCACTGAATAGTGTGTCTAAGGCGTTCGGCCTGGCCGGGTGGCCTAGAAACAAGTCTCCGTTGTAAAATGTAAGCTTTCTCATCCGGCGTCTTTATTAATTAAAACTTCCGGGCTGAATTGCCTTGGTCCATATGTAAAACTTCTTCTCCTTTGGGGCTCCTAATCAAGAGCTGGCTAGATATATTGCTTCTTTGTTGCAACCGTATATAGGTAAAGCTAACACTCACATTAAAAATTCCATACATGTAATCGAAATACTGAGGGAGGTCACAGTTAGTCCAAGTGACGTACTTGTCAGTTTCGATGTAGTATCGCTGTTCTCCATGGTCCTTGTTGACGAAGCTCTTTCTTACATAGCTGATAGGTTTCCTAATGATATAATAGCTTTGTTTCGACATTGTCTATGCTCGACTTATTTCAATATAACAACGAGTTTTATGTACAGATTGATGGGGTGGCCACGGGTAGCCCTCCGAGCCCAGCTATTGCTAATCTATTTATGGAATTTTTCGAACAACAAGTGCTGCAGTCGGCCAAAAAGAGCCCTCTGAAATGGTATCGCTACGTGGATGACACCTTTGTGATATGGAATCATGCTGAAGAGGAACTAAGTGATTTTTGGTGCACATAAACAGTTTCAATCCAAAGATACAATTCACCATGGAGAAAGAGAGCAATGGACAACTAATTTTTTTGATGTATTGGTTATTAGACGGGTAGAGGGGACTTTAGGGCACAAGGTCTATAGGAAAGACACACACACCGATCATTACCTACATAAGGATTCGAATCATCATACTAGTCAGAAGAGAGGAGTCATAAAAACTTTAGTGGTCAGGGCTAATAACACCTGTGAGCCAATTTATTTACAAGATGAATTAAGCCATTTGCGAACGGCTTTCGAGAGAAATGGGTACACTGACAACCAGATAGATCGAGCCCTCCACCCTAGAAGAAAAGTGCCCAAAAAGACACGACAGCAACCGTCGGCTGGAAAAGTTTTTCTTTCTTTTATTCATAACATCACGGACCGTATTGGGAAAGTTTTGGCCAAGTTTCAACTGGAGACAGTCTTTCGACCTACCAAGAAAATTAGTGAAAGTTTAAGATCGGTGAAAGACGCACGACACCCTTTAGCTACCCCAAGTGTGTATAAAATTCCGTGTAGCTGTGGCATGGTTTATATTGGAACAACTAAAAGGAGTGTTAATACCCGTTTTCAAAGACGGTGATCACGAAATAAAATTTAGTGAGACAAACGTGATAGCTAGGACCTCAAATTATTATACCCGCTTGTACAGAAAAGCTATAGAGATCTACAAGCATGAAAATAATTTTAATAAAAAAGAAGAAGGATTGAAACTAGACAAGATATGGCGGTCGACTTTGTACCAACGAAGTGACACTCCATTACCTGTAATCGAGAGAGATGGCACTAGCCCTAAGATAGTTTGAAAGTCGAAAGCACGTGATGAGTGGTGGCACCCTCTAAGCGCTCTGTATACGCGAGACCTCCAGTCGCCGACTCATCTCGGAAGATGTTGCCCGCAGTAGGCAACTAAACGTCAGGAAAGAGAAGAATTTTTATATATGGACCACGGCAATTCAGCTCGGAAGTTTTAATTAATGACGTCTCCGTTGATTGTCTGGTTGAAGGTATATGCGACACTCATCGGGGAAGAGAACTTGATGCCAATCTTGAGAGGTCCATTCGGTATGTTTTTGGGCCCGTCTGTACCGCGCTGCATGGTATTGTGGTTGTACGGTTTGAGTCGTAACACGACGTCCTGAGGCTGCACGGCAAGTGTTATTCAACATGGTTGCGTTGTTATCAGGGTTCATCCGAGCCATAATCCGTAGGGAGCGGTCATCCACTAAAGAAGTAGCCCTTGGACGGCCTGAGCGAGGAATGTCATCAACAGTTCCTGTCTCTCTGTGCCTCCTCCATGTCCGAACATCATCGCTTTGGTTCACTCCGACACACCTGGACACTACCCTTGTTGAGATCCATTCCTGGCACAAAGCAACAATGCGGACGCGATCGAACCGCGGTAATAACCCTCTAGGCATGGTCGAACCACAGACAACGCGAGTCATGTTGCTCCTTCATGGTGGAATCGGGTGTCGGACACCCTCCGTCTAATAGGCGCTACTCATGCATGGTTGTTTCCTCCATCTTTTTTTTGGGGGGGGGGGGGGGTTAGTGACATCTCTGAACAGTCAAAGGGACTGTGATACAATATCCAGAGTCGACGTCTATCTTCATCAGTTCTAGGAACCGGGCCGATGCAAAACATTTTTCTGACGTGTATGTTATCTGTGGGGTATAGATGTGCATATGACAAAGCTTCAAGACAGCCTTCATACGAAATAAAAAAACGTGCTACTGATGTGTAGCACAACACAGAGGACTCACTGATGAAAAGCGAACACGACGTGGAGCTGGCTGAGTCCTGTGACGTCGGTAGTGCTTTTTGTATTATAACTTGACTGTTGTAGAAGCATGCATTTTCAAAAGCTTAACAGTTACCTGTAGAGTTATGTATAGTGGACAGATGTGCGGATTCTGGCTTTAAGCGTTGTTGGTCACGTCAGATTATTAATGCTTTTTTAAATCACTTTCATTCTTCTAAACAATCCTGTGACTTCCTTAAATATGTGTTGGAATATTAGGTGTTAGGCATATACAGGGTGACTCAGGAGGAAAGGTGATAGCGATGGTGATTCTGAACAAAAAGCTTGATGTGAATTTATGCCCTATTCCAAATGGTTTCCGAGATAGAACACTTTTAATTTAGATTGCTATTTATTTTCTATATTATTCATAGTCATTGTTTAGAACGTACCACATTAATATAGAGGAAGTTGAGATGAACAGTTTGATACAGGACGCTTGTGGTCTATCAAGTCGCAAAATTACCTCAAACTGGTCTCCAAAATGAACCTAAGCTATAGCACACGCGCGTCGGGCGAGAGTTTCAATATTCTCACGATCTCTCCGCGCAAACTGTTACTTCTAGACAAAAAATAAATAGGACTTTGTTGTAGCAAATTTAATTTAGTTTAATTGTGTACTATGACACGTTTTCGTTGGAGTGTGCGGTTTTCGAATTATTAACGAAAAACGTACAAAAGTGATATTAAACGTGTTCTATCTCGGAAACCATTCGCCATAGGGCATATGTCCGCATGAAGTTTTTTGTTCAGAATCACTACTACTATCGCATCTCAAAGCATCTTCCCTCCTGACTCTCCCTGTATAAGAGTATTCTCATTCGGAAATGAGATTTTTCAATTTTATGAAGGTGTAAGCGAACATGAGCCAACGCGTTTCAAGATTTCTGTCTACGAGACTGTCTGATTCCTCGCAGTTCAGTATTGCGTATACCACAACCAGAACACTATGGGTAACTTGTGCAGAAGGTTGGGCTTTAATAGATGCAGTGACTGCGCAGCTGTGTTTGTACAATGTTCAGTAATTAGCACCATAGACATTTCCGAGTCGAAGCGATTTACCGCGTTTTTGATGATATAGAATGTCCGTAGTTAATGACTCCAAAGCTATTCCAGAACTAATTTTTAAATTGCATAATAATTCACTGTTCATTCCACCTACTTTCCCATAACGTTTTCAGCGATCTCGTCCTCTCATGTTCGAAAATCGCTAAGAGAGCTTACATGGCTGGTTCTCGCGCGTCTGTTTTCGTAAATATATTGTGTGTTTTGTGAGCCAGGTGCAGTAAGCCCCCACTGGAGACAGCCGCGGTCGCAAATGATATTGGGGAGTGCTTTCCGCGTGACGTACCAGCTGGTTTACAAGAATAATCAACCACGCTGAGAATCGCTTTTGTGAGATTCGCCATCAGAAACAAATTATATAATAACGCCACCTCATAAGTCTGTGGGTCAGGTGCTACCACTGTAGTAAATTTTGACATTTATTATATTACTAACGATTTGTTAAGGCATTCGTTCGCTTATTCATTCGTCTCCAAAACTCATTATAACTCATTATATACAGATAAAAAATGCGAATTTGTAAATGTTTCCGTTGCGTTATAAACTATAGTTACAAGCAGTAGCGAGTTAATATTCCAAAACGGGTATACATTTTAATGAACAGGGTAATTATTAGCTTTAAACGCCAAAGTTCAATAACTAAGCAAATTTCTCCACTAACTGTTTCATGAGAAAAGCAATTCGTGGAATCAACTTTCCGCTCTAGTGTCGATTTTGCGTCTCCCTGTGGGATATCATTTAACGAGAAAATTACTCCCTCAGTCTTGTTGTTGTTGTTGTCTTCAGTCCTGAGACTGGTTTGATGCAGCTCTCCATGCTACTCTATCCTGTGCAAGCTGCTTCATCTCCCAGTACCTACTGCAACCTACATCCTTCTGAATCTGCTTAGTGTATTCATATCTTGGTCTGCATCTACGATTTTTACCCACCACGCTGCCCTCCAATGCTAAATTTGTGATCCCTTGATGCCTCAAAACATGTCCTACCAACCGATCCCTTCTTCTAGTCAAGTTGTGCCACAAACTTCTCTTCTCCCCAATCCTATTCAATACTTCCTCATTAGTTATGCGATCTACCCATCTAATCTTCAGCATTCTTCTGTAGCACCACATTTCGAAAGCTTCTATTCTCTTTTTGCCCAAACTATTAATCGTCCATGTTTCACTTCCATACATGGCTACACTCCATAGAAATACTTTAAGAAAAGACTTCCTGACACTTAAATTTATACTCGATGTTAACAAATTTCTCTTCTTCAGAAACTCTTTCCTTGCCATTGCCAGTCTACATTTTATATCCTCTCTACTTCGACCATCATCAGTTATTTCACTTCCTAAATAGCAAAACTCCTTTACTACTTTAAGTGTCTCATTTCCTAATCTAATTCCCTCAGCATCACCCGATTTAATTTGTCTACATACCATTATCCTCGTTTTGCTTTTGTTGATGTTCATCTTATATCCTCTTTTCAAGACGCTGTCCATTCCGTTCAACTGCTCTTCTAAGTCCTTTGCCGTCTCTGACAGAATTACAATGTCATCGGCGAACCTCAAAGTTTTTACTTCTTCTCCATGAATTTTAATACCTACTCCAAATTTTTCTTTTGTTTCCTTTACTGCTTGCTCAATATACAGCTTGAATAAAATCGGGGAGAGGCTACAGCCCTGTCTCACTCCTTTCCCAACCACTGCTTCCCTTTCATGCCCCTCGACTCTAATAACTGTCATCTGGTTTCTGTACAAATTGTAAATAGCCTTTCGCTCCCTGTATTTTACCCCTGCCACCTTCAGAATTTGAAAGAGAGTATTCCAGTCAACATTATCAAAAGCTTTCTCTAAGTCTACAAATGCTAGAAACGTAGGTTTGCCTTTTCTTAATCTTTCTTCTAAGATAAGTCGTAAGGTCAGTATTGCCTCACGTGTTCCAACATTTCTACGGAATCCAAACTGATCCTCCCCGAGGTCCGCATCTACCAGGTTTTCTATTCGCCTGTAAAGAATTGGCGTTAGTATTTTGCAGCTGTGACTTATTAAACTGATAGTTTGGTAATTTTCACATCTGTCAGCACCTGCTTTCTTTGGGATTGGAGTTATTATATTCTTCTTGTAGTCTGAGGGTATTTCATCTGTCTCATACATCTTGCTCACCAGCTGGTAGAGTTTTGTCTTGACTGGCTCTCCCAAGGCCGTCAGTAGTTCTAATGGAATGTTGTCTACTCTGGGGGCCTTGTTTCGACTCAGGTCTTTCAGTGCTCTGTAAAACTCTTCACGCAGTATCTTACCTCCCATTTCGTCTTCATCTACATTCTCTTCCATTTCCATAATATTGTCCTCAAGTACATCGCCCTTGTATAAACCTTCTATATACTCCTTCCACCTTTCTGCCTTCCCTTCTTTGCTTAGAACTGGGTTGCCGTCTGAGCTCTTGATATTCATACACGTGGTTCTCTTCTCTCCAAAGGTCTCTTTAATTTTCCTGTAGGCAGTATCTATCTTACCCCTAGTGAGATAAGCTTCTACATCCTTACATTTGTCCTCTAACCATCCCTGCTTAGCCATTTTGCACTTCCTGTCGATCTCATTTTTGAGACGTTTATATTCCTTTTTGCCTGATTCATTTACTGCATTTTTATATTTTCTCCTTTCAGCAATTAAATTCAATATTTCTTCTGTTACCCAAGGATTTCAAGCAGCCCTCGTCTTTTTACCTACTTTATCGTCTGCTGCCTTCACTACTTCATCCCTCAGAGCTACCCATTATTCTTGTACTGTGTTTCTTTCCCCCATTGCTGTCAATTGTTCCCTTATGCTCTCCTTTAAAGTCTGTACAACCTCTGGTTCTTTCAGCTTATCCAGATCCCATGTGCTTAAATGCCCACCCTCAGTCTTAAGATTCCTAAACAGTCTGGATGGATCTGAATAAAACATATGAAGTCATCATAAGGGTTAAGCCTTAGACCTCCTTCCTTTACAATGACTTTTGAATAAGACTGTCGGAAATAAAGTGTTTTACAGTTAAGGATGAAATTAAAATTCTAGCCACGTAGTAGCCGTAGGGTCTGAGGCGTCTTGTCATGGTCCGCGTCGCTCCCCCCGTCCGAATTTCGAGTCCTCTCCGGGGCATGTGTGTGTGTGTTGTCCTTAGCGTAAGTTAGTTTAAGTTAGATTAAGTAGTGCGTAAGCTTAGGGACCGATGACCTCAGCAGTTTGGTCCCATAAGGCCGTATCACAAATTTCCAACTTTCAAATTCTATTTCATTATTGCGCAATAGATCTCTTGAAATTTTCCTGACTTTACTCAATCGATACACTGTTTTTCAAGCAATTAAGATTCTTCTGTGGTCTTCGTTGCACAAACTTTTGAAGCTTTTCCATTGCGGTACTGACATGAAGGTACATTTTAGGATTCCTGGGAGGGTCCTATACAGGTTATATGACTTATTGTTAGATCAACACAGACGTAAACTAGTTTGGTTCTATATTCACAAAAGAGGTCATAATACATACTAGGCCATACTTTTTCACAATATTGAAGGAAACAGTTCTTTGGCTGGAGGCGACGATACGGAATAGTTTACTGGCATCGGTGATTATTTCGTAGATAAAGCCGGAGCGTTTACATGCCTCACACTTAGCTCTTCTTCTAATTATCAATTGGCAGGTATCACTTACATCTAAATCTATATCGTACTCCGCAGGCCACCTACTAGTATGTGGTGGAAGGTACTTTTGTACCACTAACTGAGCCCTCCAATCCTGTTCAACTAGCGAAAAGCGCGTGGGAAAAATAATTGTCGGGAAGCCTCTTTATTGGCTCTAATTTATCGAATTTTCTTCTCATGGTCGTTAAGTGAGACGTATGTGGGAGAAGTAATATGATGCCCAACTCGTCCCGGAACGTGATCCCTCGAAAGTTCATTAGTAAATCCCTCCGCGATACACAACGCCTCTCTTGTAACATCTAACATCTGCTAGTGGAGTTTGTTGAGCATATCTGCAACGCTCTCGCGAGGATTAAACGATCCCGTAACGAAACGCGCCGCTCTTCCTTGGACCTTCTCTATCTCTTCTATCAGTCCTACCTGGCAGGGATCCCAGATACATGAGCAACACTCCAGAATCGGTCGAACAAGAGCATTATGAGCATTCGTGGATGAGTCTGGCATGTGCTTTTCTCACTACTTGTTTTATGTGGTCATTGCAGTTAAGGTCACTCTGGATACTTACCCCTACATATTTTACGGTAGATACTGTTACCAGCGGTTTGTCATCAGTGGTGTAGCTGTACAGTAGTAGATTTCTTTTCCTATGTATGAGCAAACTATTATATTTATTTACGTTCAGCATCAACTGTCAGAGCTTGCACTATTCATCAATTCTCTGGAGTTCATTGCGCAAATCGTTACTATCTTCTGACATTGCTACTTTGTATAGACAGCCGTATCTATAGACAGCCGTATAGTCTACAAACAACTTTAAATAGCATCCAACGCTTTCTAAATACATCATTTATACATACTGTAAACAGTAAGAGTCCTATCACACTTCCTTGTGGTACTGCGGAAATTACCTTTACATTTCTCGATTTTATTCTTTTAAGGGCGAGGTGCTGATTCTGTCTGCAGTGAAGTCTTGAATCCAGTCGCAAATCTGCTCCGATGCTCGATATGCTCGTATTTTTTTCAGTGGGAGACGTTATCAAATGCGCCGTTGTCTATGGCGCTGTCGACTTCACTGAGGAACAGATCGAGCTGAGTTACGCCGGATCTCTGTTTGCGGAATTGACTGTTAGAGAGGAGATTTTCATCTCTCCAAAAACGTTATAATTCTTGAGCATAAAGCGTATACCACAGTTCTTTAACACGCTGACGTCAACAATATATGTCTATAACCTTGTACATCTTTGCTACGGCCCTTCTTAAAAACTGGAATGATCTGCGCTTTCTTCCAGTCGCTAGACATCCTTCAGTGCTCAAGCGATCTACATACATCAAATTACTGCCAGCAGGGGAGCAAGATCTTTTGCATAATCTTTGTAAAACCTTTTAGGTATCTCATCTGGTCCTAACACTTTTCCACTACTAAGCGATTGTAGTTGTTTTTCTATTCCGTGATCGGTTATTTCAATATCTGCCGATTCGACGATTGAAAGGACGGATCGTGTTACGATCTTGCGCGGTGAAACAATTTCGGAAGACAGAATTCCGTATTTCAGCCTTATCTATGTTATCTTTCGTTTCGGTGCTAGTATGGTCACTGAGTGAATGAATAGACGATTTTGACCAACTTACTGATTTTACATAAGGCCAAAACCTCTTAGAGTTATTACTCAGATCTGTTGACACAATATAACATAAGATCCGTAGCGCAATATCGTAGCTCTACATCTTCACAGTTGAAGTTATGTCCATAAGAGTTCCCAATCCCTTGGAACCGTATATATATTAGCGCCGAATCCACACCAGGACGTGTACAAACCGATGGCTGACTACTGACAGGTACTTTCCTCTCAGCTGACGCGCTCTCTTAACGCCGGGCGAGGTCGAGCAGTGGTTAGCACGCTAGACTGACATTCGGGAAGACGTCGGTTCAATTCGCGTCTCGTCCTTGAGGTTATGGTTTCATTAGATATGCCTAAATTGATCCGGCAAATACCGGGATGCTTCCATTGGAAGGGTTCTGCCGATTTCATTCCACATTATCAAGCAGTCAGAACTTGCACTCAGTCTCTATGTCGACGGGACGTTAAATCTTAATCTTCCTTCCTTCTTCCTCTCTTCGACCCTCCACCTTTCCCACTGACACGCTTTTGCCTCTCTTACACAGAGGGACATCAGTCCAGCGTTTGCTATCACTGCCGTCGACCCCCTACAGAAACAAGTAAAGGACGAGGGCTGTTCGAAATGTAAATTCCGTTCGTTTAAGAATACGCCAGTGTATTTAGACGTTTCTTTGTCACATGCATCTTAAAGCTAAAACTGTCAGCTACGTTTCTACGTACTTGCCTCCTGCATTTGCTGCCTTTGTCATAAACAGTACTGAGGTTTTCAATGTCCTCGTAACATTTTGCCGCCTGTGAGTTAAGACATGGTTTGACAGTCTCCTTTGCCTCATCGTCATCTTCAAACCACTACGATCCCAGCCCCTTTCTCATCTTCAGAAACAGTTGGAAATCACTTGGTGACAAATCGGAGGACGATCAAACAATTCGCAATTTGTTAAGAAATGTTTGTGTGTATGACGGCATGCAATGTCTGACCCAGAGTTAACGTGTGCAGAAACGATGTCAGAGATCAGCCTTTTGTCCTGGATGACTCTGCTCAGCTTCCTTAGATTTCCACAAGGAATTTCAGATTTTGTTGTGGAGCCTCTTACCATAAAATCAACAAGGAATACTGGCAGCGTTTTTGTGAGCGATTAGGCTAAGCCACATATTGTCGCACGCACACAAATGTTAGTTTCAGATGGGAATTATTCGAACATTGTCCGTACAGCCCTGAGTTGTCACCCAGTGATTTTCACGTATTGTGAATCGGGTCAAGGCCGTTTGATGATGAAGACGAATAAAGAAGAGTGTCAAAGTATGACTTAACTCACAGATTGCAAAATTCAACGACGACGGCATTGAAATACTGTCCCTCGTTATGCCAACTGTCTTAATGTAGAAGGCAGTTAGGTACCAAAACAGCTGACAGCTGTAGCTTAATGTTATTTATGACGAAAAACTTCTTAATATGGTGCCGTTTTTTTGTTTTTTGAATTAACAGAACATACTTTTGGAGCAGCCCCGGGGCACACTTGCAGAAATTAATTTTTCCCTCTAGATGATCTTGTTCTGTTTATAGTATATACCATAATTACATGAAATAGCTAATTTGTCTAATTTCTTATTCATACCGTACTTAATTACAAGTTATTATTCGCAAGATAGTTTTCAGGCTCCTATTGACAATAACAGATTTCATTCTTAAGGAAACATTTCATTAATCGAGTAGTCATGATTTACATGATTTACGATACATGTTAACTAGGCGAAGGCAAAATTTTATATAAGTAGCTGTTTGTTTCTAAACTAATGTAGCTTGTGCCTTCATTCTCCTCGTTTCTACAAACGTTTTATTTTTCTAAAAACTGCGTGGTTCAAAAGTTATTGCTACACAAATATTCACGTTCTGGAAAGTTTCAGTCTTAAATATTGATTATTTCCTAAATTTAGCATCACATTTTGTAGCCCTCATTTTTCTGACTCAGAATAAGTCTGCTTTAGTTAAAATAATTTCTTAGTTGGTTAATTACTCAGATCAGAACTTTCATTTTCTTAAAACTTTTAGGCACGCTATGGGAACCACTGCATAACTTAAAATAAGTTTCATCAAGCTTTACCTATTATTTTTCACCTATATCACTCCTAGTAAAACAAACCTAGATACCACGCAATGTCTTTGTCCCTCTTTCATTTTCCCGAGTTTAATATTACTGTCTGATATATAACAAGGTTCTGTTTCAAGAAAATGTAATTTGTGATAATAAGCACGTATGTAAATAGGCGGGTCGTACAAAGACTTAGTTACTCTGTAATTATCTACCGAAATGTTATTATCTATGGAAAATTACGTCATCAGTTAGTCGCTGGAAAGCATCCAGTACGTGAATAACGTATGGTCACTACGTGATCAGTTATTTCGTGCTGAGCAGTCATGACGGTAATATCATGTAAGCAGTCTGTATGCGGCTATGAAAATGTGCAGCACATGTCCGAATCGTGCAAATTAATATGTTAGTCAATCCCCAGAGAACATAATGATTTGGTACGAATTGTTGCAGCTTACTAATGTCGTTCGAATATTAATACAAAGCTGCCAGCCAGAGCAAATATTGTGTGTAAATAAAAAACCAGGAGATCGAAAATCGGTTACTGCAGTTTGATGTAGTTTATTAAACATATGTTCATCAAATCCAAGAATAGCCGGAGGACAATAAACAATTAAACACCAGGAGACGTCCTACGCTTAGTACAAGATTACTGAAGTTACAAATGCAAAATCAAAAAGTAACACAAATAGTGACAAAATATACAAAAAACAAAGCTATAAATGAAATTTGAAAAAGAAATACGTCAAAGTTTACTGAAATGACTTATCTGAAAGTAAGAAATAAATTACAGTAACATTTGATACGCCTCATTTGCTTTATGTGATATCGAGCATAATGCAAAGGCCAGTCAAATGCTTCACTAATCTGTTTTATTTCGTAATTTTAGACAAATAATTTCACTATGATTTGACTGATTGTTGATTTTTTTTATTTTCAAGGTTTTTTTTTCAAAGAGCATGATATCATTGACACTCCACTTGCTTTCGGAGTGTATTCTCTTCTCAAAATATCCTGAATGTAGTTCTTGATTCGAAGGAAACCATTTTGGCAGTTAAGTGTAAATCAATGTAACTTTTAATGTGGAAAATAGATAGAGCTTGAAAACACAAACTTCCTGTATTTGTCTTCCCAACGTCTTCTGTTCTCGAAGACGAAGCCTTCTTCACAGTTAAATATCAGATCAATATCACACATTTTGCGCAAAATAGCTATGCCTTGGAAAGGTGAACTTTTCGACGCTTCGCTATTCGTAAAATATTTCAGTTTTCCCTGAGATCACTAATTGTGCTTTCTTAATTTCCCTGATTGCTTTCGAGCAAGTGATTTATCTATGTATTCATTTTTTTTCAAAACTGCACTTCACGTTGGTCAGTTTGATACATCATTTGTCCATTCACCTCTCTTCGTTGGGCTATTAAATGTCGAACAAAATCTTTCTTAATTATCTTGAGAACTTTCAGCCAAATGACTTTGCAAAACTAGACCTCACGGTGGTCAATGTGATACCATATTTGTGCATTTTCCGCCCTTTGTGTGAATACGAAAATTCGAACAATAACCCATTCTGCAATTTAGTGTCGTTCTGACGAAAATACACTGCTCGGTAAAATGATAGCTTTCTTCACTTCTCCTCCGGGTGGAGACTGAGTGAATACCATAACACCTAAGATATATACTAATTGACTTTGTTACAACGTAGATAAGAAGAACTACTTAACTTGTGCACCCATTGCTAAAGGAATATCATGCGTATTTACAACTGTCTCTGAACCTTAACATTTGATACAGACAGTACTGAAGTCTCTCACACCGAGTACATTTAACAATAACTTCCACTTACAGTTCTACCTAACAGGTTGATTATACAGCAGGCCTATTAGAAGATGATACCGTCATCTTACTTGATGCCGCGTTTCTTGACTTCCGCAATGCGTTTGGTACAGTTCCCCACAGTCGTTTAATGAACAAAGTAAGAGCATATGGACTATCAGACCAATTGTGTGATTGGATTGAAGAGTTCCTAGATAACAGAACGCAGCATATCATTCTCAATGGAGAGAAGTCTTCCGAAGTAAGAGTGATTTCAGGTATGACGCAGGGGAGTGTCGTAGGACCGTTGCTATTCATATATATATATGACCCTGTGGATAACATCGGAAGCTCACTGTGGCTTTTACCAGATGATCGTTGCTATTCACTATATATATATATATATATATATATATATATATATATATATATATATATATATATATATATATATATATACTGGGTGAGTCACCTAACATTACCGCTGGATATATTTCGTAAACCACATCAAATACTGACGAACCGATTCCATAGACCGAACGTGAGGAAAGGGGCCAGTGTAATTGGTTAATACAAACCATAAACAAATGCACTGAAGTATGTTTTTTAATACAAACCTAAGTTTTTTTAAATGGAACCCCGTTAGTTTTGTTAGCACATCTGAACATGTAAACAATACGTAATCAGTGCCGTTTGTTGCATTGTAAAATGTTATTTACATCCGGAGATATTGTAACCTAAAGTTGACGCTTGAGTACCGCTCCTCCGCTGTTCGATCGTGTGTATCGGAGAGCACCGAATTACGTAGGGATCCAAAGGGAACGGTGATGGACCTTCGTACAGAAGAGAATGGAACAGCACATTACGTCCACATGCTAAAATCTTTTTATTGGTCTTTTTCACTGACGCACATGTACATATGTACATTACCATGGGGGGTGAGGTACACGAACACACGTGGTTTCCGTTTTCAATTACAGAGTGGAATAAAGTGTGTCCCGACATGTTAGGCCAATGGATGTTCAATGTGGTGACCATCATTTGCTGCACACAATTGCAATCTCTGGCGTAATGAATGTCGTACACGCTGCATCATCTGGTGTAATATCGCCGCAGGCTGCCACAATACGTTGTTTCATATCCCCTGGGGTTGTAGGTACATCACGGTACACATTCTCCTTTACCGTACCCCACAGAAAGAAGTCCAGAGGTGTAAGATCAGGAGAAACACTGCCGTCATCGTAAACATGTCCCTGCAGACGCTACTCGCCGACTGTGGCCCGTGTTTGTTACAACGCGCAACTGACCGTCGGAGGTTTCAGGCGTCAACTTTAGGTCACAATATCTCCGGATGTAATTAACATTTTACAATGCAACAAACGGCACTGATTATTTATTTGTTTATATGTTCAGATGTGCTAACAAAACTAACGTGGTTCCATTTCAAAAAACGTAGGTTTGTGTTAAAAAAACATACTTCCGTGCATTTTTGTACTGTTTGTATTAACCAATTACACTAGCGCCTCTCCTCACGTTCGATCTATGGAATCGGTTCGTAAGTATTTGATGTGGTTTACGAAATATATCCAGCGGTAACGTTAGGTGACTCACCCTAAATATGACCTTGTGGATAACATCGAAAGCTCACTGTGGCTTTTTCCAGATGATGCTGTAGTACATCGAGAGGTTGTAACAATGGAAAATTGTACTGAAATGCAGGAGGATCTGCAACGAATTGACGCATGGTGCAGTGTATGGAATTTAATCTCAATATAGTCAAGTGTAATGTGCTACGAATACATACACTCCTGGAAATTGAAATAAGAACACCGTGAATTCATTGTCCCAGGAAGGGGAAACTTTATTGACACATTCCTGGGGTCAGATACATCACATGATCACACTGACAGAACCACAGGCACATAGACACAGGCAACAGAGCATGCACAATGTCGGCGCTAGTACAGTGTATATCCACCTTTCGCAGCAATGCAGGCTGCTATTCTTCCATGGAGACGATCGTAGAGATGCTGGATGTAGTCCTGAGGAACGGCTTGCCATGCCATTTCCACCTGGTTTCTCAGCTGGACCAGCGTTCGTGCTGGACGTGCAGACCGCGTGAGACGACGCTTCATCCAATCCCAAACATGCTCAATGGGGGACAGATCCGGAGATATTGCTGGCCAGGGTAGTCAACTTACACCTTCTAGAGCACGTTGGGTGGCACGGGATACATGCGGACGTGCATTGTCCTGTTGGAAGAGCAAGTTCCCTTGCCGGTCTAGGAATGGTAGAACGATGGGTTCGATGACGGTTTGGATGTACCGTGCACTATTCAGTGTCCCCTCAACGATCACCAGAGGTGTACGGCCAGTGTGGGGAGCGCTCACCTGCACGGCGCCAAACACGCATACGACCATCATTGGCACCAAGGCAGAAGCGACTCTCATCGCTGAAGACGACACGTCTCCATTCGTCCCTCCATTCACGCCTGTTGCGACACCACTAGGGCGGGCTGCACGATGTTGGGGCGTGAGCGGAAGACGGCCTAACGGTGTGCGGGACCGTAGCCCAGCTTCATGGAGACGGTTGCGAATGGTCCTCGCCGATACCCCAGGAGCAACAGTGTCCCTAATTTGCTGGGAAGTGGCGGTGCGGTCCCCTACGGCACTGCGTAGGATCCTACGGTCTTGGCGTGCATCCGTGCGTCGCTGCGGTCCGGTCCTAGGTCGACGGGCACGTGCACCTTGCGCCGACCACTGGCGACAACATCGATGTGCTGTGGAGACCTCACGCCCCACGTGTTGAGCAATTCGTTGGTACGTCCACCCGGCCTCCCGCATGCCCACTATACGCCCTCGCTCAAAGTCCGTCAACTGCACATACGGTTCCCGTCCACGCTGTCGCGGCATGCTACCAGTGTTAAAGACTGCGATGGAGCTCCGTATGCCACGGCAAACTGGCTGACACTGACGGCGGCGGTGCACAAATGCTGCGCAGCTAGCGCCATTCGACGGCCAACACCGCGGTTCCTGGTGTGTCCGCTGTGCCGTGCGTGTGATCATTGCTTGTACAGCCCTCTCGCAGTGTCCGGAGCAAGTATGGTGGGTCTGACACACCGGTGTCAATGTGTTCTTTTTTCCATTTCCAGGAGTGTAGTAATAAAGATCCTTTATCATTTAGCTACCATATAGCAGGTTAGCAACTAGAAGCAGTTATTTCCATAAATTATCTGGGAATAGGCATTAGTAATGATTTAAAATGGAATGATCATATAAAGGAGATGCCAGACTGAGATTCACTGGAAGAATCCCAAGGAAATGCAGTCCGAAAACAAAGGAAGTATGTTACAGTACGCTTGTTTGCCCACTGCTTGAATATTGCTCACCGGTGTGAGATCCGTACCAGATAGGGTTGATAGAAGAGATAGAGAAGACCCAACGGAGAACAGCGGGCTTCGTTACAGGATCATTTAGTAATCCCGAAAGCGTTACGGAGACGATAGATAAACTCCAGTGGAAGACAGCAATAGAGACGCTCAGTAGCGGGCTTTTGTTGAAGTTTCGAGAACATACCTTTACCGAGGGGTCAAGCAGTATATTGCTCCCTCCTACGTATATGTCGCGAAGAGACCATGAGGATAAAATCAGAGAGATTAGAGACATACCGACAATCTTTCTTTCCACGAAAAATACGAGACTGGAATGGAAGGGAGAAGCGATAGAGGTACTCAAGGTACCCTCCGCCACACACCGTCCGGTGGCTTGCGAAGTATGGATGTAGATGTAGACCGGGATGAGCGGTTCAGTAGAAGAGCGGCTTCGGCGGCGTAGCGAAACATTTTTGTGTGTGGAATTGCCGGCTTCCGACATTCATCGATGCCGCTTGCAGCGACTGCCTTGTCTTATGGTTGCTTTGCGAGCCGTAAGCCTTTCTTCGGCACCTTACTCTTTCGCACCGATGAAAGATTTGACCAAAAGCATTATTTGTAAATAATTAAAAATTGCTAATGACAGAAGGTTTCGGCGTTACAGTGACCTATATAATGACGGCGTTAATAAATGTGTGATGTTGTGAACTGTGACCGTATACTGACAAGGGAACCTGCCCATTGCATCCACCTCAGATTTAGTTATAAGTTGACACAGTGCATAGGCCTTGAAAAACTGAACACAGATCAATCGAGAAAACAGGAAGAAGTTGTGTGGAACTATGAAAAAAATAAGCAAAATAAACAAACTGAGTAGCCCATCTGAAAGATAGGCAACATAAAGGAAACTATGTGCGCAGGAGCGCCGTGGTCTCGTGGTTAGAGTGAACAGCTGCGGAAACAGAGGTCCTTGATTCAAGTATTCCCTCCAGTGAAAATTTTTAGTTACTCTATTTTCTCAAAGTTATGATCTGTCCGTTTCTTCATTGACGTCTCTGTTCACTGTAATAAGTTTAGTGTCTGTGTTTTGCGACTGCACCGCAAAATCGTGTAATTAGTAGACGAAAGGACGTGCCTCTCCAATGGGAATCGAAAACATTTGATCGCAAGGTCATAGGTCAACCGATTCCTCCACAGGAAAACACGTGTGATATATTCTATACGACACTCGTGACGGCATGTGCGTCACATGACAGGAATATGTTGCCGACCCACCTAACTTATACACTTGGCGAATGGGTAAAAAGATTCTTCTACTTTGCCCGATTTAAGTTTTCTTGTCGATGTGATAGTCACTCCCAAAAAAGTGATGAAAACATAAGAGTTTGTCACATAAACTGCAACAAATGAATGCAACAGTTTCACAGTCGCAGAGTTTTCCCTGTGCTCTGTCAAAACATATGTTTTTAACGTTTTCAAATTTTTCCGTGTGTAGACCATGAAATTCTGTTTATTTCCAAGCAAATCTGAACATGTCAAGGAATTTTGGAGAGCGAAGTTGATTATGTGTGAGTGCCTGAACTTTGATAATTGTCTGAAAATAAAAAAAATTAAATTTTTCACTCGAGGGAAGACTTGAACCAAAAACCTGCAGTTCCGCAACTGCTCACGCTACCCACGGGACCACGGCGCTCCTAAGCTCACATTCTTCTAGATGTTGCTTATCTTGCTTATCGACTACTCAGTTTGTATGTTTTGCTTATTTTTTTCATAGTTCCAAACAACTTCTTCCTGTTTTCCCGATTGATCTGTGTTCAGTTTTTCAAGAAATATCCACTGTGCCAACTTATAACTATATCTGAGGGGGTGCGGTGAGGAGGTTCCCTTGAGAACAGCAGATGACGGTCGCTGAGGACAGCCGCTAGACGCTCGCTACACCAGCGCACAGTGACTTCACGGCGGGCTGGTCTGTGGCGTGCTGTGTGTCCGGATCGGCCATGACGCAGGGCCCCGACAGTCACGAAGTGTCGCGCAACCGCTGACACCGCCACCAGCGCCGCTATAGGCCGAGGTCGCCTCAAATTGCAGACGTCCTCCGGCGGCGGTCCGCTTTCTCGGCACGCTAATGGCCCACGCGGTGACACGCGCATCTGTCGCTGCCACCACAAGGCCTCGCCACCACGCCGTACCATTCACAGGCACCGTTTCTCTACCTCTCGCTCAACCGCGCTCCGGTGACGCATTCCCCTCGCGAGGCAGTCGCTGGATAGAGCCTTGTGCGGCCGGGTGCTTCTCTCTCACGTAAACGCCGCTTGCGCAAGCTTGTTGCCAGATACAGGATAGAATACCAACAACGTTCACTGTTTCGTATAACGTACTCGGACACTTGTTAGTAGACATTAATACAGGATCTGTTCACCCTTCGCCTTTATAGCGGCCAGAACTCTGTGGCGACCCTTCTGTGACGTGAGTGTTATGGAGCATCGGAAGCCCACTTCCACAAAGAGCCGTAATCAGAGAAGGTAGTGGTGTTGAACTCTAGGATCTGAAGGAAGTTGTGTACACAGTTCCGCGTAGTCAGCGCGTACACAATTTTCCCACTAGAGCGCGCCCCGCTAAGCGCAACAGCGCAGGCGCAGCGCTCGTCCGTCTCCGCACTACGAGATGGCGCTGCCCTAGAAACGGACCAAATTCTGCTTCCGCCGATCCGCGTATTAATATGTAACGCAGCCAATGAGATTGCTGCTAACGTAGAACCTTTTCTCCTCGCGGATCACACTCGCACAGTGATACATGAACGCGCGATGTATTATAACGAGTGTACAGACCTCCGATTAGTCAGTCTGCATTTGTCTGCACCCGTCTGTATTAGTCTGTATTAGTCTGTACCAGTCTGTGCGAGTTCTACGTTTGTCTGTACCAGTCTATAGTCAAGTTTCAGTCTGCGTCTAATAAGATTACCATATTCCTGTACATAGCCATGAAGATAAATGTATAGACATTTTTATCAAGTATCAGAGATATACGTAAGAATAAGATTAACGTACCAATACCAAAGGAACTTCAGATTGTCAATTGTACAGGGTGTTTCAAAAATGACCGGTATATTTCAAACGGCAATACAAACTGCACGAGCAGCGATATAAATACACCGTCTGTTGCAATATGCTTGGGAGAACAGTACATTTTCAGGCAGACAAACTTTCGAAATTACAGTAGTTACAATTGTCAACAACAGATGGCGCTGCGGTCTGGGAAACTCTATAGTACGATATTTTCCACATATCCACCATGCATAGCAACAATATGGCGTAGTCTCTGAATGAAATTACCCGAAACCTTTGACAACGTGTCTGGCGGAATGGCTTCACATTCAGATGAGATGTACTGCTTCAGCTGTTCAATTGTTTCTGGATTCTGGCGGTACACCTGGTCTTTCAAGTGTCCCCACAGAAAGAAGTCACAGGGGTTCATGTCTGGCGAATAGGGAGGCCAATCCATGCCGCCTCCTGTATGTTTCGGATAGCCCAAAGCAATCACACGATCATCGAAATATTCATTCAGGAAATTAAAGACGTCGGCCGTGCGATGTGGCCGGGCACCATCTTGCATAAACCACCAGGTGTTCGCAGTGTCGTCTAAGGCAGTTTGTACCGCCACAAATTCACGAAGAATGTCCAGATAGCGTGATGCAGTAATCGTTTCGGATCTGAAAAATGGGCCAATGATTCCTTTGGAAGAAATGGCGGCCCAGACCAGTACTTTTTGAGGATGCAGGGATGATGGGACTGCAACATGGGGCTTTTCGGTTCCCCATATGCGCCAGTTCTGTTTATTGACGAAGCCGTCCAGGTAAAAATAAGCTTCGTCAGTAAACCAAATGCTGCCCACATGCATATCGCCGTCATCAATCTTGTGCACTATATCGTTAGCGAATGTCTCTCGTGCAGCAATGGTAGCGGCGCTGAGGGGTTGCCGTGTTTGAATTTTGTATGGATAGAGGTGTAAACTCTGGTGCATGAGACGATACGTGGACGTTGGCGTCATTTGGACCGCAGCTGCAACACGGCGAACGGAAACCTGAGGCCGCTGTTGGATTACCTGCTGCACTAGCTGCGCATTGCCCTCTTTGGTTGCTGTACGCGGTCGCCCTACCTTTCCATCACGTTCATCCGTCACGTTCCCAGTCCGTTGAAATTTTTCAAACAGATTCTTTATTGTATCGCTTTTCGGTCCTTTGGTTACAATAAACCTCCGTTGAAAACTTCGTCTTATTGCAACAACACTGTGTTCTAAGCGGTGGAATTCCAACACCAGAAAAATCCTCTGTTCTAAGGAATAAACCATGTTCTCCACAGCACACTTGCACGCTTACGCTTACGCTTACAGCAGAAAGACAACGTACAGAATGGCGCACCCACAGACTGCGTTGTCTTCTATATCTTTCACATCACTTGCAGCGCCATCTGTTGTTGAAAATTGTAACTACTGTAATTTCGAAAGTTTGTCCGCCTGAAAATGTACTGTTGTCCCAAGCATATTGCAACAAACGGTGTATTTCCATCGCTGCTCGTTTAGTTTGTATTGCTGTTTCAAATATACCAGTCATTTTTGAAACACCCTGTAAATAGCACCCAGAACCAAGTTAGGTAATTTTTATGCTTTAATAAACGTGTGTGAAAATTAATTAAGTTCTGTTTAAAGTTGGTCACCGTCAATCTGCTACTCTCAGCGTGCAAGTGGCATTTCTATCGCCTCACCTAACGGCAGAAGATAAACACGCCACGATAAGACCACGAGACATACTGCTGACACTCGCCTACTTCGTTAGTGCGACAAGTCAAATAATCTGATGGTATGTGTACCGAAGGTCTTACAGTACGCACACCACAGAAGTTCGACGGTATACGTCATCACAAAAGTGTTCCACGAATGTCGGGAGTCTCAAGAGGCCAGTCCATTGGAGAAATGTTGTTGTCCACAAACATTTGCCTCACACTAGTTGCTATATCACAAGGTGCACTGTCTTGCTGATGTAAATCGTCGTCACCAAACTGTTCCTCTACTGCAGTGGTTCCGAAACTTTCTGAGACTATTACCTGTTAGTCCAACCGGATACTGGCTTGCACCCAACCCCCGTCCCCCACCATCAACAACATTAACGCCTATCTAACCTTCAGAACGTAAAAGAATTTTCTTTAAAGGCTTTAATTTTTCAAATGATGGAAGATAAATGATATTTAGTTTTAGGATGTGTGTTATTAAACACTGAGATAATGAGTCAGTGAGACAATTCGTACCGCTTAATTCTAACAACATTTTATTTACACTTGTAGAAAGGTGAAGCAATTCTCAGTGCGTCGCAGGTGGTGCCTGCAACTCCTAAGAAAAGCGAGCTTACTGTCCACATGTACACACTTGCTACAAAACGTGCTTCCTCTGCCCCTCTCCTCTTCCTAGCGACACTTGCTCCGCTCACACTCTGCAACCTCATTTTAAAATCAACCAATTCAAAGGGTGTACACTGTACCTACTGCTTGCGTACCATTACATACCTGGACTCCTTACTCCTGAAATGGTAGAAATTGGAAGACTTCAGGATGGCGATGCTTTGCGTCTGGCCACTGCCGCACAGCGATGTAACAGCCATTATTCAACTACTGCTGTGTTGTGATTTCAACTAGCTCGCTTATCGTAGTGAAGTGAATAACGACGCAGATTATGGTCCATTGTGAGAAGTACATAAAACTCGGAGAATGCATTTTCACAAGATATTGAAGCATGTATGTGTCTGTTTTACTGTCCCAGATGGATGATAAAAAGAATATGTGCAGTAGGTGGATTATGTGAGGAACGAGGAATATGTTGTTCATTCATTCGTTTCACAAGCTGTAATTATTGATAACTTATATAATCAGTATTACAGTTCTAGGAAATAGTGATGATAATAATAATGATATTTTAAACATAGTTCAGTTTCGAGACCCAAACACTACGGAATCCTTTTTTCCTTTTCTGACTCTTAGAAAATTTCATTTTACCAGTCAGAGGGGAATTTCCCCCATATATGCGTTCATATCTTTCGTCATTTAGTGTTTTCTTGGTGGCAGTAAGGGGACCACAGCTGTACTTGTCCACCGCACTTCATTTGTGGCACTACACATTCTAACGATTTTCAGGCAGTTGACAAAGCCCTTCCATGGCATTCAGACAGCGTACACGTAATTCACCACTCCAGAAACCTCGTTTGCATTCATCCAACGCCCAAAGGCGTCGCCTGCTACACCACCTCAACCGTCGGTTAGCAATGACAACAGATAGGTGTGACTTATAAGCTGTTCGACTACAATAAACCATTGTTCTTGCTCCCTACGCTCTACCATAGTGCTAACTCGGCTACTGTGGGCTCTTTGGAACGCATGAGTAATTCCATCCGCTAATTAAGTGCACTGTTTCACAACCACAGGTCACAATGTTCGCAGGTTCCTGTTCGTCAGTACAAAAGGTCTGCTCCGTCATGCTTTAAATACTACTTCACGTGTATGCACCCATATAATGCGATGGCGACGAATGATCCCTTTAGTGAAGTTGCACACGAAACTCGAACTCTTACGGGAATCGGCGACATGCCGCTAGTACTGAGACTAACGAACAAGGGCCCTACGACAGTAGTGTGTTGTATAAGTTGAGACTTTGAGGCTGACGGGAGGTGTGTTGGGGTAGTCTGTGCGATTGTGGTGACCACTGTATCCGGATGGCGTAGTTGTCAAGCACTTGCCTAGTAAACAGCAGGCCTAGATTCGAATCTCGTTCCTGATTAAATTTTCCACCTGCCCCACTTATGTAAATCAATAGCCATCAACACCCACTGGCAGCTAATGTTCGTAATTCCTTCATGTCCTGTTACTTGATGGTTCCATTTCACAGTCAAAACACCAGCATCCAGCCAGCAGGACTCAGACGTTCCTCATGGATCAGTTAGTCACGTTACATCCACTAACTCATTCACTTTCAATGCTACTGAGCTCCCCTAACCCAACAATTCTGCTGCTATTGCTTCTCCACGGGGAACATAACATTCCTCAATCCCTTTTACACTGGTGGGTAACGTGGTTAATTCTGCATTAAATATGGCTTTCAGTGGACTTTTAAAGGCGTAATGTATCAATAAAATTATGATAAATACGTATAGAGCAGAATGAGATTTTCACTCTGCAGCGGAGTGTGCGCAGATATGAAACTTCCTGGCAGATTAAAACTGTGTGCCCGACCGAGACTCGAACTCGGGACCTTTGCCTTTCGCGAGCAAGTTCTCTACAAACTGAGCTACCGAAACACGACTCACGCCCGGTACTCACAGCTTTACTTCTGCCAGTATCCGTCTCCTACCTTCCAAACTTTACAGAAGCTCTCCTGCGAACCTTGCAGAACTAGCACTCCTGAAAGAAAGGATATTGCGGAGACATGGCTTAGCCACAGCCTGGGGGATGTTTCCAGAATGAGATTTGCACTCTGCAGCGGAGTGTGCGCTGATATGAAACTTCCTGGCAGATTAAAACTGTGTACCCGACCGAGACTCGAACTCGGGACCTTTGCCTTTTGCGGGCAAGTGCTCTACAAACTGAGCTACCGAAGCACGACTCACGCCCGGTACTCACAGCTGTACTTCTGCCAGTATCCGTCTCCTACCTTCCAAACTTTACAGAAGCTCTCCTGCGAAACTTGCAGAACTAGCACTCCTGAAAGAAAGGATATTACGGAGACATGGCTTAGCCACAGCCTGGGGGATGTTTCCAGAATGAGATTTTCACTCTGCAGCGGAGTGTGCGCTGATATGAAACTTCCTGGCAGATTAAAACTGTGTGCCCGACCGAGACTCGAACTCGGGACCTTTGCCTTTCGCGGGCAACTGCTCAACAAACTGAGCTACCGAAGCACGACTCACGCCCGGTACTCACAGCTTTACTTCTGCCAGTATCCGTCTCCTACCTTCCAAACTTTACAGAAGCTCTCCTGCGAACCTTGCAGAACTAGCACTCCTGAAAGAAAGGATATTGCGGAGACATGGCTTAGCCACAGCCTGGGGGATGTTTCCAGCATGAGATTTTCACTCTGCAGCGGAGTGAGCGCTGATGTGAAACTTCCTGGCAGATTAAAACTGTGTGCCCGACCGAGACTCGAACTCGGGACCTTTGCCTTTCGCGGGCAAGTGCTCTACAAACCGAGCTACCGAAGCACGACTCACGCCCGGTACTCACAGCTTTACTTCTGCCAGTATCCGTCTCCTACCTTCCAAACTTTACAGAAGCTCTCCTGCGAACCTTGCAGAACTAGCACTCCTGAAAGAAAGGATATTGCGGAGACATGGCTTAGCCACAGCCTGGGGGATGTTTCCAGAATGAGATTTTCACTCTGCAGCGGAGTGTGCGCTGATATGAAACTTCCTGGCAGATTAAAACTGTGTGCCCGACCGAGACTCGAACTCGGGACCTTTGCCTTTCGCGGGCAAGTGCTCTACAATCTGAGCTACCGAAGCACGACTCACGCCCGGTACTCACAGCTTTACTTCTGCCAGTATCCGTCTCCTACCTTCCAAACTTTACAGAAGCTCTCCTGCGAAACTTGCAGAACTAGCACTCCTGAAAGAAAGGATATTGCGGAGACATGGCTTAGCCACAGCCTGGGGGATGTTTCCAGAATGAGATTTGCACTCTGCAGCGGAGTGTGCGCTGATATGAAACTTCCTGGCAGATTAAAACTGTGTGCCCGACCGAGACTCGAACTCGGGACCTTTGCCTTTTGCGGGCAAGTGCTCTACAAACTGAGCTACCGAAGCACGACTCACGCCCGGTACTCACAGCTTTACTTCTGCCAGTATCCGTCTCCTACCTTCCAAACTTTACAGAAGCTCTCCTGCGAACCTTGCAGAACTAGCACTCCTGAAAGAAAGGATATTGCGGAGACATGGCTTAGCCACAGCCTGGGGGATGTTTCCAGAATGAGATTTTCACTCTGCAGCGGAGTGAGCGCTGATATGAAACTTCCTGGTAGATTAAAACTGTGTGCCCGACCGAGACTCGAACTCGGGACCCTTGCCTTTCGCGGGCAAGTGCTCTACAAACTGAGCTACCGAAGCACGACTCACGCCCGGTACTCACAGCTTTACTTCTGCCAGTATCCGTCTCCTACCTTCCAAACTTTACAGAAGCTCTCCTGCGAACCTTGCAGAACTAGCACTCCTGAAAGAAAGGATATTGCGGAGACATGGCTTAGCCACAGCCTGGGGGATGTTTCCAGAATGAGATTTGCACTCTGCAGCGGAGTGTGCGCTGATATGAAACTTCCTGGCAGATTAAAACTGTGTGCTCGACCGAGACTCGAACTCGGGTCCTTTGCCTTTCGCGTGCAAGTGCTCTACAAACTGAGCTACCGAAGCACGACTCACGCCCGGTACTCACAGCTTTACTTCTGCCAGTATCCGTCTCCTACCTTCCAAACTTTACAGAAGCTCTCCTGCGAACCTTGCAGAACTAGCACTCCTGAAAGAAAGGATATTGCGGAGACATGGCTTAGCCACAGCCTGGGGGATGTTTCCAGAATGAGATTTGCACTCTGCAGCGGAGTGTGCGCTGATATGAAACTTCCTGGCAGATTAAAACTGTGTGCCCGACCGAGACTCGAACTCGGGAACTTTGCCTTTCGCGGGAAAGTGCTCTACAAACTGAGCTACCGAAGCACGACTCACGCCCGGTACTCACAGCTTTACTTCTGCCAGTATCCATCTCCTACCTTCCAAACTTTACAGAAGCTCTCCTGCGAACCTTGCAGAACTAGCACTCCTGAAAGAAAGGATATTGCGGAGACATGGCTTAGCCAGAGCCTGGGGGATGTTTCCAGAATGAGATTTTCACTCTGCAGCGGAGTGTGCGCTGATATGAAACTTCCTGGCAGATTAAAACTGTGTGCCCGACCGAGACTCGAACTCGGGACCTTTGCCTTTCGCGGGCAAGTGCTCTACAAACTGAGCTACCGAAGCACGACTCACGCCCGGTACTCACAGCTTTACTTCTGCCAGTATCCGTCTCCTACCTTCCAAACTTTACAGAAGCTCTCCTGCGAACCTTGCAGAACTAGCACTCCTGAAAGAAAGGATATTGCGGAGACATGGCTTAGCCACAGCCTGGGGGATGTTTCCAGAATGAGATTTTCACTCTGCAGCTACCGAAGGTTCGCACGAGAGCTTCTGTAAAGTTTGGAAGTTAGGAGACGGTTACTGGCAGAAGTAAAGCTGTGAGTACCGGGCGTGAGTCGTGCTTCGGTAGCTCAGTTTGTAGAGCACTTGTCCGCGAAAGGCAAAGGTCCCGAGTTCGAGTCTCGGTCGGGCACAGAGTTCTAATCTGCCAGGAAGTTCCATATCAGTGTACACTCCGCTGCAGAGTGAAAATCTCATTCTGGAAACATCCCCCAGGCTGTGGCTAAGCCATGTCTCCGCAGTATCCTTTCTTTCAGGAGTGCTAGTTCTGCAAGGTTCGCAGGAGAGCTTCTGTAAAGTTTGGAAGGTAGGAGACGGATACTGACAGAAGTAAAGCTGTGAGTACCGGGCGTAAGTCGTGTTTCGGTAGCTCAGTTTGTAGAGCACTTGCCCGCGAAAGGCAAAGGTCCCGAGTTCGAGTCACGGTCGTGCACACAGTTTTAATCTGCCAGGAAGTTACGTATAGGGCAATTTGGCCTGAACCAAAAAAAGAAATTTCTAATTTAACGTGACGAGTATTTCACCCAGCTCCAACTCTGACCACAGGACGATGTTGTTTAAATAGATAACTAACTGGAAACACTCAAGAGAAATAGTTAAAATCATAAACATTGCTGCGAATCATCAACTGCAAAAATCTGAAAAGGTTGAAAAAATCAGCCAACAAGTTGCAAAAGAAAGGTTAACTAACCCTTGACCTAGGTTTCGATATTTCTAAAAATGTATTTTTCAGAAGAAGTAGGCCTGTTTACATCCCACGCTGGTGCATTAGATTAGCTGACGCCGAACGGCTATTGTGATACATAGGTCTTCAGTCCTGAGACTGGTTTGATACAGCTCTCCATGATACTCTATCCTGTGCAAGCTTCTTCATCTCCCAGTATCTATGCAACCTACATCCCTTTGAATCTGCTTAGTGTATTCATCTCTTGGTCTGCCTCTACGATTTTTACACTGCACGCTGCCCTCCAATACTAAATTGGTGATGCCTCAGAACATGTCCTACCAACCGATCCTTTCTTCTAGTCAAGATGTGCCACAAACTTCTCTTCTCCCCAATCCTGATCAATACTTCCTCATTAGTTATGTGATCTACCCATCTAATCTTCAGCATTCTTCTGTAGCACCACCTTTCCAAAGCCTCTATTCTCTTCCTGTACAAACTATTTATCGTCCATGTTTCACTTCCATACATGGCTCCACTCCATACAAATACCTTCAGAAATGACTTCCTGACACTTAAATCAATACTCGATGTTAACAAATTTCTCTTCTTCAGAAACGCTTTCCTTGTCATTGCCACTCCACATTTTATATCCTCTTTACTTCGACCATCATCAGTTATTTTGCTCCCCAAATAGAAAAACTCCTTACTACTTTAAGTGTCTCATTTCCTAATCTAATTCCCTCGGCATCACCCGACTTAATTCGACTACATTCCATTATCCTCGTTTTGCTTTTGTTGATGTTCATCTCATATCCTCCTTTCAAGACACTGTCCATTCCATTCAAGTGCTCTTCCAAGTCCTTTGCTGTCTCTGACAGAATTACAATGTCATCCGCGAACTTCACAGTTTTTATTACTTCTCCATGAATTTTAATACCTACTCCGAATTTTTCTTTTGTTTCCTTTACTGCTTGCTCAATATACAGATTGAATAACATCGGGGAGAGGCTACAACCCTGTCTTATTCCCTTCCCAACCACTGCTTCCCTTTCATATCCCTCGACTCTTACAACTCGCATCTGGTTTCTGTACAAATTGTAAATAGCCTTTCGCTCCCTGTATTTTACCCCTGCCACCTTTAGAATTTGAAAGAGAGTATTCTAATCAACATTGTCAGAACGTTTCTCTAAGTCTACAAATGCTAGAATCATAGGTTTGCCTTTCCTTAATCTCTCTTCTAATATAAGTCGTAAGGTCAGTATTGCCTCACGTGTTCCAGTGTTTCTACGGAATCCAAACTGATCTTCCCCGAGGTCGGCTTCTACTAGTTTTTCCATTCGTCTGTAAAGAATTCGTGTTAGTATTTTGCAGCTGTGGCTTATTAAAAAGATAGTTCGTTAATTTTCACATCTTTAAACACTTGCTTTCTTTGGTATTGGAATTAATATATTCTTCCTAAAGTCTGAGTGTATTTCGCCTGTTTCATAAATCTTGCTGACCAGATGGTAGAGTTTTGTCAGGACTGACTCTCCCAAGGCCGTCAGTAGTTCCAATGGAATGTTGTCTACTCCGGGGGCCTTGTTTCGACTCAGGTCTTTCAGTGCTCTGTCAAACTCTTCACGCAATATCATATCTCCCATTTCATCTTCATCTACATCCTCTTCCATTTCCATAATATTGTCCTCAAGTACATCGCCCTTGAATAGACCCTCTATATATTCCTTCCACCTTTCTGCTTTCCCTTCTTTGCTTAGAACTGGGTTTCCATCTGAGCTCTTGATGTTCATACAAGTGGTTCTCTTATCTCCAAAGGTCTCTTTCATTTTTCTGTAGGCAGTATCTATCTTACCCCTACTGAGATAAGCCTATACATCCTTACATTTGTCCTCTAGCCATCCCTGCTTAGCCATTTTGCACTTCCTGTCGATCTCATTTTTGAGACGTTTGTATTCCTTTTTGCCTGCTTCATTTACTGAATTTTTATATTTTCTCCTTTCATCAATTAAATTCAATATTTCTTCTGTTACCCAAGGATCTCTACTAGCCCTCGTCCTTTTACCTACTTGATCCTCTGCTATCTTCACTACTTCATCCCTCAAAGCTACCCATTCTTCTTCTACTGTATTTGTTTCCCCTACTCCTGTCAATTGTTCCCTTATGCTCTCGCTGAAACTCTGTACAACCTCTGGTTCTTTCAGTTTATGCAGGTCCCATCTCCTTAATTTCCCACATTTTTGCAGTTTCTTAAGTTTTAATCTACAGGTCATAACCAATAGATTGTGGTCAGAGTCCACATCAGCCTATGGAAATGTCTTACAACTTAAAATCTGGTTCCTAAATCTCTGTCTTACCATTATATAATCTATCTGATACCTTTTAGTATCTCCAGGGTTCTCCTCCAATTATACAACCTTCTTTCATGATTCTTAAACCAAGTGTTAGCTATGTTTAAGTTGTGCTCTGTGCAAAATTCTACTAGGTGGATTCCTCTTTCATTTCTTAGCCCCAATCCATATTCACCTACTATGTTTCTTTTTGTCCCATTTCCTACACTCGAATTCCAGTCACTCATGACTATTAAATTTTCGTCTCCCTTCACTATCTGAATAATTTCTTTTATTTCATCATACATTTCTTCAATTGCTTCGTCATCTGCAGAGCTAGTTGGCATATAAACTTGTACTACTGTAGTAGGTGTGGGTTTCGTATCTATCTTGGCCACAATAATGCGTTCACTATGCTGTTTGTACTAGCTTACCCGCATTCCTATTTTCCTATTCATTATTAAACCAACTCCTGCATTACCCCTATTTGATTTTGTGTTTATAACCCTGTAGTCACCTGACCAGAAGTCTTGTTCCTCCTGCCACCGAACTTCACTAATTCCCAATATATCTAACTTTAACCTATCCCTTTCCCTTTTTAAATTTTCTAATCTACCTGCCCGATTAAGGCATCTGACATTCCACGCTCCGATCCGCAGAACGCCAGTTTTCTTTCTCCTGTTAACGACATCCTCTTGAGGAGTCCCCGCCCGTAGATCCGAATGGGGGACTATTTTACCTCCGGAATATTTTACCCAAGAGGACGCTATCATCATTTAATCATACCATAAAGCTGCATGCCTTCAGGAAAAATTACGGCAGTAGTTTCCCCTTGCTTTCAGCCGTTTGCAGTACCAGCACAGCAAGGCCGTTTTGGTTATTGTTACAAGGCCAGATCAGTCAATCATCCAGACTGTTGCCCCTGCAACTACTGAAAAGGCTGCTGCCCCTCTTCAGGAACCACACTTTTGTCTGGCCTCTCAACAGATACCCCTCCGTTGTGGTTGTACCTACGGTACGGCTATCAGTATCGCTGAGGCACGGAAGCATCCCCACCAACGGCAAGGTCCGTGTTTCATGGGGGGGGATTGTGATACATAAAATTACTAAAACAAAAATTATCGCAAGCCAAGGTTTTACATAGCAGACAGATTACATACAGCGTACTCCATAATGAATGCCCCCTGGTAAATGCTCAGTGGTAGAGGCTCTTGCTAACATAAAATTATAACAGGGGTCACAGAGACAGAGGCCCCTGTCTCGTGACGAGTACCCTTAACTTATGCAATAAATATAGCTAGAAATATAATTAAAAAATTAAAAAAAAGCAACAGGAATCATGGGAACGTTTCATTGATGCAACTGAAAATAACATTCATGGAGGTCGACAATAGCATACAAATTAATGAGACACACGAAACAGAAAGGAGAAAGATACCGTCAAAATAAATATAATAAATTAAGAACAATGGGAATAGCAGTATAAAAGTCTATGGCTTCACGATTCAGCCACGCAGAAACACTGTGAGAATTGTGCAATCAACAGAAACATAGACCTTATCGAAATGAATGAATTAGAAGTAACAATGCAAAAAACGAAGAACAGGAAAGCAACAGGGACAAATGGAATAGCTGGTGAATTGTTTAAATATGTAGGTCTTCCAGAGCAGGAGCGTATGATTCGCCTCATTACACTATTTTGGACTGCCGATAAAGCACCTGAAGAGTGGAATCTGCCTGCTCGTAAAATTCTCTCCATATTCAAGAAAGGCAACAGAAGCAGCCCAAACAAATACAGAGGAATTAGCTTCCTTAACAGAGGCTATAAGATCTCTAGCACTATCTCAAATACACTCCTGGAAATTGAAATAAGAACACCGTGAATTCATTGCCCCAAGAAGGGGAAACTTTATTGACACATTCCTGGGGTCAGATACATCACATGATCACACTGACAGAACCACAGGCACATAGACACAGGCAACAGAGCATGCACAATGTAGGCACTAGTACAGTGTATATCCACTTTTCGCAGCAATGTAGGCTGCTATTATCCCATGGAGACGATCGTAGAGATGCTGCATGTAGTCCTGTGGAACGGCTTGCCATGCCATTTCCACCTGGCGCCACAGATGGACCAGCGTTCGTGCTGGACGTGCAGACCGCGTGAGACGACGCTTCATCCAGTCCCAAACATGCTCAATGGGGGACAGATCCGGAGATCTTGCTGGCCAGGGTAGTTGACTTACACCTTCTAGAGCACGTTGGGTGGTACGGGATACATGCGGACGTGCATTGTCCTGTTGGAAGAGCAAGTTCCCTTGCCGGTCTAGGAATGGTAGAACGATGGGTTCGATGACGATTTGGATGTACCGTGCACTATTCAGTGTCCCCTCGACGATCACCAGAGGTGTACGGCCAGTTTAGGAGATCGCTCCCCACAACATGATGCCGGGTGTTGGCCCTGTGTGCCTCGATCGTATGCAGTCCTGATTGTGACGCTCACCAGCACGGCGCCAAACACGCATACGACCATCATTGGCACCAAGGCAGAAGCGACTCTCATCGCTGAAGACGACACGTCTCCATTCGTCCCTCCATTCACGCCTGTCGCGACACCACTGGAGGCGGGCTGCACGATGTTGGGGCGTGAGCGGAAGACGGCCTAACAGTGTGCGGGACCGTAGCCCAGCTTCATGGAGACGGTTGCGAATGGTCCTCGCCGATACCCCAGGAGCAACAGTGTCCCTAATTTGCTGGGAAGTGGCGGTGCGGTCCCCTACGGCCCTGCGTAGGATCCTACGGTCTGGGCGTGCATCCGTGCGTCGCTGCGGTCCGGTCTCAGGTCGACGGGCACGTGCCCCTTCCGAAGACCACTGGCGACAACATCGATGTACTGTGGAGACCTCACGCCCCACGTGTTGAGCAATTCGGCGGTACGTCCACCCGGCCTCCCGCATGCTCACTATACGCCCTCGCTCAAAGTCCGTCAGCTGCACATACGGTTCACGTCCACGCTGTCGCGGCATGCTACCAGTGTTAAAGACTGCGATGGAGCTCCGTATGCCACGGCAAACTGGCTGACACTGACGGCGGCGGTGCACAAATGCTGCGCAGCTAGCGCCATTCGACGGCCAACACCGCGGTTCCTGGTGTGTCCGCCGTGCCGTGCGTGTGATCATTGCTTGTACAGCCCTTTCGCAGTGTCCAGAGCAAGTATGGTGGGTCTGACACACCGGTGTCAATGTGTTCTTTTTTCCATTTCCAGGAGTGTATTAAAGATATATGTTCATATAACATGCTCACACTTTTTCTTACTATACTTAACCATATGTTGTCACTTACTGGCGTCTTTCGTTCGTTTTGTACGTCCAATGGTTCGATGTACAAATGCTGACACATTTGGCGGGACAGAATGCGGATTTGGCATGCTAACATTTTTTTACGAGTTCCTCACTTGATATGCCCATACATATCCATACATTCAGTCTACATTGCCGGAAAAAACACCCTCAAGGCAAGGCCTCTTTGTTGACAGTTCATCGTTGTAGGAGTATATGATATCAAATTCAGACAAATGAAACACATGTATCACAGTAAAGGTTGCCCAAACAATCGCATTAATTGACTGTGAGCCCTATGCTGCCACAATGCAGGCGTGTATTATCACGTACAAACGATAATGATTGTGTCGAATATCATCCTGCGATGGACTGTCCCAAGCACTTTGCACCTTTTGCTGGAATTTTGCAATTGTTCTTGTGGCCTCTGGAGAACAAGCAAATTCTCTCTTCACCATTCCCCAAATGTGTTCATTTTGAGAGCTCTGGTGATCTTGTTGGTGAGGGCAGTTGGTGTACACCGTGTAGGGCATGTTGCGTTGAAGCAGCAGTATCGGTTATTGGTTGCTTTATCCTGCGGAAACACCAAATTTGACAGGGAGTTATAGCTGATGGACCTCCACACCATGAAGGCTTGGGTGGGACCGCAGCGTCGTTGGTGAATTCACTCTGGAACAGGCCACTTACTGGATCACACACATACAGGCAGAATGTACTCCATACACTAAAGACAACAGTGTGCCTTCCCACTCTCTAGTTGACTCTTTTACGACGTGAGAGTAGCCATGCTTGGTGCTGTCGTGGTACCTGTGGTAGCCCTGCCAGAGGCCACTGGTGCTCTCACAATGTATCGATCTTCATGTGTGTATGTACTGCTTGAACGTCTGGAATCTGGACTACAGGTGTGGGAACGACCGACAGACCACTGCTCAAAGCCGGGACACGCCACAGATGCTTTACTCCCAGTATTACCAGCAGCCCGTAAGTACATTCATACAGCATCCCACACGCCACAATACGATCCTGTTCAAATGGCTGAAATTGGTCAACAGGAGTACGTACTCGTCTTTGGAGGGAACACACAGACCTTCAGAGTCGTCTATGAACGTGACAAAAGAATCACTAACAGGATAGCCTGACTCAGATCGCTGGTCGACCATCAGCGATCGGCTTATTAACTTTGGCGCGTCTACGGGCATGAGCATATTTGCGTTTTCTGCTGAGGCGCGCGGGACGGCTAGAGGCAGTAGGTTTGGAGTAGCCGGTGAGACTGGCGGAGTTGTGGCTCGGGCGTAAGCACATGTGTGATGTCTGTTACGCTGGGGCTATTAGCTCATAGTGATACTCCTGCGGCGGTTACTGGTTGCCTGGAAGGCATTTCATTTAAAGTGTGGCAAGCCTCGCAGTGAGAGGGAGTCCGGAGTTGGTGTTGATGTTTATGTTTATACATGTTGTATAACATGAAAAAATGTTATACAAAGATGTTTATACAAATTGAGGTGCCTGTGTGAGAAGCACGCCATGGGCCTGTTGGTTGCTTCGTCCTTTTGGCAGCTACCGCCAGTGGATGTTCGGCCGGAATGTCTACAGTATGTGGTGAGCATAGTGTGAACAAGTTCTCGTAGGATGTGCTCGCAGCCTGACTCTTAGTCTGTGCTATTTCTGGGTGCCGACCCCTTGCCTGTAGCTGCTTCCAGGTGTCCTGTAAGATTTCACAGCAAACTGTGTATTTGTGGCATACTGTGTTTCTGGCTCAGCCTCCGCCTAGAAAGGGGAAAAAATTTTTGCAATTCCTTAATGCTGTAATTTAAACATATAAAAAAATGTTCTCTCAGAATAAGCGCCTGTTTCTTTGGGACACTGCAGTTCAAACAGGAGTGGCGTAATGTTAATGAGTTTTTGTGATTCGTGAAATGAAGTTTATTTAATGTCTTGCAGTTTTCAGAGGCACGCAGCTGTGTTATTGAACTCATTTTGAAGTGTTCTGTCTGTAGAATGACTGTTCCCCACTTCAGTGTACTCTTTTGAGTATAATTGTAAGGTTTTTTGGATATTTGTCAGTGGGGTGTATTGATTCAATTTTGTTTTTCTCTTCCTTATGGTGAATTGGTTAGTTTATCTGGTTATTGGCTTCACCCGCGCTTCAGGCGCTAGATTAGCTGATACTGACATTGTTTTTTTTATTCCTGTTTAATGTCAGACAGATTCAAATGTAACTTCATTTATGATATTTCAAATAAATGTGTTGGACTGACCTTAATGAATTACACTCCTGGAAATTGAAATAAGAAAACCGTGAATTCATTGTCCCAGGAAGGGGAAACTTTATTGACACATTCCTGGGGTCAGATACATCACATGATCACACTGACAGAACCACAGGCACATAGACACAGGCAACAGAGCATGCACAATGTCGGCACTAGTACAGTGTATATCCACCTTTCAAAGCAATGCAGGCTGCTATTCTCCCATGGAGACGATCGTAGAGATGCTAGATGTAGTCCTGTGGAACTGCTTGCCATGCCATTTCCACCTGGCGCCTCAGTTGGACCAGCGTTCGTGCTGGACGTGCAGACCGCGTGAGACGACGCTTCATCCAGTCCCAAACATGCTCAATGGGGGACAGATCCGGAGATCTTGCTGGCCAGGGTAGTTGACTTACACTTTCTAGAGCACGTTGGGTGGCACGGGATACATGCGGACGTGCATTGTCCTGTTGGAAGAGCAAGTTCCCTTGCCGGTCTAGGAATGGTAGAACGATGGGTTCGATGACGGTTTGGATGTACCGTGCACTATTCAGTGTCCTCTCGACGATCACCAGAGGTGTAAGGCCAGTGTAGTTGATCGCTCCCCACACCATGATGCCGGGTGTTGGCCCTGTGTGCCTCGGTCGTATGCAGTCCTGATTGTGGCGCTCACCTGCACGGCGCCAAACACGCATACGACCATCATAGGCACCAAGGCAGAAGCGACTCTCATCGCTGAAGACGACACGTCACCATTTGTCCCTCCATTCACGCCTGTCGCGACACCACTGGAGGCGGGCTGCACGATGATGGGGCGTGAGCGGAAGACTGCCTAACGGTGTGCGGGACCGTAGCCCAGCTTCATGGAGACGGTTGCGAATGGTCCTCGCCGATACCCCAGGAGCAACGGTGTCCCTAATTTGCTAGGAAGTGGCGGTGCGGTCCCCTACGGCACTGCGTAGGATCCTACGGTCTTGGCGTGCATCCGTGCGTCGCTGCGGTCCGGTCCCAGGTCGACGGGCACGTGCACCTTCCGCCGACCACTGGCGACAACATCGATGTACTGTGGAGACCTCACGCCCCATGTGTTGAGCAATTCGGCGGTATGTCCGCCCGGCCTCCCGCATGCCCACTATACGCCCTCGCTCAAAGTCCGTCAACTGCACATACGGTTCACGTCCACGCTGTCGCGGCATGCTACCAGTGTTAAAGACTGCGATGGAGCTCCGTATGCCACGGCAAACTGGCTGACACTGACGGCGGCGGTGCACAAATGGTGCACAGCTAGCGCCATTCGACGGCAAACACCGCGGTTCCTGGTGTGTCCGCTGTGCCGTGCGTGTGATCATTGCTTGTACAGCCCTCTCGCAGTGTCCGGAGCAAGTATGGTAGGTCCGACACACCGGTGTCAATGTGTTCTTTTTTCCATTTCCAGGAGTGTATATAGACACGGGTTCACAGGTAGATGCCGTGTTTCTTGACCTTCGCAAGGCGTTCGATACAGTTCCCTACAGTCATTTAATGAACAAAGTTAGAGCATATGGACCATCAGACCAATTGTGTGATTGGATTGAAGAGTTCCTAGATAACAGAACGCAGCATGTCATTCTCAATGGAGAGAAGTCTTCTGAAGTAAGAGTGATTTCAGATGTTCCGCAGAGGAGTGTCATACGACCGTTGCTATTCACAATATACATAAATGGCCTTGTGATTGACATCGGAAGTTCACTGAGGCTTTTTGCAGATGATGCTGTGATGTATCGAGAAGTTGTAACAATGGAAAATTGTACCGAAATGCAGGAGGATCTGCAGCGAATTGACGCATGGTGCAGGGAATGGCAATTGAATCTCAATGTAGACAAGTGCAATGGGCTGCGAATACATAGAAAGATAGATCCCTTATCATTTAGCTACATAATAGGAGGTCAGCAACTGGAAGCACTTAATTATATAAATTATCTCGGAGTACGCATTAGGAGTGATTTAAAATGGAATGATCATATAAAGTTGATCGTCGATAAAGCAGATGCGAGACTGAGATTCACTGGAAGAATCCTAAGGAAATGCAATCCGAAAACAAAGGCAGCAGGTTACAGTACGCTTGTTCGCCCACTGCTTGAATACTGCTCAGCAATATGGGATTCGTACCAGATAGCGTTGATAGAAGTCTTAGAGAAGATCCAACGGAGAGCAGCGCGCTTAGTTACAGGGTCATTTAGTAATTGTGAAAGCGTTACAGAGATGATAGACAAACTCCAGTGGAAGGCCCTGCTGGAGAGACACTCAGTAGCTCGGTACGGGCTTTTGTTAAAGTTTCGAGAACGTACCTTGTAAGGTGTCAGGCAAATCCAACACCTTCCATGAAAACCCTGACATGATAAGCAAATCCAGCAGTATGTCACATAGCTCCGAATAAATCGTGACATTAAATTAACCAAAGTAATACGAGTAACGAGTGAGCAAATGGAATACCACAGACTAACACAAGAATGCCTAAATGCATGTCATACCTTCCCACCATGTGACAGACACAGTTCCGAGAGGAGAAACGAGAACAGAAGCCGAGAGCACAACTGTGTTAAGCTGGAAGGCCCTACGATAAGGGACGGACTGGACACCCACGTCGCCAGCTAACCGCTAAGACCACACCATCCTCAAGACTTGTTCGCGTCTCTGTTACGTTAGGACCACCCCCCCCCCCCCCCAGTCCATGTTAAAAGACAGAGCCCTCCAGAAAAACAGTATAGATCTTACGATAACGCTAAAAGGACCACACCAGCTGCAAGTTTTAGTGTGAGACTCTTTCGCGTCTCTGTTAAGTTGCAAACTTTAAAAACATTGCCCCACCACGAAAAGTATAACGTTTCTCATTGGATAGACAGAATTTTTGTAGGCGGAGCTTAAGGTTAACATTGAGACCCTGATTAGTCAGATGAAAACACAGCCAGATATTTTTTTTTAAACCAACTTCGGTAAATGGTAGTAAGGAGAAGTTAAAAAGGGAGTTGCTTCCGAGATGGCGAGGTGAGCGGAGCTGTGCTGGCCGCCGCCGCCCTGACGCTGCCTAAACACCGACAAGGTAATGAACGCACGCGATGCCGCATTTTTGAGCGCACTGCAGAAGTCTCATCTGTTACACCCCCTTTTTGCGTAATGCTACTGTCGATCGTAAATTAAAGTTCATGGTGTTCACATTTGCCACTTGAAGTAAAAATCTGAAACACGATGATTTCTCTGTTATATAATTATGGAGAAGCCACATCAGCCACTGTAATTTACGACAAGTTAGATAAGTAATTAAAGATAATTGAGGGTCACTGTAGACCATTTTGATAGTTTTCTCTCTTGTGAAACTTAATTTCAACCTAGATTATAGATGTGATATGGCATAGGTCATCCTTCGATCCATCGTAGAACTTGGAAACCCACTCAGGGAATATTCTTTCATATTTTTGTTGAACGCAGTTGGTTTTTACCATCCTGTATTGAAACGTTTCCCTTTATCAATAGCGCAATTTATAAACGATGTTTTGTGAGTAGAATAAAATTTCCAATGGTGAAACTTAACTGCTTTTTCGACGTTATTTTACCAGCTAACTAAGAATAGGAAAGCCTTGAACCCCTTCCACTAAATTTAGTTAGTATTAAGCCTTTTTTACAGGGAGTGGAGTGGAGCTGACGCTGAAATCATGAAGTATTTGGTTATATCATCGCTAGTCTCACTGAACTCTTCTGAATTCTACATGTCATGTGTGGTCTGGCGTCTCCTTACCAGCAACAGGTCCCAGGTTCAAACTAGTAAATTCCTTAAAAATAAAAAAAAATAAAAAAAACGCTCAGAGCGTCGTTGGGCGAAAGTTGTAGGGAGACACGATATAGAACAATCAGACACCACCATGAATGTTAGAACCTTCACCGAAGAGTCAAGCAGTATATTGCTCCCTCCTACGTATATCTCGCGAAGAGACCATGAGGATAAAATCAGAGAGATTAGAGCCCAGACAGAAGCATACCGACAATCTTTCTTTCCACGAACAGTACGAGAGTGGAACTGAAGGGAGAACCGATAGAGGTACTCAGGGTACTCTCCGCCACACACCGTCAGATGGCTTGTGGAGTATGGATGCAGATATAGATGTAGACATGTAATTGAAGTAAGAGGCCTAGTCCTTCATTAGTGCTTAACAGTGGCGTGTGGTTAGAGTTGTGAGCCCCATGATCGGACCACGGCCCCTCAGTACACACTTATTATTCACTGGTGTAACTGAACGCAGCCCTTCAAGGCGCTGCAAATTTTTTCGAGAGTGTATGTATGCTGTGCGTTGCTATTCTGACAAACGTCGGTGTGTTGTCGCCTTTACGTAGAGAGGATCTGTGCTAACCGTCCGCGCAGGTGTTCTCGCAGATAGCAGTAATCTTCAGGGGCCTTCCCAGTGCCAGTTGCAAATTCTACAGTGAGACGCCGAGTCACGGCGTTTTAGCGAGACATGGGAACCCGTGGAAGAGGACGCGGTTAGGCGCATCGCGGGCCGTGAAATCTGTCATTAGAGCTCACGACCGGCTGGAAATGATGGCCGGTGCCGGTGGGAGTTGCGGTCACGCGCGCGCGGAGGGTGGCGCAAATGACGCGGAGCTGTGGGGCGCCGACTCGATACCCGGCGCGACAAGGCGGGACGGTAATGGCCCGGGGCGCGCCGCGACCCAGCACGCAGTCGCCGTGCGCCGGGCGCGCCGCCAGTAATCACGACCCGGCCTCTGCAAACACGGCGCCCGCCGGGAGGTGTCACTTTGCCGGCCGTGTACACAGCGGCGGCCCGCCGAACTCCCGCCTTCTCGACTCCAGCCTCTGGCAAGATTACGAACCTCCGACCCGCGCACGTAAAACGAAGACGTGAGACAAAAAAATTGGCCGCTCTGACCAGTACCGCATATATCGCTTTTTTTCTTTTTCTGTCATCATTCTTCTGACTCGTTTGATGCGGATTCCCAAGTATACCTCTCCTGAGCTAATCTCTTCATCTCAGAGTTGCACTTGCACCCTACAAACTCAGTTGTTTGTTGGGTGTATTCCAACGTCTGACTCTGCAATTGTTAACCTCTACAGCTCCCTCTAGTACCATGAAAGTTATCGCCAGACGCCTTAACACATGTCATAGCATCCTATCCATTCTACTTGTAAGTGCTTTGCCGGCCAGAGTGGCCGTGCGGTTCTAGGCGCTACAGTCCGGAGCCGGGCGACCAACACGGTCGCAGGTTCGAATCCTGTCTCGGGCACGGATGTGTGTGATGTCCTCAAGGTTAGTTAAGTTTAATTATTTCTATGTTATAGGCGACTGATGATATCAGAAGTTAAGTCGCATAGTGCTCAGAGCCATTTGAACCATTTGAACAACTGGTTGCTTTATCCTGTGGAAACACCAAATTTGTCAGGGAGTTATAGCTGATTGCACTCCACACCTTGAAGCCTTGGATGGGACCTTAGTGTCGTGGGTGAATGCACTCTGGAACAGTTCACTCACTGGATCACACAAACAGGCAGAAACTACTACAATACTAAAGACAACAGTGTGCCATCCCACTCTCTAGTCGACTCTTTTACGACATGCTTGGTGCTGTCGTGGTACCTGTGGTAGCCCGGCCAGAGACCCTGGTGCTCTCACAATGTTTCGATCTTCATGTGTCTATGTACTGCTTGAACGTCCGGAACCTGGTCTACACGTGTGGGAATGTCCCCCAGACCACTGTTGCAAGCCGGGACACACCACCGATACTTTATTCCCAGCATGAGCAGCAGCCCGTCAGTACATCCATACAGCATCCCACACGCCACAATACGATCCTGTTCAAATGGCTGAAATTGGTCAACAGGAGTACGTACTCGTCTTTGGAGGGAACACACAGACCTCCAGAGTCGTCTATGAACGTGACAAAAGAATCACTAACAGGATAGCCTGAGTCAGATCGCTGGTCGACCATCAGCGATCGGCTTATTACCTTTGGCGCGTCTACGGGCATGAGCATCTTTGCGTTTTCTGCTGGGGCGCGCGGAACGGCGAGAGGCAGTAGGTTTGGAGTAGCCGGTGAGACTGGCGGAGTTGTGGCTCGGGCGTAAGCACATGTGTGATGTCTGTTACATGGGGCTATTAGCTAATCGTGATACTCCTGCGGCGGTTACTGGTTGCCTGGAAGGCATTTCATGTAAACTGTGCCAATCCTCGCAGTGATGGGGGAGTCCGGAGTTGGTGTTGGCCTAGATGTTTATACAAATTGAGGTGACTGTGTGAGAAGCACGGCGTGAGCCTGTTGGTTGCTTCGTCCTTTTTGCAGCCACCCCAAGCGGATGTTCTGCCGGAATGTCTATAGTTTGTTGTGAGCATAGTGTGCACAAGTTCTCGTAGTATATGCTCCCAGCCTGCCTCTTAGCCTGTCTTATTTGTGCGGGCCGACCCCGTGTTGTTACTGCTCCCGGGTGTCCTATAATATTTCCCAGCAAAACTGTGTTTTTGTGGCATTCTGACTGAGCCTCCGCCTAGAAAGGCGCCCGCCGGAAGGCGTCACTTTGCCAGCCCGTGTGCATAGCGGCGTCTCGCCGACCTCCCGCCCAATCCAGACCAGCCTCTGGCAAGATTACGAACCTGCGACCCGAGCACGTAAAATGAGGACGAGAGACAAAAATTTTGCCGCTCAGAGGCATAAAGCTAATGTTATTTTATGTAATGCACTATAAATGACTCGGTCTATAATAAGGGAACGTAGGGTTGAATGTAATAGACGTAGGTAAGCCCCGCAGCTATGCAAGTAGCCTGACGGAGTGGAATAGGTGTGGTTGGCGCGCAAGTGGGAACTCGTCCTTTTAGTAAGGAGTCTGGGCTGAGCACTGTTGTAATTAACACCTCGCTAGCAGCAGCGGATCACAGTGGCTCATATTTCTGGAGTTGTGAGGCCAGAAGAGCTTTAAACGTCCCCTATAAGAAACGTCCCCTTAGAAAAATTTTTGAATGACTGCGCTGATAAACCTCTTACATTATTTTCAAACAGCTGAGCAGAACTGAACGTACTCAGACATTTTGCTCTTTACCTATTCTGATCAACACTAAACTGACACACAATATTTTTAGCACAACGCAATCTGACTTTCAATAATCCCTACAAAAGAATGGCCCTGACTAACAATAACCTATACCTTTCATGAATCACTTACCTCACAAAAACCTTCGTTACTCGAACTACTGCAATACAGAGAGCGCCACTACTGCCAGCTAAATAAAAGATTCAAATTACTGAAGGCACTAACTACTGACGGGCATAGTTAGCAAATGAAAGATTTTCATAGAGAACAAACAATGTATTTACCTTAATAGTGTTCAAAAGTCATATACATTACTTCATGACATCCAATCTTACAAATTTACTGTCTCTGATGGACACACGTACAGATCATCCGCTCTTAAAACTCCGCCATCTCTCTCCCCACTTCCACTCCACCACTGCTGGCGGCTCACCTCCAACTACGCAACGCTACGCGCTGTTAACAGCCAACTGCCCCACACTACAATAGCAAATTCCAACAATGCAAACCAGCCACAGCCTTCACACAGCACAGTCAGTGATTTTCATATAGAGCGCTACGTGGCGTTACCAACATAAAAACCTAAACAGCCTACTTACACATTTATATCGCTGTTTTCTTTTTCAGTCATTAGTCTTTTGACTGATTTTATGCGGATTCCCAGGAATTCCTCTCCTGTGCTACCCTCTTCATCTCAGAGTTGCACTTCCAGCGTACAATCTCTATTATTTGTTGGATGTATTGCAATGTCTTACTCTGCATCTGTTACCCTCTACAGCTACCTCTAGAACCATTAAAGTTATCCTGATGTCTTAACACATGTCATAGCGTTCTCTACCTCCTACCTGTAAGTGTTTTCCGTATGTCCCTTCGTTCGCCAGTTCTGTGGAGAACCTCCTCATTCTTCACCTCATAAGACAATCTAATTTTCATCATTCACCTGTAGCACCACACCTCAAACGATTCGATTCTTCAATGAGATTTTCACTCTGCAGCGGAGTGTGCGCTGATATGAAACTTCCTGCCAGGTTAAAACTGTGTGCCTGACCGAGACTCGAAGTCGGGACCTTTGCAGGAGCGCTTCTGTTAAGTTTGGAAAGTAGGAGACGAGATACTGGCAGAATTAAGGCTGTGAGGACGGGGCGTGAGTCGTGCTTGGGCATCTCAGTTGCTAGAGCACTTGCACGCGAAAGGCGAAAGTCCCGAGTTCGAGTCTCGGTCCGCACACAGTTTTAATCTGCCAGGAAGTTTCATATCAGCGCACACTCCACTGCAGAGCGAAAATCTCATTCTGGAAACACCCCCCAGGCTTTGGCTAAGCAATGTCTCCGCAATATCCTTTCTTTCAGGAGTTCTAGTTCTGCATGGTTCGCAAGAGAGCTTCTGTTAAGTTTGGAAGGTAGGAGACGAGGTACTGGCAGATGTAAAGCTGTGAGGACGGAGCGTGAGTCGTGCTTGGGTAGCTTAGTTGGTAGAGCTCTTGCTCTCGAAAGGCAAAGGTCCCAAGTTCGAGTCTCGGTCCGGCACACAGTTTTAATCTGCTAGGAAGTTTCGATTCGATTCTTTTCGGTTTCAGTTTTCCCTCTACCCGTGATTCACGCACGTACAGAGCTGTCGGAGCTCCTTCTACCCAGGGTAGTGCAGCAGTTCCACGGGACTCAACAAGTAGCTGGAAGTCCCCTGCAGAAATACTGAGCCTTGCTGCCTTTATAACTGCCAAGCTGCTGTCGGTGCTGGATTTTGTGCACTAACTGACCTCCAGATTATGTCCCATAAATGATGTATGAGATTCATGTCAGTCTATCTGGGTGGCCAAATAATTCAACTGAACTGTTCAGAATGTTCTTCAAGCAATTTGCGAACAGTTGGGGTGACGTGACATCGTTGTTTGGGAACATGAAATAGCGGCAAGTGGTCTCTAAGCAGCCGAACATATCATTTCTGATCAATGATCTCTTCAGTTGGACCAGAGGTCCAAATCCATTCCATGTAAACGTAGCCCACACTATTATTGATCCGCCACCAGCTTGCACAGTGCCTTGTTGACAACATGGGCCCATTGCTTCGTGGGTTCTGCGCTGCACCCGAACCCTACTATCAGCTCTTGCCAACTGAAATCGAGACTCGTATGACTACGCACGCTTTTCCAGTCGTCTAGGGTGCAACGGACATGACCATGAGCTGAAGACAGTCGTGTTGTTGCCATTGGCACCCTCGTCAGTCGTCTGCTAGCATAACCCATTAATGCAAAAATTTCGCCGCTCTGGTCCGTCGGATGCCTTCTTCGTACGTTCCACATCATTTCTGTGGTTATGTTACCCAGTGCTGCTTGTCTGTTAGCACTGACAACTCTACGCAAAAGCCGGTGCTCTCAGCCGTTAAGACCATAAGCAACTGCGTTGTCCTTGGTGGAAAACAATGCCTAGAATTTGGTATTCTCGGCACACTCTTGACACAGTCGATCTCGGAATATCAAATTCCCTAACGATTTACGAGGCAACGGCCTTGCCGCAGTGGATACACTGGTTCCCATCAGATCACCGAAGTTAAGCGCTGTTTGGCGTGGCCGGCACTTGGATGGGTGACCATCCGGGCCGTCATCTGCTGTTACCATTTTTCGGGGTGTACTCAGCCTCGTGACGCTAATTGAGGAGCTACTCGACCGAACAGTAGCGGCTCGGGCCAAAGAAAACCATCGTAACGACCGGAAGAGCGGTGTGCTCACCACACGCTCCTCCTGTCCGCATACTCAGCTGAGGATGACACGGCGGTCGGATGGTCCTGATGGGCCACTTGTGGCCTGATGACGGAATGCTTTTAACTATTTACGAAATGGCATGTCCCGAGCGTCTAGCTCCACCTACCATTCTGAATTCAAAGTTTGTTAACGCCCGTCGTGAGGCAATAATGAGGTCAGAAAGCTTTTCGCATGAATCATTTAAGCACAAATGACAGCCCCGCCAATTCACTGCCCTTTTATACCGTGCGTATGCGATACTACCGCCATCACTGTACGTGTATGTAGCTACCCCATGACTTGTGTCACCTCAGTGTAAATGCCCTGCTTCGTCCTTATGGATTGTTCTGTTTCCAAGGTAGCTATTCTCATTTCTGGTACGTCTCATTACTTCCGTATTTTTTTCAGTTTACTCTCAGTCCGTATTCTGTTCTAATTCACTGTTCATACCATTGAACAGATCATGCAACTCTTCTTCTCCTTCACTGAGGATAGCAATGTCATAAGAAAATCGTATCATTGATATCCCTTCACCCTGAATTTTGATTGCATTCATGAAATTTTCTTTTACTTTTGTCATTGCTTCTTCATTGTACATACTGAATATTAGGGGCGAAAGACTGCATCCCTGTCTTACACCATTTTAAATCCCAGCACTACGTTCTTGGTCTTCCAGTCTCATTGCTGCCTCTTGATTCATGTATGTATGGTATTCCCTGCAGCTTACTTCGATCGTTTTTTTTTTCAAAATTTCTGAAGTGTTTCTGCAATTTGTGTTGTCAAACGCTTTTTCTATGTTGACAATTCCTATGAGAGTGTTTTGATATTTTTCCTCGGTCTTTATTTCATTATCAAGTGCAACATCAGACCTGCCTCTCTGGTACCTTTATTTCCCATTCTTAAAGCCAAACTGATGATCGTCTATCAGATCCCTCATTTTATTTTCAATTCTTCTGTATATTATTCTTGTCACTAATTTGGAATCATGAGCTGTTAGGCTGACTGCGCGTCAGCCCTTACACTTATCTGCTATTTCATGCTAAGCCAGGGGTGTTTAAATTTATCAATGAAATAGTATGTGCACGGTTTCAGTATTCATTTACACGGTGGAGTTCCGTGCAGCATAAATGAATGTAAAAATGCAATAGGGTAATTCACTGCTTTCACTCCATCTAAGACCGTGTCAGCAAAGTAATAAAGTTTTGATGAGGCCTCAAACTTCGACAGAATGAAGTCATTCATTTTATTGAGTTATTGGTCTGAAGATGACAACGTAACCCCTTCCTGAAACCAATCAAGTGTCTTATTCAACACGTTATGAATATCCAGGCATACATTCTCAATTAATTCCGAGACGTTTGCTGTTGAAGCAAAGATATTATTTATTATTATTTTATTGTTTGTGGCTTGAAATTCGCCATTTCGTATACTGAGCAATTTGTTAGGAAAATGTCTATTGTCCTGTAGGGAAGATAGAACTTACATATTAGTTTTAAGCCACAGTTTTATTGTACGCAACCATAGGTATGAGCTTTTAAAACGTGCCACGACTGTTTCTACTCTCGCCCTTCTTGAGATTATTGGTAAGATTTGACGAAAGTCCCTAGAGAAGAAAACGTTGCAGCCGCCTGTAGGGCTATTGTTGTAAAGGAAATATTGTACTGTTCTGTCTAGTGCTTGAAGGTATATCTCATGGGACATGGTTCCCTGATCCCAAACAAAATGCAATCATGCATCAATTTACCAGTATTGCTTTGCTTGGAAACATAACAGACGTTGTAGGTGTCATCACTGTATAGTGTCAGGGGCAGTTTGAAAATAGAATGAGCAGTTAGGCAGTCTTCTAAAAGTGTGGTAGCAATGCCACAAGTCGGCATAGCGAGGGCTATTTTTCCACCAGATGTGACTTTTGCGAGTGTTGGATTAATTAGAAATCTTTTGGCAGTGTCTCCAGAGGAATCAAAAAATTTCCCTTCATTGTTATTGATTGATGACATTATGAAGTCGCAAACAGCTTCGGCGACTGGCGTCTCTCTATTATCCAACTGGGAGAAAGCAACATACATTTCAACATGGAATCAGAAAATATATTTCGTTTCTGACGAATCTCCATAGCATTGAGAGGTGCTTACTAGGTGAAAAAACACATATAAATTTTTCCTGAATTTATGAAACATGTATGCCTGAACTTACAAGTAAAATAAACAGAATACCTCTTATGAATTCGAAGCATATTTTTTTAATTTTACTAATAAATTAGCTTTATTTTAATACATTAATTATTACAAAAAACTTTCTATTGGAAAGATGGTTCTCAATTTATTTCTAATCACTTATTACCATCCTGAGTAGAAAGTGGCTAAATTTCATATTTCTAACCCAATTACTTTAGAAAATAATCGGACCTGAAAGACAAAAAATACAGTTTTGAGAAAATTCTATTTTAATTTCAGTATTGTAATTTTAGTATAGTTATTGATGGGAATTACTTACCACTTATATTTACCTGCATCATAGTGAGCATTATTTGAATCATACTGATCTTCTTACCTTGTCTTGGACGCTTTTATTTTCCGTCTCGATTCTTTACTGCGTTCTATATTAGCAACTTCTACTTTGCATATACCCTTTTTATCTATTTGCTCCAGGGATTTTGCAGCATTTCCACTACATTTCATGCCCAATACTTCAAAAATAGCCAATTTTCTTGTTACACCGTCACTGAAGATAAAATAGCATCACAAACACCAAATTTGGGGGCTGCAATTTGGACAAATACAGTTTTCGGTAATCGGGTCCAAATTACAGAACTAAAACATTCATTTAAATTTAGTGTATTCTCATGAAGACATTTCTTCAACATAGTATCTACACAAAGATTTCTAAATGTAGCTTTGACTTAATTCATTACTGCTGCAGGTAAAGAATATTTGTGGTCATATGTTGCACTTCTCCTGTACTTGCACCAAGCGTCGCGATCATTCGGGCAAAGACAGTGCTCAGGATTTTCATCTGCGGAAAGCTTATTGTAAACATAAGCCGTACAGCTTTATTGTGTTTTCCAAATCCCCAACGTATTTTCTTTATGGCCAATCCATAATAATTCTGCAGTATATCTATTTCAACGTTTGTCAGGTGATCTTTACCACCTATCTTCCTACCATCTTACAGTACTATTTCTGGATTTCCTTCTAATAATCTTCTCAACCAGGATCTCATTCTGTTCTGGAAGTGCCCAATGCATTTTTCTTTAGAAACAGAAGGGGGGAATAACGTACAAGGAATAAAATAAACGTGTATATTATCTTTGCATGATGCATTATCTTTGCATGATGCAAGGCGTGGCATTTAAATGCCAGGTCGCACAGAGCATCAGAAAACAGTCGTAAACAGCGAAAAAATTGTCGTATTTATATGAAAGAAAAACTGTTTTACGTAGGAAATAACAGGCATTTCAAATACGTAGAAATCTGTACATCGATTTTTTGAGCCCGTTTGACTGCCCTTGAGTGGGTCATACAGAGTGAAATATTAGTATTCCGTCCTGCATCCGGTTCCACCACCTTTGGGTTTTCAGGCACGCCCTTTGCCGCTACAATCAGGCCTTACTCGTATTCCACTCAAGCTTCGCTGCTCACTGGTGTCGTGGCGGCTGTATGCTTGATGGCAATGTCATCGTTTTCACACTGGCGGCGGACTTTATCATACTTCAGAAAAATCTCAGGAAATATTTATACATTAGTATGCACGACCTTCCTCGCGAATCAGTCTATCTGTTAGTCAAAACTGGATCAAAATCGTTGCAGTAGCTGCTGACATTATCCCGAACATACAGACAGAAGGAGAGATAATGAGAGCAATACGATCATTCTCCCTTAGCACTAACTGACTAGATCGGCTAAGTACTAGTTCGCTTGGTCATCTCCTTGTTGCAAACACTTGTAGGGGTACTCCCTGATTTTCTGCGTCCGTACCTTGTTCGTCTATGTAGTTCGCTTGAGTAGTTGAGACTTTCTTCACTGTGTTATTTGTGCCATCGAAACTTCTGCTGAATCTGTGTTCATGATCACCTTGTTTTGTGGGTCATCGACACTGCTAGCGTCTCACCGCCGCTCCTTCCACATGTTTATCGTCACAGCTGTCTCACAGTAAAGTAAAAGAGAAGATAATGACAGTTAGCTGAAACACTTGTTAAAAGGCAACAACCAAAAAGAAAGCTGAACCAAAACCATTACAGTTACTCTCCTGTTCCAAGATACCGTTCAGCATGTGTTTCTAGGTCTTCTGGTGTCCATGGTCGAAAATTAAATCTCTTCGGTCATGTCGCTACAGTGACTGAAGGGTAGAATGCATTCTATGGCAGTGGCTTCCAACCCTGTTTTAATTGCAGTCTTGTGGGTAACGTGAAATTTTTTGATACCATCAGAAACAAACTAGGTTCAGTTGTGCGTGTTTGGTCACGAAAGAAAAAAGTACATTTAACTACCATTATCACGAGACACACTGTCGTGGAGGTTACAGCATATGACGCGAATGTACGAACATCTTCCGCGCATAGTCCACTCATTATAAATTGTATCATGTATTTATAATAATAAAACAGACATATTGATCACACATGGTGGAATATTTCGTAAAAATGACTTCTCCTAAGTGGAGGTATTTCTCACGATAGAACAGAAAGTGTTTCATCATACAATTTACAGTAATAAAGGAACAAATTCACAGTTCAGTACAAAGCTAACAATTCAGTGGCTACAACACCGATGTAAGTTACACAACGCTAATGTCATCATTGTTGTTATTAGTGGAAGTGGTCAGACACAAATAATCGGCAGCTTTAAGCTTCCAGTTTGTGTCATTTCAGAAGTAAGGAGACCAGTAATCAAGTGATTCCCAAATATTAAGTGCAGAGCACACTTTTTAACTTGTTTTAATTCAAATAGAGCTGCAGGGTGTGGGTGGAAGAAGTGTCACTGTGGAGAGGAGTGTTATAGAGAAAGCATGTAACAGTCGCTTACCTGCGATGTGGATAGCTAGATTACTTTTCTGAGAGCGAGTTTTAGTTAACAATCGTGATGGACTGAGAATTTCTTCAACAAAAATTTGCTCAAAATAAGCAGTACCAATTGTCTCATTGACTCATTAGATCGTGATTTGTTCGAATAAATTTTCTTTTCCAATCTCAAGTTCAGTTAGGCGATAAGGTTGATGATTTTTTTTTTTGGGGGGGGGGGGGGGGGAGTGATTCAGTAGCTAATTTCTGATTGCACTCGGGAGTAATTGGGAATGACTATTCGTTCGGATGATAAACTACCGTTGAAACATTATGGGTAAAAACTGACAGTGCGTTATAAACTGGTGGACCGTCTGTAGTACGTGAGAGGAAAGTGGTGTGGCGTCGCAGCTTAACAGATGACGATAGCTGAAAAGACAGTGTCCATTTAAAGTTTCTCCTCGAGAAGGTATGGACAAGAGGAAGCCTACAACCCGTAGGGAACGGAACGGACTCATCTCCATAAGCTTGTCCCACGGTGAGATGACGAGCGTTTATGCCCAAGTGACAGAATTTTCCTACGTATGTGTAGCAGCTCTGAGGTCGTCCAAGGGGAAATAATACCTAAAAGGCCTGAGAGGCAGATTTGCGGCCTAGGCAGCAGTAGCTGCAGCCTGACCATCGGCGGTCAGATCGTCTCATGGACTGGCTGCTTTGCAGTTAGTCTTGTGGCGCCCTGGTAGACATGACGTGTTATGTTATGGGAACAACGTTTTGAAGAACTATAATGAGCATAATAATTTTAATTTTGACGTGTCAAGGCATAGCTCATTTTATGTTTTATGCACTTGGAAATTCAATGGGCTGAGTGTGTATAGCTGGCACGAGGTGTTTATAATAGGGCCCTTATTTTAATGACGAGTCATACTTTTTTCTGAACTATAGGGTGAATTTTAGAACAATTTACACACAAATCTAGGTGTTTTAGTGTCGAAAAATGTATTTTGATTGTACATATAAATTCATATTTCAACAAATTTTAGTAAAAGGTCATATTGCGGCAAACTTTTAAAATAATAGGTCATATGTCTGTCAACTTTTGCCAAAAATGCTTGTACCGTTTTTCTCGTATCTTACGAGACACACGAATAAGAAAATGAATATGTTGCTCACGAGGCAATATTTATCGTGCTATTATGAAAGATAAACAGATAAATTAGTACACAGCTTTATTTCTCAGGACTGTAGCAGAAAATCGGTGTACCACAACAGCCGTTTCACGAACATAAAACATTGTTGCGCAGAGTCGACAATACGGTCTCAGAGTCAACAAAGGCGGCTTCTGCCGTAATAATCATCGCAGTCGCACAGGTGTTCCCAATAACCAGTTTGAATACAGCCTTTGCCTTGTTCAACATGCCTAAAGCAAAGTCCTCCGACAGCGTGAAGTTGCGAGGATATGTTCGAGAATTTGGAGAGAAGTTCTTTAGTACTGATGGGAAATATTATTTTGTAAACTGTGTGAAGTTAACGTTAGTGCATAAAAGCGCTTCTATGTGCAACAGCACTGTAATACCGCTAAACACAGCAGCTGTGTGAAACGAAGTGCTGAAAATAACAGTAGGCAAAAGCTGTTATTTGAACAGACTGTTCAATCGTCAACCGTGCAATCATTCTGCAAGGATTTGAGTGAGATGATGGTTTCCTGCAACATCCCTTTGGAAAAGCTGAAGAATCCACGCTACAGACAGTTCTTGGAAAAGTACACAACACATCAAGTTCCAGATGAATCTACACTGAGAAAGAACTATTTATCCGTGTGCTACAATGATGTGCTCAACAAAATACGAATTACTATTGCTGAGCAAAAGATCTGGCTGTCGACAGATGTTCCCGGGTTCGATTCCCGGCGGGGTCAGGGATTTTCTCTGCCTCGTGATGACTGGGTGTTGTGTGATGTCCTTAGGTTAGTTAGGTTTAAGTAGTTCTAAGTTATAGGGGACTGATGACCATAGATGTTAAATCCCATAGCGCTCAGACCCATTTTTTTGTCGACAGATGAAATTACAGATATTAGTAGGCGATATATTGCAAATGTTGTTGTTGGTGTTCTAAAAGTTGATGGCCCTGGAGATATGTTCCTACGAACGTGTGAAGCTCTCGATAGAGTAAACAATTCGACAATTGCTGTTTTGTTTCACAACTCTCTGAAGCTACTGTGGCTGTATGGTGTGAAAAGAGACAACGTTTTGCTGCTTGTAACAAATGGTGCTTCATATATGGCTAAAGCAGTCAAAGGGCTTTAGATTGTCTACCCCAATATGGTGCACCCCACTTGCCTTGCACATGCGTTGCACAGAGTTGCCGAAGAGGAGTGATCAAATTACCCTGACAAGGACAAATTAATTTCCTTTGGCAATAAAATCTATGTGAAAGCTCCGCTACGGAGTTCAAGGAACAAGCACCTTCAACGCCCCTCCCACCTGAACCTATTCTTACACAATGTGGTTCTTGTCTTAATGCTGCTGAGAATTACTGCGCCAACTACACCCAAATAAAGACAATCTTCTGTGAGCTTGATAGCGATGAATCAAGTGTTATCAAAATTGTGAAAGAAGTTTTTACAGATACATTGTCTCTAAACTTGGCATACATCAATGTCAGTTTTTCAGTGATATCAAAAGCCATCAAACGACTGGAAGCTGTTGGCATTCAGCTATGTGATGCCCTTAGTATTGTGCAACATGTGCAGAGTGAGTTGGGTCGAGTTCGTGGTCATGTGGCTGACAAAGTCAAAACCAAATTGCAAAGTGTTCTCCAACGGAATCCAGGACATTCTATACTGCACAAAATTAGTGACAGTCTTTCAGGGAATGCCGCGACATTTGAAGATAAAGCTGAACTCCAGTGACCTGCCTGCCTTCAGATACGCTCCAGTGACATCTTTTGAAGTGGAGATGAGCTTTTCCAGGTACAAAACTAACCTCAGCGACAACCGTAGATCTTTGACAGTGGAAAACCTGAAAATGCACCTTGTGATCCAGTGCAACTTTGCAGATACTGGAGATTGACATGCAGTATTAAATAATGTGCAACGCTTTAACTACTATGTAGAAATAAAAACATTGTTTTACTGTTTCGATAGATGATCTTTTCACTGTACTTTGTGTTTAGAAAATAAAACATTCAGACATTAAAGAAACAGGTGCACACTAGCCACAAACCCTACAGAAAGAAATAACTATACTTACAATATTTTGAGAAGTGAGTTTTTGTATTACTATATGGTAAATAAAAAATTAAATAAACAAACAAGAATGCTTTAAATAAACTTCTATTAAGTCTTATTTTATTTTTAAGGTAATATTTATGTAAGTTATAGTTCATAAATGCTTGCATATTTCAATGTTTTTTAGGTAGTTAAAATCCGGGCCCTAGTAATAAGCTTTTAGCAGATGTCAGTATGGTAACTTAGTTTCACCGAAACCGGTTATCTACAATACAGTTTTTTATAGCGATTTCGGCTAATAAATTCTTCTTCTCTTCAGCGGTCACTACAGTCAAACTTCGAGCTCAAAATGAGTAAAATAGCTTCCCTTCTTCTCCAGACCCATCTCTTAAAAGCCTCTGAGTATTTGTTTTTACTCCACTAGAGGCCAAAATTCCATACAAACATTTCGCTTACCTTTTCCTTAATTATCTACGTAATGGACAAGAAAAACTACCCCTCTTTCTGTAAACATTAGTTTTTCAATAGCTATCCCTGTTATTATTACCTAATTACATTTCAAGTTGCCGATTATTTTGCTTCCCAGGTACCTGAAGTACTCAGCTTATTCTAACGCTGTTATTATTGTTTTTGGGTGGTCTTCAGACCAGAAACTGTGTTGATACAGCTATCCTCGCTAGTCTACCCTGTAGGAACGTCTTCATCTTTCAAAATTCACCTTGCATTAGCAAAACCGGTCACTGAGTCATCTGAGCTTGACGAGGTTGCTGGTGGAGATGTGCACGTCCTTGGTACCTGAAATACTCTGACCTGCTTCTTTCAGACGATGATGTCTGATCTGGATAGTAGAAGCACTGCTCGTGGATTTGCCAGGCTAGGGATCTGGTTGAACGGCTGCAACGGTGTAGAATGACATGAAGTCTGAAAAGGGTTAGCGGTCGAATAACAGCGCACACATTTTTTGAAAGCGATGCCATTGTTAACTGTAGGAATTTCCTTTGTGGTGGTTTCACAAAACACATTTACATAATCACTTATGATCCATCTACGTTGTGGGCAGATTACAACGGCCTTACACTCGCGTATTGCACCAAAATAATGACAATTACATCTAACAAGCCCTAAACAGTGCAAAAGTTTAACTGATAAGGTATATTATAGAATGATCAGCGGGATCTACGCCGTTGCTTCTTGATTGCCGCGTTGTCACCTTGACACAGGATAGGAAAGTGTTTCCTTGTGTTTGGGCCAATCAGAGCCCTCCGTTTTGTTGCTTACATTCCTTGCCTTCTGTGGTCGACCAATGGTCTTATTCTTACATGGCTGACGTAATGCCACGTCACCAGGGATGCTATGCAGGACACTGTCTGTTCCTCAGTTTATTTATCCTCTCTCTCTCACACAGTCCTGTGACAACATATTGTCCAACATTGGGCAATCTTAGTATCACTAATTGACTGCCTCATGTTATCATAATTATTATACTGTCCGTGGTTCACTCGTGTATAATGTTTCACTTCAGACATAACAGTTATCAAATGTCACTGAGTACCCCCATTAACATAATCATAATATTCTCCCCATAGCTACGGCAAATTACATCCAGCCTTGACCTCCCCCTACGTTTTTTATCCCCACACTTCCCCCATTACAAAAATGTCGGTTCCTTGGCCCTCAAGTGCGTCGTATCCAATGATCACTTATTTCAGTCAAGTTGCGCCACAAGCTACTTTTCCCCCACAATTCAATCCAATTCAATTACTTGCTACACTCACCTGAACTCACCACAATTATTCACTTTCAATTTTCTTCACTGCCCTGCAACAGTCATTGCCTTATTGCCTTACTCTTCTTCGTCTTTACCTTCATTTTATGTTTCTCACAGCTAGTGTTGTTCTGTTACGATACTTGCCCGCGAAAGGCAAAGGTCCCGAGTTCGAGTCTCGGTCCGGTACACAGTTTTAATCTGCCAGGAAGTTTCATTGCTCATTTTCTTAAAGAAAATTCAGTTCACTCTTCAATAATCAAAAGTTAATTGCTTGCCTTTTTCTAAATTTTGCATTACGTTTCACTGAAGTTAACTGAAGGTCTTTTTTTTTTACATAACGAAGTTTAAGTTAAGCCACTCATTTATTTAACCACTAACTCCATTTAACTTTACTTTTAAAATTTATTGTTTCAGAATAAGCATCTGCAAAGTCATTGCTTTCTGATTCATTCACTTTCTCGTGAACTGTTGTGCTGTGGAAAAGTGTGAGAATCTTCCGTTGCCACGCCAGTGATTATTTGCTTAAATTTCTTTCTTAATCATGGACTGTGCGACTGGTCCCGTCGGAGGTTCGAGTCCTCCCTCGGGCATGGGTGTAAGTGTTTGTCCTTAGGATAATTTAGGTTCAGTAGTGTGTAAGCTTAGGGACTGATGACCTAAGCAGTTAAGTTCCATAAGATTTCACACACATTTGAACATTTTCTTTCTTAAGATTCTGGAGACTGTTGCCCTAGCAGGCTGGCGATCGTTTAATTATCCCCTTTTTAACTAATCAGTGTTTTCCTTGTTTTATCAGTAATTTTTGTAGTGAAAATTATGTAGTACCATTTCCCCCCTGCGTGTTTCGTGAGCGACTGCACTATGTTCCACCGATTTCAAAATTATCATCAGTATTTAGCTTAAGTTTAGAGTAGATTCTTCCTTCAGAAGACTCTGTTCACTTTCCTTTGGTAACGCTAACCTTGCTCACTATAAAATTTCATCAGGCATGTGCGATCACACTCAGTTATATCGCCATCCCGCAGTCCAGTGGGCCGGTTAGGAAGAGTGAGGTTACAGTTTTCCAGTTTTTAATGTGTTCTGAGATCCCGTCTCTTATTGGATCCCGTCCCTTATTATTAATCTTACTTTGACACTGCCTGAAGAGTTTGACAGAGCACTGAAAGACCTAAGTCAAAGCAAGGCCCCGGGAGTAGACAACATTCCATTAGACATGTTGATAGCCATGGGAGAGCCAGCCCTGACAAAACTCTACTACCTGGTGAACAAGATATATGCGACAGGCGAAATACCCTCAGACTTCAAGAAGAGTATAATAATTCCAATCCCAAAGAAAGCAGGTGTTGACAGATGTGAAAATTACCGCACTATCAGTTTAATAAGGCACGACTGCAAAATACTAACACGAATCCTTTACAGACGAATGGAAAAAGTGCTGGAATCCTACCTCGGGGAAGATCAGTTTAGATTCCGTAGAAATGTTGGAAAACGTGAGGCAATACTGACCCTACAACGTATATTAGACAATAGAATAAGGAAAGGCAAACGTACTTTTCTAGCATTTGTAGACTTAGAGAAAGCTTTTGATAATCTTGGCTGGAATACTCTCTTTCAAAATTCCGAAGGTGACAGGTGTAAAATTCGGCGAGCGAAAGGCTGTTTGCAATCTGGGCCGAAACCAGATGGCAGTTATAAGAGTCGAGGGGCATGAAAGGGCAGCAGGGGTTGGGAATGGAGTGAGACAGGGTTGCAGCCTCTCCCCGATATTATTCAATCTGTATATTGAGCAAGCACTGATGGAAACAAAAGAAAAAGTCGGTGTAGGAATTAAAATCCATGGAGAAGAAATAAATACTTTGAGGTTCGCCGATGACTCTGCAATTCTGTCAGACACAACTAAGGACCTGGAAGAGCAGCTGAACGGAATGGACAGTGTCGTGAAAGGAGGATATAAGATGAACATCAACAAAAGCAAAACGATGATGATGGAATGTAGTCGAATTAAATCGGGTGATGCTGCGGAAATTAGATTAGGAAATGAGAGGCTTAAAGTAGTAAATGAGTTTTGCTATGTGGGGAGCAAAATAACTGATGGTGGTCAAAGCAGAGAGGATGTAAAGTGTAGACTGGCAATGGCAAGGAAAGCGTTTCTGAATAAGAGAAATTTGTTAACATCGAGTGTAGATTTAAGCATCAGGAAGTTGTTTCTGAAAGTATTTGTATGGAGTGTAGCCGTGTATGGAAGTGAAACGTGGACGATAAATAGCTTAGAGAAAAAGAGAATAGAAGCTTTCGGAATGTGGTGCTACAGAAGAATACTGAAGATTAGATGGGTAGATCACATAACTAATGAGAAGGTATTGAATTGAATTGGAGAGAAGAGAATTTTGTGGCACAACTTGACTAGAAGAAGGGATCGGTTGGTAGGGCATACTCTGAGGCATCAAGGGATCACCAATTTAGTATTGGAGGGTAAAAATTTTAGAGGGAGACCAAGAGATATATACACTAAACAGATTCAGAAGGATGTAGTTTGCAGTAGGTACTGGGAGATGAAGAAGCTTGCACAGGATAGAGTAGCATGGAGAGCTGCATCAAACAAGTCTCTGGACTGAAGTCCACAACAACAAGAACATAAATTGCACATTATCCTTCTTCCCTTTCAATTAATTCTCATCTTCTTCAGGGCATGTAAGAGTGTGATCCACTGAACTCTCTCTAAATGTTGTTTCCAAGTCATTAAAAACTGGACAAACTTGCTAAATTTTTTATAGGTATCTTTCCCAAATTTTTTGTAACAGTCTCACTACACTTGTTGAATGACAGTTTCTTAAGCAACGAATGTAAGAACAGGAGTTCACCTACTGTTCAAATGGCTCTGAGCAGTATGGGACTTAAATTCTGAGGTCATCAGTCCCCTAGACCTAACTAACCTAAGGACATCACACACATCCATGCCCGAGGCGGGATTCGAACCTGCGACCGTAGCGGTCTCGCGGTTCCAGACTGTAGCGCCTGGAACCGCTGGAACACTCCGGCCGGCTCACCTGCTGTTTTCAACACCCGCACCACTGAGTGCCTCAGAGAAAGCCTCAGAGCGTCACGGCTCAGGTCGAACTTCCGACAGCAGGGATCTAGAGCAGCGACGTGCGGGCACGTATTGGGCTCACGACGCTGCAGGACGGCACGAACTTTGACACGTGAGCGTCGCGCCGTGACAGCCGTCCCGATAGCGGACAGCACGTGAGGACGCGCCCGCCCACCGGCCGGCCGGGGCGATCTCTCCCCAACGTGCGGGCAGCGACGGGCGGTAATGAGAGCCCGAGAGCCCGCCGTCACGAAGTGGACGGCCGCCGTAGCCCGCGGCTGCCGGTTGGCTCTCCCGTGTGGGCCAGAGGGCACTTCTGCTGGGGACGGCGCACAGTATCCGGGCCACACGTCTCACTGCCGCAACGCGTGCATCGCGGGCAAGCCTATCTGATTCAGCGAGTTCGAAGCGTACTTCACTGCCGCACATTGAAATTTCAAAACGAAGCAGGTTACCTAATAACGAAGTTTTAACTATTGTAGGGATACAAAGCGGGTAACGTATTGGAAAACATTTTCAACACGACACGTACCACCTACACTACTGGCCATTAAAATTGCTACACCAAGAAGAAGTGCAGATGATAAACGGGTATTCATTGGACTAGACCTGACATGTGATTACATTTTCACGCAATTTAGGTGCATAGATGCTGAGAAATCAGTATCCAGAACGACCACATCTGGCCGTGAAAACGGCCTTGATACGGCTGGGCATTGAGTCAGACAGAGCTTTGATGGCGTGGCCCATGCAGCTTCAACACGATACCACAGTTCATCAAGAGTAGTGACTGGCGCATTGTGACGAGGCAGTTGGTCGGCCACCATTGACCAGACGTTTTCAGTTGTTGAGAGACCTGGAGAATGTGCTGGCCAGCGCAGCAGTCGAACATTTTCTGTATCCAGAAAGGCCCGTACAGGACTTGCAACATGCTGTCATGTAGGGTTTCGCAGGAATCTAATGAAGGGTAGAGCCACGGGCCGTAACACATCTGAAATGTAACGTCTACAGTTCAAAGTGCCGTCATTGCGAACCATAGGCGACCGGGACGTGTAACCAATGGCATCCCATACCATCACGCCGGGAGATACGCCAGTATGGCGATGACCAATACACGTTTCCAATGTGCGTTCACCGCGATGTCGCGAAACACGGATGTGACCATCGTGATACTGTAAACAGAACCTGGATTCATCCGAAAAAAGACGTTTTGCCATTCGTGCACCCAGCTTCGTCGTTGAGTACACCATCGCAGGCGCTCCAGTCTGTGATTCAGCGTCAAGGGTAACCGCAGCCACGGTCACCGAGCTGACAGTCCATGCTGCTGCAAACGTTGTCGAGCTGTTTGTGCAGATGGTTATCTTGCAAACGTCCCAACTGTCGCCTCAGGGATCGAGACGTGGCTGCACGGTCCGTTACAGCCATGCGGATAAGATGCCTGTCATCTCTACTGCTAGTGATACGAGGCCGTTGGGATCCAGTACGGCGTTCCGTATTACCCTCCTGATTCCATATTCTGCCAACAGTCATTGGATCTCGATCAACGCGAGCAGCAATGTCGCGATACCATAAACCGCAATCGCTATAGGCTAATATCCGACCTTTACAAAGTCGGAAACGTAATGGTACGCATTTCTCCTCCTTACACGAAGCATCACAACAACGTTTCGCCAGGCAACGCCGGTCAACTGCTGTTTGTGTATGAGAAATCGGTTGGAAACTTTCCTCATGTCAGCTCGTTGTAGATGTTGCCTCCCTCATCAGCCTTGTGCGAATGCTGTGAAAAGCTAATTATTTGCATATCATAGCATCTTCTTCCTGTGGGTTAAATTTCTCGTCTGTAACACGTCATCGTCGTGGTGTAGCAATTCTAATGGCCAGTAGTGTATAATAGAAACTGAAGAAAAGCCATTTTATCACGCAGCAATGCCAACTACTAGTGATATTTTATTGGCTTTAGCTTTGTGTAAGTCTACCAATACTTACGAAGTAGCAGTGCTTATGTTGATCACAAGTACGACTAAGTGTCCCTTCGGACGTGCATGCGAGTTTAGTTTATGACATATGATCGACGACATACGGAGCTTTGGGTCTGGCTGCGAATCGTGCACGGATAGGCGAAGCGGTTATGGTGACGACTTGTTTAAAGCGGGGAAATGCGGGTTCGAGTACCGGTCCCGTGCAAATTTTTATGGTCTTCATTCCAATATGCAGCCAATGGTGATTCATATTTGCAATTCTGAACACATTTCCTGTATTTCTTGGCGACTATAGTAACTGAAGCATCTGTTCCTTCAGACAGGCATGCATGTCCGCAGAACCACGGGATCGTACTTCGTAACAACACAGGTACTGTTTCCTCGTATTTCTTCTCCTAAATCAGGTCATCGACTCTCAATAAATTCGTTTTTCTGGGTGGGAAAATACGTAACGTAAGAGTGCAGGCTGCAGCACCTGGGCGACGACATACGGAAGTTTCGGTCTGGGCGTGATTCGTGCACCGACATCCAAAGCGCTGAAGGCGACTGCGAGGAATTCACAAATTTTTACTGTCGTCATTCCAGTAAAGAGCCGAGGGTTATCCGTATTCGGAAATGCGAATACATTATTTCTAACAATATTGTTTCGTCAGCTTATTACTGAGTTCCTTTGTATACTGGTACGAAAGTTTGATTTATGGTGATGTGAAGGATCATTTAGAACAAAAAACATCATCAAGCCAAGGAATTCGGTGCAGTTACGAAGCAAGTTACATATTTACAGTTGTGCATGTCGCCAAAGCCACAATCAACACAGAGGATGGAAGGGAGCAAGTAATGGACCAATCTAATGTGTGCCGTTGGCTTTATTCAGAGGAAAAATGGAACAAGGCAGTTTCAATGAGAGAATCGTTCAGGGAGTAAATATCTATATCAGGGAGTAAATATCTGTATCTACACATAAGCACTCTTTCCTCAAGCCACCGTACTAACGTGGCGGGGAGTACCCTGTACCACTGTTAGTCATTTTCTTTCCTGTTCCATCCGCAAATAGAGCGTGAGAAAAATGACTCTCCATTTCCTCCGTATGAGCCCTAATTTCTCGTATCTTATCTCCGTGGTCTATACGCAAAATGGACGTTAGCGGCTGCAGAATCGTTCTCCGTTCAGCTTCAAATGCCGTTTCTCTAAATTTTTTCCAATAGCGATCCTCAGAAAGAACGTCGCTTTCCCTCCAGGCTTTCAATTTGAGCCCCCGGAGCACCTCAGTAAGACTTGCGTGTCTATCGAACCTGTGTTAAAAAATCCAGCTGCACCCCTTTTAATTCCTCAGATGTGTACCTATGATCCGGCCTAGTACGAATCCCAAACACAAGAGCTATGTTCAAGAAGAGGTCTCACTAACGTTCTATATGCGATCTCCTTTACAAATGAACCATACTTTCCCAAAATTCCTCCAGTTAACCACTCAGTCAGCCACTCGCCTTTCCTACCACAATCCTAACTCACATGCTCACTTCATTTCATATCGCTCTCTGACGTTAGGCCTACATATTTAATGGAAGTGACTGTGTCAAGAAGGACACTAGTAATGCTGTATCAGAACAGTACAGCTTTACTTCTCCTTCTCTTCTGCATAAACTTACATTTTTTCTACGTTTAGAGCTCCTATTCATCACACCAACCAAAAATTTTGTCTAACTCACCTTCTATCCTCCTACAGTCATGTAACTTCGACACCTTCCTTATACCACAGCATCATCAGCAAACAACCGCAGATTGCTGCAACCCTGTCGAGTTGATCATTTATCTATACAGAAAATAATATGGGTCCTATTATTCTTCCTTGTGGCACTCCTGAGGATTCCCTTTTCTCTGATGAACACTCATCACCGAGGACAACATACTGGGTTCTATTACTTAAGAAGTCTTCGAGCCGATCACATATATGAAGGTACTCCTCACGTTTGCACCTTCGTTAAGTCTGTAATGGGGCACTGTATCAAGTTCTTTCCGGAAACCTAAAAATATGTAACCTGCCTGTTGCCCTTCATCCATAGTTTGCATCTCGCACATCTCCAACTGGAACGTGAAGCTAAGGTTCTTCCTGTGTGCAAGATAAGAGGAAAAATAGGATTCCTGTCTCATGAAAAATAATTCAGCTGAGTGCCTTGGAAATCGCAAGAGACGTAATGGTGCCACAAGGAGAATTCCGTTCAAGCACTAGATTGTGTGCACGAGTTACGTTCAAATATGATCTTGCGCTCCGACGAAGTCTTACTCTAGAAAAGAGACTGCCAGCAGATTTCGAGGAGAAACCGGTTAACTCTTCAAATGGGGAAAGTGTCACTCAAATCCTTTCCACCAGATTTTCAATGCTGGCGAAACGACTGTATTTTTTGACATGTCGAGCAGTACGACAGTAGAGATGGAAGTGATATAAACTATCCCTTAAGTGAAACCCGAAATGAAAATAAATAATAGAAAACTTTAATATTAGCTGTTATAACTGATGGAGGAGAGTTAGCCCCTTGTCTCATTCTGAAGAGAAAATTAGCACGAAGTAAATTTCCGTAAGGGTTTAATGATTCGGTGAAAAGGAAAGGGTTGATCGTTGATTGGTTGCCTACTGCTTGGAATCGTAGACCTGGGGTATTGCTTGCTAAGAGAGCCGTGCTTGTTTTGGATGCTGTTAAGGCACATCCAAGCGCAGCACAAAAGAGAGGCCTTGTTGTAATATCCGAATGAGTGACCTCGAAACTAAAGTTGCTAGAAGTGGCCATAAACAAGCCTTTCGAGGAAAAACTCTGAAAAATATATTCATATTGGCGCTGGAAGAAGATCATATTCTTGCGCCGCTGGTATGATTAAGAAACAGTCACTCTTGTGTCCGAGTGGATTCTTGCTTCATGGTACCCCACATCATCACAGTTGATCATCAAGAGGTTCAAGAAACGGTACGTATGGAATGCGCTGGATGACAACGAGGATGACGTACTATGGGAAGAGAATGAAGAAATTTATAGGAGTGAGAGAGACAGTGGTGAAATGAATACAAGTACTGTTAGTGATGATAGTGGACAGGGTGAAACATGGTACAGGTCATTAGGTGCCACTGTGTGGAATCATATGTTATGCCGAGCGGTTCTAGGCGCTTCAGTCTGGAACCGCGTGACCGCTGCGGTCCAGGTTCGAATCCTGCCTCGGGCATGGATGTGTGTGATGTCTTTAGGTTAGTTAGGTTTAAGTAGTTCTAAGTTCTAGGGGAGTGGTGACCTCAGATGTTAAGTCCCCCCAGAGTGCTCAGAGCCATTTGAACCATTTTTGAATCATATGTTAGAACAAATGTTTACGTTACACACCTACATCTTACGCGTAAATACAAGTAAATTTCTGGTAATTTTTCCTCTCTTAATTAGTGTGCGGCTTCTTTTCGCACAAAACTTTTTTATTACGTCTTCAATATTTAGGGATGCAACTTATATGCGATGGCCGTTGTTATTGGCCAGTACGGTACACAATTAAATCAGTTGCTGAATTTGGAGTGTACAGGGCAGGGATGGCGATTGTATCACTTCTTTCAACGCCAATTTAACCTGACAGTTAAAACAGGTCAAAATAACTTTTCGGTTTTTTCTTACCGCTATTTCCTCTTACAAACGTAGAAATCAAAGAAAAAATTTAAAAATAATTGGCTTACTCTGTTTCAAGATACATAGAATTAAAATATTCAGTTAAATGCGTAAATGAAAGAAAAATTAACTCGTCCATCGTTCGTTGCTTTTCTCTAAAAGTGATAAGTGGTTGATTACTACAAATCCGGCCGGAGTGGCCGTGCGGTTCTAGGCGCTACAGTCTGGAGCCGCGTGACCGCTACGGTCGCAGGTTCGAATCCTGCCTCGGGCATGGGTGTACGTGATGTCCCTAGGTTAGTTAGGTTTAAGTAGTTCTAAGTTCTGAGGGACTGATGACCACAGCAGTTAAGTCCCATAGTGCTCAGAGCCATTTGAACCATTTGATTACTACAACAAAAAAAAGAAAACCATGTGCTCGTACTTATTCTACATTTTTGAAACTCTACTCAAAACTCATGTTTGTAATCGAGAATCATACAACTGTTTCGGCATTACGAATAGTCAGTGCTAAAGGGTAAAAACTGATGCTGAAGGACTCAATTTTTCGTGTTAATTTATCCGTTTACAAGGGCTACGAACACATAAAGGCATATTATGTAAGTACTGGCAGTAGATCAAATACATTCCATTTTTTACTGTAAAATATGAATGGATTGTTAAGTTTTAAGTTTTCTCCCTATATGATGTCGCAAGTTCGTTGTGGCTCCTCCCGTTTGTAACATTTTAAAGTGAGTGGAGCACTGACTTCATTGCTACCGCACTCCTTAAGATGCTTCCAGTCTGGTGATGGTGCCGTTCCGAAACGCGGCGGCGACAGGGAGAAACTACCGTATAGACCACATGGGACAAATGTTGCACAATGGATGTACACGTGTACTATATAACAGGCCACGCCACGTTGGGACAGGTACATTATTGTCTATGACGCCAGGCATTAGTTGCTCGTTTCTTTCGGCATTGATATTAAAACACCACTGATCTCTCATTCCAATTTCTATAATAACTCAAACCACTGGAAATTTTGCGAATAAAAATTTCACTTTTTAGCGGTTTATTCAATAACAAAAAATTTTAGCGCTGATGCTGTGGCTAAATCATATTAGGATTTCTTTTGCCCGGTTATTGGTGAAAAATACATATAAAAGCCACCGTTAATCACCCATACCGAAAAACATCGGTTACTCGGAACTGAAATACTGTTATCGGTTTTAACAGATCATTTAATCCCATCCCTAACACAGGTTCGACAGTGGCATCTCTGGAAGCAATAATGGCCCTGAGACGCCTTGACATCTAGTACTGTACTTGGATGACACCTAAGGGCATGCCAGACACGATGCAACAACCCTCCGCTACATTTCTGTCAACTGCACTGGTTGTTGAATGCTGGTGTCCAGGTTTCTCGGCAACCCATAAGTGGTTGATATCACCTGGTGAATACATAGCAAGTGCCGCCCAAGGCTACAGCTTCGTTGTGTCGATGAGGGTAATATTGCGTTATCTAAATGAAACCGAACGTCAGTGAAACTTCGAAGACAGAGCATAGCCCTCGGATTATTATTTTATTTTGTTGGAGACCTCAGTCTTTTGACTGGTCTATGTCAGCCATCACAAAATCCTTATTGTACCAAAGTTCAAAGGAGTTTAATGTGGTACACTTATATGTGGCTCCCGAATATTGTAATGATACTAACGTAAAATAAAATGAAAGTATTATATTATAAACGATGTATGTCTCTGAGGGTCTCTATAAAGCAGATCGCTGACTGTGCACGACTGAAGACCCAAAGATACTGCTTCTGGTCTAAGATTTTAGTGTTGGAGTAAGAGAGCTTTTTGGCGCACTGCTGTGGGTAGATGTCTGTGAGCGAAAGAGGATGGAGTAGGCAGTTCTTGTGGTGTGCTCTGTGAAGCTACCAAGTGTTAGATTACAATGTAGGAGTAACGAGTACATGTATTATTGGAAATATAAATATGGAAGCAGAAGTCTTCTTCAAAGTAAGGTCAAGATGTTAAGTATTTATGACTTTCGTTTTGCCAGCGCGTTAGTGTAGATGAGTTGGCTGATAATTATCAATTTTTGAGTAACACAGAATGTACGTAAACAGATCTGGTGTAAAGGCTAGTTTCTAAGATTCGTTAACAGAGGTACACGTAATTTGAAGATTTGTCTTAACGCTTTTCTAGTGAGCTTAGATAATGCTTGCTGTATAAATCTCATTGTTTGTGACTCAATTAGTAAAAAGGATGTAATTTTTCTGAGTAATATAATTTCAATTGTCAGATGTTTTGAAAAGCGGAACTCAACTTCGAAAAAATGTCTTTATTGAAAAAGTCAGTGTTAGTAATTAACCCAAATCAGTACCGCTTCCCTGTCCCGATCGTATGTTTTTTAAAGACATATAATTTTTCTTAAATATATTAATTTATCAGTCAAAGAAATTTCGCGGATATTTCAAAGTATTACGGCCAGTATTGGACACAGCTGAGCCTGTAGCTATGATATTTTGTTCCCAGAATGAGATTTTCACTCTGCAGCGGATTGTGCACTGATATGAAAGTTCCTGGCAGATTAAAAATGTGTACACTATGACTGCAGTTCTGTACGCATTCGCAGTTGTGGCATTCATTCTATGTATTCCAAAAACAAATTTTTAAACAACGTTACACTTGGCGACTCGACCAGGACGCAAACCTGGAATCTTCTGGTATTAAAACCATCATATCTATATACCACTCGGTAGTGATAAAAGTAGTTAGGTTCTGTGTCAGAACGCAATTTACTAGCTTGTACAAAATTTTTCCCCAGTTCGTCAGCATTCTTATGCTCTGCCTTGTTTTTCATTGATTTGGTTGTTGAATATTTATTGTCTTTGGCTTGTAATCTATATGTGATTTACGATGCCGTGCAAAAGCGTTAATGTTCGGTCGCGTAACCTGACAATTAAAGATACCGAAATGGACGATTTTCCTTTTATTGACAACAATGTTGAGAATGATAGTAACTATTCTGCGATGCGACAGTTGCAAAGCAGCACAGAAAACGTGAGTTCCGTTTCCCAAAATAATGTACAGTTTACTGACAGTATGATTTGGCCTGATTTACCATCTGCTCAAACTGTCGATTCCGGCATAGTGGGCGATACTGAGGTAGATATTGCTAACATGCAGGTATCAGAACAGGATTTTGTACCGAATGAGGTCAGTTAACTTCTGAATTCTTGTACAGTCAATCAGAAAACCAATAGAGCGTCATAGGGCACAGTTTCTTTCTAAAAATTCGTCAAATTCCATAATAATGTAACAAACGAGATGTCCATAGTTGAAGATGATGTCTCCACACCACGAAGTACAAGACGAGTGAAACCCGACGCACGAAGTATCTGGAAGCGGTGCTTCAAAATCTTATGCAGATGATGGTTAAACAGAAAATCAGTCCAATGAACGATTTAATAAAAATGAAAAACTTTCCAGCAAACAAAAAGAAAAAGAAAAGACACCACTACTTAGTTTAATGAACAATTTTTCCAGCATACGTGACGAGCGTATACAGAAACGACTGATAACCATTTCAGACAGGTACATACAAATATTAAGCCCAGCGAATAACGTCTTTATGATAAAATAGAAGACATAGCCAGGCAATGCGATGACAGCAGCAAATCTTTCAGAGATGACATCAGTGCTGTAAGGTATCAATGTAATGAAAAGTATGAAATGCAATCAGTTAATGAAAGAATAGATCACCAAAACAGTCGATCAGACGCACGTCTTAAAGTTAATACTGAGATCTTAGAAAAGCGACACGAAGGCTTTGTCCGTAAACACACAGATCCCGATATACCGACTCCGCCCAGTCATCCTATACAAGTTGAAACCGGCCGTTATGACTCTGAGATCCCTCAAATGTTATAAATTACGCAAAGTACTCATACAGGCCGAACGGAATACTGGGTGATCAAAAAGTCAGTATAAATTTGAATAACGTAGATAGAGAGGTACAAATTGATACATATGCTTGGAATGACATGGGGTTTTATTAGAACCAAAAAAATACAAAAGTTCAAAAATGTCCGACAGGTGGCGCTTCATCTGATCACAATAGCAATAATTAGCATAACAAAGTAAGACAAAGCAAAGATGATGTTCTTCACAGAAAATGCTCAATATGTCCACCATCATTCCTCAACAATAGCTGTAGTCGAGGAATAATGTTGTGAACAGCACTGTAAAGCATGTCCAGAGTTATGGTGAGGCATTGGCGTCGGATGTTGTCTTTCAGCATCCCTAGAGATGTCGGTCGATGACGAAACACTTGCGACTTCAGGTATCCCCAAAGCCAATAATCGCACGGACTGAGGTCTGGGGACGTGGGAGGCCAAGCATGACGAAATTGGCGGCTGAGCACACGATCATCACTGAACGACGTGCGCAAGAGATCTTTCACGCGTCTAGCAATATGGGGTGGAGCGCCATCCTGCATAAACATCGCACGTTCCAGCAGGTGTTTATCAGCCAGGCTGGGGATGATGCGATTCTGTAACATATCGGCGTACCTCTCACCCGTCACTGTAGCAGTTACTGACGTTTTGCTGTCCAGCGCCATCTGTCGGCCATTTTGTGAACTTTTTTTTTTGTTCTAATAAAATCCCATGTCATTCCAAGCACGTGTGTCAACTTTTACCTCTCTAGATACATTATTCCGTGGTTTATTAAGTTTTCAAATTTATACTGACTTTTTGATCACTCGGTACTACTGTTTAAACACTTTGTTCTTGTGAAGGCGATATCGAGTTAAATATTCTCATTATGAATTATGCATAGGTCTCTGAGTGCCATACAGAGTTACAGGTAAATGATATTTTACGCAGCTTTATAAACTTTGACGTTTATGCTATATAATACTAGGCGAATTCGAGCCACAAAGATGATTTCTGTCACATTTTTTTCTACTAAGGTCAGCATTTATTTCATGAACTAGGCCACTTTGACCCACGAAGATAATTTCTGTAACACTTTTAGCTATTAAGGTCAGCATTTATTTCATGTGCTAGGCTACTTGGAGCCTCAATCATTTTATGACTATTAAGGTCATCATTTATGTATGTAGGAAGGCCACTTTGCGCCTCTGATTGATACTTTCTATTTCTTTTAGATACACATTTGCATGTTACCACCTCTTCATATCAGAGTAGCGCCTGCAACCTACGTCCTCAGTTATTTGCTGGATATACTACAGCATCTTCCTGTAGCGTTGTTGCCCTCTGCAGCTCCCTCTGGTACCAGAATGTCTTAACACACATTCTATCAGCCTGTCCCTCTTTCTTGTCAGTGTTTCCCATGTATTCCTTTCCTCGCCAACTGTGCGGAGAACCTCCTCATTCCATACCTTAAAAGTCCATGTAATTCTCAACACTCTTCGACAGCAGTCCACACGTCGAATGCTTAGACTCTCTTCTTTTCTGGCTTTTTCACAGTCCATCTTTTATTAACATACAGTGCTGTGCTCTAAACGGACATTCATAAGAATTTTCTTCTCATATTAAGCTATGTTTAATACTAGCAGCCTTATCTTGGTCAGGAAAGTCCTTTTTAGCAGTTCCATCGTGCTTCTGATGTCCTCCTTGCCCCGTCCGTCATGGGTTACAGTGCTGCTTAAGCAGTAAAATTCCTTAACTTCGTCTGCTTCCTGATCCCCAATTCTGACAGTTTGTTTCTCGCTGTTCTCGTTTTTGCTACTTCTCATTACTTTCGTCTTTCTTCGATTTATTCTGAATCAAAATCCTGTACTCATTAGACCTTTCATTCCATTAAGCAGATCCTGCAATTCTTCTTTAGTTTAAATGAGAACGGCAATGTCATTAGCAAATCTTATCAATGATATCGTTTCGCCCTCAATCATAGTCCCCCTCTTGATTATTTCTTTTATTTCCGCCATCGCTTCTTCGATGTGTAGACTGCACAGCAGGAGCGAAATGCTACATCCCTTTCGTGCACACTTTTTACTACGATCATTTCCTTCTTGGCCATCTAGTATTATTGTTCCCTCTTGGTACCTGCACATGTTCTGTATTTCCTTTCTCTATAGGCGGACCCCCATTTTCCTCAGAATTTCGAATATCTTCCACCATTTTACGAAGTCGAACACTTGTTCCAGATCGACGAACCATATGAACATGTCTTGATTTTTCGCCAGTCTTGCTTCCATTGTCAACCGCAACGTCAGAACTGCCTCGAGTAGCTTTATCTTTCCTACAGCCAAACTGTCATCTAACAGACCCTAAATTTTCTTTTCCATTCCTCTGTACATTATTCCTGTCAGAAACTTGGATATATGAACTGTTCAGCTGATAGTGCGACAAATTCCCGCCCTTGTCGGCACCTATGGCCTCATGAAGGAATTTGGACCATGTTCCAAACCTTCCTCACTGAAAAAGAAAAAAAAGGAAAAAGAACGAGGTGATATTGGGAATTAGTCCCGGGTCCTACCGCACCAAATACAGCGACGCTAACCATTCGACTGCGGACTCTTTCTCTATTTTTTTCCTTCTGGTAACAATTTTTTTCTCCGTAGAGTCTTAGCAACAATAGTACAATCAGTCCTGCAAGACAGATGCAGCAGTTTCACTAGGAGACAACCTATCGGTAGGGGAAGTTCAAAATTCCGAGGAAACACGGCTGGTGATCCCCGCAGTCAGTTACAAAAGCATCGCAGATCATGAACTGTCCGGCCCTACCGAAGTACGCCAAGGCGTTCCCGAGACTGCCGTCCCCGGCTCAAGGCACAACCTAACTCCTCGATAGTTTACCGCAGATAAATACACTCCGCGACTCCCGCTGTGACAGGCCTCTTGTCGGGAAGTGGACGGTGTTACGACTGTACATTACACCAGCCCCCCACGGCTAAAGACTGTCACCGGAGTTTTACTATAGTCTAGCCGTCAGCTTTACGGTGCCGTAAATCTGCCTCCCGCTGAGCGTGCTAGTCATTTGTCCCTGCGAAGTGTGTTTCCCACTACATGATTTCTGATTTCGAACGATTGTCGATAGAGATAAATTCACGGGAAAGAAACTAAAATGCTATTCACAAATAGGGAAAATATCACAAAAGCTTCATTAACTCGAGATAATATAAAGAAATGTACATGAGTATTAACTGAATTCTTCGTCGGTGCCTCATGAAACATGGTAATAGTCTCAAAAAGGAAAGAATTCAGTAAAGTTCGGCAACTATTATTTCTTACAGGATGAACCACTGAGTTTCAAAATTAAATACTTGATCTGGTACAGCATCTTCTACAAAGGACAAGAAATTAAATTACATGAAAACAAGTATCGATAGAAGAATATAACAAAGAGTACACTTATTAGAGGAACAATTTTATACAGAAGTTTCGAAATACTGGTAATTAAAACTGATAACAGACCGCAGTACAGCTCGTATTAGTGTCCACAAATGAACTCACTTTCTTTTTTTTATGCAATCACATCACAATCTTTTCAAAATGACCACTGCTCATGGTAAGCAGATGGCGCAGACGAACAGCGAACAGTGAAATTTGCAATCAGATCTTGTACATTCTGAACAGAATGGATGCAGTTGTCATACAGATCGCAGATTCGGTATCGTCTAGAGTGTTGAGACAGTTACTGTAGACATTATCTTTCTATGTTACCCACAAAAAGTAATCACTCAGAGTGATACCGAGGCAATATGAAGACCTATCCATGTGTATGCCAGTAAATTGGGGTAATCTAACGTAATAAGCCTGCCGCCAAAATAGTTATCAAAAACGGTTCAAAATGCTTCAAATGGCTCTGAGCACTATGGGGCTTAACATCTGAGGTCATCAGTCCCCTAGAACTTAGAACTACTTAAACCTAACTAACCTGAGGACATCACACACATCCATGCCCGAGGCAGGATTCGAACCTGCGACCGTAGCAGTCACGCGGTTCCGGACTGAAGCGTCTAGAACCGCTTGGCCACCGCGGCCGGCATCAAAAACAGGAAAAACCTGTTCACTGCTATGTGTTAGAGTTTCATCTTGCATGAATCACTCGGCGTCTGGTCGACCATAAAACGCTTGCGGTGTGGCAACAAACTAATCCAAAATTTAAGTGTAATGTCAGTTAGTTATCGATTCTCACTTGTAAACACAGCAGATAATGCAAATGTCAAATGTTGCAAATTTTTTTTAGTCAACCGATTTCAGTCTATTTTTAAGTGCCCGCAACGAATTCCTCTCCTATCGTCATCTCAGAGTATCACTGGCAACCTAAGTCCTCAATTATTTGATTGATGTTTTCCAATCTCTGTCCTCTATCCTCTGCGGCTCCCTCTTGTAGCAAGGAACCAACTCCCTGGTGGCTTGTCCTATTTCTTATCTTCATGTCCCTCGTTCTTGCCAGTGTTTTCCATATGTTCATTTCCTTGCCGACTCTGCGGAGAACCTCCTAATTTTCAGCGTTCTTATGTACTACCACATCTCAGATGCTTCTATTCTCTCCAGTCTGACATTCCACTCGTTTTGACATTCGTCAGACATCAGCAAAAAGATCCTGTTAGTGCGTTAGTGTCATTAGAATAAATTACTGGGGTTAGGAATGGACCCTTATTCTATGACCACATTGGTGTTTAGCGGTACAAAAGTTGTTTAATTTCTGTACTTCTGTCAAAGAAGCTCACTGGTTTACATAAATTGTGAGAGTTGTCAAGATAACATATTGCGTCCTGATTAGCAGAAATAACACTGAACACTACAATATCAAATTTAATTAGGAGGTTCTCTTCAGGATATTTCTCACATGTAGACAGTGAAGCACTGTCTCAGTTGGCCAGTATTACGTCAAATCATCCGATTCCAGTTTTAAGTTCGGTACTGTTTAGGATGACAATCAAGTGTATGGAGGATGGTTAGGATTTTTACAAGATGAGCAAAAGATTACTCAAGGTTGCTCATGATCACAGTGGACGCAAGCTGGTGATCCAACAATTTGACGCCTCTGCTAGTGGCATATACCTTTAGCTGTGACGTGCTGTAGGCTGCATGGCTGCTCTCGCCCTCTGAAAGTCCTACAAAAAGCGAATCAAAATATTTACTGAAACTGCCCGATGTTTCTTGCTAGGTGAGGAAACATGCTATCATCCCTAGCCTGGAAAATATGGTGATATGCACGTGCATAGGTGGAGCACCGTCTATACTTCAACGCCCTCTCACTTTTCGCAAGAAATATTAGCCATGTGGCTGTTCCGTTTCTCCGCTATCAGAACTCAAAGACTCTTCACCTGATTTCTAGCTGAAAGTCAGCCAAAGTGAACGCAGTGTTCCCACAAGATTTCTCTTTATGCACCGTACAGATCGTGATGCGCCCTGTTCTGCACTTGACGCTGGTTCAGAGGAGAGCCCCTGAAGTTTTTGGTATTCTGTCTTTCGTAACAAACTGTCCCTCACCTGTGTCCTTTCGTGCTTCACGTCACGGCTTTTCAGACCAATAGGAGCGTTCCTTTCATCTCGTGGAAACGACCCCTGCAAATCACAAAGGGCCTACCTTCGAACTGCGTCGGAATATCGCCATTTCTACACCTTCTGAGTTTATTTCAGCCAATAGGACATTTTATGCCCGTTCGTCATGCCTAAAAGTTACACGCGTACATCATGAGAGCACCACAGACCTTTCACGTGATCAGTAACTGCGTTTTTGGCCTGTTTGTAGCCATCTGGAAATTCCCCAAAGCAGTTTTCTAAAAAAAAATTCTCCGTCGCAGGCAGCGCTAGGCCGCTACCTGCTCCCCTCGATGTATCACCCAGTGCATTAATTGCTCCTCTCGCCACGGGTCACCGATCCTGTAAAAAGCCTTTAGTTGATTGCAGGCTTTGAGAACGCAACTCGCATTTATCCCCAAACTAGTGTTTCTTCCAGCACCTTTTTTCACCTTTTGTTCATTGACATGCATGATTTTGGTTCGGTGTGTTAATACCTTCCAATCGAGTGTCAACCCTTTTAGCATTACCTATTGCACATTTTGTTAGACAAATTTACTCATTATCACCGAAGTATGTCAGGTGACATATCTATCTACTTGTTATGACGTATAAAATCACATGTAACGTGCGAAATCACCATTCATTCCAGCTGCCACCTTACACCTGTTCCAATTCTTCGACAGTCCATGGTTCAAATGGTTCAAATGCCTCTGAGCACTATAGGACTCAACTGCTGCGGTCATTAGTCCCCTAGAACTTAGAACTACTTAAACCTAACTAACCTAAGGACATCACACACATCCATGCCCGAGGCAGGATTCGAACCTGAGACCGTAGCAGTCGCACGGTTCCGGACTGCGCGCCTAGAACCGCGAGACCACCGCGGCCGGCCAGTCCATGGTTCCCTACCATACAGTTATGTGCTCCAGAGGTACATTCTCAGAAGTTACTTCCTCAAAAAAAATCTGTTTTTGATACTAGTGAATTTCTCTTGCCCAGGAGTGCCACTTTTGCCTGAGTGAGTGTGCTTTTTATGTCCCCCTTGCATCGTCAGCCATGGGTTACTTTGATTCCATCATAGCAAAGACCACAACAACAACAACAGTTTTGATCCTCACGCGAGTGTTACGGAAATGCTCCAGGAACTCGGGTGGGACTCTTTAGAGGAAAGGAGGCGTTCTTTTCGTGAATCACTACTGAGGAAATTTAGAGAACCATCATATGAGGCTGACTGCAGTTCAATTTTACTGCCGCCAACTTATATTTCGTGGAAAGACCACAAAGACAAAATAAGAGAGATTAGGGCTCGTACAGAGGCGTATAGGCAGTCATTTTTGCCTCGTTCTGTTTGGGAGTGGAACAGGGAGAGAAGATACTAGTTGTGGTACGAGGTACCCTCCGCCACGCACCGTATGGTGGATTGCGGAGTATGTATGTAGATGTAGATAGCAGAATTCCTTATCTTTGTTTGTTTTACAATCACCAGTTCTGTTGTTAAGTTTCTCGCTGTTCTAATTTCTGCTACTTCTCGTTACTTTCGCCTTGTTTTATTCTCAGTCCATATTCTGTACTCATCAGATTGTTCATTCCATTCAACTGCCTCTGTAATACTTCTTCCCCTTCAGCGAGGATAACAATATCATCAGCGAATCCTATCATTGGTATGCTTCCACTCTCCATTTTAATCCCACTCTTGCACCTTTTATTTCCACCATTCCTTCTTCTATGTATAGAACTAACAGTAGGAGCCAAAGGTGAGAATGCCGTTTTATATTCTTTCTAATCAGAGAACATCGTTCTTGGTCCTTCAGTTTTACTTTAACTACTGATGGTGCGATATTTCTCACTCACTTCTGCTATTTCTGTCTTCGGGCTTTTGTGGAAGATATTTTTTCGAAGGTCTGATGGTATGTCCCCAGTCTCATAGGTTCCATATACCAGCCTGAACAGCCGTTTGGTTGCCACTTCGCACAATAACTCTAGAAATTGCGATGAAAAGCTACCTGCCCCTTCTGCTTTATTTGATTTTAAGTCTTCCAAAGCTCCTTTAAATTCTGATTCTAATGATGGATCCCCTATGAATTCCATATCCACTCCAGTTTTTTTCTGCCATGTTATTGGACAATTTCTCCCCATCACAGAGGCCTTCATTGTATTCTTACCATCTATCCATTCTCATGGAATTACATTTACTGTCAGTGCTTCCGCTCTTTCCTTAAATTTCACTGAAGCCTTTTTGATCTTTCTGTATCCTAAACCAGTCCTTCCCAGAATCATTTATTTTTCGATTTTTTCACATTTTTCCCGTATCCATTTCTTCTTCGCTTCCCTATATTTCCCATATATTACATTACAGATTTATACTGCTGTACTCTTGGCTTCCCCTGAACTTATTTTAATTCCATCTTGCGTCGATCATTGAAGCATTTCTTCAGCAACCCAAGATTTCTTTTCTGTTACGTTGCTGGTACCTATATTTGCCTTTGCAACACCTGTGATTGTCCTTTTTAGAGGTATACGTTACTCTTCAACTGAAGTAATTGCTGGGATATTCCTTATCGCAGTATCCACATCTTTAGCTAATTTCAAATGCGTCTTATCCTTGCTCAGTACTACAGTGTCCCTCTTTCTTCCACACTAATTCTGCCACACCTTGGTCTTGAACTTCTGTCTACTCTTCATCAACACTAAATTGTGATCTGAGTCTTTATCTGACTCGGGTAAGCCTTAGACAATCCAATAACTGATTTCGGGATGATGTAGTCCAACAGCAATCTTCCACTGTCTCCATACACCTTCTTCTCTTGTGATTCTTGAACAGTGTATTCGCTACTACAATCTGAAATTTATCTTGTCTTGCTCCTCTCTCATTTTTACCACCAAGCCCATGTTCTCTCGTAACTCCTTTCCCTACAACTGCGTAACAATACTCCATGATTATTAGATTTTCATCTTCCTTTACGTCCAGAATTATCCGTTAAATATTCTCATATAATTTCTCTGTCTCTTGATCTTCTACTTTCGACATTGGGTTGTATACCTAACTGTTGTCGCGTCTGATAAGAACAACGCTATCGCCCAACTTGTCAATTGAAGTTTATATTGGTAACGAAACCTGCTCCACTTATACCAATTTCTGCTGTTTCTGATATCACCCTATATGCGTCTGACCAGAAATCCTTATCTTCTTTCCATTTCTCTTCACTGAATCACACTTTATATTGACTGAACATTTGCAATTTTCTTTTTCAGTTATCTAGCTTTCCCACTACTTTCTAACTTTTTGACATTTCATGCTTTGATTAGCGGAACATTATCCCGCTGTTTGTAATTCCATGTTTTTTCTTATGGTCACCTTCCCCTTGTCATCCCCCTCCCGGAGATCCGAATCGGGGACTAATCCGCAATCTTTTGCCAATGGAGAGATCATCATGACACTTTTTCACTTATGGACCCCATGTCATGTGTACACACCTTATGAGTCTTTAATGCAGTGGTGTCCATTTCTTATCATAGCGTTCACTGGTATAACCTGCTGACTTTGGATTTTGCATGTAAACATTTGAAATTGCTTCACCGTGCTGTATACGTGCTCGGCAGCTTCAAACCTGCGTCGGCTGCAATTATTCGAACAGATTTTCTAGACTGTAGCTGAATGAGCACAATTGTGGCGACATTTTCAGAAGTGACGACACTCCGTCTGACGTCTGTGTCTTCCACTATATAATAACCCACGCTGACTGTTTCTTCAAATCTGGAGAATAGCTTGCTATTGTCTTATGCATCAAGTACTTTTGGAACATTAAAGGGTGTTTTAAAACTGTGCCTTGTTCCCATACTACTGTGATATTCCAATACCCCTCAAACACACGTCGTTCAATGGAATACACGATTTCTGTACTTTCTTCGCTACGCGTAGCCCCCTTCACGTTTCCAAGATGGAACTGATCGCTCTGGACTTCGTAGCACTATTTATAGAAACTACGTGTTCCGATTAGACCACCATCTGTTAGCAGCTTTTGTAACTACAATTTCGAAACATCCGTACAGAATTCTTACAGTTTTCACAGCAAACATACCATTTAGTGCACTCTTCAAAAAAATGGTTCAAATGACTCTGAGCACTATGGGACTCAACATCTGAGGTCATCAGTCCCCTAGAACTTAGAACTACTTAAACCTAACTAACCTAAGGACATCACACACATCCATTCCCGAGGCAGGATTCGAGCCTGCGACCGTAGCGGTTACGCGGTTCCGCACTGAAGCACCTAGAACCGCACGTCCACCATGGCCGGCAGTGCGCTCTTGTATCGAACTTTATTTTCATATTTTCTAATTTTACAATCAGGCAGTCCTTTGTTGGGTACCCTGCATGTGAATGATACGCTGTAGTTACGGGCTGATACCACTAGACAGTGAAATACTTAGCTAACCCAATAAAACTTCCACCATAACGGAACCCAGTTTACAGTGGATCTGGGAAGTAATTCTATAATACCCTTCCTATTGTCGTTAACTCAGAGAAACACTCTCTTAGAATTCACAGTAAAACAATACCTTACCAGACTGTTACATCTACATCCATACGCCGCAAGCCACCCGACGGTGTGTGGCGGAGGGTACCTTGAATACCTCTATTGGTTCTTCCTTCTATTCCAGTCTCGTATTGTTCGTGGAAAGAAGGACTGTCGGTATGCTTCTGTGTGGGTTCTCATGTGTCTGATTTTATCCTCATAGTTTCTTCGCGAGGGAGCATTATAGTGCTTGACTCCTCGGTGAAGGTATGTTCTCGAAACTTCAACAAAAGCCCGTACCGAGCTACTGAGCGCCTCTCCTGCAGAGTCTTCCACTGGAGTTTATTTATCATCTCCGTAACGCTTTCACGATCACTAAATGATCCTGTAACGAAGCGCGCTGCTCTCCGTTGGATCTGCTCTCTCCCTTCTATCAACCCTATCTGGTACGGATCCCACACTGCTGAGCAGTATTCAAGCAGTCGGCGAAAAAGCGTACCGTAACCTACTTCCTTTGTTTTCGGATTGCATTTCCTTAGGATGCTTCCAATGAATCTCAGTCTGGCATCTGCTTTACCGACGATCAACTTTTTATGAACATTCCATTTTAAATCACTCCTAATGCGTACTCCCAGATAATTTATGGAATTAACTGCTTCCAGTTGCTGACTTGCTATATTGTAGATAAATGTTATCCACAAGGTCATATATATATGAATAGCAACGGTCCTACGACACTCCCCTGCGACATACCTGAAATCACTCTTATTTCGGAAGACTCCTCTCCATTGAGAATGACATGCCGCTTTCTGTTATCTAGGAACTCTTCAATCCAATCACATAATTGGTCTGATAGTCCATATACTCTTACTTCGTTCATTAAACGACTATGGGGAACTGTATCGAACGCCTTGCGGAGGTCACGAAACACGGCATCTACCTGGGAACCCGTGTCTATGGCCCTCTCAGTCTGGTGGACGAATACCGCGATTTGGGTTTCACACGATCGTCTTCTTCGAAACCCATGCTGATTCCTACAGAGTGGATTTCTAGTCTCCAGAAAAGTCATTATACTCGAACATAATACGTGTTCAAAAATTCTAAAACTGATTGACGTTAGAGATGTAGGTATATGGTTCTGTACATCTGTTCGACGTCCCTTCTTGAAAACGGGGATGACCTGTGCCCTTTTCCAATCCTTTGGAAAGCTACACTCTTCTAGAGACCTACGGCACACCACTGCAAGAAGGGGGGCACGTTTCTTCGCTTACTCTGTGTAAAATCGAACTGGTATCCCATCAGGTCCAGCGGCCTTTCCTCTTTGGAGCGATTTTAATTGTTTCTCTATCCCTCTGTCGTCTCTTCCTCTTTGAAACAGCTTTGGGAAAAGACAATCAGTATTTCGGCCTTTAGTCTGTCATCATTCCTGAAAAGCCCCAGCATCAACAACTTCATAAATATGTACTTTTCCACTGCATGATGCATCGCCTCGTATCCCTTCCACCGTCGGAGCCATGCCTTTTAAATCAAAGTGAACCTATGAAACTTACCACTTTAAGTAATGGCAGTAGGTCTGACGTTAATTGATAACATTCTATGAAAAATGAAAATGTATACAGTTGTATCACTTCTGCACGCTGGACGAAAAGACAGTCAGTAGCCTCGTAAACAAGATTACTACTCGTTGTGTTAGTGATGTTTCAGATAGCCTTTTAAAGACGTTAAAGTCTGCAAACTGGAGACCTACTTTTTACAACAGTAAAAGCACTGTGAAAGCTCTGGTACAGAATGGTGGTTTTAAAAACACCTGCAAGCATTAAGGAAAAGGTGAGTCGGGAAGAGCTGCCAGTGGGAACACGAGAGAAGTGGAGAGTAGGAAAAACAGATTCCGTATTTTTAATACACTGTCTAACGGAAAACAACCCACACAATAAACACTGTGATATTTTACATACTGCTGAGAAAAGTAGTAATATGACAGAGTGGCAACTTATAAATTAATAAACAAATGACGCAGAATGCCAGTTTACTTTTGAATTAACAAACGCGACTTACTTTTCACTCTTTGTTAAAGTAAATTCTGATTATATACATTTTGTGTTATAATAGTAATATCTACTGTATTATTCAACGTTGAATGTCATATTTTCCTATATTATATGAAAAGTATTATCTTTCTTTTCAAACAGTCAGTATTATTGTCGGCTAGAACGCATACAATTCGAATCGCTCACAAGAGACTTATCGCCCCTTAGTTTAGTTACCTACCACCCTTGACCAGGAATAGCCTTCTTTTCTTCAGCAAAGAACCTGTGGATAATTCTTGACCGCGCGACCGCTACGGTCGCAGGTTCGAATCCTGCCTCGGGCATGGATGCGCGTGATGTCCTTAGGTTGGTTATGTTTAAGTAGTTCTAACTTCTAGGGGACTGATGACCTCAGATGTTTAGTCCCATAGGGCTCAGAGCCATTTGAAGCATTTTATTTTTATTTATTTATTTATTTATTTTTGTTAATTCTTGACCATCAGTAAGACTAGACACAAAACACAACTGCAGTCTGTAAGAAGGTGTCAGCGTCACTTCATTCACTACAGAAATATAAAAAAGTATTCCCTTTCGAGCTTAAAAATAAACTCGTATTCACTTATACCCCCATACCTGATTATGGTGTTCCACTGCTCCAACGACACTCTTACGAACCCGACACTGGATGGAACTGCCAATGATTACTTGTTTACGATACATTAATGACGTACGCTATCCTGATCGTATCACCCCTGCCTACGAATACTTATCACGGCTACGTGACGATAAGCGTAGAGACTACAATAGCCTGTTGCTGCATAGGCTTTTAGAACATTGCATTCCGTCTTATTTATCTTTAAGTCTTGCCCTACTATCTGAATAGCATAGCAGGAATACTTGTTTTTAACGAAGTAAAGTCTTCTCTGTACCATTATCAGGAACAAGGCTTTGAAACAATTTTCCACAAAGTATCAGAGAGATTAAATTCCCTTCAAACTTCAAAAAACGCCTAGGGGTCCACCTTCTATTGCAATAGCCTTTTGTCTCTTATATTTGTCTGCAGCTCACTCTCGTCAATCACTCGTATTCCATAACTTTCGCTCACCTTTGTCTGTTCTTTCCTACTAATGACTATCACTGTCATTTTTACCTTCTCCTCTTTCTTTACTCCTTCCGCTTCTGACAGTATTAAATACGTTTTAAAACGTGTTAAGCTAATCAAATTTCTTATTGCCCTTTATTATTATTATTATCATTATTATTTGGTTGCGACATTCAGATGGCATCTGAAGATGGCCTAAGAAGTCGAAAATTATTTTATTATTAAATAAATTAAAGTTGTAGAGGATGAGAAAAATGTTTCCTTGTTGATATGAATTTGTATGAATGTTGAGTATAGCTGCCAATATAATGGACAAAGCCATCAAACCCAGAGCGGCAGGAATATTACTGCAGTTGTTACATGTCTCGTGAGTAAATGCATTTATTTAAGCACGAAGTACGCTTGTCAGCCAGAACATTATGACCACCGTCCTACTATGGATACTAACCCGTTCAGGCGATACCAGCGTCACCTGGCGAGGAATGACTGCTGGTCAGACACACGCACGGTGCGTGTAGTATCAGTGAGATACGTAGAATGGGGAAGGCGCGCGGTCTATCTGAGTTTTACCGCGGGCATATTCTGATGACCCAGAGGCTCGGCACGAGTGTTTCGAAAAGTGCACGGATTTTCGGGTGTTAGAGGACTGCTGTGAGTGTCTTCGACAGGTGGCGGCAAAACTAACGTTAACGACGTCCATACATCGTGGGATTTAGCGGCAACTCCTCCTCACAGATGTCGGACGTCATAAGATGGTCAGACCGGGAAAACAGGACAGGCGGCGAACTGTGGCAGAACTGACATCAGAATTTAATGCTCGGCGGAGTGCAAGTGTGTCTGAAAACACACTGCATGGAACTCTCCTAAAGATGGGCTTCCGCAGACGAAGGCTCATGCTTGTACCAATGTTATCACCACGACATCGGCAACTATGACGCGCTTGATCATCGACACTGGTCTTTGGCACAGTGGCAGCGCGTTGCATGGTCAGCTGTATCCCGATACCTTCTCCTCCATGCCAACGGAAACGGAAGAGGGCAACATCTTCTTGACATCTGTACTGAGGGACGGAGACAAACTGGCGGCGGCTCCATTATTCTCTGGGAAACATACAAGTAGGCAACCATGGCCGAAGTGGAGCTCATAAAAGGTACCATGGTGGCAAAGGATAATCTCACACTGGTTGCAGACCACGTACAACACTTCACGTCGATCATGCTTCCCAACAGGCGTGGCAACTCTTCAACAAGATAATGGGTCAAATCACAAATCCAAGTGATTAAGTGTTTCGAGGAACACAGTGATGAGTTATAACTGATCTGCTGCCCCCCTCCCTCCCACCCCTCCAGATCTGAACCCTCTCCAATACATCTGGAACGTAGCGTCAGACTCATCGTCCTCTCCCCTGAAGTTACGGGAATTAGGTGACATGTGTACAGATATGGCGCCAACGCACTCCAGCGACGTATCAAGGCCTCACAGCTTCCTTGCCATGACGTTTCGCCGCTGTTAACAGTGACCAATGTGGACATACCAGCTATTAGGTAGGTGGCCATAACGTTCTGGTTGGTCATTGTAGAAGAGTTAATAACGAGTAATCGTAATCGTAAACATCCTGAATGCGTCTGTATCAACACTTTGTCTTTACTCAGGCAGCGCGGAGAGTAGAAGAGTTTACACATACAATACACTCCTGGAAATGGAAAAAAGAACACATTGACACCGGTGTGTCAGACCCACCATACTTGCTCCGGACACTGCGAGAGGGCTGTACAACCAATGATCACACGCACGGCACAGCGGACACACCAGGAACCGCGGTGTTGGCCGTCGAATGGCGCTAGCTGCGCAGCATTTGTGCACCGCCGCCGTCAGTGTCAGCCAGTTTGCCGTGGCATACGGAGCTCCATCGCAGTCTTTAACACTGGTAGCATGCCGCGACAGCGTGGACGTGAACCGTATGTGCAGTTGACGGACTTTGAGCGAGGCCGTATAGTGGGCATGCGGGAGGCCGGGTGGACGTACCGCCGAATTGCTCAACACGTGGGGCGTGAGGTCTCCACAGTATATCGATGTTGTCGCCAGTGGTCGGCGGAAGGTGCACGTGCCCCTCGACCTGGGACCGGACCGCAGCGACGCACGGATGCACGCCAAGACCGTAGGATCCTACGCAGTGCCGTAGGGGACCGCACCGCCACTTCCACAGCAAATTAGGGACACTGTTGCTCCTGGGGTATCGGCGAGGACCATTCGCAACCGTCTCCATGAAGCTGGGCTACGGTCCCGCACACCTTTAGGCCGTCTTCCGCTCACGCCCCAACATCGTGCAGCCCGCCTCCAGTGGTGTTGCGACAGGCGTGAATGGAGGGATGAATGGAGACGTGTCGTCTTCAGCGATGAGAGTCGCTTATGCCTTGGTGCCAATGATGGTCGTATGCGTGTTTGGCGCCGTGCAGGTGAGCACCACAATCAGGACTGCATACGACCGAGGCACACAGGGCCAACACCCGGCATCATGGTGTGGGGAGCGATCTCCTACACTGGCCGTACACCTCTGGTGATCGTCGAGGGGACACTGAATAGTGCACGGTACATCCAAACCGTCATCGAACCCATCGTTCTACCATTCCTAGACCGGCAAGGGAACTTGCTGTTCCAACAGGACAATGCACGTCCGCATGTATCCCGTGCCACCCAACGTGCTCTAGAAAGTGTAAGTCAACTACCCTGGCCAGCAAGATCTCCGGATCTGTCCCCCATTGAGCATGTTTGGGACTGGATGAAGCGTCGTCTCACGCGGTCTGCACGTCCAGCACGAACGCTGGTCCAACTGAGGCGCCAGGTGGAAATGGCATGGCAAGCCGTTCCACAGGACTACATCCAGCATCTCTACGATCGTCTCCATGGAACAATAGCAGCCTGCATTGCTGCGAAAGGTGGATATACACTGTACTAGTGCCGACATTGTGCATGCTCTGTTGCCTGTGTCTATGTGCCTGTGGTTCTGTCAGTGTGATCATGTGATGTATCTGACCCCAGGAATGTGTCAATAAAGTTTCCCCTTCCAGGGACAATGAATTCACGGTGTTCTTATTTCAATTTCCAGGAGTGTATGTGGCAGACGATTCACTGTTGTCCTCACTGCCCCATCACTCACCCAAAGCGATAGTTGGGGTCAAGTATACGCGGCGCCCAAAACGAGTTGTGACTTGGCGACGTGGAAGCACCAACGGTGGCGGTGGAAGACTAGGTGAGTACAGCGACCCCGTGGAATCACGTGTGAGCGGTGTCTCGATGTTAACTGGGGACAAGGCAGGCTCGAGATGGATACTGTGAAGGAAGCGCCATTTCGTTTGTTAAGTGCAGCCGCCACGTAACTGTATTTAAACTGTGAAAAAACTCTTGGGATACCTCCTAATATGGTGTCAGACCTCCTTTGGCTGGCGTAGTGCAGAAACCCTACGCGGCATGGATTCAACAAGCCGTTGGGAGACCTCTGCAGAAATATTGAGTCACGCTGCCTCTATAGCAGTAAAAAGTGTTGCCGGTGCAGGACTTTCTGCACTAACCGATCTCTAGATTATGTCCCATAAACGTTCGATGTGATTCGTGTCAGACGTTCCGGATGGCAGAATCATTCGATCCAATTGTAAAAAACTGTAATCTAAACAAATCGTGAACAGTTGTGATCCAGTGACACAGCGCACTGACATCTATGAATACCCCATCGTTGTTTGGGAACATGAAGTCCATGAATGGCAGAAAATGGCCTTCAAGTAAACGAACACAACCATTTCCAGTGAATGTTCGGTTCAGTTAGACAAGAGGACCCAGTCCATTCCATACACACAGAGTCCACACCATTATGGAACGACCACCAACTAGCACAGTGCCTTGTTGACACTTGGGTCCGTGGCTTCGTGTGGTTTCCACCACACTCGCACCCTGCCATCACCTCCTACCAACTGAAATCCAGACACCTCTTACCAGGCCACTGATTCCAGTTGTCTAATGACCAACCGATACGCTCACGAGGACAGCGACGTCGTGCTGTTAGCAAAGGCAGCCGCGTCAGATGTCTGCTGCCACAGGCCATTACCACCAGCACTGTAATAAAGGATACGTTCGTCGTACATCCCACATGCGTTCCTGCTGTGATTTCACAAAGTGTTGCTTGTCTGTTAGCACTGACAACTCTACGGGAACGCCGCTGCTTTTCGTCGTTAGGTGAAAGCCGTCGACCACGGCGTTGTCCGTGGTGAGAGGCATTGCCTGAAATTTGGTTGCCTCAGCACACTCTTTACAATAAATCTCGAAATACTGAATTCTCTAACGATTTCCGAAATAGAATGACCCAAAGCGTCTAGCACCAACTACCATTCCGCCTTCACAGTCTGCTAACTCCCGTGGTGGGGCCCTAATAACGTTGGTATTTTTTTTTCACATTAATCACCGGAGTACAAATGACAGCTCAGACAATGTACTGCCCTTTTATACCTCGTGTAAGCGATACTATCGCCATTTGTGTATGTGGGTATCGCTATTCCATGACTTTTATCACCTGCGTGTATAAGCGACGGTTAAATGTATACGAAGCCGACGGGAAAGAAGTAAGTAAATTGTTTATTATTTCAAGAGTACTCGCCAAATGTCTTAATACAGGTCTCCCACAGCGGCATAAGACAGTCAGTACCTTCATGCAGAAATGTTTGCAGTATCCTACAGAATCATGATTGATCCCAGGCGTGCACCGCTTCGTCAGAAGCAAATCGACTGTCACGAATGTCTTTATTCACGCCTTCAAAAATGTGGATATGGTATGAGGAGCGATCAGGAGTGAAAGGGGAATGTGTGAAGGCTTTCCAGCGAAATTTCTGTCATAGAGCTTTTCCCTGATGTGGCAGTATTTTCACAGAATCGAAGGTAACAATCGCATAAATCATAATTATATTACATGTACCGAGGCACCAGAAATCGTGGTTTACGAATCTTAAAATTCTCTGGAAATATTCCTGAACAAGTTCCGAAATTTTGTCAGGCGATATTAGTTTTCACCTTTCGTGTTCTTTATTGAACTAACGTAAACTGAACCAGTACCTTGTTTCTCAAGAACTGTCGATTTTGTTGAAACTGAGTCAAAAACTTGATCAGAATCGGTGGTAACCATTTAGAATATAATTATTGACGGGTGATTGGTATTAACTCATCCATTACAAAGCTGTCTACAAAGTCGTATTTTCTCATATAGAGAACGGACTCTTCCATTTCCGCTTTCTATGCTTTTCCACAAGCAACGAGAAACTTACAGATCTTTAGTGAATATGAAACTCACAGTAGATAATATCGAAAAGTGAACTCGGTAGCAGGGTGAAGTTGTCGTTTGTCGACAGTCTCCGTCTCAACTGGGATCGTTGCAGGACGGTGAAGCTGGGAGTTGCACTTTGCTTGGGATTCAAAACGCCTTGTGGATACCATCCCGCAATGCACCTGATTCAAGGAGCGGTGTCGCGGAAATGGAGTCCACATTCAACTTTGCTCTCTGAGTGCGTTATGTGCTTAAAAGTGAGACAACAGTTGACGCTATACGAGTACATACAGTCTCTTTCAGATAAGGTGTCCTTGTCTAAATCTTACTAAGTAAGAAGTGAAAAAATTATTTATTTAGATAGCTAAAAGTAAGAAACTTTACATTCCGTAAAGTCATGAGTGTGTACCTAATGTGTTTATGTCAACTGCGCGCGAATCAGTTTAAATCAGATTTCTATAAATCTTAGTTAGAGAGCTAGAATTACTCGAATTTTTAGGGGTGGATACAACAAGCTGTACATAATTAGCTGCGTTTAGATGGATGTGTTGGTGACTGGACGTTGATTTCAGTGAACTGCTGGAACAAGTGCCCGTCTTCTTGAATGAAGAACTCAGTCTGCATTCTAAACTACCTGCTAACGAAATGAAATTCCTCTAGTTTCACAGAACGGTAAGCTTCGTCGATGCGCTGCCTGAAGTCAAGTGGGGTCCTCAGAAATGACCCGTACTGTCGCACGATTTAACACCAACATACTTCTTTTTATAGTTATACCTAAATTATGGTAGCTAAAGAATCGTGTTAGTCACCGAATCCACAATCCCAGATGACTTATTCAGTGTCTCTATCTGTTTCCCTGTCCCACAAATAAGAGAGGTATACATGTGACTTTCGGCTTCCCCGTCGGAGGTTCGAGTCCTCCCTCGGGCGTGGGTGTGTGTGTTGTCCTTAGTGTAAGTTAGTTTAAATCAGATTAAGTAGTGTGTAAGCTTAGTAACCGATGACCTCAGCAGTTTTGTCCCATCAGATCTTACCACCAAATAAGTGACTTTGCATAGTGATGATTTTTTTCTAGTCCCTTCGTTCTTCCCAAACTCTCTTCATACATTTTTTGTGTTCCCTTTTGCGTTCTTTCGGCCTGTTTCCATGCGTTTTTGTAAAAGTGTGTGTTTTTTATGATATATCTGAACTGTTCTCGATTGCTTGTGTTACTTTGTGCGATTTCCTCTTCTTAAACATCTTCTTCTGTTCCATTTTCTCTTGTTTTCGCTAGTGCTTATTATCTAGAAAATTTGCCTTTTGAACCTTCCTTGTTGATGCTGTGGGTATGTTCTTCTTTTTCTAAAGGTGTCCATTATAGTTTCTCTCTGTTTGTAGATCTCTCTTGACGGCCTCTTTATCCAAATTCCTTCACAATCTGAATACGCTCCAGAAAAATTTTCTTTCTTGTCTTTCAGTGTCTCTAATTAGATTTATTTGATAGTGAATCGCTGTAGTTTCTGCAGTGTAGAATGCTTCTGGTAGAATTACGATGTTTTAATGTCTCAGTTTTGCATTGGCAGAAATAGCTTTCTCTCGCAGAGACTCCACATGAGATTATATACTTTTTGTAGTTTTGAGATTCTTTCTTGATTGGCTATTGTATTCAGTCCTGATGTAGGATGACATCTCATAGATATCTAAAGTGCGTAAACTGTGACACATCGTACCGAGTCATAATAGGGAAATTATCTGCAGTCTTCCTTTCCATGTAGGGGATTTGTAGGCTAGTTTAATATGACATATTGTGAACCTTCCCAAGGGAAGCTTGACTAGTGAAATTATCTGCGAAAGCCAGGCACTTCACCTTGATTCTGTTCTTTTATAAATGTATAGTTAGATTCTCTTTATTTCCTTTTCTCTTTTCACTGTTTTTTTGCAGAATTATGTTAAATAGGTAATTGGGAGCCTATCTCCTTGGCGAATACTGGTGCGGATTTGAAATGGTTCTGAAATTTCTCAAATGAATTTAGCTTTAGAGATTGTGTCCGTTAATGCCTGTTGAATCATTCTTTACCTATCTAATTTGAATTCATCTAGAGTATTAAATAACGTTTGCCTGTCTATCGGAACACAAGCCTCCTCGAAGTCGACTAACGCTACCACAGCATATCTACATCTTATTTGCAACATTGTCTTTAGACTCTACGTCTCTTATATACAAGAACATTCGTTGCGAAATCGTGATTGTTCTTCAGTCGGCAGATCTCTTCAAAGAATTTGGTTCACAACAGAGAGTAGTGATATTTCCTCTGTAATTATTGGGATCAATCTTATATCCTGTTTCCTGATGAGGAATTAAAGAATTTTTACACCCCACAGCTATCTGTTCCGTTACTGAAATGTTTGACGTAATTCCGTGAGTCGTTTGTGTAAGTAACTGTCATACAATTTTCATATTTTTTCTTTGATTCCGTCTTTTCTCTGAAACTTTTTATTTTCCAAAACATTCATAATTTCCTTCAGTTCGTCGAGAGTTAGTGATTTTGAATCAGAATTGGACAGATGTTTTTCAGAATCTACTTTTTCTATCTGGGGCTGACAGTTGAGATGTGAATTATAATTCTTGGCTAAAATTTGTGTCTTATTTTTCAGGTTGGTTTCCAGTGGTCCACTGAGCTGGCGGAAGTACAGACTAGGTGGCTAAAAATCTCTTAAATGTTCTCTAAATATCTTGGAAAACAGTCTGTTGCTGTTCTTGAAAATTCTCGTTCAATTTATTCGGGCCGGTTTGTATCATATCTTCATTTTTTCTTCCTATTGATTTCCGGTATCTTTAAAAATTGTAGTCTTTTCTGGGGTTTTGTTGCTACTGAAAGTTTTACACCCTAGTGTTTTTTCTTATAATGCCTTAACACTTGCAATGTTACACCACCTGTGCTTTCTCGTTTTGGGAGTTGACCTAATGTCATAGCGTTTTTCAGTACGCCTTCATGTTCATTTAATTTATCGGTATATGTCTGCCTGATTTGGTGAAGAAAGTCTTTCTTTGTGAGTTTCAGGTATTCTAGATTAGTCCCGAGCGATTTGTTCATTAGTATTTTTTCCTATTTCGTTGAAGTCTGAGCTTCTATCCAGGAGATGGTGATCTGACTCAGTTTGATATTCTAAATGAATACAGAACAGGCTCTATATAAAATTCGTGGGAAGTGTAGTTTGGAGATTTACACATTTTAAGTTTTTCTGCGGGTTCAAAGAATTTCTTAGATGTGATTTTAAGAGAGTCAGTCATTTGTTAAAACTGGTAAAAATATCTTCCTCACGTAAGAGGCGCCTTACAACGGTTACTTGTTCCACAGTCGTTTGGCTGAATGGAGAAGGAGGTGGGGAAAGAAACAGAGTACAGATGCTTGACACGTCCCATCTGCTACTGCAGTAATGAAATAATGAAAGGCATTTGGTTTGTGAGTAGAGGACACCACAGACTAAGACAGCGAGGAAGTAACGAGAGCGTGTGAAATTCACTTGTACTGTCCCGTCACATCCAGCGTAAACGTGCATAAGAAGGAATGTTTCATGCTCTTTAGTATTTTTAAAACTGTTGATATGCATTTCACAGCTTCCTGACCGCTCTCGCAAATGTAGACGGAATGGAAAATAATTAGGGAAAAAGAAGAAAAACCGAGGTAATTTACCGCTACAGAGCGCGACTAGCGCTAGAAGCTGCAGTATTCATTGCGACATATAGTGCTGCGCTAGACCGCAGGAAGTACCAAAACTGCCGCGTAAATTTGCCGTCGCCCGGGCTGTTCCGCCTTTGCCACGGCAGACACTTGTCGCCGGGCCGCGTCGGGTGTGTGGACAGGTCAGGATTCCGCTCACAGCAGAGCAGCCATTCCAACACGTGTGCTGGCAGCTGCCGCTCCACAGGCAGCTGGGGCGGCCACAGAGCACAGAGCGAATGCTTTCGTCGGCGCGCACAAGGATTTGTCTGTGTGAAGCGCGACCTCTTGCTGCGCACGTGTCGGCGCTACGGCCTCGCTGACGCGCGCCTGCCTCGTAAACAGCCAAACCGACACGGACGTAGACGAGACGCCGCGCGCCGCCCCTGCAGGGTCGCGGGGGAAGATCGTAAAGAGCGCGCCGGTCGCGACCCGGGCGGATTCCGCGGCGCCGGGACGGAAATACCGCGCGCGCCGCGAAAATACACAGCGAGGGGGCGTGGCCGCCGAGCAGAGCCGGGTCGTGACACGGTGGCTGTGGCCGCGCGTTCGAGGCTCTGTTTACGATCTGAGGAGTTACTGCCGGCCGTAAGCTGCCCCTCCGGCAGATCTTTAATGCAGTGTCTGCACCAGTATAAAACGAGTACTTTACATCGTGGCACCATTATACATACACATGCAGTATGTGAGGCCCACTTAGTCATATTTTGTGAACTGCCAGTATCTATACTGACTAACCAGGAAAGTACTTCGGCTCGAACAAACAGATCTGTATGAACGTTTGGTTACAGGACCATTATGTCCTCTGAATGTGCTGGTGGGTGTCGTTTTTCTGCAAAACTCTGCAGTCATGCTCTAGATATCACTGGAGATGTAATTGTAGACGCCATACGCAATGTAGCAATCTTAACTATAAATGTAAACCTCTTACGTAATATCGTACATGTTCTCCAGTGTGTTGTCATCAAACGCCGTGACGATACTTCCAATATTAACCTTCTTCTTCGGAGACGGTTGGTATTCACTGTCACTGCTTCCATCACCTGTTCTCGCACTTGCTGTAGCACTACCGTTTGCAATGAGTTGTTCGTCGTTATCATCCCTATCATCATCATTATGTGTTAGTGTTACAACAGTATCTGTTTCTAACATATGTTCATATTTTTGCACTATAATAGATACCAGAAAACAAGCGAATGATTCGTCTTCTACACCAATACCATCTTCACGAAGAAAGGTTCTTTGTAACTTCATCTCAATCAATCGCAATACATTAGCAGGATTGATTACCAATCGCCGAGCCATCTGACGCTTCAGTACGCAAACAATGTCACAAAATGCAACTTAAGAGGCACACTGCACCGTCCCTACTGGTCCCGACTGGCACACCGGCAGGTCAGTGTGCAATGCGGCATGGCATACGCAGGGACCTCTAACGGACGACTGCAGACATTTCCAGATGCGGGAGTATCACCAGTGCAATAAGAGACCTTTACATTATTTCTCACACGATTTTAGTGTATTGTGTTTGTTCGAGCGCAAGTACTTTCCTGGTAAGATACGATACCCAAGACATTTTCTAAATTTTTTGTCACATACTTTTCAATTTGATTCTAAAAAAGATGATAGGTCGCAAAAGACAGTAACCAGATGTTAATGGAACTTCTTTATTTTCATAACGTGTTTTGGGTGTAGCCCGTCATTGAATAACCTACTTAAAAACTAAGGCTTTTTTGTATTACAAATGTCAGTACCTACAGAAACACAGTAATATGGGAATTTTATTTTTACAGAAATACATATCAGAATACAACATAGTTCATACTTACAAATCTATAACAAAGAAGTCCTTGACTTTTAAGACCGTAAAGTTACTGTGCTTACGTAAGGAAAGAAATACTGACATGGCATACAGCCAGTAGAAAACGAATGTATGCAGACTGCTCCATTGATTGGCACCGTGCCAAACATCTCACGGAATAAGCGTCAAACGAAAAAACTACAAAGAACGAAACTCGTCTAGCTTGAAAGGGTATACCAGATAGCGCTATGGTTGGCCCGCTAGATGGCGCTGCCATAGGTCAAACGGATATCAAATGCGTTTTTTTAAATAGGAACCCCCATTTTTAATACATATTCGTCTAGTACGTAAAGAAATATGAATGTTTTAGTTGGACCACTTCTTTCGCTTTGTGATAGATGGCGCTGTAATAGACACAAACGTATGGCGGACAATTTTAGACAAACAGTTGGTAACAGGTAGGTTTTTTAAAATAAAATACAGAACGCAAGTACGTTTGAACATTTTGTTCCAATGTGATACATGTACCTTTGCGAACTTATCATTTCTGAGAACGTATGCTGATGCAGCGTGATTACCTCTAAATACCACATTAAAGCAATAATTGCTCAAAATGATGTCCGTCAACCTCAATGCATTTGGAAATACGCGTAACGACATTCCTCTCAACAGTCAGTAGTTCGCCTTCCGTAATGTTCGCACATGCATTGACAATGCGCTGACGCATGTTGTCAGGCGTTGTCGATGGATCACGGTACCAAATATCCTTCGACTTTCCCCACAAAAAGAAATCCAGGGACGTCAGATCCGGTGAACGTGCGGGCCACGGTATGGTGCTTCGACGACCAATCCACCTGTCATGAAATATGCTATTCAATACTGCTTCAACCGCACGCGAGCTATGTGCCGGACATCCATCATGATGGAAGTACATCGCCATTCTGTCATGCACAAACATCTTGTAGTATATCGGTAGAACATTACGTAGGAAATCAGCATACATTGCACCATTTACATTTCCATCGATAAAATTGGGGGCAATTATCCTTCCTCCCATAATGCCGCACCATACATTAACCCACCAAGGTCGCTGATGTTCCACTTGTCGCATCCGTCGTGGATTTTCCGTTGCCCGGTAGTGCATATTATGCCACTTTACGTTACCGCTGTTGCTGAATGACGCTACGTCGCTAAATAGAACGCGTGCAGAAAATCTGTCATGGTCCCGTAATTTCTCTTGGGCCCAGTGTCTCAACTGTACACGACGTTCAAAGTCGTCGCCCTGCAGTTCCTGGTGCATAGAAGTATGGTACAGGTGCAATAGATGTTGAAGAAGCATTCTCAACATCGACGTTTCTGAGATTCCCGATTCTCTCACAGTTTGTCTGCTACTGATGTGCGGATTCCCGCGACAGCAGCTAATACAACTACTTGGGCATCATCATTTGTTGCAGGTCGTCGTTGACGTTTCACTCGTGGCTGAACACTTCCTGTTTCCTTTAATAACGTAACTATCCGGCGAACGGTCCGGACACTTGGATGATGAAGTCCAGGATACCGAGCAGCATACATAGCACATGCCCGTTGGGCATTTTGATCACAATAGCCGTACATAAACACGATATCGACCTTTTCTTCAATTGGTAAACGGTCCATTTTAACACGGGCAATGTTCATATCTGGGGAGTTCGGTGGCCAGCGGAAGTGTTTAAACTCAGAAGAATGCTCCTGGAGTCACCCTGTAGCATTTCTGGACGTGAAGTGTGTCGTACTGTCCTGCTGGAATTGCAAAAGTTCGTCGGAATGTACAATGGACACGAATAGATGCAGGTGACCAGACAGGATGCTTACGTACGTGTCACCTGTCACAGTCGTATCTAGACGTATCAGGGGTCCCATATCACTCCAACTGCACACACCCCACACCGTCACAGAGCCTCTATCAGCTCGAACAATCCCCTCCTGACAGGCAAGATCCATGTTGCTTCCATACCCGTATATGTCCATCAGCGCGATACATTCTGAAACGAGAATCGTCCGACCAGGCAACATGTTTCCAGTCATCAACAGTCCAATGTCGGTGTTGACGGGCCCAGGGCAGGTGTAAGGCTTTGTGTCGTGCAGTCATCAAGGGTACAAGAGTGGGCGTTCGGCTCTGAAAGCCCATATCGATGTTTCATTGAATGGTTCACACGCTGACACACACTGAGGGCCCAGCCTTTAAATGTGCACCAATTTGCGGAAGTGTTGCACTTCTGTCAGGCTGAATGATTCTCTTCAGTCGTCGTTGATCCCATTCTTCCAGGGTCTTTTTCTAGCCACAGAGACGTAGGAGATCTGATGGTTAACTAGATCCCTGATATTCACGTTGCAATCTTCAAATTGTCGTATGAGAAAATATCCACTTCATCGCTACCTCAGAGATGCCGCGACCCATCGCTAGTGCGCCGACTATAACAACACGGTGAGACTCATTTAAATCTTGATAACCTGCCACTGTAGCTGGAGTACATGATCTAACAACTGCACTGATGACCGCAGAACAGTGTTCTGGCTGTTTACATATCTACGTATTTGAGTATGCATGCCTATACCAGTTTCTTCGTCGCTTCAGTGTACAAATTCAACATATAAGCTTATTGAAATACAATTATACAAGCCGTGAAAGTTGAAAAAATAAAAAAAACGATACCTAAGCATAAAATCGGACTTACAAAAGCAGTTCTTTTCACTTGACTTTGTATGTACACCGCAAATAAAGCGAGAGATGATTCATTTTCGTTGTGTTCAGCGTCATTCACAATGGTAAGGAGATGTGGGCTACAGACTGGTTCCTGCTGCAACAGTCGTTGTACGAAATCTGTGTCGTACGTCCGACCTTTGCATCAGTACAGTGAGTGTACTAATGTGTGCAAACTTAGCTTACCACTTAGCGCGCAAACGGACAAAACCTCTGAACTATCTTCTCAAGCACAAGGTCTCAAACAGACATTCTAAATAAATAAGACCCTGTCCCCCTGTAAGGCAGCTAATATCAGGTGTGGACCATCACAAACATCATTAGAATTGCTGCTGTCAAGTACCTAGAATGCATGAATTAATAAAAGGGAAAGTTTGGGGTCTATTCTAGAAAGACAAACCAGATAACTATTTTTTTATTCTACATACAATTTATCAACTGTTGCTTCCAGGTGTCAAGTGATAAACAACAATCATGTTCTATTACTTTTGATAGTAATAATAAAATATTTAATTCTTGGACATCTTGAAATGGCGATTATTAAAATCGTTATCTCTACACATGAAAATTTTTTTATCACAGCAAATAATAGTTCAAATGGCTCTGAGCACTATGGGACTTAACATCTGAGGTCATCAGTCCCCTAGAACAGAATTAAACCTAATTAACCTAAGGACATCACACACATCCATGCCTGAGGCAGGATTCGAACCTGCGACCGTAGCAGTCGCGCGGGTCCAGACTAAAGCTCCTAGAACCTCTCGGCCACACCGGCCGGCTGTAAAGAATGAACATTAAAATTCCTCGTCGGCTCATTAAAATCTACACTGTCGTAGCTGGTCAATGCACCGAGTTGGTGGAATACATTTACTATTTGAACCAATGACAAAACCCTCATGTACTCAATGTGAGGGTAGGTTAGTATCCTAGCTCTTGATATTCAACGGTCAAAGCATACGCAAGCTGGAGTGAGCAAAATCCAGACTCAACATTTACTGTGACTTAATGCACGATGGTACTTCACCAAGTGGTATCTGAAACGGCGTTGTCTCCACGCTGGATCTGAAATGCTAATTCCCTACTCTGGCCTTGACTGTATTCAGTCAGTCACAACTTTCTTGCGTTCCGTAGAACGTTAATCTTTCCCTATTCGAAATATTGGCTATTGTACACTCGCTATGGGTTGCAGCGATGTTCACAATTTCTTTGCCTGCAGAAATCCCCCCGGGAATATTGAACTGCCGTTTTGCTGTCTGTCGCCACAATACGTGAAGCGTATCGTCCTCACTTCGCAGAAAGCAAACTCTCAACGCCTTCGCTTATTTCCACACACTTGCGCGGTCTGCCGCGAGATGAGAGAGAGGAAGAGAGAGAGCCTTAATTTTAGGTCTCAAAAAGCTCCCTACCGTGTCACGTCTGCGTCGCTAAGTATGGCTTCAGCCAAACACCTTCTCACTGGAGACGAATAAACGTTATGGCCTTATTTATGCTAAAACGATTAATGTACTGTTCTGGCCTTATCCCTTTCTGCACTGAAGCTCGCCGTTCTCTTTTTTTACGAGTTTTACGATATCATTAGTCACCTGCTCGATTCGTCTCCAAAACGTGTTTCACTTTAACCTGTTTGTTTCACGCCACTGTCCACAAATTGGTAGAGATTGTTTTGTCAGTTTTCGGGTGCATGAGATTAACTGCAATTGCCTTTTGTTGATATAATGTCATTATTATTTTCTGAGGATCTCATACTGGACAGGAACAACTCGACAGAACAAAAAGAAGATTTAGGTGACTTGTAATTCTCCCAACAAAAGAAGATTCATCACCAGTGATGGAACAGGAAACAGAGTCCAGCTATAACAACAGTGACAATGGTGAATTCGGAGTAGCCGTTCGGCGGCTCCTGCATGGTATCACAAAATGAAGTCGTAAGTGAAAGTGGGTTGAGAGGCTGCCACCAGTGTCCTATGCTGTGGCGGCCGAGAGCTGCTGGGAGTGTGGCCCAAGGGCCGCACCACTGGGGCTGTCAGATCCCGCATGCCCACCATCTGCATCCGACCGAAACTTGCAGTTCCGTTGCCAACTGTTGTATGCCAGCAGTGTGGTGTTGATACATGATACCACAACACGTACTAATGAGAACTGCAAATTATAAATTAAATTACCACCCCTTCAGAAATTCTGAAGAATTATGGTGTATTGCTTGTTACTTGTTCTTTGATTGCAACATCAGGTTTAGTACGATGACCAGTATAAATTTCAAATACTTCTAAGACATCAAGATCCCTGCCTTTCAGTTTGAAGTGTAGAATATTTAAACTACTCTCAATAGTACGCAACTGGTGGCCATTGACTCTTAAATCATAGCCTAAGGCACTGCTATTTCTTGCGAAGCTGCGTTCCCTCAAATTTCTTTTTAAAATCACTTCCCATTTCACCTGTGTAAGTATTTGCGTGTGTCCTACAGGCACCTGCTGACTGGATTTACCTGAGTTTTTATCCCTCCGACTCAAAGTTGTAATATTGAAGGTTTTGGCTGGTTTCGTTGCCTAGGGGCTGGGATACGTAGTTGCCACATTACAAACCAAATACTGCTAAGTCTACAGTATAAAATATGAATATGCACACGAATCGAATGGTCGAAGGTTCCTATCACTCGGCAATTGCGAATTTTGAACGTGACATATACATTTATAAATGAAAGATTACAATTAAATAAAATATGCAGGTACTATTTTAACGACTTTAAGTGATGAGAACGATAGCAGAAGTACTTTCGAGAATGCCGTATATTTCTGCAAAACACTTATTGGTGTCGATGGTCCAGTCATTAAATAAAATATAAATTGAATAACAGGGAAACAATAGATTCCTAGCCGGCCGGGGTGGCCGAGCGGTTCTAGGCGCTACAGCCTGGAACCGCTCCACCGCTACAGTCGCAGGTTCGAATCCTGCCTCGTGCATGGATGTGTGTGATGTCCTTAGGTTAGTTAGGTTTAAGTAGTTCTAAGTTCTAGGGGACTGATGACCTCATAAGTTAAGTCCCATAGTGCTCAGAGCCATCTGAACCATTTTTTTCCTAATGTCGCCTCTCGACAGAACATTGAAGGAAGATACGTAAGTTTATTTGCAGCTTGTGGCTGCATTAATAAGCTTCTGTAAGAACATTAATAAATTTAAATGAAACTAATATACTATAAACAATTAATGTCTGTGATAGGCTTGATAATGCGAATCGTTAAAAAAATTGAGTGCTAGTAATTGACCAAAATCAGTACCGCCTCCCAGTCCAGTTCATATATTTTTTAAAGAAGTTGGTTTTTCCTAAATGTTCTTGTTTATCAGCCAAAAGAATTTCATGTGCATTTTAAGTCTTATGGCCAGAGTTGCACACTCCTGAGACTGTATCTAGCACTCATACTTTTGTAAGAGACGAGAATACATCGGGTTACTACGTTCCTGCTTTAGAGGTAAGGCAATTTAATTTATTTGTTATGTGAACAAGGCCTTAGGATTCAGTGCTTAAGGGGCTGAATGTATTTTGCACAGACTCTATTTCTTTATTGGCATTGGGAGTTGCATTCCCCAATCAATTCATGGAAACTTTTGTTAACAAAAACTGATTAAGCACACCATTTGATCAACAACAGACCACACAGTAAATTTGTATAACACAAAGTTATATTATTCAAAGAACGTTTCATTGCATAGGGTGCAATTTTTGTCACTTCTGGCCGGAGCTTGCATCCGTTTGTAGCATACCACTGTCCTTTAATTTTAGTACATGGCACATGTACTTTGGTAAGTGAAGGACGAGGAATTTACTGTTCAGTGTGTAGTCGACAAAGAGGCTATTACAGACGGAGCAGAAGGATGTGGAAGGAAATCGGCCGTGCCCTTTGTCAAAGGAACCATCCCGGCACTTCCCTGAAGTGATGTAAGGATATCAAGAAAAACCTTAAGCAGATGGTCGTACCCGGGTTTGAACCATCGTCGTCCCGAATATGAGACAAGTGTGCTATTCACTGAGCCATCCCCCCCCCCTGCGGTTTAGGTAAACGAGTGTGACAAATGTTGCGCGCCAGGGTAAGGTGCTGTCCATATTTTGAAGACTTATTTACCATCAGTTAGCTATAGTAGAGAATAGTATTTTCTGAATTTTTCTTAAAGAATGTTTTGACTGTATACTGTGACTGACTACAGGACGGTCTGATTACGGTACTTGGTACCAAAACTGGTAGTCACTGGACAAAATAAAAGTAAGACTGTAGATCAAAGCAACTACCTTTCCTTTATTTATTTTCATTATATTTTGTTATTAAATAACATTGACAATGGCTAGAACTGACATAACATAAAAACTCAGTTAAATTAAGCTAACAGAATAAGCACAGCATTGTGAGTAGTATATAGCAGGGTGGTTTAGCTAAGGTATAGCCGTCGTTACAAGTGGCGATACAGCTATCATTGATGTGCTTGCTTGCAAAATCGCGAGACAATGTGCTGTTAGCACACGAATGAGGTGGTTAACATGATTTTGCTGTCTCAGCGCTCTCCATGGTTGTCGTCGCCTTTGTTGGCTGTCAAACCATACAGTTCGACCACTAAAACGGACGCGTCAGATTCTTACGTTTGCTCTAGTAACTGCTCATATCTTTCCTTTTCCATATGCTACTCATGTTGTTCTGCCTGCGATATGCAGGGTGTTTCTGACTAAACTTTCGAAACGCCGTAAAAATAACACCACTGGTCAAAATGAAGTGAAATATCAACGGAATATTATCGGAGAAGGGGGAAACGTACGGCAGAACAAAAAAAAATAATGTGAAAATTGATCAAAAGGTGGCGCTGTATGTGTCAGAATACGTAAATGAAAGCACCTGTCATGCGCACGACCCATTGGAGTTGGTACAAACATGCCGGGTACACGGCTTTTCGTCCTTTCGCGTCTGCGACGTTCGCCGTGACTGTCTCAGTGCAGGATAGCGCTCTGCTTGTAAAGCTGTATTACAAGAATGTTGACTGCGCATACGTCCCTCTGCAGAAGTACCGTACAGTGAAGGGCTTGAAGAAAGGCGTTCGTCCGATGACTGCCGTGGGTCTGGAGACAATGATTCGGAAAATCGAAAAGACGGCTTCTTTTGATGTGCAACCTGGTAGAGGGAGAAGACGTGTGGTGGTGTGCAAACGTGTAGTGCACGGAGAATTGCCCGAACATTAGACATACCCGTCAGCAAGGTGCGTAAAATCATACGAAACATTCTTTTTCGCTATCTATTCAAAATTGCCCATGTACACTAGATGTACAGTAGATGTTGACCTGCCAGCAAGAGAGACCTTTCCTTTAGAATTTCTCGCTCGTATGGGAGTGGACAACGATTGGCCGTGGAAGATCTTGTGGACAGACGAAGCCCCTTTCCATCTGATAGGGTATGTCAATACACACAATTGTCGAAAATGGGCAACGGAAAATTCACAAGCAAATCAACCAGTACTACTTTACCCTGAAAAGGTCACTGTGTGGTGCGGGTTTACGGCATCATTTACCATAGGGCCATATTTTTTCGAAGAGACAGGTGCTTCCGGTCCTGTTACCTGTACCGTCACTGGTAAGCGCTATGAGTGTCTTTTGCGCAACCACGTCATTCCAGCTTTCCAACAGCGTCGATGTGTGGATGAGATCATTTTCATGCAAGATGGAGCACCTCCGCGCATTGCAAAATCCAGTTAAGCAGCTGCTGAAGCGCCATTTCGGATATGAAAGAATTATCAGCCGCCATTTCCCTACAACCTACCAGTCCCGATCACCTCATCTTAATCCGTGCGACTTCTGGCTCTGGGGCTGTCTGAAAAATGTTGTGTTCAGTGTTCCGATTGCAAACTTAACTGAATTGAAGGTACACATTGCGCAACACATTCTGAACGTGACCCCAGAAATACACTCCTGGAAATGGAAAAAAGAACACATTGACACCGGTGTGTCAGACCCACCATACTTGCTCCGGACACTGCAAGAGGGCTGTACAAGCAATGATCACACGCATAGCACAGCGGACACACCAGGAACCGCAGTGTTGGCCGTCGAATGGCGCTAGCTGCGCAGCATTTGTGCACCGCCGCCGTCAGTGTCAGCCAGTTTGCCGTGGCATACGGAGCTCCATCGCAGTCTTTAACACTGGTAGCATGCCGCGACAGCGTGGACGTGAACCGTATGTGCGGTTGACGGACTTTGAGCGAGGGCGTATAGTGGGCATGTGGGAGGCCGGGTGGACGTACCGCCGAATTGCTCAACACGTGGGGCGTGAGGTCTCCACAGTACATCGATGTTGCCGCCAGTGGTCGGCATAAGGTGCACGTGCCCGTCGACCTGGGACCGGACCGCAGCGACGCACGGATGCACGCCAAGACCGTAGGATCCTACGCAGTGCCGTAGGGGACCGCACCGCCACTTCCCAGCAAATTAGGGACACTGTTGCTCCTGGGGTATCGGCGAGGACCATTCGCAACCGTCTCCATGAAGCTGGGCTACGGTCCCGCACACCGTTAGGCCGTCTTCCGCTCACGCCCCAACATCGTGCAGCCCGCTTCCAGTGGTGTCGCGACAGGCGTGAATGGAGGGACGAATGGAGACGTGTCGTCTTCAGCGATGAGAGTCGCTTCTGCCTTGGTGCCAATGATGGTCGTATGCGTGTTTGGCGCCGTGCAGGTGAGCGCCACAATCTGGACTGCATACGACCGAGGCACACAGGGCCAACACCCGCCATCATGGTGTGGGGAGCGATCTCCTACACTGGCCGTACACCTCTGGTGATCGTCGAGGGGACACTGAATAGTGCACGGTACATCCAAACCGTCATCGAACCCATCGTTCTACCATTCCTAGACCGGCAAGGGAACTTGCTGTTCCAACAGGACAATGCACGTCCGCATGTATCCCGTGCCACCCAACGTGCTCTAGAAGGTGTAAGTCAACTACCCTGGCCAGCAAGATCTCCTGATCTGTCCCCCATTGAGCATGTTTGGGACTGGATGAAGCGTCGTCTCACGCGGTCTGCATGTCCAGCACGAACGCTGGTCCAACTGAGGCGCCAGGTGGAAATGGCATGACAAGCCGTTCCACAGGACTACATCCAGCATCTCTACGATCGTCTCCATGGGAGAATAGCAGCCTGCATTGCTGCGAAAGGTTGATATACACTGTACTAGTGCCGACATTGTGCATGCTCTGTTGCCTGTGTCTGTGTGCCTGTGGTTCTGTCAGTGTGATCATGTGATGTATCTGACCCCAGGAATGTGTCAATAAAGTTTCCCCTTCCTGGGACAATGAATTCACGGTGTTCTTATTTCAATTTCCAGGAGTGTATTTGGATCACTTGTGGAACACGGTGTTTCCTGATTTCAGCTTGTTGCAGAAAACAGAGGACAGCATATTGAACATGATCGGAAATTAATAATCCGATTTGATTTTGATTGATACTTTTTATGTGGTTTTTGGCCTCAGGACAATTAAATTCCGATTTTTTCCATCCTACGTATTATGACTTTGCCGTGGTGGATGGGCTTACGTAACTAACAATGTCACACCTGTACACGCACGCACACTGAGTAGTACGGTTTGTTTAACTTCAAACTAATACCTTAGGCATTGTTGTATGAGTCATTTGTCATTTGTAGTCGACCACTATTAAATTATGATGCTTACAGCGGCATCTGTTGCTACATTTTGTAACTTTTTTCTTCTGTCATAAGTTTTCCCCTTCTCCGATAACTTTCCGCTGCAATTTGACGTCATTCTGAGCAGTGGTAGTTTTTTTTTCTTTAAATTTGTGGTAAGGTCTTACGGGACCAAACTGCTGAGGTCATCGGTCTCTAAGCTTACGCACTACTTAATCTAAATTAAACTAACTTACGCTAAGGACAACACACATACCCATGTCCGAGGGAGGACTCGAAACTCTGACGAGGCGAGCAAATTCTGACCATTGGTGTTATTTCTACAGCGGTTGGACAGTTTTACTTTAATTGTAATCATCCTGTACATCAATAAAAACTTCAGTATTCGGGAACATGTAGAAGAGAAAAAGGAGAGATACATGTCCAGAGAGCAAGGACATCAGATTATAAAAGTTCACAAAATCGAACATACTCACTGCTGATATTAAGCGCAATTGTATTTACGTAAGAAAAAATATTACATAAGTTATTTGTATTAATTTCATAGGAGTCCTACAACCTTCCAGAAAATGTGAATGTGGAGAAAAAGAAAACTATACTACCGTTACAGATTCGAACTTCACCATCCCGCAACGTTATGTCCATACCAACCACGCTACATTGAGGCTGTGTATGTAGCACCCTTGTATTTTATGTTATGGTCGTTTACCGGCTTGTAATAACCGATATGTTACCAACTGATATTTATCTATAACAGTTCCCAAGGAGACTACACTTCTTTCATGAATCTTCAATGTGCCGTTTCCTTAACGCTTAATTTCAACTGCTTACTTTCATAACATATAACACGGAAATAACTAAACATTAAAATACTTCAAGCTACACTATGACCTTTACCTCATTTTACTACAGAAAATCGTACCAATGAAGACTAGTTCGCGAGACAATGTTATGCTTGGTGCTTAGAAACAACATATACTCATGGGTTGTAAGGTATACGGTCACATAAAATAGGCCGAATATGGGGCTTCAACTGAACACGATGTGGCGTCTCGCATTCTGTGTGTGCGACTTCTTATTGTTTCTTCTTTATTTGGCACGATTCTGAAATACGGCGTATTTTGTTTTGTGTTTCTCGTGACGAAATGTCTTCTTAACGTGAAATAGCAGGAACTGACACCACGAAACTCGTAAAGCTCCACTCTAAATTCAGCAAATTCGTCCTGTGTAACGGCGACTGCACCAAGTATTTCCGGAACCACTTAAGAGATCATAAATCTGTTTGCACACAAATGAGTTGTGGAAAATTACGACTAAACTACGTATAGCCTCCTTCCATAGCTATGTTAATTACGGAGATATTGTTATCAGCACCGCTTTTTAAAAGGTGTTTATATCTATGAAAACACATAACATTAATTAGAAGGTATAATAATGGTAAAAATGAGGCAGTTAACCAAAAGGACAAGGGAACAAATACTTACAAAACTAATATAATATTGGTCCGTTAAAATACACCGTCTCCTAACGTACGGATGGTATTCGAATTTCTAGAACCACCTAAATTGGATGGTTACAAACTAAACGACAAAAATTGCAATAGGTATCAGGCACAGGTTGTGTAAATAAGAACGGTTAGCCGCGGGTAAGAACCTAAAAAGTGACTTGAAATACGGCCCCGGCGTAGAATTATACGTAATAAACTCATGCTTGGACAGAAAAATATGAAGACTCACCAGTCATGAAATATCAAGAAATGTCTGCGTAAGTCACGTGGTGGTGACGCGACTATGCCAGGCCACATCACAGAACAGTTGACATAATGTTACTGCAACTGTCAGCCTGCAGTGTGCCCGAGAGAAGCGGCCAACAAGAAGTATCGAAATAAGCCGATAGAGGGTGCAAGCGCGGAAGAAACAAGATACGTACCAACCGAAGGTAGGGAACTGTTACAAAATAAATAAAGGAGAAAAAAGGCAGTCAGTGAAAATAGAAATATGGAGAGGCCAATTACAGGGCGCGTGGCAAGCGCCGTTAAGATAAAGCCAAAAATAGAAGTACCATAGAAACTTCCTGTGATAAAACATTAGTAATCTAACTATTAGAGTGTCACCTACAACAATGGTTAAAACTGTAACAAAACCCAAAGAGGAACATACTAAACAGAGACAAGCAATTCTTCCACAGTCATAAAATAACAGTGGACCAAGATAGTACAAATACATACGTGGGTAGGCTGTGGAAGGGAATTGAAACTTCCTTTAGTAAAACGTGAGTAATATGAAATTTCACAATGATCTGTAAAATGGCTAAAATTGCAACAAACCCATCACGGAAGCGGTTAAATGGAGACATATAATCGTCCCATAGTCATAAATTAATGCTAGGCGTAAGTTTTTAACAGAAATTTAAACTTATTGTAGCGTGACACGAGTAAAAAAAATTCAGAGTGTATTACATAAATGGTTTAGTTGTAATAAGCCCTATTAGGGTAACAATTAAATGGAACAAGTACTCGCCCCATAATCATAACTTAATACCCGACATAGGTAGTGCAATACATACAGATGTGGGTTGCAAAGGCGCCACAAAGTGAAAGGACCAGTATGCAACGAGAAGGGAAATGGTACCTGATGGAAAAAATTATGATGCGAAATTGGGGGAGAGAGGAAGGCACAAACAATCAGAATTTGAGAGGATGCCACTATATCAGTGTTCTAACTGTCCATTCAGTGTGTGGTTGGGATACTGTTCTATAGAGAGCAAAATGTGGACCTCCCCCACTACGTTGAAGATGTTGTTGTTGTGGTCTTCAGTCCTGAGACTGCTTTGATGCAGCTCTTCATGCTACTCTATCCTGTGCAAGCCTCTTCATCTCCCAGTAACTACTGGAGCCTACATTTCTACTAGCCCTCGTCTTTTTACGTACTTGATCCTCTGCTGCCTTCAATATATCATTCCTCAAAGCTAAACATTCTTTCTACTGTATTTCTTTCCCCCATTTCTGTCAATTGTTCCCTTATGCCCTGCCTGAAACTCTGTACCACCTCTGGTTCTTTCAGTTTATCCAGGTACCATCTCCTTAAATTCCCAACTTTTTGCAGTTTCTGCAGTTTTAATCTACAGTTCATAACCAATAGATTGTGCTCAGAATCCTCATCTGCCCCTGGAAATGTCTTACAATTTAAAATCTGGTTCCTAAATTTCTGTCTTACCATTATATAATTTATCTGAAACCTTTCAGTACCTCCAGGGTTCTTCCATGTATACAACCTTCTTTCATGATTCTTGAACCAAGTGTTAGCAATGATTAAGCTATGCTCTGTGCAAAATTCTACAAGGCGGCTTCCTCTTTCATTTCTTAGCCCCAATCCATATTCACCTACTACGTTTCCTTCTCTTCCTTTTCCTACTGTCGAATTCCAGTGCCCCATAACTATTAAATTTTCATCTCCCTTCACTACCTGAATAATTTCTTTTATCTCATCATACATTTCTTCAATTTCTTCATCATCTGCAGAGCTAGTTGGCATATAAACTTGTACTACTGAAGTAGGTATGTTCGTGTCTATCTTGGCCACAATAATGCGTTCACTATGCTGTTTGTAGTAGCTTACCCGCACTCGTATTTTTTTATTCTTTATTAAACCTACTCCTGCATTACCCCTATTTGATTTTGTATTTATAACCCTGTATTCATGTGACCAAAAGTCTTGTTCCTCCTGCCACCGAAGTTCTCTAATTCCCACTATATCTAACTTTAACCTATCCATACCCTTCTTAAATTTTTCTAATCTACGTGCCCGATTAAGGGATCTGACATTCTACGCTCCGATGCGTAGAATGCCAGTTTTCTTTCTCCTGATAACGATGTCCTCTTGAGTAGTCCCCGCCCGTAGATCCGAATGGGGGACTATTTTACCTCCGGAATAATTTACTCAAGGGGACGCCACCATCATTTAATCATACAGTAAAGCTGCATGCCCTCGGGAAAAATTACGGCTGTAGTTTCCCCTTGCTTTCAGCCGTTCGCAGTACCAAAACAGCAAGGCTGTTTTGGTTAGTGTTACAGGGCCAGATCAGTCAATCATCCAGACTGTTGCCCCTGCAACTACTGAAAAGGCTGCTGCCCCTCTTCAGGAACCACACCTTTGTCTGGCCTCTCAAAAGATACCCCTCCGTTGTGGTTGCACCTACGGTACGGCTATCTGTATCGTTGAGATACTTTGATTAATGGCCGAGTCAGAAATGGTATGCCCAGGTTCACGCATGTGAGTGCTAAACGTAGATTTAGAGCCCTTAGGCACGTTCCTTAAACCGAATTACGAGATTACGTCCTGTTTGCCCAATGTAGTGGGCCGGACACGCATTGCAAAAAACGGAGTAGTCACCTGTAGAATCAAATTTATTGAGATGAGTTTTGTTGCTTTATAACCATTTTTATACATCACTGTGTAATATTCAGAATTCTATCTCTTTTCTCCTTCAGTTATTTTGTAATGTTTACCAACCCTCCGTTGGTTCATAATCCTGTTTCCTCCGCCTCCATGCTTGCACCCTCTAGCGTCATATTTCCATTCTTCTAGTTGTCCGCTTATAACGCAATGGCTGCAAGTTTGCGCCAAGTGTAACACTCGCCTGCAGACCAGCTTTACACTCTGGTAGGAATTTTAAAATGTTTCACGGTGTGTTTGCCTAATGGACAGACGGTATCGAAACATTAACTTCGTATGTATGGCAGTTAATTAAAATATAAACAAGTTTTGCTTTGGAGATAATGAAAGTAGTAAATGCACACACATGAAATAACAAACGGGTGCCAGCCTAATTAGGCATCGTAATTTGAAACCTCATGTTTTAAGAAAAATGAATGTGTGTTACTAAATTGACTTTCATTAATACTCCTTTTGTATAGTGCAATGAATACACATGGCTACTGGACGAACTGAGTAGTGGGTAGCAGTAGTTACCATTTACGAGAATAAGCAATCATAGAATATTCAAAAGTTAGTTCACTCATAGTAATATTAGTTACTGTTGCAATCAATAGCTAACTCAGCACTAAGACATTCCTAAGGACCTCACGAAACTGAAACTGGGCATCACAAGAGTCCTGGTTTCACTAGCGTACAGCCACCACAAATGAGGTTAAATAACATTACACAGACACTTTGTAAGTAGGCTGTTTAGTATTTCTTATTGGTAACGTCGCTTAGCGCTCGGTATGAAAAATCACTGCCTGTGCTGTGCGCAGTGTGTGTTTAGTTTGCATTGTTGTCTGCCATTGTAGTGTTGAGCAGAGGCAGCTGGATGCTAACAGCGCGTAGCGTTGCGCAGTTGGAGGTGAGCCGCCAGCAGCGGTGGATGTGAGGAGAGAGATGGCGGAGTTTTGAAATTTGTAAGAATTGGTATCATGAACTGATATATATATTATGACTATTAAGGTAAATACATTGTTTGTTCTCTATTAAAACCTTTCATTTGCTAACTGTGCCTCAGTATTTAGTGACTTCCGTAGTTTGAATCTTTTATTTAGCTGGCAGTAGTGGCGCTCGCTGTATTGCAGTAGCTTGAGTAACGAAGATTTTTGTGAGGTAAGTGATTCGTGAAACGTATAGGTTAATGTTAGTCAGGGCCATTCTTACGTAGGGATTTTTGGAAGTCAGATTGCGTTGCGCTAAAAATATTGTGTGTCAGTTTAAGCACAGTCTTGTATAATTGTTTTAAGGGGACGTTTCAACTTTTTATACTCACACTTTTATGAAAATGCTTCAGATTTCTTTAGTGAAAGCTTTATTTAGTTCATCTTCCTTATAACAGAAAAGAATATAGATGGGGACCAATAAATTGAAATTGTCTTTACAGGCAAATTCTGTGACTATTTCAGGAACAAATTGCAATTTGCCAATATTGATTTCTAAACCCACATGAAATAATTTAGATGTTCATACTTTAAAGCAAGTAATTTAAATACTAAGTTCAATTAACTTTGGAAATTAGTTCATGGTAATAATCAAAGCAAAATTACTTTTCATATAGGTTCAATTTGTGTGCCTTATCCATTACCAGTGAAGTGGATACTTTTAAGGTAACACAACACACTTTGCCACTGAACTTAAGTACATTTAGTTAGTACATTAACTAGAAGCAGGATACTCGGTTTCTGCACATTTAGGATGGGACCCTTCATTGGTTTCATGATCAGGACAACTTTTAAGGTTCAAACATGTGTTTCTATCACTGAAATTATTATTGAAAAAACACTCAGCAAACACACTGGCCCATACTATGGTACATGTCTGAGTTCCTGAAGATGGCGGAGCAGTGTCGCAAGAGTGGTGGCAATCACGTTTCGGCTATCTCGTCTCACACTCTTGATGCTGAATGCTCTTTATAAATTCGTCTTGGCGACGTATTATCCTCGTTTCAGAGCAATTCCACAATAAAAAGAGCACCATACGACAGCCGAAACCACGTCCGAGGCAATTTCAATATAAATTGGCTTTCAAATGCCTCACTTGGCTCCCTCGATGTTAACCATACAACGGCTAGTCACTGGCTGCGTAGTGTGCTCACCCCGTAACTGCCCAGGTAGACCGCCAAATACACGTTTCAGCGAGCGCCAGGCAACTAACGTAATGGAAGGGGTTCCCTACATCTTTTGTACTATACAATACAAGATCCCTAAGTATGAACCTGTTTTACGTACACTTTTCTCTTTCTTAACATACATATTTTATAAACTTTCATTACTTTCAAAAATTATTAAGTTTTTAAAATATGTACATTACAAACTTCAACTTCCCTCTGAAAATTCAAAGATCTTAACTAGTAAAGAGCAACTATTTCATATTCACATACACATAATTACTCTGTACAAACTGCCTACAATCGATATTGGTGTTAGACATACCCCATGTTTCAGTGAGGTTTCCCAACAGGGACACATCAATGAAACATCAATAACACCTCTGCGGCGTCGAGCATTTAAAAAAAATTAAATTTATCCAACCACAGTTGGGCATAAAAAAAAGTCACAAAATACACTATAAAACAGTACAATTTTATGGACATCATTATTCAAATAAGGCATAAGCAGCAATATTCAATCCTGTAGACCTATGACAATTCACTCTCATTTTATACAACAATAAGGTAAGAAAGATTTACTACTACACTAATAAAATTGCGTAGCACTCAAGAAAAATTTGGGTATATATACACAAACATAAATATAACCATTGCACAAGACATTTTACGCTTTACACGTCATACATCCTGTAGTATAGTTTTGAAATTATTAAGTAAAGGATTTTGTCAATGCTGCTTCAAATATTGGCAGTTCATTCTACAGTATTTACACAGATATATAAGCACATTCAGACTGAATCTAACCTTCTTCTCTCTCTGCCCTTACTTGACACAGACAATCCATTTTAGAAAAATAGTAGTAAAACACACACAACATTAATTACGACAATAATCAAGTATCTGGCTGCCTGCAATAGAATTTGGCAGTCCCAGTTTGCAACTACTTCCATTTTATCCTACGCTGAGCGTTTGACTGCCCATTTTGAACTTTATGGCAGTTCATTTTAGACACATATTAACACAGAAAAACTGCCTATCCCTATTAATGGCAGTCCACAATTAATATTTTACCATATTCACACACATTTTCTTGTCCCATGTTTGGCAAGTCCATTCACGCTGCACACTTCGTGTTTAAGGCAGTCCTGTGTTTTGTCATCATCATTGCTTGGCTGCCCAGTAACACATTTAGTAATTCATTTGGTCATGCTGAGGTATTCCATTATCACAGTCGTTATACAGGTTATAGCCAGGAGTTTACTTATATTGTACAGTATATCCTCTTGTATAGAATCTGAAACTTACAGACAAGCATTCGAAATATGACAACAGAAAAGTCAATTTCAACATGACAACACTTGGTAATAAAATATCAAAACAAGAACCGTAGGACATACAGTTTTAAATCTACAACATTGCGAACAACCAATGGCTTCTTCGATTTCGGATAAACAAGATAATATGTATTAGTGTGAGAAGTACCTTGCACTTCAAAAGGACCATTACAAATATATTCGAATTTAGAAATTTCGTGATTTACCTCTGGATTTTTCGTGAGTTTTTACAAGAACAAAGTCAGAAATTTTAAATCTGGCTTGCGCTTTTCCCTTCATTAGTTTTCTTTTTCAGTTCGGTCTCTACCGCCGGATTTTGCTCAGAAAAAATTTCATTAGGCCTTTCGTATTTATTTTCGGCAAAGTTCTGTTCTCTCTCTTCTATTTCTATGTCTTCTTTATCTGAACTGCCACTCCTTTCACCTTCATTATCTGATTCAAGCATGATTGCTACCCTAAGACAACGAGTCAATTCATCGTTCGTTCTTTCATTATTTTCGATTTATGATCATTTCCTATATTTTGTACTTGACTTACAGTCACAGGCACTTCTTGAACAACACTCCTGATGACGTCAACATTCACTTCCTCTTGCTCAGTATAATAATCATGAACTTCAGTGGTTCGCATGTAACTGTTGGAATCGACATCTTCGTCACTGTCACTAACAATTGTTTGTGCGAGATTTTCGTCAGCCAGGATCGTATCCACGCTGTTGCGGATTTTATCCTCCTCCCAGTTCCTACTTATACTGGCCATTTTCCTATTTTCTTCCCCCATTTCCCTAATATCAGCAGCTCGAGTGCTTTGCACGGCACCTTCCTTCCTGTCACTAATCTCTTCTTCTAAACTTGCTCCACGCGCACCTTGCGCGGTGCTTCCTATTTCCACTTCAGTTCCATTTACGGGCAACGTCCTTATTCCGATGTCTCCTCCATTTATTACTTTACTTACAACCTTCTTCAAAATTTTCCCTCTCATACTGCTTTACACTGTTAATTATATCATCATGCCCTTTTTCTATCCCTGACGACTCCCTTTTGCGCAACTTGTCCTGTTTACTATTACTATTTGACATGTACGATCTTCTATTCGTTTTGGTGATATTCGCCACCAAAACAAGTCCCCTGACTTCTTGTACTACGTCATCTCTTTTTACTGCAGCTCTTTCTTTCTCACAGCGGCCAGTTAATTGCTCCAAGACGTTCAGTGCATCCTGTGGCCTAGTTTGGATGCTACTACCTGTCGCTTTGTCACCCGTGCGTGACTCATATATGCCAGCACCTGTCATTCGGCGTACACCGCCTCGTGACGCATTGCTACCGCTAGCCCGAGTCTTACATTCATCTTTCTTTGCCCTGCAACGATTCTTCAGTTTGGGCTAAGAATAATTGTGCTCGCGAATCTGGCTCGTAATATGCGCGGCCCTTAGTTTAGCGTGTCATCTTGGTTTTGAAGGTTTCACAGTACAAATCCCCTATTGCGTAATGATACGTTACCGCGACCTCTCCCTCTCTCTCTTTGTATCATGTACATTCGGTGACGTTCGTTCTCTGTTTGTTCATTCATGATTTTCCCTTTTCCGGTTGTTATTGTTTTGACGATAGTCATGGTTTCTTCTCCAGTGATCTTTGTCTCCTACTCTTTCCAAAAATGGTGAGAAGCTTTTGTGGTTGCTTCCCACGTATCGTTTCGAATCCTCGGGGAGTTTTTTCCATAACTACAACACTATCTTGGATTCAGTTCGCCTAGTTCTTAAATGGTTCAATTTTCGGTACCATATTTCGCAAAATTCTTTCTCAGAGTTCCTGCCTCTATTACCTTACACTCATGCTCATAAATCATCATACTCCCGACATCAATATGGGATATGATCACCATGCACACGTACATAGGCCGCACAACTGGTCGAGCACCTGCTGGGGTACAGCCTCCCATTCTTGCACCAGTGCCTTTCGGAGCTCCTGAAGTGTCCTAGGTGTTTGAAGACGTGCAGTGATACGTCAACCGGGAGCATCCCAGACGTGTTCGATGGGGTTTAGGTCTGGAGAACAGGTAGGCCACTCCATTCACCTAGTATCTTCTGTTTCAAGGTACTTCACCACGATGACAGCTAAGTGGGGCCGTGCGTTATCATCCAACAGGAGGAAGGTGGGACCCACTGCATCCCTGAAAAGATGGACATACTGGTGCAAAATGACGTTCCGACACGCCTGCCCTGTTACAGTTCCTCTGTCAACGACATGTAGGAGTATACTCGGACACGTCCATGAACATAACTTGGGATCACTGTTTCATTGACAATTTAATGTGTGTAATGTACTCCGTGGCCGTCTGCGGGCACTGATAGTGAGATATCGGTCTTCTTGTGGCGTTGAACACTGTGGACGTCCCGTACTGTAGCGCCTGGACTCGTTTCCTGTTTGCTGGATTCGTTGCCATGATCTTCACAATTTGTGGCACGTGGGGGGCCCGTGCTACGACCTGTGTTGTTTGACCGGCCTCCAGTCGCCCTAGTATTCTACCCCTCATAACGTCATCAATATGTGTTCTTCGTGCCATTTTCAACACACAGTCACCATTAGCATTTCTGTAAACGTCTGCACACTTTCTTGCTGCACCGTACTCACACATGCACCAACACACCTCTGCGTATGTGGACTGCTGCCACCGCCATCGTGCAACGACCGCATGCCAAATGCACCGCATGGTCATACCCTGAGGTGATTTAAACCTGCAAACAGCCCACTAGTGCGTTGTTTCACCATGTATCAGCATTATCCCTAACCTATGAACATCAGTGTACAACCTCACCATGACAAATTCTCACCATAGGTTGTCCTGCTTCTGTTCTGACCAGTATTCCTCAATAATTTTTTGCGTAAACTCTTGAAAAGACATCTGGTCCATATCTAGATTTAACCTCCATATTTTTGCATCACCTGCTAAGGCGCTGATAACCACATTAATCTTTTCTTGATCTGTCAAATAATCAGGGAAATTCCTCTCGCAATTTAACAAAAAGTCTAAGGGATGCCATCCGTAATGTCTTTTAGTCGGATCGTATCGCTCTTCGGCCTCCAGCAATTTGCTACAAATTATTCTTTCATTTAGATAATCGCTCACTTTTCCTTGAATCTGTTAAGTGTTTTGTTCACAATTCTCTTCGCAGGTTGCTACTTGTTTACTCAACTCTTTTTTTGAATCAGTCACCGTTTGTGTCAACTGAGAAATTTCTGTGTTCCATTTAGTTATTAATTCGGTTTTGAGAGCGAAAACATTTTCATCAACTTTACTTATCACCAATGGTTCTACCTTGTCTTGAGTTTTCATTATTTCAATGTCAAATCTATAGTTAAAGTCATCAATCTGTCCTTGCATAGTGGCAACATTGTTATAATAATATTTGTCTCACTTTAATAAATCCCTGATTGCATTCCTTACAAACCTACTTTTGAGTCTACCGCTTCGATTTGTTTGCTGATTTTAGCACCCTGCCTTTTAATTTGCTAACTTGTGCTTTAATCTGGTTATCAGTGTCACTACTCTATGCTCTAATCTGTACAGACAAAATTTTTATAGGTCGTTCATGCTCAGTGGGTTATCGCTTTTCTGTTCTAAAGTATCCTTATATTCAGATTCTGCTCCTTGCTATTCACTCATTTCACTTTCGACTTCCGATTAATTAAACATATCCATCAAGTCGTTAATATAATCACTGTCTTTAGTTGTGTCGTCTTTTATGCCTTGTTTCATTTGCAGTGAATTCGTCATTTGGATTTGGTCGTTTACTTGCTTACTTACGTAAGCCTGTTGTCGCTTCGTTTCATCATCTGTGTTCGCGTCTAATGAATTACTGCCATCTACTGCACTCTGTACCTCTCATCGTGGTCTTCCTGGTCTACTTTCGTTTTTCTACACATTTTTATTATGTCACTATTTTATATTTTAACTTCCAAATACTTGCGAAAATTTCTATTAACTATTTTGACTGATGCATTGCATCTTCGTGCCGCTGGACATTCAATACTCGTCTTATTATTGTTTTTTGCCCAATACTTACCTTCTGAACTGTACTTGTAAATAAAACTGCAGAAAGACCCGGCGCGGCCCTACGTATAATGCGATGACTCCAAGTTTGCGCCAAGTATAACTCTCGCCTGCAGACTAGCGTTACCCTCTGAGAAGAGTTTTGAAATGTTTGACCGTGTGTTTGCCTAATGGACAGAGGGTATCGAAATACTAATTTCGTACGTATGGCAGCTAATTGAAACTAAACAAGTTTTGCTTCGGAGATTCGCTTCTCTTAGCACACTGCACACCGACAGTTACAGTAACATTACTTCAACTGAGCTGTCAGGTAGCGTTACTTAAACATCGTTGGTTAGCGCATCCCACATTATCGATAGCGTTTTAAACACTATCGATGTATCTATGAACTATCGAATGTTTTATGCAAGTATTTCAAATGAAAAATAGCTTTCTAAGAATTTTTATTGTTCAAAATATAACAATACAAGATTTGCAAATTTTGTTTTATGAAAAGTAGGGTACTTAAATTTTTGTCGTTTGTTCTGTTACGTTTCTCAGTAACCATTTATCCTGAATTGGAGAAAACCCTCCCTGCGGGAACAAAAGCCGACGGACAATACAAAAATTTAGTGGCCATTACAGGCATACTAATAGAGTTTGCACAATATTCTAATGCAGAAGCATACTTGTCTATTACAGGTTTTTCAAAATACTAACGTAGGTCAATCATGGAATCACTGACTGGTGTAACGACGTCTACGTTACGCTGTTGCTAATTCGGCAGAAAAGTAGATCGTCCGATTTCAAACTGGTACACGTATCAGTAGCCTTGTTGTCACTGTTTCATTGTAGTTGATGCGATGATAGCAGCTTACTCTTTCTGAAGTACCTGTGCTAAGTTCTTTGCCTCTTGAAATGTCCTGAAGCAAGTATGTTAAACCTAGGATCTAATAATGTCACAAGCATACTAACAGTCAATGTGTCCAATTATTTCATTCTTTCACTGACTGACTTAATCAAGGAATCTGGAACACTTCGTCCTTGGTTACTGGTTAAGGAGTTTTCCAACTCTCATAACTTCGCTACAATTCCTCGTATAAGAGGCATAAAAATCAGTGACGTATGACTCATCTGAGATTGTTGGTATTTTTGCTATTTCAAAAGGTTCAAGAAGACCACAAGATTCTATTAAATAAATTATTAGGAGCATTAGGAATAAGAAGGGTAGCTAATGACTAGTTTCTATCATACATAGCAGATAGGGTGCAAAGAGTAGAGATAACACATGCTTCAAAAAGATCTAAACGTTTAGTAAATCACTTATCAGACCCAAAACACATTAATATAGGGGTTTTTCAAGGTAAGATATTAGAATCAATACTATTCCTGACATACATCAATGACTTTCCCAGTACTGTTACTTATGGTGAAAAAATTCTCTTCATTAATGATAGCAATATTATAGTCGCTGAGAAAACAAGAGAACTCCTCGCAGAAACAGCAAATGAAATTCTCAAGGAAGTTTACAATTGGTCAATAAGCAATAAAGTGACACTGAACGTAAAGAGAACCAATGCCATGTATATCATATTGAAGAGGGAAAATGACGGTGTTAAATTAAATATAGATGGCACCTCTGTTGACTGTGTAACAGATGCAAAATTTCTAGGAATGAATACTGATACTAAGCTGAAATGCTGCCCACATGCATATCGCCGTCATCAATCCTGTGCACTATATCGTTAGCGAATGTCTCTCGTGCAGCAATGGTAGAGGCGCTGAGGGGTTGCCGCGTTTGAATTTTGTATGGATAGAGGTGTAAACTCTGGCGCATGAGACGACACGTGGACGTTGGCGTCATTTGGACCGCAGCTGCAACACGGCGAACGGAAACCCGAGGCCGCTGTTGGATCACCTGCTGCACTAGCTGCGCGTTGCCCTCTATGATTGCCGTACGCGGTCGCCCTACCTTTCCAGCACGTTCATCCGTCACGTTCCCAGTCCGTTGAAATTTTTCAAACAGATCCTTTATTGTATCGCTTTTCGGTCCTTTGGTTACATTAAACCTCCGTTGAAAACTTCGTCTTGTTGCAACAACACTGTGTTCTAGGCGGTGGAATTCCAACACCAGAAAAATCCACTGTTCTTAGAATCCTATCATCAGTGTGTAACATGCAGAGACTTTTAGTTATGTACTATTCATATGTACACTCAATTCTTAGCTATGGCATTATATTTTGAGGAAAAATGCATAAAATATGAACACAATTTTCAAACTCCAGAAAAGAGCCATAAGAATAATAACCAAAAACAGTAGTCAAGCTCATTGGAAAAATCTGGTGAAAACACTGGGGATTTTAACTGCACCAGGTGAATACATTTACCAGTCAGTTGTACACATCAAAAATAACATTGGTAATTACTGCACAAACAGCTCTGTCCATGAGCATGGAACAAGAACCAGACTCAATTTACATTTACCAAGAAAAAGTAAACATAAAACTCAAAACAGCATTTTTAACCAAGGAATAAAACTGTACAACAAATTACCAAAATAGATTAAAGAAATTGCAAAAATAGTCTTATTTAGAAAGGCAGCTAAAATGTACCGGTTATGTAATACATTTTATAAATTGAAGGATTACTTAGATAAAACAGAGTAGGGGTTTGGTAAAAAATGTTATACAAATAAATAATAATAATGATTATAAAACATCCAAAATTCCACATAATCCCTTCACACTATGTTTTTTCCTTATTTTTTCCTTTTCTATAAATACTTACCCCCAAGCCATGCATAGCACAACACCAACACTTCTTCTTTCTGAGCTCAACATCACACTCATTATAGAGGGATGCTGACCAGTCTTTCAGGATAGCAAATGAAGTTGTGGTATGGAAAATGGCCCAGAGATCACCGGTGTGTGTGTAGGGGGGGGGGGGGGGGGGGGGGTATTTGTGCGTGTAGTGAGTGAAGTGTAACGAAACAATGTTTGTATAGTCTGTGCAGTGACTGATAGTGAGATAAGAGTGAACAATGTGGCATTACATTATAAGTTATTTGTAAAAAAATTATTTTATACCAGAAGTAAATCTAATGATTGTCTGTAACTAGATGTCTGTAAACGTATGTGTACACGAATTAGCTTATTTTAAATTGGTCTATACTTGTAAATACTTTGACACGTCTTACAACCTCGTAAAAAGAGATCTACAGATGTAGAAAGCTTCTACTACCACCACTACTACTACTATTACTACTGCTACATATTGTCTCTTGTACAGATAATTAATTTTCTGCTGTGAGGGTAGGTAGTGCTTTTGAACTTACGTTGACAGCAATCATAAGCTCACTTCATATTACAAAATTCTTTTGAGTATGTAGTGTGAGCTGCTTCACCGAGTCCGCATCTCTAGTATCGATTTCAGTTCTGTTTTGTTTTCCCTTTTCTGAACAGTGCGCAGTTTTTCACTGTGCAGTGTAGAATTTTGAAAGAAAGTCACAATAAAAATTTGGGAAATGTTTCTGCTTTGAAGCAATCTTATGCTGTTAACTTGATGCAGTGGGCAAAACAGGGCGAATTTCGGTTCCTTAAAAGTAAGTAATCCTGAATGCGTGGAATTTCCTCGGCCAGCAGAGACTACCGATGGCACGCACAAAGCACTGACCGTTTCACATCGGCACCATTCGGAACACTTCGAGGCTACTGTGCTCTTTGTCTCACTGCTGCCAACGACAGCGATTCAACAGTCGTGGCACTACAGTTGCGTGATGATGAATAAGACTGTTGTTGTGTGGCGTTTAAGTAATGAAATTAGTGACGAAGAACACATTGTTGGCACTTTGAGGTCACCTCCTACGATACCCCGGAGAGCCAGAAGCTTTATATCAGAATTCTTCCTCGTGGCGCGCGAAAAGTTGTTAATTAGGTCGCAGAATAATGTAAACTCGAAAAAACTGAAACATAAAAATAATGGTGAGCTAATTCACCTGCTGCCCAGGTTTCAAACAAGGGGCTTTAGCGTTATTGGGCAAGAGCTTAAGAAATATCTACAGGATTAGGAGTTTCGCAAAAACATTCCCGTAGATTCACCATCTACTTTTGGCAAGAAGAGATTAGTTTTGTCTGACATCCATTGAAAAATTCAGTTTCGCCCGAATTACTTATGAATATGACCTGCACTACCTTAGAAGCAGATAGTATATAAATACAGTTGTATATTTTAATGATTATGTCCAACGACCATACAAATTAAGAAGCTTGGCACTCCACAGGTTGTGCTTTTTCTATATTCAGTTTTGCGGGAACTGATGTGGCCTTGAAGAAACAGTCTGCAGTAATCGAAATCAGCACGCGCAATCGACATATGAATGATCAGTATCAGGTGTGTTTAATTAATAACGATATAATAATATTTACTTTAAAATGCATTGTACAGTACAATCACAAACACTTAACATATCTTTAAAATGTCATTGTTTTCCTCTGCTGACTGCGTTGTATTACAACAGCCTAATTTAAATTTCTGTTCCTTGCTACAGGTAAGTGCACACATTTCAAGATGACCATTTGTATAATTTGCTTTCACTAATCCATAATATTTACATGTGTATTTATTGTCGTAAGCATGTGATCGGCACTATATGTGTACGAACATGAGTTGTCATCACTGGCAGACGAACAAGAAAATTTCCACTTTCACACCCCCTCCCCACACAGCGACCAGTCTATTAACAACATAGTTTATAAACAGTATAGACTGGCTATGACTCCACCATATTTGATATTGACTAATTACCTCTATACAGTTAACTTTCCCTCTGCACTGCACACGTCATGTGGATAATAGGATTCGAAAATATTTTGGGTGCCAATTAAACAAGAATTAAATTACAAACGATATGATTATCGACAGTTAAAGCAGACTTCTGATAGTGATGATAATGCAGATACTGTCGATTAATTTTTGATTTTCCATCTCGTAACAATCCAGTTTAAGCGGCTCTGAGAATTCATACGCCATCCGAACGTTGGGAGTCTGGTGGCCCGGCCTTTCTTCAGGCATATTCACGGCTCCACCACGTGGCTTTTGCCGACATCTCTTGATTTTTCATCAATGGTGAGTCTTTATACGAGTTTATTACGTACAGTTTTGCTCCGGGATCATACTTCAACTCACATTTTAAGTCCACACCCACAACTCACAGTGCTCATGTACATTGCCTGCGCCAGGTACCCACTGCAATTTTTGATTTTCCATCTTGTAACAATCCAGTTTAAGAGGCCCTGAGAATTCATACGCCATCCGAACGTTGGGAGTCTGTGTATTTTAACGAACCAGTGAGTATTTGTTCCCCTGGCATTGTGGTTAACGGCCTTATTTTAATTCATATTATGTATTTTCATTGACGTATACTGATCTTGAAGAGAAAGAGAAAACCAAGGACAAATGAAAACTGTCATACCATGTCACATGGGATTTTATTGTAAAACTACCAATTCCACAAACCCCATGGAAGTCTAACCCTAACAAAAAAAAATTTTGGAGACACTACCTACGCCCTAATTCCATTTACGCTCAGTGAAACACATAGCTGGACTTTATGGAAAGTGATAATTAGATCCCAAGTCGCACGCTGAGCTCTCAGCTTCACTGCCGGCGATTGTGTCTCGTTAAAATAGTGTTTTCTTTTCGCTCGCCTCACAGCTCGACGTGCATATGTCTCTGATCTTATGTAGTGTGACACAAAATCTAAGGTACCTTCCCCCAAACTGACGCTAAGCACCGACCTTTCTGTAAGTCAGAGACTGTCCAGATTTTCGAAGACAAAATACTCTTATTTATCGTTGCAGTCTCTTTCCGGGCCATTGCTCCTCGTCTTACATTTTCCAGTCATTACATTCCATCGTCGAAGTGCATTTGACAAAATTCTGCAAAATAGACATCTGTTTCTAACATAGCCTCTGAATTATGACCAAAATATATTCCAGTTAATAATTTCTTTTGATGAGGGAACAACTGGAAATTGGAGAGTACAAAATGTGGTGAATAAATCGATATGCCATCAACTCACACTGCAAGTCTCTCAATTTAGCCACTACCAAATCACCTTACGTTGCTATAACGATTTTTTCTTCGTAATCCAGTTCACTACTCAAGTATTTTTTACTCATGTAGTTCGGAGTACCAGCATTATAGTCACCAATTTTTGTTTTAGCTGTCACAAGATAGTCTATAATAAGGAACCATTTTGCATCTCAGAACACACTGTTCATGTCCTAACCGACGAATGACCTTGACTTCTCCCGTTGTCGCGCCGCACCGATATTGCTTTCACTGCTGTTTCGATACAAACATCTATGATGTATTTATGCAGATTAAAGCGACGAATGAAAACTTGTAGTATGGGGCCTATTCGAACTCTGGTCTCCTGTTCGCGCGCCAGGGTAGTCCGTGCAGGTGTGGAAAGCCACTGTACCAGTTTGGTATAGTTGTCAGCGCATCTTCATATTGAGTGGGAGAAATGTACTCGAATCACGGCCTTGGTACAGATTTTCATTCGTCACTTCAGTCAGCATATATACAAAATAACCTTTGGCTGCAAAGAATGTTTGTAGTTTCTTTAACGCATAATCGATTTTGGGACTGCCATACCCATCTTCAAATGCTCCAGCGCACAGAGATTTTTTTCCAAAAATTTCGTTGCATTGTTACTTATACAACATAACAGTATGTCTAGTATAGTATATTTTACAAGTTGTCAATCCTACTGGTCATGAAATCAGGTTAAAGTTCTTGGACATAAGTTACAGGATACATGAAAATACAATTACTACTTTCTTGCATTCCTAGTTAAATGCGGCTACGATGAATAGTCGACATATAGTTACAGACGCTCCTTTTCATTTACGACTTCCTGACTCATGTTTCGAATATTTACGTACGTACTGAAATGTGGTTTGCATTCCGACGATTCGTATTCGTTTATTGGAAGGTGCCACTAGCGATTACACATGACAAAGTTTGCAAATTATTTCAGTTCTCAGAAAGTTTCTTGTATTTATAACAACACATAGCACATTCTTCTCCAAGTTAATTTCAACTATGGAGATAGGTCTTGACGGCGGTCGCCGAGCAAGGAGATATTGGGGCTGATACTATGAAGTGTATTTGTTAATGTTCCTCAAGCTGACTTACAGAGCGTATATCGATGAAGTGGCTGGATGAATTTGATAAATCATACATATTCAAATCTTTCTAAATGTAAATCATTCAGATAACTTTGAGAAATGGATAGGTTAAAGTTAGATATAGTGGGAATTAGTGAAGTTCGGTGGCAGGAGGAACAAGACTTTTGGTCTGGTGATTACAGGGTTATAAACACAAAATCAAATAGGGGTAATGCAGGAGTAGGTTTAATAATGAATAGGAAAATAGGAATGCGGGTAAGCTACTACAAACAGCATAGTGAACGCATTATTGTGGCCAAGATAGATACGAAGCCCACACCTACTACAGTAGTACAAGTTTATATGCCAACTAGCTCTGCAGATGACGAAGAAATTGAAGAAATGTACGATGAAATAAAAGAAATTATCCAGATAGTGAAGGGAGACGAAAATTTAATAGTAATGGGTGACTGGAATTCGAGTGTAGGAAAAGGGAGAGAAGGAAACATAGTAGGTGAATATGGATTGGAGCTAAGAAATGAAAGAGGAAGCCGCCTAGTAGAATTTTGTACAGAGCACAACTTAGTCATAGGTAACACTTGGTTTAAGAATCATGAAAGAAGGTTGTATACGTGGAAGAACCCTGGAGATACTAAAAGGTATCAGATAGATTATATAATGGTAAGACAGAGATTTAGGAACCAGGTTTTAAGTTGTAAGACATTTCCAGGGGCAGATGTGGACTCTGACCACAATCTATTGGTTATGACCTGTAGATTAAAACTGAAGAAACTGCAAAAATGTGGGAAATTAAGCAGATGGGACCTGGATAAACTGAAAGAACCAGAGGTTGTACAGAGTTTCAGGGAGAGCATAAGGGAACAATTGACAGGAATAGGGGAAAGAAATACAGTAGAAGAAGAATGGGTAGCTCTGAGGGATGTAGTAGTGAAGGCAGCAGAGGATAAAGTAGGTAAAAAGACGAGGGCTGCTAGAAATCCTTGGGTAACAGAAGAAATATTGAATTTAATTGATGAAAGGAGAAAATATAAAAATGCAGTAAATGAAGCAGGCAAAAAGGAATACAAACGTCTCAAAAATGAGATCGACAGGAAGTGCAAAATGGCTAAACAGGGATGGCTAGAGGACAAATGTAAGGATGTAGAGGCTTATCTCACTAGGGGTAAGATAGATACTGCCTACAGGAAAATTAAAGAGACCTTTGGAGAGAAGAGAACCACGTGTATGAATATCAAGAGCTCAGATGGCAACCCAGTTCTAAGCAAAGAAGGGAAGGCAGAAAGGTGGAAGGAGTATATAGAAGGTTTATACAAGGGTGATGTACTTGAGGACAATATTATGGAAATGGAAGACGATGTAGATGAAGACGAAATGGGTGATACGATACTGCGTGAAGAGTTTGACAGAGCACTGAAAGACCTGAGTCGAAACAAGGCCCCCGGAGTAGACAACATTCCATTAGAACTACTGACGGCCTTGGGAGAGCCAGTCATGACAAAACTCTACCAGCTGGTGAGCAAGATGTATGAGACAGGCGAAATACCCTCAGACTTCAAGAAGAATATAATAATTCCAATCCCAAAGAAAGCAGGTGCTGACAGATGTGAAAATTACCGAACAATAAGTTTAATAAGTCACAGCTGCAAAATACTAACGCGAATTCTTTACAGACGAATGGAAAAACTGGTAGAAGTCGACCTAGGGGAGGATCAGTTTGGATTCCGTCGAAATGTTGGAACACGTGAGGCAATACTGACCTTACGACTTATCTTAGAAGAAAGATTAAGAAAAGGGAAACCTACGTTTCTAGCATTTGTAGACTTAGAGAAAGCTTTTGACAATGTTGACTGGAATACTCTTTTTCAAATTCTAAAGGTGGCAGGGGTAAAATACAGGGAGCGAAAGGCTATTTACAATTTGTACAGAAACCAGATGGCAGTCATAAGAGTCGAGGGGCATGAAAGGGAAGCAGTGGTTGGGAAAGGAGTGAGACAGGGTTGTAGCCTCTCCCCGATGTTATTCAATCTGTATATTGAGCAAGCAGTAAAGGAAACAAAAGAAAAATTTGGAGTAGGTATTAAAATTCATGGAGACGAAGTAAAAACTTTGAGGTTCGCCGATGACATTGTAATTCTGTCAGAGACGGCAAAGGACTTGGAAGAGCAGTTGAACGGAATGGACAGTGTCTTGAAAGGAGGATATAAGATGAACATCAACAAAAGCAAAACGAGGATAATGGAATGTAGTCCAATTAAATCGGGTGATGCTGAGGGAATTAGATTAGGAAATGAGACACTTAAAGTAGTAAAGGAGTTTTGCTATTTAGGAAGTAAAATAACTGATGATGGTCGAAGTAGAGAGGATATAAAATGTAGACTGGCAATGGCAAGGAAAGCGTTTCTGAAGAAGAGAAATTTGTTAACATCGAATATAGATTTAAGTGTCAGGAAGTCATTTCTGAAAATATTTGTTTGGAGTGTAGCCATGTATGGAAGTGAAACATGGACGATAACTAGTTTGGACAAGAAGAGAATAGAAGAAATGTGGTGCTACAGAAGAATACTGAAGATAAGGTGGATAGATCACGTAACTAATGAGGAGGTATTGAATAGGATTGGGGAGAAGAGAAGTTTGTGGCACAACTTGACTAGAAGAAGGGATCGGTTGGTAGGACATGTTTTGAGGCATCAAGGGATCACAAATTTAGCATTGGAGGGCAGTGTGGAGGGTAAAAATGGTAGAGGGAGACCGAGAGATGAGTACACTAAGCAGATTCAGAAGGATGTAGGTTGCAGTAGGTACTGGGAGATGAAGAAGCTTGCACAGGATAGAGTAGCATGGAGAGCTGCATCAAACCAGTCTCAGGACTGAAGACCACAACAACAACTTTGAGATGTACCATCAGCAGTTATTCTTTTGTTTTCATATATTTATCTATTGCAACTACAGAAAGGGATCAATATTCCCACTGCACATTGGTCAACTGTTATGCTATTACACTTCAGTAACATCGACAGGATCCTGTGAGTAAGTTTCATATTCACTGATGTTCGTACTTTGCCTGCCACTCATTAAGTTACACGATTTATGTACACATGAGCTGCTCATTTGATTCTTGTTTCGTTACTAGAGTCAGATAGCGTTATTCAATTCACTATTTTGGTCACGAATTTCTTTATAACAAGACATTTTCATAAAATTAAAGTGTAATGATCCTGGTTACAGAAGCAGTTCATTTACTAAAGTCTCACCCCATTTACAAACATAAGTAAAGCTATTAACTAGGTTGAGTTGAACTTTGTAACTCAACAACATTCTGCAGTAGCTATATTACTGACACATGTAACATAAATTTCTACGTGTGAAATAAAAGTTATCGATTCTGAAGAATAATCTTTAATCGACAGCATGCCATCCAGATTATCATTGATAGTCGTGAAACAATTAAGAATACTGTACAGTAACGACCAGGAACAATTTTGTACTCAATTAATTTAGTACAGTTCGCTAAATATGTTATTAAGTATGTAACTGCAATTGATTAAAATACTAATTACTAAATGATTGTTTATGGCCACCAGCTCATGCAATGGTTACAAATTTGTATCTGTTTGGTTATAAATAATGTTATTTAACAATTAGTGATGTGTGTTTAATTGACAGCATAAAATGTATATGTGGATGCAAATGGCACATTTAGCTTATGCCCATCCGTTCTAAACGGATACCTTGTCACGCTAAAGAGACGTATAATAACATAAACGAAAGTTAATAATCGCTCCAATAAATACTTTAGAACTGGTGAAAACATTACTGATAAGCTACTAGCAACAAGTAATGCGGATTGAGCAACATTGATCACAATTATATTAACTGTCACCCGGTTTTGTGAAACAATACGTCTGATTATTCAGTATACCAGGTTTTGTAGCAGTTATACTCAGCGTAATTTTACAAATAGCTAATGTCAAGTTAATCTTAAGAAACAATAAATTTATTTCTCAAATCATTTTATAATGCTGTTAATACGAAACCTGAATTTCAGTTATCACTGCTTCTGGTGTTTCGAATCAGTTAAATTTAAGTTTCATTGTCAAATGGATTTATGTTTTTTGAAGTGAAATAATATGTCTTTTAAAAAGTTTTTCTGCCGAAAATAATGGTGATAGGAATGCAGCATTCTGATGGTTCTTGACATGGGTAAATCTTTAAGAGTAATGCTAACTACAGTTTATCAGAAGGTATTATAAAGTTCGAAATTAATGAATCTACGACACTGGCAAGGCTTTCACAAAATAAACGTACTAAATGGCACAGTCTTACGTTGTGATCATCTGCATATAGTGCGGTGTAATTCATTTCTTCGCAACAATAACTGGAAACAGACTCTCCATTCAGCAACAAGCACTTTGTATTATTTTGGTCACATTGTACTCTTCTTTCATTATTCCGTTGGCAAACTCTTCTTGATTAAATTATCTACTGTGACCCAGAAAGACGTTCGCTCGTTAAACATTCACAGTGCCCTGCTTCGCTTTAATACCAGACTGACAAGGCAGTTAATTACGCACGCTAGCACAGTCACTTTGCCTCTGTACTCGACCGTTATTCATTTGTCCGTCAGCGCGCGCTCGGGCCTCAACGATGTTAGTGCCATACTCCTAACAATATCTTTAGATTCCATACAATGCGAGGTCGCTGATTTTACCAAAGTTTCTACTAAAGTATTTTGCAACATTATTTTTGAATAGTTAGTCTCAAGTATGCCTTACAGTTCTTCGATTAAACATCATAGCTGAGAAAATAATAAAGTACATGCATTTACATACTGAATAATAGCATCCAAATCGCAAAATAAATAAGGCCATAATTGGGAAGTACTCTGTTGTAGTGTTGTAACTTCACTTACACCACTACACGAAAATAAACTAAATTTTAGTTATAGAAACGCCCTTACACAGTGAAACTGAGAACTGTCGTGTTGCAGTGAAAGTTTTCGTGTCGCCTTGGTGACCCCCCCACCCCCGTTGTCGTCTGACCTCCTACTGGGTCATCTACATCATGCTATCAGCTGAATGGGAAGCGATGCTATATCTCGGCACATTTGATCGCTGCCGGATCGTCGGGGTCGAGAGAAAGGAGCGCTGCATCTATGAAGTCGTGCAGTCAGCGCGCCCTCCACAGGTCACTGTGTCAGAGGTCTGCCGTGAGTGGCTCGTCACAAATGGTACGTGGAGGGCTTCGGCGGACCTCGTGAACGAAGAAGTGTACGTGTGTGTGTGTGTGTGTGTGTGTGTGTGTGTGTGTGTGGTCGACAGGCAACGCTGTCGGCGGCAGCAATGTGGAGGGCGATATCACAATAAATCAGGCACCAGTTCAGACCTGGACCACAGCAAAAGTGTGAGCCGTTAATCGCTGACAACCATCTTCATAGCGTGCGGTCAGAAGTCACCAGCCCAGACATGTATATCTGAATGTGTATACCACGGAGCACGGAGATTGGCATAGGTGCACGAACTCCGCGACTGGACTATCAAAGCGCGGAAAAATGTCACCTCGACCGATGATTGAGAGCAAAAGATTGTACTAGCTGTTTACAGGATACGATAGCGTCGAAACGCACTATCTAGTCAAAGCTATCCAGACGCCACTATGTAATGCGAGCTTGACTGCTAGGTGTCGGGAGGGGGGGGGGGGCGGTCCATACCTTATTAATGGCGGTGGGGAATATTGCTTTAGAGAAGCAGAAACAGCAGAATGGTTGGGTCAGTAGAGCTCAGTGACGTCGAATATAGACACGTCACTGGATGTCGCATGGCCAATAAATCCGCTAGCGACAATTTCAACTTTTCTAAAACTGCCTCAGTCAACTGTGTTACGGCGTAAAGTCAAGAGCCGGTACGCCAGTCGGGAACGACAGAGAAGAGATGGCTGTGAGAAGACGTCAGCCAATCGCACGCTGACCGACCCTTTTCCAGGACGACAACGCGACAGGGGCGGCCCCTGTGTGAGGAGGACATAAGCGCAAGACTAGCAACTTGGGTAAGAGCATCAACTCTGATCACTTGCTTGTACTGCCTGTGTAACACGGACTTTGGATTTGTTATACTGAGGAGATTTCTCATTTTATCTGTCATCCTTTCCTTGCGAAAAGTCTGTTTACACAAATCTAAGTATTGTACTTTTTTCAGTTTGTAAAAAAATTCATTAATACAATTTGTCTGAATGATATCTAGCGATCCGAGAAAGCAGGTTTCCTAGACACCCTATATTTGACGACAGCGCTGCATTTATCAGACTGCTGATGGTGTGACTATGAAGTGGAAACGCGAAGGAACAACAGCAGCTAAGCCAAGATCGGGCAGAATTCATGCACCGACGGACAGCGGCCATCGAGCATTGTGAAGGAGGAGGGGGAGGGGGGAGTAGTAGTTGTAGAAATTCGCAAGAAATCGGCGAAAGGAATCAGTCGTAAGCTCCGAAATGCTACCAGCAGTACAGTAACATAATGACTGTGCCTACAGAGTGAAATAGGATGTAGTACAATTTTCAATGAGCTCCTCATTAAGCACACATTTCTCTAAACAGTGCTGAGCGACTCTACTCCACAGTGGATAACTGGATACGATCGATTTGGGGTGATGAATCACGACGTACTCTCCGAAGGTTTCGGGTTCGTTGAACGCCCGGTAACGATGCCAGTCGCCATGTGTAATGCCAACAACATTCAAGTACGGAGAAATTTGTTTCGTGCTTAGGGTGTGGACCCTTTATCTTTCTTATGAAAACGGTAACTGGAGAAGAGCAAAATAATTGTGTATTGCGTACAGCAGAGGAACAATTTGAAGACCATGATTCTATCAACATGACAATGAACCCTGTCAGAAAACAGCATCTGTAAGGCAATGGTTTGTGGGTTAGGACATTCTTGAACTGAATTGACCTTTCCAGAGTACCGAGTCCAATGCAACATCTTTGGGGTGAGCTACAACGTGGAATTCGTTCCCGATCCCAGTGTCCAACATCACTTCCTTCACTGTTTTTGGCTTCTGAGTAATAATTGGTTGCCATCCCTCCACATACATTGAGAAGCCTTATTGAAAGCGTCCTCAACAGAGTTCAAGCCGTTATAAAGCCGAAGGATGCACACAACCCATATTAAAGTTCACTAACAAGCATCCATATACTTGTGATCAGACAACTATGTTGTCAAAGCCACACACCCCAGGCAAGTGGTCGTAGAATTTTCGTGTGGTGAACGTTTACATGCGATGGTGTGAGCTCCGTTGTTTCAGAGCACCCCGTCATCGTACATTGTTGAGCATGGAGCTCCGCAGCAGACCACCGCGCGTGTTCACATGTTGACCCAATGACATCGTTAGTTACGATAGCAATTGGCATGGGAACATCGGGATTCGACCGTCGATCAATGGAAACGTGTCGGCTCTTCGCTTGAACCACATTTTTGCCACACTAGTTCGATGGTCGTCTCCATAAACGCCGTCACTGAAGTGAACGGCAGCTCAAAACGTGCAACGCTCCACGGACGCAGGTTGGCTTGAGCTGTATTATGCTATGGAAGACATTCTCCTGCGCTTGCATGGTACCTGTTACAGTAGCCGAAGACAGGTTGACACCTGCGACCCACCTGCATCCCTTCATGCTCGATATCTTCCAAGACGGCGACATCGTCTTTCAGCAGTATAACTCTCCATGTCTCGGAGCCACAACCGTGCTACAGTAGTTTAAAGAGCATTATAGTGAACTCACGTTGATGTCTCGGCGACAAAATTTGCCTCATGTAAATCCTATATCTGGGTCGCTATCGGACGCCATCACCGCGTCGCGGGATCGTTTAGCCGGCGAGAGAGCGTGACAGAGATGCTAAACGAACTCCACTGGTAGGCGTTACAAGAGAGATGTTGTGCATCACGGAGAGATTTACTATTTAAATGTCGGGACAGTACTTTTCAGGAGGAGTCAGACAACATATTACTTCCCCTCCACATACATCTCGCGTATTCGCCACGAGGAGAAAAATCGAGGAATTAAAGCCAATACAGAGGCTTACCTACAATCATTCTTCCTCGCACTATTCGCAAGTGGAACAGGGTTGGAGGGATCAGATAGTGGTACTGAATGTACCCTCCGCCACACACCATTAGGTGGCTTGCGGAGTATGATGTAGATATAGATGTAGATGTAGATGTTCCCAAATGAGCAGCCCGTTATTGACTTGAATTACATGACATCAGTGACGTATTTCCGTCCGAAATCGGACAAATAAACTATTAAGCAGGTGTTTTTGCTCATCATTTTATTGTTTCACTTTTCCAGCGACGTACGCTTTCGTAATTTTGGTAGCAAAATACACCGTGATGGACAAGGCCTGTCTTTTAGCTTCTGCTGCTGGGTTAGACGAGGTCTCTGCGACGCTTTAGCGCTTCTCTTTATAAACAAGACAGCAACGATACACTGTGCTCATCTCCTGATATTCTCTTTCTCCTGTGTCCGTCGTATCTGGTAAGCTTCCCAAACAAGGAGGCACTATTCAGCTATCACTCGATCGAGAGTTTTGCAAGCTAGCTCATTCCCGGATGGACAACACTTCCCGAGAATTCACCCAATGAATCAGAGACTCACTTCTGCCTTTCCAACGATTAATTTTATGTGGTCGTCCCACTTTAAATCTTCACGTACACTTTCTCACAGATATTCAATGGATGTGATTGCTTCCAATGATTTTTCGGTAATCGTTTAATCATACAATAATGGATCTGTCTGCCTATTTATAAGAAATACGCTATATTTGTCTACGTGGACAGTCAACTGTCACTCTCTTCAATCTGATTTCATGACAAGTTACAGATATAGCTCAGTTTTATTTTTGATTCAGTAAATTATGGTTCTTCACATACGAAATAAGTGACAAAGGGGTAGAGAAGCAAATGAAATCGCTCAACAGAAGGAAGACCAGACCTGACGGGATACCAGTTCGATTTTAAGCGGAGTACGCGAAAGAACTAGCCCCGTCTTCTAGCAGTAGTGCGACGTAGGTCAGTCGAGAAGTGAAGCGTTCACAATTGTTTTTACGAAGCACAGGTCATTCCCGTTTCAGGAAGGGTATTGGAGCAGACACACAAAATTACAAGCCTATATTTCTCATGTCGGTCTATTGCAGAATTTGGAACATGTTTCACGACATTTCGGGAGACGGATAATCACCTCTGTAGGAAAGAACATGCCTACCGGAAAGAAGGATCGTGTGAAACCCAGTTCGCTCTGTTCGTCAACGAGAGTCAGAAAGCAGTAGGTACAGGCGCCCAGATAGATGCCTCGGTCTTTGACTTTCAGAAGGCATTCTATATAGTACCGCTCTGTCAGGTAATGAACAAAATACGACAACCTGGAATATCAGTCCAAATGTGTGACTGCAGTGAGGAGCTTCTACCAGACAGGACACGTCATGTCATTCTGAGAAAAAGAGAAGTCTTCAGAAGTAAAAGTCACTGCAGGCGTGCCCCAAGGTGTGGGCGTGTTGGTTCTATCCTGTCATTCCATGCAACGGATTAATCTGAGATGTACCCTTTACCCTGTGGCTTCTGCAAAATGCAATTTCCTCCCCCACACTACTACAGAAGTCAGACAGACGCACCTAACGTTCGAAAGAGAAATGCCTGAAAAACTTACAGCAACAAATACCTTCTGGAGTCGTCTGCTGTAAGGAAATGACACAAAAATTCACAAATTTTCTTACGTAACCAGTGGGGTACTTGGGTACTGGAGTAATGCTAGTTAGTGTAAGAAACAATTGAAACTAACGAAACTTATTATTTATTTTGCAAAAATTCTGAGAAACCACAATGGCACTTTTAGTTATGAACTGAACAAGTTATTTCCAGGTTCTTTTGGGAATGTGAAGTTACCTCTTAAGGATAGGATTCGCTAATGAAATTTTTATACAAAGTTTAAGATTGTTATTGACTTGGCAGAATGGCTGAGAGCCGTGCCTACTCAACTTCAATAATTATCCGTTAGAATGTTCCTAGGTACGGTCACGGCTGCCTCGTGTGAAATGCAGAGAAGTGTACTGTTGTGGAGGAAATATGGGGCTCGCAAGAGCTGTAGCACACAATACCGTAAGCTGCGATGACTGCTGTCTGCGCCGCTCGCTGCTGACAAATAAGATAACTCTCGATCTATCTGGATTGACCTTCGCCAATCAAACTCTCCCTACGCCTTGATGATGTCAAGGACTCCTATTCACCCTTAGTCTAACTACTGGCGTGGTACACCGGTGAGATAACCAGTCCACAGCTATACCATTCTAAAATTCGCTCGCAGGCGTTTAACTATAACTCTGTCCATTCACAACTCACAATAAATGTGGCGGCCAACACAGTGAACAATGCTTAATCGCAAGGACTCAATATAGAGTCGCACTTCGATTCGCTCTCGACAGAGGTGCTCTCCCAGTGATGTACTGAGGAGAGACTTTTTCCTCGCTCTTTGAGTACACGTACGAGGGCACACACTCTCATTATGTGTTCTCGCTCCAAGAGCGACAACGGAACGGCCCCCTCTCCACAGCAGACGTGAAGGGGTATATCTTTCGGTCTTTTCCATTACTCCTTCAGGTCAAGGCGTTAGGAATATCGTCTGCCAATCAGCATTGCTCTTCTAAAACGGGAGAATGACGTTTCGTTTAAGGCAACCAATCCAGAAATCTGTAGCATCGGCATTTGACGTTTGCTGTCTCCCTGTGAAAACCTCTGACACTGCGTGCTATATTTGTAAGGAATGGGTAGGCTGGGTGGTCCCATACAATGTAGCGGAATTTGCTTATAAGCCGAGCACAGAGTCGTTCTGCCTTTCACTCAGGCAGACGCTGTCTGCTCTAAGGGCGGTCACCGGCCGACGTAGATAGGTTGAGTCGTCCTCTGAAGGGACCAGCATCCCATCGTGGGGTTTGCGTCTCCAGAACTAAAAGAAAAGGAACAACTGAATGTGAGCAGAAAACCGTTTCTCTTCGGTTGAAAGTTGTGGGAAAGGTGCAGAAAGTGGGGAAATTGGTTTCCGTGAACTTAATGAAAAATAGAAAGCAAATCGAAAGACCACTTGTGGAATGCTGCTCGCCAGACACAAAAGAAAGTTGTTTCTCCATCGAATAGTGTCAGGTGTTAAAAAATAGATATATTTTGAGAATTCTAAGCATCGTAAATTATGGGTGAATCCAGGCAAACGATCGACATCCACTGCAAGACCAAATTGCTTTGGAAAGAAGAGAATGCTCTGTGTTTGGTAGGATCAGAAGGGTGTTATCTATTACGAGCTACTGAAACGTGGTGAAACCGTTAACACTGGTCGTCGCCAACAGCAAACAATCGATTTAAATCGAGCATTACGTGAAAAAACGACCGGAATGTGGAGGAAGGTTACACAAAGTCATATTGCTCCATGACAACACCCCATCACACAGCAAAACGTGTCAGGAAAACGCTCGAGGGGTTCAGTTGGGAAATACAAGGGAATGCGGCTTTTTCTCCAGACTTGGTTCCGTCCCACTGTCATCTGTTTGCATCATTGAGACACGCTGTCGCTGAACAACGCTTCAGTTCGCATGAAAATGTACGAAAATAGCTCGCTGACTGGTGTGCTTCAAAAGAAGAACTGTTTTTTTTTTTTTTTTTTTTTTTTTGGCGTGGCCTTCATAGTTTGCTGGAGTGGTGGCAGAAATGGTAAATAGGAATGAAGACTATTTTGAATAAAATATTGTTTATCAGCTTCAAACAACACATGTGTAATTACTGCAACCAAATTCCGGTTTCATACTTCTACACCAGGTATGCATGAGGAGCGATTTGAAATGGAGTGACCAAACGAAATTAATGGCGAATGAGGCAGATGCCAGACTGAGATTCACTGGAATAATCCTCAGGAAATGTAGTTGACCCGCCAGAGTAGCCGAGAGCTAACGCACTGCTCCCTGGACTCGGGTAGCCGCGCCGACCCCGGATCGAATCCGCCTGGCGGATTAACGACGAGGGCCGATGTGCTGGCCAGACTGAATGTGGTTTTTAGGCGGTTTTCCACATACCGCTAGGTGAATACCGGGCTGGTCCCCATGTTCCGCCTCAGTTACACGGCTCGCAGACATCAGAACACATTCGCACACTCGACGCAGGCAGTTGGGGTACACAAATTCCATCCCAGGGTGTACGGGGTGGCGGCAGGAAGGGCATTAGGCCACCCCTTAACCATTAACATGCCAAATAAGATTAACGATAGCTGACCCTGCGTAACTGCAGGGCAAGGCTCAAACGATAGCTAGAATACTCAGGAAATGTAGTGCATCAACAAGAGACATACGCGTAGCTTACAAAACTCTTGTCTGACCAATACTTGAATATTGCACGTCAGTAAGGGACGCTTATCTTATAGGACTGATAGAGGAAATAGATACAGTGAAGAGATGCACGTCTCGTTAAAGGTTCATCTACCAGGTGCGAAAGAGTTGCAGAGACGTTCAGCTGACTCCGGTCGCAGACGCTGTAAGAGACGCGTTCTCCATCACGGAGTGGTCTGTTGTTAATTGCTTCCTCCTACGTGTGTATCGCTAAAAGACAATGAAGACAAAATAAGAGAGATTCGAGCCAGCAAGGAGACTTACCATCAATCATTCTTCCCACGACCCATACGTGACTGGAACAGGAAAATGGGGTAGTGAGTCTGGTACACAAAGTACCCACCGCCACACACCGTAACGTGGCTTGAGAAGATGGCTGAGTAGATAAAATTGCGGGATACCGACCAAAATTGCCCGATCATTCCAGTGACGAAGAAGTGACTGGCCACCGACCTCTGTTTACTCGAGGGGTGCCACCATCAGTATAGATCACTGTGTGATGAAGAGAAAGAGAAAGGAAACGAAATGTCCATATCAGATAGGCACACCTGAACAGAGAACGTTCTGTCCTGTTAGAAGCAAGTGTGATAGGTATTATAACGTGTTCTAGGTCACATAATTGATGTGGATTGATGTACACTACTGGTCATTAAAATTGCTACACCAAGAAGAAATGCATATGATAAACGGGTATTCATAGGACAAATATATTACACTGGAACTGACATGTCATTTCATTTTCATGCAGTTTGGGTGCATAGATCCTGAGAAATCAGTACCCACAACAACCACCTCTGGCCGTAATAACCTACTTGATTCGCCTGGGCATTAAGTCAAACAGAGTTTGGATGGCGTGTACAGGTACAGCTGCCCATGCAGTTTCACCACGATACCATAGTTCATCACGAGTAGTGACTGGCTTATTTGTGACAAGCCAGTTGCTTGCCCACCATTGACCATTGGTGAGAGATTTGGAAAATGTGCTGGCCAGGGCGGCAGTCGAACGTTTTCTGTATCCAGAAAGGCCCGTACAGGACCTGCAACATGCGGTCGTGAATTATCCTACTGAAATGTAGAGTTCTGCAGGGATCTAATGAAAGGTACAGCCACGGGTCGTAACACATCTGAAATGTAACGTCCACTGTTCAAAGTGCTGTCAATGTGAACAAAAAGTGAACGAGACGTGTAACCAATGGCACCCCATACCATCACGCCGGGTGATACGCGTATGGCGATGAAGAATACACGCTTCCAATGTGCGTTCACCGAGATGTCGTCAAACACGGATGCGTCCATCATGATTCTGTAAACAGAACCTGGATTCACCCGAAAAAATGACGTTTTGGCATTCGTGAACCCAGGCTCGTCGTTGAGTACACCATCGCAGGCGCTCCTGTCTGTGATGCATCGTCTCCGAGCTGATAGTCCATGCTGCTGCAAACGTCGTCGAGCTTTTCGTGCAGATTGTTGATGTCTCAGGGATCGAGACGTTGCTGCACGATCGGTTACAGCCATGCGGATAAGATGCCTGTCATCTCGACACCTAGTGATATGAGGCCGTTGAGATCCAGCACGCCGTTCCGTATTACCCTCTTCAACCCACCGATTCCATATACTCCTAACAGTCTTTGGATCTCGACCAACGACAGCATCAATGTCACGATACGATAAACCGAAATCGTGATAGGCCACAATCCGACCTTTATCAAAGTCGGAAACGTGATGGTATGCATTTCTCCTCCTTACACGAGGCATCACAACAACGTTCCACCAGGCAACGCCGGTCAGCTGCTGTTTGTGTATGAGAAATCGGTTGGTAATTTTCCTCGTGTCAACACGTTGTAGGTGTTGCCACCGGCGCCAACCTTGTGTGAATGCTCTCAAAAGTTAATCATTTGCAAATCTCAGCATCGTCTTCCTGTCGGTTAAATTTCGCGTCTGTAGCACGTCATCTTCGTGGTGTAGCAATGTTAATGGTCAGTAGTGTACAATATTTCTAAATTTCATCAGAGCAACTTTCGTAAGTTTCGAATGCAGTAAGATAATGAAGAGTGATCCGAGACATTTACACTTGAAAAAAGTGAATTTCGCAGCGTTCCAGGATGCCCTTTCCCCTTCAATTGAAGGAAAATAATCTGTTCTGTAGACTGAAAGGCTCTGCTTTGAGTACTGTTGTTGCGCTGTTTGTGGGAACATATGCTACACGAATGAGGCATTACAGGAAAAGTTTCTCTGGTCCTCACAAACATCGTTTCAATGCGTTAACACTGACGAACGCGAGACATAGTTGACACTCGACACGCGTCGTTTATGTTGCAAAGTAGAGCGTCCCGCTAGCTGTAGCTAGCCGCAGCATCTTTCGCTACGCGAGGTACACGCACTGAAGCGTGGGAAACGTGGAACCAATTCTTTCGCAGAGGACGCGCTGCGTTTGTGCTGCCGCAGGCTGCGACCCTAATAGAGACGTATGCCTACTCTGGTGGAAAGTGCGCTCCCGACAGCCAAGGCTAAGCTGTGGATTGAATGCAAATACAGCGAAAGGCTGGCTGCTCTACATGTCGTGCACACCCTTCCTCGAGTAACATGTAACAACTGTAAATAACCAATACGTTTTATATAAAGCCAGTATTACAAGACAGAGGTATCGTATGCAGGTCTGCACCAGCGCGCCAAGCGTACAGGTGTGGAACAGCCAGTTTTTTTTTCGTTATCTCTGTTACACGGTACACGGTTTACGTCGGTGTGAAAGTCGATACTTTTGTAAAGCTGCTACTTACTCACGACGAAACTTCTGTGAGATCTGGCTTCGTATTTATTAAGCAGTTATGGCTATCTTGTGCAGCTATAATCAAATTACGTTATGATTATACATAATTAAGGACTGAAGTGTTTTATGCCAAGCTGGTACAAGCAAATGATTATCTATGTTTACGTTTCACAGCATTTTACAGGTGGAGGACGCTATTATTGATGAAGCTTTTGCCGTCGCGGTGTCCGCTTTAGTCTTACAATAAGATCGGGACGACGACATAATGTCAGGAGTAGGAATTGGGTTCGACCCTGGCTGGAAGAAGGGACGAAGGCAGGGTCACATACTCCCTGTTAACGAAGGAGCTGAGCTCCGAAGATGCCCCTTGTAGATTGTACATTGCGGGATTCACGCAAGTAATGAGGGAAGCGAGTCCACGTTAAAACGTCCCCTTTGAAAAAAATTAATGAATTACTGTGCTAATAAACCTCTTAAATTATATGATTTTCAAACAGCTGAGCAGAACTGAACGTCCTCAGACATTTCGCTCTTTACCTATTCTGATCAACACTAAACTGACACGCAATATTTTTAGCGCAACGCAATCTGACTTTAAATAATCCCTACAAAAGAATGGCCCTGACTAACAATAACCTATACCTTTCACAAATCACTTACCTCACAAAAATCTTCATTACTCGAACTACTGCAATACAGCGAGCGCCACTACTGCCAGCTAAATAAAAGATTCAAACTACTGAAGGCACTAACTACTGTTAGGCATAGTTAGCAAATGAAAGATTTTGATAGAGAACAAACAATGTATTTACCTTAATAGTGTTCAAAAGTGATAATATATAGCAGTTCATGACACCCAGTCTTACAAATTTACTGTCTCTGATGGGCACACGTCCAGATCATCCGCTCTCAAAACTCCGCTACTGGCGGCTCACCTCCAACTGCGCAACACTACGCGCTGTTAACATCCAGCTGCCCAACACTACAATAGCAAATTCCAACAATGCAAACCAGCCACAGACCGCACACATCACAGTCAGTGATTTTCATATAGAGCGCTACATGGCGTTACAAACATAAAAACCTAAACAGCCTACTTACAACGTTAGTGCGACTGCAAAGATGCAGAACTGCTTTTACCGTCCGCACAGGTCACGGTCGTTACAACTGCTTTGCCTCTTATGGCTGTTCTCTCAACACTAACCTTCCTTGCATGTTGAAATAATACAAAAGACACACTCAAATCAAACACATGTGGTACTTTCACCAATTAAGGTGACACGACAGTAAAATGATATATAAATTTGTCTAAAACATTTCAACTCAAAATTAAACATCTCTTGTCGTAACTTACCATGATATAACGTGTCTAGAGGATCATACAGACACCTTTCCATCCTGTGTGCCTCAATGCATGGTTATACTTTCTTTGTTTCTTTCCATTTCTATAATAACAAGCTATTTTTAGATATACAGCTTAGCCCCAACGACAAAGCTGAAAAGAGAATTTTCATTTGCTTTAATACTGTATTTATAAAAAATAACTCACAGAAAAATGTGTAGAATATCTCTTGCAACAGCCAAAAGAATTCTCAAGAGCTCGTGTATTTCTCTTCTGCTGACGACACATGAAAACAATATCAAGCAGAGAGCGCGCTAGAAATGCTGCGTTCTGTGTAAGCGCATAAACCTCTTCTGTGCATGCGCGGATCCACGGCAGAATAGAACGGTTCGTATCTCTCTCCGACAGACAAATCGTCTGCCGAAGTTGCAACTTCACCCGTTCTACCACCAGATGCAGGTCGTCTACACCTGACTTTTTTCATATAAGATGTGTGGTGTAATGCCCGTTTAACGTCTTTAGTTCTGTAGTCACTAACTACACGATTAACATTGTCTCAGTTATAAGAGTCGAAGTACACGAACGGGAAACGGTGGTTCTGAAGAGAGTGGGACATGGCTTTAGCCTATTTCCTATGTTTTCTATCTGTACATTTTGCAATGAGTGAGAGAAGAAGAACAGAAATTGAGAAAGAGAGTTAAAGTCAAAGGAGAAGAAGTAAAAGCTCTGATACCTTAAACTTTTGCAGTCCTATTGTCCTCAGTTGCGTTTAATATTACGGTAGGTTGATAATTTGCTTACAACTGAATGAAATACAGTTTCTGTGCCGTACGTGTTTCACCTTTATTCTCTGCAAGCCATTTTCAATGGCCTGGAATAAGCACATATTTTTGCTTATGCTATTCAGTATACATTTTGGACATTGTGTACAGTGGGTTGCGCAAATGTCACTTGGCACTGATTTAAACAAATGATTGAATATATGTTTCGTTACAAACACAAACAACACTTACAATTATTTTTTTATGTTCTAACTGTTTTCTGCCATCATTAATACATTTTTGAAGCCTTTTTGGAACACTGTTATATACTCTATGGCGTAGTGTAGTATCACTGTCCAAATCGTGAAATCCGTCGTGTATGTAGTTCTTCTAGTTCAGCGATGATCAGAGGAGTTTGAGAATAAACAGAGTCCTTGATGTCACCGCATAGGGAAAAATTCATGAATGTGATGTCTGGTGAACGTGGATGCATATCAATATCTGCCATTCGACCAATCACTTTTCTTTGGAAAACTTTCGTGTAAAAAATAACGGTCGACAGTAACATAATGTGGTGGAGCACCATCGTGTTGAAAGCAAATTTCTTGAAACTTTTCAGCACACCTCGTAAGTCCTGGTACCACGTAATTTTAAAGCATATCCAAACAGTTATCTCTTGATTATTCTTATCCATTACGGATATTTTAGAACCGTGACTGTATATTAAATGTAAATAAGTTATACACAACTGCAACCAGTCACTTTTTTCAATAATAATGCTTTATTACATGAACCGGTTTTCGAAACCATTCAAGTTCATCTTCAGATGATTTCCGAAGGATACGGGAACTTACACCATTACTGGTAGTAGCGTAATGCTGGGTGCTGGTTCTATGGCAGAAAGATGGGTCACACTTTAATGTATCGCCATGACTGTAGCTTATCTGTCGATATAGATGTACATTTAATTTTTACTTACTGCGACAGTATAGGCGGCTTTTTTCGTATCTGTCTGCCTCCATTTTGATGTCCAAAACACTTTCACACGAACTACATTAGTTTACACTTTGACAGTGACACTTTACCAGCATCCAGCATGCGCTTTACAACTGTTGCTTGTAACAAAGATCTTGACAGAGAGATATGGCATAAGGCTACTTTGTACAGAGATGTAATTTGTTGTTCTTTACATGTGTTAAAGTCAATATAAGGGTAAGTATTTTTTTTATCAGAATGACGATAACATGAGAGCACTAGATAAGATAATAATAAATTACTACAAGTACAAATTTCAGGTGATCTGATATGTTATTTCTACTTGTATGTTACAGGCAGTTTTTTTTAATATAGCAATTATCATGTTTGGCATTAATATGAATCCCAAGGAATCAATAATACAGGGTTATTGTATCTGCAGTGAGGTGCAGCTGTCTGTATGACTAGGACCTGTATATTTAAATTAATAACAAATCTTCAGATGAACTGGTGGCTTATTTCTGTTGTTACGTTAACGTGATCTGGAGTATTATCAAAAGCAGATTCTGTTTATTTTAGCTAAAGGTATATGTATAAGAGTTATAGTGATTGTAATGGATTAAAGCTGTTTTTATGGATGTACATTTAATATTTCAAAAATCATGAACAAAAATTCTTTAACTGTTGACTGTTTTTATTCTAATATTAGAGTGATCTGGGATATTGGTAAAGGCAGCTTCTGTTTGTTCCAGCTAGAATTAATATGTATGAAGTACTGATTTATGTTAGCAATGGAGGGCTTTAACATTTAGAGATACAGTACATGTCTTATTCTGTGGTAGTATATTACATTGACACCACCGTGGTTAGGATGTAAGGAGAGGGAGGGGATGGGTCATTGGGACAGGGGGTTTCGGGAGCCGGTGTAGGGTTCGTTGGGTGGTTACTTGTTTTGAACTAGTATATCTTCAAAGTTCTGAAGGAAAAATTTGTTTCTCAGTTCAGTTTGACCATTGAGTAGGTAGTCAGGTGCTGTATTTGTGTAGATAAATATTTCAATTTCTTCAAGAAGGTCAGGTATTGTGCCTTTGTTGGCAAAATGTAGTATTCGGAATTTCTGTTCTATGTTGTTAGTAGAATGATTGTGTTGGGCAAGATGTGAGGCAAAGCTGGACTTGTTCAGGTTGTTAAGACAGAGTGCATCTATGTTTTCTTTAAATATGGTTGTGAAGCTTCTACCAGTTTGTCCAATGTAGAAGCTTGGACATGAGTTGCAAGTGACCTTGTACACACCTGACTTTTGATATTGTTGTATAGTGGTTTTGGTTCTGTGTGTGATTTTATTTTGTATTTTGTTGTTGGTGAAGAAACTTATTTTTATGTTGTATGTCTTGAAGAGGTTGGCAATTTGGTGTGAAATCTTCCCTAGGAAAGGCATGCCAACAAATGTGGTTTCCTTGTTTGTGGGTGGTTGTTCAGCAGTTGGTTGATTTAGTGTGGCTGTATGGATTAGTTTATCTATTATTGCAGGGTTGTACCCATTGGTGGAGACAATTGATTTAATAATTTCTGTTTCTTTTTGTCTTTCATTTGTGTCCATTGGGATTTTAAGCATGTGATGCAAATATTGAACATGAAATTAATTAAGGAAGGGACTTGGGATTTCAACTACTTGATTGAAAACAGATGCAGACGATTAGCACAGATTTAGTTTAACTAACGACCTTCAATCATCACATTACATGACTCTCCTAACAGACAGTGGTAATAAATTGTGTTTTCGTGGAGTAAAGCGTGATAAATCAAAAGTAATTCCTATCGACTGACGCAGGCGTAATGCGAAGTGCGAGGAGAATTCTACAACACACGGCCCATGAAACCCTCGTGGAAACTTTGCCGACGTGATCCAGCAAATTAATCAGTGGTCGGAGCGGGCGCAATATCACCGAATTGAGCATGGCGGAGCGTCGTCGTTGTGTGGACGTCGGCCAACCTCGTGGTGCTGCAAGGCTGCGCACGTCTATTCACTCCTAGCTATCTTGCTCAGTACATAGCTGAACCAAACCTTTCTATCTCCAAGCTCAATCATTCCATTTGCAGAGATGCTCACTCTTTCTCAGGCAAGCTGAGTCAAGAACGCCACGTCCACACTCTAGGCAAGCTGGGAATGGAAGACCTCTACGGAGACTTCTTACAGTCCGCTCTTCGCCTTGGTTTCCCCTCCAGCAAAATCACTTACGCCAATTGCAGCGCAAGTTGCTTTAATTATGTGTCGCTTCCCAGCGCCGATCAGTGCCTGCTCTGGGAAGTGAACAAATTCCCACAAAATTTCCCTTCCTCTCAACTTCTGCTATTTAGCTCCTCCCATGCCACCCATCAATGTCAGCGTCTGCACAAACACCAATTTCCGGAACCATTTCCGGAATTCTGACTCCCAGGAGAGCACTTCAAATTTCTCGGTCCTATGTTCCCATCGGAGACTGGCGTATTTCATTCTGTCGCTCTTCACGTGATTTACTTCACACTCTGCGGACCATGAATTCAGCGTGAAGTTCCTATCGTCATGAACACGCATATTTTGACCTCGGTTGACCGCTCCACCGTACCTTATCGCGGCTTTCTCGCACGTTTTCACTGAAAATGGGATGACGGACATTTATCAACAGTCGTACAAGTTCTCCGTATGCTTCCCGGTACACCAGCAAGTGGTCGGGGTCAACCACCCACTCACTGTCACTAATCTTAAGGCGGCTGGAGGCCGCGCCCTATTACTGCTTTCTGAGAGCTTGAGCCGCCCTAAGCTGCCTATTGTCGCTTCCCTTAGCCGCTTCCCCGGCGGCTACGGTCAATTCTGAGTACTTCCCTGGGATAAACTAGCCTCCAGTAAATGGACACGTTTCCACAAAGTTTTCATGTCGTGTGAATTACTTTAAAACCATTACCCGACATTAATTATTTCAATACGTCTATACTATACCCTGTACAAGATGCATTTTGCCTTGTCAGTCATTTTGGTTCAGCCCTACTGTTCGCTCAACGTGAGTTAGGTTATCTTTAATGACTTCACGTAAGGGGCGTAGTTCTTGCCATCTTACAAATTTTATTAAGTAAAGCGCTGGGAAGTGAAACACCATTTCAAAACATCAACATTTGTTTGACAGGGGGAAATATATATACACCAACTCGTCTAACAATAGGTACAGTGGAATAAATGGAGCCTGCTTACCTTATCCATTGTTTCTTTCCTTACACAGCTAATAATATCATAGTAACTGTATTTTTCTCCTCCATTAAAGCTGATCATTCCACCTAAATATCATGTAATGCAAATGACTTTGCCTCCTTGTGTTCGTATTTATATATATTGTGGGTATTATCACACCACAATAATTTTCGTTTTTAGACATCTGACCTCGCTTATGTAAGAACACTGAAAGGGAAAAACATCCGATTCGCCATCGAAAATTTGCAATTTGGCACGAGAACAAAGCATAATAACAAAATGAAAATTTTGAAGAAACAAAAGCAGAAAGTCTGCTACTATAACTTGAGTGAGTGCAGCGATGTTAAATTACGAGGATACCGTCTATACTTTCTTCTCAAGAAAGCTTGACGTGAGCCCGCCACGGTGGCAGAGCCGTTCTAGGCGCTTCAGTCCGGAACCGTGCGACTGCTACGGTCGCAGGTTCGAATCCTACCTCGGGCATACCTGTGTGTGATATCCTGAGGTTAGTTAGGTTTTAGTAGTTCTAAGTTCTAGGGGACTGATGACCTCAGATGTCAAGTCCCATAGTGCTCAGAGCCATCTGAACCTTGACGTGACGTGACAGTCCATTGACAACATGAGTGAATGCAGCTATTTGAAATTTATTGTGTAATGTTTTGATGTGACTCGACGTGATGGGCGATGTGAACTGGCGTTAAACAAACAGCATCGTCCCGAGATCACGTGGTAATTCTGGCTTCATATTGACATCATGCACAGAACACAATGCTTAATTCAGAGATATTTGTAGCCTAAGGTTCTCATGCAAAATCTTTGACCAATCGAGAACAGCTTTGTGGTAAGGGCGTCTCTGGTTTTCCAACAGGAGCTAGCGAAGTCTCCCGTGATCCGATGCAGAGATATGTGGCAGTTAAGCAGACTGGTATTTATACAGACTCATGAGAGTGTATTTACGCGGCCCAGTTGATGGAAAATTTATTCATTGTTCAAAGTGGCATTCCATTGTAATATATCTCCGGGTGCCTATCCGGTGTGCTTTCGAATATTTCACATTGAAACTAAACCCAAATCACTAACTTTTCCTGTAAATATGTTGACGACTCATTCGTAATGTTAATCTCCCACGTTTTGGTTCGATTTTTTCTTTTTTTTTTAATTTGTGGGACTTTTCATTGTTAAAGGCTATCGGACATATACTTTGTTAATTACATGAAAGAATTAAATTACTGCCCGTAATGGACAGTCAGATGAAAGCGAGGCAGATGGAAAGCTGTAAATAAACTCTTTATTATTTCAAAAGTAATAGCCATAACTGTTAATACATTTATCGCACTTCGAGACAAGCGGTCAATGCCTTCATGAAAAAGTCTTTACTGTTGCCTACGGAACCATGTTTGTGCCCTGGCGTGCACCTCTACATCCGAAGAGAATCAAGGCCACGAATCTCTTTTTTCATAACTTCAAAAATCTGGAAACAGCATTGAGAGAGATTGGGAAGGTCTAGGGGATGTGTAAGGGGTTCCCAGCGAAACCTGTGCAGCTTAGTCGAAATAGCCTTGCCAACATACGGGTGTGAACTATCTTGCAACTGAATGATGCTGTCCATCGTCATTCCTGGACAATGCTGTGGGAGAAGCTCTCCTGCACCCTCCACACAGTCCAGGTCTCTCGCCGTTCGAATTAGATATTTTTGAAGTCAGAAAAAAAAGAAAAGTTCGAAGCTGCCGATTTCCTCGGACGAAGAGGTGCACGCTTGAGTACAATTGTCGCTTCATAGCCAACTACAAATATTTATCCACGAAGGCACTGACCGTATCCGCTCAGAGTCGGATGAATATACGTATTAAGAATTACAGCAACTGCTTTTGAGATAATAAACACTTTACTTCTATTTTTCCTCATCCATCCCGTTTTCATTTGACTGCCCATTAGCCCGGTTGTTCCTCGTACGAATCGCCAGGCGCATTTTGTGTAGTGTTTCGGCAACTATTTGGAATGTCTTTTTTGCGATGTGCAGCTGGAGTCAGCCCGAACAAATGTAACTCATCGCGTCTTTAATGTGACTCCCACTGATGGCGGAAAGAAGGTTTGTTTCCTGTTACGAACCAAATTACTCTTAAAAGCGGAATTTTACTTGCTCGTTCGACACAACGCCCAAAAATTACTGCAGTGCGATTACAGTTTATCCGATATGTATTAATAGGGTCAGTAAAACAAGAGGAATAACCGGTACTCTGCAGGACAGCGCTGCTACATGGCGGTAGTTTTCGATGCCGACTTTCGAATGGGCACGTAAAATTCTCCTTTAAAAGTCGTCTTGTTCGTAATGGGAAACGAACCGAGGCTTCCGTCGACGTTGGGCGTGTCATGAAATACGTGATGAGCAGCTACACGATGCAATAATGAAATTGCAAATGTCTGCCGAAACATCACAACCAACTCACTTGATCGTAGGAGGGCACCCTGTATATTCTTACAATGGCAAGGCATTCGGATAAAATTGAAAGACAGCATATTTCTTTTACAAAGGGTAATGTGTGTCACATATTCTCTCTTTGTTTTGTGATCTTGACGATCCATGTGGACTAGAAAGAAAGAATGACTCTCGCTCAGTTCTACAGCTATTTCAGAAATAGCATGACATATTTAGCCGGTTCTCCCTACAAATAATTATGACAGGGTCGATCATTTTGGAAATGCTCCTCCCTAGACTGCTTCATGTGACGAACATTCGGTCCATTAGTATATCCTGGCAGATTGAATGTGGCCCATTCTATAGGTCGTGTACGTCTTGAAAATGGTTCAAATGGCTCTGAGCACTATGGGACTTAACATCTGTGGCCATCAGTCCCCTTGAACTTGGAACTACTAAAACCTAACTAACCTAAGGACATCACACACATCCATGCCCGAGGCAGGGTTAGAATCTGTGACCGCAGCGGTCACTCGGTTCCAGACTGAAGCGCCTAGAACCGCACGGCCACACCGGTCGGCTGTACGTCTTACTGAACGCTTTAACATGTTATGAAAATTCGCGCCTGAACCTGCGAGAATCCTCTACTGATCAGAAATTTGCTTCAGACAACGTGTGGTAAGTGAACTCCATGTTCCTTTAAGTTAGGACGTTGTTTTTTAGGTCCTGTGAATTCAGTCATTCCCCGACGTCCTTAGTGGTCACTGTCCTGCAGGGCAGCTATACCAAAACAAGAACCCTCACAGACACCAACCAAATCACACAACATTTCAAGCCCTTTTTGTGATCATGGCTCCTATCAGATAGATGTACGTGCAGGGAGGCAGCGGGACTGTGTACACTAAATTTGGAGGACCGGATTCTACAGGATACTTCTTCATTAAAGTTAGCTGAAACATTGAAAATATCTCTCCCGCATGTCGGATAGGACGCGGAGGCACTGTAGCATGGTCTACTACATTCCCGGGCTTACAACTCCTGGATCTTTCCTCTGGGGGCTTCTGAAAAGCGTTGTGAGTGCTGTATCAGTTCCCAATGTTTAGATCATTCGAAAGCATGTTAATGACACCTGTGATGCTATTCGGAGACAGGCCTGAACGTGTAAAAAAAAAAAAAAACACGACAATCCATTATGCAACGTGTGAATGTGTACACTGCATCGCATGGAGGCCACTTTGAACATCTGTTGTTACGTGGATGCTATGCAGCTCTGTACTATGTTCCGACACGATTTGTTGTCATTGCACGCACACCGTCCAGTTCTGAGTACATGTTCATTGGACCTTTCTTCCTCCATTTCCAGTCAGCAGTTCGTCCCTGCAGTTTGTCAGTTTTATTATTGCACAAACTGTATAGTATGTACAGTATTTTTTCGTGGTGATGACCACTGTACAGGTTTAAGGACAGGATTTATAAAACTTATTGTTCCTGATGGGCTAAGTAACAAGTACAGTCAGAAGCAAGAACCATGAATCTAATATTTCTTGCAAATATCGTCTTATGTATAAATCCAATGTCAGCGATATTTGTATCGTCCATATTGGGCTTTCCATTTTCCTGTGATACCAAACAAACAATTCTTATTTGATCAAAATCTTATTCTATTCATTATCCAATGTGTGAGTCCTTATAACCGATTAAGATGTGTGAGGCCTCACAGTCTGAATGCATATGCATCCACCAACTGGCATCGGAGTAGATGAAGGAAAGTTTATCTATAATAGATCAGGCAAATATTGCTGAAGTAGTTCAGTGTTATGATATCAATTAATAATGAGTGCTACTGAGTCTTGTACCCATTGTCAGTTATAGAGGTAAAGGAGCCTAAATGCTAACATAGGCAAACTGACAGGGTGAAACGGAAATGCTTGACTAAAACAATGAGATACCCAGAAGACATGGTGACGTGTCATTGCAGTTTTGTACATGCATCATTGCTGAACACTTTAAAAACGTACCTGTACAGAGAAAGCCAGTCAGTGATTGCTAGTGAAACAGGCGACAATTTCGACTCTTCCCTGAGTTGAGCCGCAATACTGTATGTCGATGTACAAGGGCCTGCTGGTCACATGCGATATGTGAGGAACGTCGAAAGGAATGCCTATCTCGTTGGCGCCTAGTAATCAGTGACTGGCTGTGTCTGCACAGGCACATTTCTGTAGTTCTCAACAAAGGTTCGCAAAAGGCATCGTGGGTCTCAGAGGGATCCTGTACCATTTTATTCACACAAGTGTCAATGTCGCATCCAGACATTACATGCCATAGGAGGTGGCGAAGTATGAGAACCCTTTGCTGCGTCGGATCACGTTCAAATTCCTTTAAATACAGTTTGCTGCATCCGACCAGGTTCAGATTTCTTTGAACGGGTTCAAACTATCCTTTGTGCCTAATGCTACACTGAGTACCAAGCAAAAATTGCCGTTGCACTACACTCCGAATGGGTGCGATCACATTCAATGGGACTGCAGGACCACAACGTCCTTAGGGAAAAGCTGAATCGTCTAGGGGGATATCAGCAGAGTCAAAGGTTATCGCACAGCGAACTATCGTGGGAAACAACGCCCAAAGGAAAGGGCATTTTCATTAACACACTATATGCAACCCCCTGAAGCCTTTACCTCTCGATTAGAGCGCTGGTGCGCCTCCAGTTTTTTTCTCTGCGACCCATAAGAATACTGCCTGATTTCAAGGCTGGGCACCACGGCTTTAACCTCCATGGCAGAGGCTTCAAAAAACAGGAGTGAGATGTGGGTAAGAGGGGGTGTTACGACCTTCACGTAGTGTGCCACGTCCACTGTTGCGGTGGGCATAACTGAGGCAAAATTTGGTGTCCATGTAAGGTCGTTAATTCACCTTACATCTCGTGTGAGCTTCAGAGTTCTGGCCTTTTTTTCGCAAGTGTCGACACTTTGCTGTTTTAAGAATCATCGAACCCAAGTGAGACGTCTCAGAACGCCACGCTTTTGCACTAGTGCAAAGAAAGAGTGTAAGCACCTAGGAGCCAAATTTCAAACTTACGCGTTACGGGGTTTTGAAAAAGTGACCCTTTACTTTTGCTGCACAGTGGGACCGCCCGTCAGAAGTCTTTACAGAGCTCTGCCTCAGATGGAGTGAAAGTCGACAGCTGTTTCGTTTGAGGAATTCGTAAGAAAGTAACCAGGAAACGAACTAATCTAGGGGGCTGGAGATCTACATCTAGATCTACATCTTCATAGATAATCCGCGAGCCACCGTACGACGCTTGGCGGAGGGTACTCTGTACCACTATTTGTCATTTCCCCTCCAGTTCCACTCCCGAAGGAGCGAGGGGAAACAACTGTGCGCTTCCTTACGAGCCCTAATTTCTCATGTCTTATCTTCGTGGTTTTTACGCGCAATGTATGTTGCCGGCAGTAGAATCGTTCGGCACTCAGTTTCAAATGTCTGTCTCTAAATTTTCTGAATAATTTTTTTCGAAAAGAACTCTAGCTTGTATTATAAACTTACCGAATTCCGTTCGATGATATTTCGTGCACACGACATAAAGTTAGTTGACGAGAGTCACCAGTCCAAGAACGCTCGACTACTAGTTCATTTTGGCTGTAGCTGCAACGAATTTTGAATTGTCACAAGACTTTAGTAACTCGGGAAATGATATAGTCTCTGAATTCTCAACGCGTACAGTAGACTACATTAGAAACTATACGTTTCATAAGAGTAAATGTTGTTAATGCGACTCAAAGTTTGTTGATCTGAGATCCCAACCAAGATCCCTTGGTTATTAGTTAATTATGGTAGCACAGTTCCAATCAGCTTTGCAGCTTCATGCGAACCGCTCTTGTAGTTAAGTTCCGTTAGCGCTGAAATATTAAACCATATATGACCCTATTTCATTTTTCTAGTTCTTCAGTTAGTATTCCCAAGAGGTATCAGCACTAACTGATCGTAATGTTGATACAGAAAACTGCTTAAGCATCTCAGGGAGGACAGTAACATGTCGTTACAGCAGACCGAGGCCACTTAGGATAAAGGCTGCAATGGCCGGAAAGTGGGCAGACGAGCATATGGGCAGCAATCAGACAGGTCGTACGTGAAGAGTCTGCAAGCAGTAAAGCGCTTTTAACCCAAGAGTTTCAGATCTCCATAAGAGAATTATTGTTCGAGTTGGCCCTCTGCAGCCTCGTCCAATGTTTGCAGTACCGCTACGTAAGTGTCTATTTATAATAAGCCATCCAAAAGTTCCACCACTGGCCATTAAAATTGCTACACCACAAAGATGACGTGATACAGACGAGAAATTTAACCGACAGGCAGAAGATGCCGTGATACGCAAATGAATAGATTTTCAGAGCACTCACACAAGGTTGGCGCCCGTGGCGACACCTACAACATGCTGACATGAGGAGAGTTTCCAACCGATTTCTCATACACAAACAGCAGTTGACCGGCGTTGCCTGGTGAAACGTTCTCGTGATGCCTCGTGTAAGGAGGATAAATGCGTACCATTACGTTTCCGACTTCGTAACGGTCGGATATAAGCCTATAGCGATTGCGGTTTATCGTATCGCGACATTGCTGCTCGCGTTGGTCGAGATCCAATGACTGTTAGCAAAATATGGAATCGGTGGGTTCAGGAGGGTAATACGGAACGCCTTGCTGGATCCCAACGGCCTCGTATCACTAGCAGTCCAGATGACAGGCATCTTATCCTCATGGCTGTTACGGATCGTGCAGCCACATCTCGATCCCTGAGTCAACAGACGGGGACGTTTGCAAGACAACAAACATCTGACGAACAGTTCGACGACGTTTGCAGCACCATGGACTATCAGCTCGGATACCATGGCTGTGATTACCATTGACGCTGCATCACAGACAAGAGCGCCTGCGATGGTGTACTCAACGACGAACCTGGGTGCAAGAATGGCAAAACGTCATTTTTTCTGATGAATCCAGGTTCTGTTTACAGCATCATGATGGTCGCATTCGTGTTTGGAGACATTGCGGTGAACGCACATTGGAAGCGTGTATTCGTCATCGCCACACTGGCGTATCACCCGGCGTGATGGTATGGGGTGCCACTGGTTACACGTCTCGGTCACCTCTTATTCGCATTGACGGCACTTTGAACAGTGGACGTTACATTTCAGATGTGTTACGACCCGTGGCTCTACCCTTCATTCGATCCCAGCGAAACCCTACATTTCAGCAGGATGATGCACGACCGCATTTTGGAAGTCCTGTACGGGCCTTTCTGGATACAGAAAATGTTCGACTGCTGTCCTAGCTAGCACATTCTGAAGACCTCTCACCAATTGGAAACGTCTGGTCAATGGTGGCCGAGCAGCTGACTTGTCACAATACGCCAGTCACTACTCTTGATAAACTGTGGTATCGTGTTGTTGCTGCATGGGCAGCTGTACCTGTACACGTTATCCAAGCTCTGTTTGACTCAATTCCCAGGCGTATCAAGGCCGTTATTACGGCCAGAGGTGGTCGTTCTGGGTACTGGTTATTCAGGATCTATGCACCCAAATTGCGTGGAAATGTAGTCACATTTCCGTTCTAGTATAATATATTTGCTCAATGAATACCCGTTTATCATCTGCATTTCGTCTTGGTGTAGCATGGTTTCATTTGTTGTTCGAAATGAGGAGTGGAAAGTAAAGCTGACTTACTAGAATATTAAAGTGTTGGAGCACATCGTGTGGTCCAATGCCGTAAAATCACATTCCCACACCATGAGCATATTTCGAGAATTTAACCTATCCAGATCATACACAGTGGAAAACTCGGTTGAATTCCGTTCCCTCCGAGAGGGAGTTAAAATTCCGTGCCACCAGAGTCTCACGAAAGCTCCTTTTAGTTTTGGAGCTGCCAATACAGTAATGCGAATAGAGGGAGCGTCTACTATTGTGAAAGTAGTGGTGTTCAGCTCTACTGACATTACAGACAGCCACAGTACGTGGCATGGATAGCGAAAAACAGAGCATTCTTACCTTTATTTCTTATACGGAATTCTGTCATGGGGAAGTTAATGATTGTAATCTGGCTTCACCTTTAATACAGGTACAGAGAGAGGTGGAAGAGAGACTTAGATGATTGATGCGTAGACTGGAGGATGAACATTCAAGTACCCGAAACTGCAGTTGATGAAACCAGCGCAAGATCGTGTCTACAGTTAGATGTACATCCAAAGCTGCATCTACATCTATATGGACATTGTAAACCACGGTAAAGTGCTTGGAAGATGTTTTCAGATGGCTCTGAACGCTATGGGACTTAACTGCTATGGTCATCAGTCCCCTAGAACTTAGAACTACGTAAACCTAACTAACATAAGGACAGCACACACATTCATGCCCGTGGCAGGATTCGAACCTGCGACCGTAGCGGTCACGCGGTTCCAGACTGTAGCGCCTAGAACCTCAAGGCCACTCCGGCCGGCAGGCAGAGGTTTTCTTCGTATATGCGCAATGTATTTGTACCATATGTTAGCGTTTGTTCTCGGTCCATTCGCGTCTGGAGTCCGGGAAGAATGACTGCCTAAACGCCTCTGTGTTCGCCATAATTTATTGCGTCTTGTCTTGGTCCCCACAGGAGCGATACATAAGTGAATGTTGCGTATTCCTAGGTTCTTAATGCTGGTTCCTCGAACTTCCCATTTTCCAAAAATTTTTGAGGTATTTTTAAGATTATTTTGGATAATTTTTGCAAATTTCTTCACAGTAACAAACTTTAACTGTATGATGAAAACTGCGTTCCAGGTACTAGAATGGTTTATAAAAAAAATTTTGTTCAGTAACAAACATCGACACTCGGACAAGTAGAAAAGCACAAAATAACGGCTTTAGAGATGTGATGCTACCGCAGAACGCACAGTATTTCCTGGGCAGACACGTTATCAAATAAAAGGGTCCTCGGTAGAGTGGACGAAAAGAACCCTTGTCTCCCGACGACTAGAATATATTAACCAGATCATGGAGAATAACAGATGCACCACCCATAACGCTCTCTACAGGACTGTCGAAGGCAAAAATGCATGCCGAACTGCTGCTGAACAACCTGACGGTTAAGAATCTACATCTACATCTGTGTGTTTCGAACAGCGCTGGCGAAAACCGGGAACTTAAATTTTCTGCGCAAGCTCTGATTTCCCTCGTTTTTTGATAATGGTCATTTCCCCATATTGAAGTGCTTGCAAACAAAAACATTTCGCATTTGGAGGAAAATATTGGTGATTAAAATTTCGCAGGAAGAATTTGGTCCAACGAAGGATCACCTTAGTTTCAATTTAGCATACTTCTTAGTTACTTCTGAAATAGTTGAAACATCACCTTAGAAAAATTAATGAATTAATGTGCTGATAAACCTCTTACATTATTTGATTTTCAAACAGCTGAGCAGAACTGAACGTACTCAGACATTTCGCTCTTTACCTATTCTGATCAACACTAAACTGACACGCAATATTTTTAGCGCAACGCAATCTGACTTTTAATAATCCCTACAAAAAAAAAGGCTCTGACTAACAATAATCTATACCTTTCACAAATCACTTACCTCACAAAAATCTTCGTTACTCAAACTACTGCAATACAGCGAGCGCCACTACTGCCAGCTAAATAAAAGATTCTAACTACTGAAGGGTTTAACTATAGATAGGCATAGTTGCAAATGAAAGATTTTGATAGAGAACAAACAATGTATTTACCTTAATAGTGTTCAAAAGTCATAATATATATAGCAGTTCATGACATCCAGTCTTACAAATTTACTGTCTCTGATGGACACACGTCCAATTCATCCGCTTTCAAAACTCCGCCACTGCTGGCGGCTCACCTCCAACTGCGCAACGCTACGCGCTGTTAACATCCAGCTGCCCAACACTACAAGAGGAAACAACAACGCAAACCAGCCAAAGACTGCACACAGCACAGCCAGTGATTTTCATACAGAGCGCGACATGGCGTGACCAATAAAAAACCTAAACAGCCTACTTACATAGTGTTCTAATCTGTTTTGTGTACCGTGGGGGATCAGTATCTTACCTTGTAAATTTATTTAGTGTATATCTCTCAGTTGCCGTCTCTACTATTTCTCTGACTGCAAACCACGTCTGATCTACGGTTATATTATCACGTTGAAAGAAGTTGAGAGTGTCTAGCGAAGGTGTCAAGCGAAATATATGATGAAAATTGCAGTCTAGGCAGTATTGGCACTCGCTGTATTGCAGTAGTTTGAGTAACGAAGATTTTTGTGAGGTAAGTGATTTGTGAAAGGTATAGATTACTGTAAATCAGAGCCATTCTTTTGTAGGGATTATTAAAAGTCAGATTTCGTTGCGCTAAAAATATTGCTTGTCAGTTTACTGTTGATCAGAATAGATAAAGAGCGAAATGTCTGAGTACGTTCAGTTCTGCTCAGCTGTTTGAAAATCAAATAATGTAAGAGGTTTATCAGCACATTAATTCATTATTTTTTCTAAGGGGATGTTTCAACTATTCCAGAAGTAACCAAGAAGTACGCTAAATTTAAAAGAACTCAAAATACCCAAGACTGGCGAAGTTTTGAAGAAGCTCGAAACTTTTTTAATTAAATTTTTAGACACTAAGGAACATGGCCACTCGGAGAAGGAGAAAAACACAAAAGAACAGCCTTCGAGATGTGATGCTAACGCAGAATGTTGAAGATTTCTTGGGTAGACATAATATGAAAAGAGGATATACTTCACAGAGTGGACGAAGAGAAGCATTGTTTCCTGATGCCTGTGCAGGGGAAGGAACAGGCCGATCAGGCTTCCAAGGAGACCTATAGAGAACAGGATGTTGCACAGTGTCCTATTTCCCTGTAGGCTGTCGTTTCTGCACTACACAAAAAGTTCATGCAGTTATGGGACGAGGAATGGCTAGCGGTAGCGGACAATAAGCTGCGGCTGGTGAAGTCAGCTATCCAACGGTGGCGTTCCTCCTGTCAATTGCTCAGAAGGGATAAAGTTAACCTCACACGTCTTCGCAATGGGCTCTGCCCTGTTACACATGGCTTTTTGCAACGGCGTAAGAATCCCCCATTTTGTGATGCTTGTAGCGTGCATATCTACTTACGCCATATTGTAACAGAGTGAAAATATTGGCGGGGATCTGTCCTGTATTTTAGCAGATGATGAGACGGGTATGACTAAGGTTTTAAAGTTACTTGACGTATCTGGACTCCGACTTAAACTTTTAGATTGGAGGTTTAAGTGTGTTCCAGAATGGCTGGCTCCTCCACTTTTGTTCTTGTGGTCAACGAGTCACATCCATCTGTTATATTATTTTAGCTCCTGATTTCACTTTCTTCCTGTGTAGTTAGTGTTTTAATATTGACAGGATACCTCGTTCTGTGCTTCTGTGTTGGTTGTTGTTGTTGTCTTCAGTCCTGATACTGGTTTTATACAGCTCTCCATGCTACTCTATCCTGTGCAAGCTTCATCTCCCAGTACCTACTGCAACCCATATCATTCTGAATCTGCTTACTGTATTCATCTCTTGGTCTCCCTCTACGATTTTTACCCTCCACACTGCCCTCCAATACTAAATTGGTGATCCCTTAATGCCTCAGGACGTGTCCTACCAACCGATCCCTTCTTCTGGTCAAGTTGTGTCACAAACTTCTCTTCTCCCCAATCCTATTCAATACCTCCTCATTAGTTATGTGATCTATCCACCTAATCTTCAGCATTCTTCTGTAGCACCACATTTCGAAAGCTTCTATTCTCTTCTTGTCCAAACTATTTATCATCCATGTTTTACTTCCATACATGGCAACAGTACATACAAATACTTTCAGAAATGACTTCCTGACACTCAAATCTATACTCGATGTTAACAAATTTCTCTTCTTCAGAAACGCTTTCCTTGCCATTGCCAGTCTACATTTTATATCCTCTCTACTTCGACCATCATCAGTTATTTTGCTCCCCAAATAGCAAAACTCCTTTACTACTTTAAGAGTCTCATTTCCTAATTTAATTCCCTCAGCATCATCCGACTTAATTCGACTACATTCCATTATCCTCGTTTTGCTTTTGTTGATGTTCATCTTATATACCCGTCTCAAGACACTGTCCATTCCATTCAACTGTGTTGGTACAGACATAGTTTCCCACTTCCGTTAGGTTTATTTTCCGTGCTGTTTTATACTCCTGTTTAGGGTATTATACCAACACTCGTCTCCAACTGTTTTCACGCTGACGCTGAAGACCTTGCTGTCGTGTGCCCACACCAACATAACCATCCATCCATCCATCCATCCAGCATCCTATTAAACACAGAAAGGACACGTGGATCGGCCGTCTACTGAGACACGATGGTTGCTTTCATTTAAAGAAAAAAACCGTTGAAGGAATGGAAAGGGGATGAACATAGGAGGCATGCAGAGACTAGAATGCGTCAACCATATAATGGACTAAATAAAATTTTTCTGCGTTTGAGACCGCATTGTCAATATGTTTCGGTCACTATTGCAAATGACCTTTTCAGGGTGTTTGCTGCTGATTAAGAAAATTTTGTTTCTTATATACCTGCAGACGTGGCTCTTATTTAATTATGATAGGCTATTAAGGATGAAGGGGAGCGATGTTAGGAGTTGAAACGTCCCTTTAGAAAAATTATGAATGACGGTGCTGGAAAAACTCTTACGTTATTTTATGCAGAAACAGCTGAGTAATACACAACGTACTCAGACAGTTCTATCTTTACTTATTCTGATCATCACTAAACTGACACACAATATTTTTGGCGCAACGCAGTCTGACTTTCAACAATCCCTCAAAAAGAATGGCCGTGACTAACAACAATAACTTATACCTTTCATGAATCACTTACCTCACAAAAATCTTCATTACTCGAACAACTGCAATACAACGAGCGCCAATACTGCCAGCAAAATAAAAGGTTCTAACTACTGAATGCACTGATAGGCATAGTTAACAAATGAAAGATTTTGAGAGAAAAAACAGCATGTAGTTTGGTAAATTTTATTGATTGTGACAATTACCGGGGAAGACTACGTTTTAAAGAGGGTCGTTCAATGAGTAATGCCCCACATCTCTTTTTTTAAAAAAGCCATTAATATACATAGACAAACGTCGTTGTTGGTGCTTCACATTTTGATGTTTTTTTTTCTGTGCGCCGGTGAAATTTCGAACCGTTCTGGCAGATGGCAGAGCCGTAGTACAGAACAAAATGGAGTCTAGATACGACAGACGTTACAAGCAGCGAGCTGTTATTGTATACTTATGTGCAGAGAAAGAAACCGTGCTAAACACCCATAAACGTTTGTGTGCGGTATGTGACGATGCTGCAGTTGATAGCACAGTTGGGCGATGGGTAAAGAAATTTACAGCCTCAGGAAATGCAGAAACAGAGCTCCGTGATCAGCCACGTTCGGTATGTTCTGTCACAGCCACTGCTCCACACATGCTGAATCGTGCGGATGTCATTATTCGTGCCGACCGGCACATCACAACTACACAATTGGCTCTACACTTGGAGATCAGCATTGGATGCGCGTCTGCAATGATCGAGACTCTCGGATATTCAAAGAGGTGCTCACGATGGGTTCCACGAACTCTCACAGCGGGCCACAAGATTTTTAAAAAAGGCCATTTCGTCTGAATTTTGAGAACATTTTGAGACCGACGGGGAGGCTTTTCTGTCACGGATCGTTGCGGTGAGCGAAAGCTGGGTGCACCAGAAACGAAAAGGCAGTCCATTGAGCGGCACAATCCTCATTCACCACAAAAGAAGAAATTCAAGACAACACCCTCCGCCAGAAAGGTCATGGACACAAGCTTCTGGGACTGTAATGGCGTCATTCTCGTGGATGTGATGCAAAGAGGGTCAACCATGAATTCAGAGTCATACGTGAAGACTCTGAGTAGACTCAATAACCGTTTCCGACATGTTCGATCGGACAATAATCCAGCGGAAATCTTGCTCCAACACGACAATGCATGGCCATGCCCACATCAGAGAATCCGGAAACAGATCGCCAAATTGGGTTGGACATCATTACCTCACCACCCTACAGTCCAAACCTGTCAACCGCGGACTTCCATCACTTTGGGCCGCTTAAAGATTCTCTACGGGGAACACACTTTGGAGATGATGAGAGTGTCAGTGAAGCAGTGAAAACATGGCTACGCCTACAGGACAAGAGCTTTTACCAGCAAGGAAAACATGCTCTGCCACAATGTTGACGCATGGCCATAGAATGTGATGCAGACTACGTAGAAAAATAGGACTTGAACAAGACATGTTGATGTATATTGTCACCAAATTCACACACTTAACAATAAATATGTTCCAAGAAAAAAAATGTGAGTCATTACTTACTGAACGACCCTCGTAGATACACTACTGGCCATTAAAATTGATACACCACGAAGAAGACGGGCTACAGACGTGAAATTTAACCGACTGAAAGAAGATGGTGTGATATGCAAATGATTAGCTTTGCAGAACATTCACATAAGGTTGGCGTCGGTGGCGACACCTACGACGTGCAGATATAAGGAACGTTTCCGACCGATTTCTCATACACAAACAGCAGTTGACCGGCGTTGCCTGGTGAAACGTTGTTGTCATGCCTCGTGTAAGGCGGAGAAATGCATACCATCACGTTTCCGACTTTGATAAAGGTCGGATTGTAGCCTATCGCGATTGCGGTTTATAGTATCGCGACATTACTGCTCGCATTGGTCGAAATCCAATGACTGTTAGCAAAATATGGAAGCGGTGGGTTCAGGAGGGTAATACCGAACGCCGTCACAACGGTCTCTTATCACTAGCAGTCGAGATGACAGGCATCCTACCCCCATGGTTGTAACGGATCGTGCAGCCACGTCTCAATGTCTGAGTCAACAGACGGGGACGTTTTCAAGACAAATACCATCTGTACGAACACTTCGACGACGTTTTCAGCAGCATGGAGTATCAGCTCGGAGACCGTGGCTGCGGTTACCCTCGACGCATCACAGACAGGAGCACCTGCGATGGCGTACTCAACTAGGAACCTGGGTGCAAGAATGGCAAAACGTCATTTTTTCGGATGAATCCAGGTTCTGTTTACAGCATCATGATGGTCGCATCCGTGTTTGACGACATCGCAGTGAACGCACATCGGAAGCGTGTACTTGTCATCGCCATACTGGCGTATCACCCGGCTTGATAGTATGGGATGCCATTGGTTACACGTCTCGTCACCTCTTGTTCACATACATTGCACTTGAAAAAGTGGACGTTACATTTCAGATGTGTTACGACCCTTGGCTCTACCCTTCATTCGATCCATGCGAAACCCTACATTTCAGAAGGGTAATGCACGACCGCCTGTATGGGCCTTTCTGGATGCAGAAAATGTTCGACTGCTGCCCTGGCCAGCACATTCTCCAGATCTCTTACCAATTGAAAACGTTTGGTCAATGGTGGCCGAGCAACTGGCTCGCCACAATACGCCAATCACTACTCTTGATGAACTGAGGTATCGTGTTGAAGCTGCATGGGCAGTTATAGCTACACACGCCATCCAAGCTCTGCTTGACGCAATGCCGAGGCGTATCAAGGACGTTATTACGGCCAAAGGTGGCTGTTCAGTGTACTGATTTCTCAGGATCTATGCACCCAAATTGCGTGAAAATGTAATCACATGTCAGTTCTAGTATAATACATCTGTCCAATGAATTCCCGTTTATCATCTGCATTTCTTCTTGGTGTAGGAATTTTAATGGCCAGTAGTGTATAATGGAGGATGTCAACCGCGCCAACTATACCGGTCTCAAGAGGAAGGCCGATGTCAAATGAATGGAGAGGCGACGCTAAGCATCCTGGGTGTTGAAGACCTAAGAAGATCCCTGTGTCACCGACATCCAGCGAGGTGAGCGTAAGATGTACACGCTGGCACATCACGCTCAGCTATCGGAATAGGCGACTTAAGCGAGAAAGCGTGTGGCGTGAAACGGGTTCGGCGCCGCCTGATCCTCGGAGTGAGACCTGCGGCGGGAGTCGCGTGCGTCCCCCGCGGCAGGGCTCGGCGGCTACAAGGCAGCGCGGGCAGGTAGCGGCGGCCGCGGCGCGCGTGGTGACCCGTGTTCCGCTCTGCTCCTCTGCGGGCCGCCGCTGCAGCCGGCGGAGCCGCATAAATCAGCGGCGGTCGTGCGGGGTGGCGCGTCGTGCGATCGTGACCCTCGGCAACCGGAGGCGCAGGCGGCGGAGGCAGCCGCCGGACGCCCCCGCACTAAATCAGCTCGAGGCCTCCCTGCCGACACCCCGTCCTCCGGACGAGTCCTCGGCAGGAGAACCGACCGACGCCGCCTCCTGCATTCGTCCCCGCCGTCACGTCCTAAGTGTACATCAGAGCACGAAAGTGAGTGCCTGTGCTCTGATAGTGAAGACGTCAGTCCACACTGGAGAGGGAAACGTAGGGACGAAACTAACTTTCTCAATATGTGTCACTGCCAAGAACCATACAGGGTAACAAAAAAGTTAAAATGTGTGTATGTGGTGTTATAACACTGCTGTCCGCTACTGCTATAACATAACCTTAAAGGTGGACGCAGTTCGTACAATGAAATTATTTTTATATATACTAAGATGGTATCTGTCCGAAAGAACAGATACCATCGGTGACCATGCAGCTCGTTAGAATGAAATTACAACGAAATGAACACCCTTAGATGCTTACAGGCGTTGACATACGTCAACGGGGACAGATGAAAATGTGTGCCCCGACCGGGACTCGAACCCGGGATCTCCAGCTTACATGGCAGACGCTCTATCCATCTTTCTTTTTTAAATCTCATTTTGTTCGCTTTTGTTCGTTGCATCTGCTCGGGGCGGACGTCGTAAGACATCCATTGAAGTTCGTTGTTTTGTTACAGAGAGAACGTAACCCTCTGACCGAATACGCTGGCTTACCGTGTCGGCATCCATCTGAGCCACAGAGGATAGCGTGACTGCAGGGATTTATGTCTGGCACGCCTCCTGCGAAACCCACATTCTCAACGTATTGTCCCGCACTACATTCGTAGTGTCCCCGCCCATTATACATATATATTGTTAAGGCTCACCGGCCACATGAGGATCTGCTTCTTCTGTGCGAATACACAAACAGTGCCCGAACTCTTACGGGAATCGGCAACGCGCCGCGAGTAATTAGTATAATGGGCGGGGGCACTACGAATGTAGTGCGGGACAATACTTTGAGAATGTGGGTTTCACGGGAGGCGTGTCATAGATAAATCCCTGCATCACACTATCCTCTATGTTATCAGTGGCTCAGTTGGATGCAGCGTTTGCCATGTAAGCAGGAAATCCTGGGTTCGAGTCCCGGTCGGGGCACACGTTTTCATCTGTCCCCGTTGACGTATGTCAAAGCCTGTAAGCAGCTAAGGGTGTTCATTTCATTGAAATTACTTTTATTCAGGCACTTATGGTGTAGAGCAACAGAGCAGTGTTACGCTCTGAGAGAAATTTAGTTATGCTGACCGTATTGTACTTAACAGGGATGGCTTATCGGAAGTGAAAGTCAAAATTAAGTAAATATTTATACTGTAATAAACAATGTTTTACCTATTTATACTGTTCAAAGAATAAACAAAACTGGCGCCAGCATAATTCGGCAAGAGAATGAGTAACTTTCTTATTCAAGAACTGAAAATAAGTATGAGTAACTTTAACGGACAAGCACAACCTATACTTTGCCGCACGCGAGTGCAAAGAACTCTGGCACCTGAATACAGTATGTCCACGTTAAGGTTGGAGCTACCAGATCAGAACAAACTATTTGTATAAATATAACAGATAACAAAACACACTATTACCTGGAGGACTTCGTCAAACTGAATGGTCTCAATAATGTTACTATTAATATTCACTGCAGGATCGTAAATTGGGCATAGACTCAATATTACTTTTCAAACATACTCCTTTCTGATATGAAATATGAATATGGTTCACAGCAAAACTAGTTATTGTCCATAGATTAAGTCTCTCAATACTAAACACTTTTCTGCTTAGAGTGAAAATTAAATGGAGTTCACTAAGAGGTTACTTCTCACTGAATTTTGAATAAAAAAATTTATGTTTTCATAGATAGTGGTGTTTCTATCAATTGTTATTTATCATGAGCATAAAGGATAAACTGTGGATCCTATTACGCTATTAATATGCACTTTCAATACAGAAGAGGAACCCAATATTGTACAGAATTTGACTTGAATAGCAAGAGTAATTAAAACTTTGTGTAGTTAATTAACTTGCTACATTTCAACTACTTTCAATGGAGGGAGGCCCTTAATTTTGGCCACTGTAGCAGAGCAAACTAAACACACTTTCAGAACACTAGAGAAACAAGTACTTAACAAGCATGAACATATAACTCTCAACACCTGCAGTTCTCAACTCTTACTTCAGTGAAACACAAATTTGAGATATTTGTAAGATCCTTTCAACAAACAATATTAAATTTAGCACACTCTATTGCCATATTAATTTTAATATGCTTTCAATAAAGAACACTCGGCAATCACTTTAGTTCAAACGAAGAGGAACCTGAGAGGTGTTATGATAAGGAAAAAATCAAGGTAGGTACATAAATTCATTTATAAATTCAGTTATATTTGGGTACACTATAACATCCTATGAGCTGATCCTTCACTGTACATTACTGTAGTGTTCCATTACAGTGACTGTGTAATGTGGTGGTGATTGCATGTCGGTAGGTGATTTGCAGGTAGAATTGATGGACTCTGTCATTTCTTGGTGGCGATGATAGATACCAATTTCAGAATAGTACCTGCTCTTTATCCATGAATCCAAGGCATTAGAAAGAATCAGGACAAGTCTCTCTCGGAACCAGCACATTACAAAACTTTTACATGAGTAGTTGATTGTTTGGTAGCTCATCCCCGACTGACCGTTGGCTCTACCTTTTCTTCCTATGCCAACCACAATTTGCGCGCGCTACTCAGTTCCGTTCCCGAGGGGAATCACAACACCTTTCACATATGAAATAGTTAAGAACGCTAAGTGTAGGTCAGCAGTTTACATAACAGCAACCAAACATATTAAATAAAACAGAACATTTGCACATATTGACATTTCTACAAAATTACGATTATATTTATTAAGATTTGTTCCCTCCAAATGAGGCAAAGAATTCAGATGATAGATACACTACATTGCATAAAATCAAACCATGACATCTACGTTTTTACACAGAAATGAGTAAACACTCATGGTATCGATTCAACACAACAACATTTACAGTATGAAACGTCCCCTTTGAACAATTATACAAGACTGTGCTTAAACTGACGCACAATATTTTTTTAGTGCAACGCAATCTGACTTTTAAAAATCCTTACGAAAGAATGGCCCTGACTAACATTAACCTATACCTTTCACAAATCACTTACCTCACCAAAAATCTTCGTTACTCCAACTACTGCAATACAGCGAGCGCCACTACTGCCAAAAAAAATGGTTCAAATGGCTCTGAGCACTATGGGACTCAACTGCTGTGGTCATTAGTCCCCTAGAACTTAGAACTACGTAAACCTAACTAACTTAAGGATATCACACACATCCATGCCTGAGGCAGGCTTCGAACCTGCTGTAGCGCCTAGAACCGCTCGGCCACTTCGGCCGGCACCTAGGAGTCAGTCAGTGACGCTGTTTCTGAATGATTCACTGTTATTTTAATAATGTGAAACACCCCCTTAGAAAAATTCATGAATTACTGTGCTGGTAAACCCCTTGCGTTATTTGATTTTCAAACAGCTAAGCAGAACTGAACGTATTCAGACATTTCTCTCTTTACTTATTCTGATCAACACTACACTGACACAATATTTTTAGCGCAACGCAGTCTGACTTTCAATAATCCCTACAAAAGAATGGCCCGGACTAACAATAACCTGTACCTTTCATGAATCACTTACCTCAAAAAAATCTTCATTATTCGAACTAATGCAATACAGCGAGCGCCAATGCTGCCAGCTAAATAAAAGATTCTAACTACTGAAGGCACTAACTACTGATAGACACAGTAATAAAAAGAAAGATTTTGATACGAGAAAAATGTATTTACCTTAATAATGTTAAAAAGTCATCATATACATATCAGTTCATGATATCCAGTATTACAAATTAACTCTTTCTGATGTACACACATCCAGATCGTCCACTCTCAAAATTCTCCCATCTCTGTCCCCACATCCACCACTGCTGGCGACTCACCTCCAACTGCGCAACGCTACGCGCTGCTCACATCCAACTGCTCAACACTACAATAGCAAATATTGCAACAATGCAAACCAGCCGCAGACTGCACACAGTGCAGTCAGTGATTTTCGTACACAGCGATACGTGGCGTTACAAACATAAAAACCTAAACAGCCTACTTACAAATATTGTGTGCTCTCCTTGGTTGTGCCCCCACTTTCACTAATTGCAGCCTTCCGGAGTTCCAGTGTTACATACAGCAGTAAATGAGCCACTGGAAGAAAACTGCGCCAGGGACACTTGCTCTCACGTTTTTGACTGTGGTGTTTGATATTGTAGCCAACTTTTGACGATGACATTGTTACATGTATGAATTATTGAACTGTTGGATTCTAGTCCAAATATGACCATTCTGATCGTTGTACTCTTGAATACATACGAAAATGCCTCCACAGGCAGAATTAAATATTAATGAAAACAAAAGATCTCCAGTGAGCCAAAATATTATCATTCAATCACTTTTAGCTGTTTAGTTTCAAACCTTATTTTATTTGGCAACCAATTTCAAAGGTTTACTACGCTATCTTTAGGGTCCTGACCATCGTGTTGGAAGATTCTATCACGATAGTGATTAAAACAGGGTCCATCAATACTGGTATCAGTAGATTTTTGCTATAGCGATCACTTCAACCATCACCTGCCGACTGTTACATCTACCCCGCAAGTCACCGTACGGTGCGTGGTGGAGGATACCACGTACCACTACAAGTCCTTTCCGCTCCTGTTCCACTTACAAATAGATCGAGGGAGAAAAGACTGTCTGTGCGCCTCTGTGTAAACCCTAATTTTTCGTATCTTATCTTCGTGGTCATCAGACGCAGTGTAAGCTGGTGGCAGTAGAAGCGTTCGGCAGTCAGTTTCAAATGCCGATAAGATCGATGCCATCTACAGGAAAATTAAAGAGGCCATCGGAGGAAAGAGAACGGCCTGTATGAATATCAAGAGCTCAGATGGAATACCAGTCCTAAGCAAAGAAGGGAATCAGACAAATCAAAGGTGTTTATTGATGGTCTGTACAACAAAGATGTACTTCAGATCAATATTATTGAATTGGTGAAGGACGTAGATGAGGATGAAATGGGAGATATGATACTGTGTGAAGAATATGACAGAGTACTGAAAGGCTTAAGTTGGAATCAGGGATCGGGAAGAGACAACATTCCGCGATGGAACTGCTGATAGCCTTGGGAGAGACAACCATGAAAAACTATAGTGTGCGGCGATCAAGATGTATGAAACAGATAAAATACCCTCATATACTTCAAGAAGAATATAAAAATATCAAAATATCAATTCCAAAGAAAGAAGGTGCCGACAGGTGTCAAAATTACCCCACTATCAGTTTAATAAGTCACTGTTGCAAAATACTAGCACGAATTCTTTACACACGAATGGAAAAACCGGTAGAAGCTGACATCGGTGAAAATCAGTTTGGATTCTAGAGTAATGTTGGAACATGCGAGGCAAAACTAAACTTACGACTCCTCACAGAAGACAGGTTAAGGAAAGTAAAGCCTACGTTTATAGCATTTGTGGACTTAGAGAAGGCTTTTTATAATGTTAACTGGAACACGCTCGTCCAAATTCTGAAGGTGGCAGGGGTAAAATACAAAGAGCGAAAGGCTGTTTACAATATGTACCGAGACCAGAAGGTAGTTATAAGAGTTGAGGGGCAGGAAAGGGACGCAATGGTTGACAAGCGAGTGAGGAAGTGTTTTACCGTGTTATTCCATCTATATACTGAGCCAGCAGTTGGCGATGACATTGCAATGCTGTGAGAGACACCAAAGTACCTGGAAGAGCAGTTGAACGGAAGGCCATTGTCTTGAAAGAAGGATGTAAGACGAATATCAAGAAAAGTGAATCGAGGACAATAGAATTTAGTGGAATTTAATCAGCTGATGCTGAAGGAATCAGATTAGAAAATGCGGCACTCAAAATAGCAGATGTGATTTGCTATTTAGGAAGCAAAATAACGGATGTAGGTCGAAGTAGAGGTGATATAAAGTATAGACTGACGACGGCAAGAAAAGCGTTTTTAAAGAAAAGAAATTTGTTAACATAGAGTATAGATTTTATTATCAGGAAGCCTTTTCCGAAAAGTTTTGTACGGCGTGTAACCATGTACGGAAGTGAAACACGGACGATAAACAGTTTAGACTAGAAGAGAGTAAAAGCTTTTGAAATTGGTGCTACATAAGAACGCTCAAGATTAGACGGGGAGATTATGTAACTAACGGGAAGGTACTGATCAGAATTGAGGAGAAGACGAATTTGTGGCACAACTTGACTAGAAGAACGGATTAGTTGGTATGACGCATTCTGAGGCATCAAGAGATCATCAGTATAGTACTGGAAGGAAGCGAAGAGGGTAAAAATCGTAGATGGAGACGAAGAGATGAATACAGTAGATTCAGAAGGATATAGGTTGCAGTAGTTACTCGGAGATGAAAAAAACTGCACAGGATAAAGTGGAATGGAGAGCTGCATCAAACCAGTCTTTGGACTGAAGACCACAACAACAGTTGCTATAATGACATCATGGTCGCTAATCCCCCTTTCCGGACTGACACTGTCGATGAGGTCGTGACTATTTGTAGCTACGAGGTCTAAAGTATTTCCATTGCATATGGGACGCCGAGCTAGCTGCTCAATACAGTTCTGAGAAAACACGCTCGAAAGTATTTTGCATGACCATCTGCCTATACCCTCCATACTACGGGTAGACCGAGTCGCTTCTGTGTGAGATGTTGCGAATTTCAAGTCAATTTATATTTTAACAATCTCAGAGAGTCACTTCGAAAATTAGCCTTGTAAAGTCATGAACAGTTTACTTCCAACACCCGCAACAGGTGTGACATAATACTTTCAATAATTCTACGCATTACCTTCAATAGTTCTACGTATTACCTTCAGTAGGTCTATTCTGTGCTAATCAATTTATGGCAATCACTCAATACTTGCGTGATTTATTCTCAATTTTCCCTCGACTCTCGTGTTAGAGTCATCATATTTGCGTGTCACAGCTGTGTAACGGAGGCAGGGGGAAATTGTCGTAGCGGTGTACTGCACCAGAAGCCGTTTCACGAACTCACCAACTCCGCCTATCGTAACAACAGTGGCATTCGGCCTCCACAGCAGTGGTGACGGAGCCTTTACAAAACTGTCGACGAGGAAACACAAAAAATGAATAGCTCTTGCGGCGTTTTTGGTGGGAAGTGTACGACCACCCAAAATGCAGCTCTGCTCACATGAACCGCTGGCAACATTTTGACACAGACAACGAGCTGCACACCAATCTAGAGAATTGGCGAAAAGCACAAACGGCTGCCTTCTACGACGAGGGTTTCGTATAGTTGGTATGACAAATGTCTACGTCGGAATGGCGGTTATTAAGAAAAGTAGCTGAAAGGTCTAGCTTTCTGTTGCAAATAAAACATTTTTTGATTTTAATGGTGGTTTCCATTTCGCGACCAATCGGACCTTACATTCCGAATAGTGCTCGTATATTATTGAAAGACATATACTAACGCACCTTTTTAGACGGCCTAAGGGCCTCTAGGTACGATCTGAGCTCTGAAAGAGAAGCTAAATGCACGACTCAGAGAAGAACACTGTTCATGTCAAGCCATATCTTTCACAGAATGACCAGTTGACACTGCAGCACCAGTGAAACGACAAACGTAGATGTCTTAAGAAGAAGTTATCCGAGACGGAAAGGCGCTAGGTCGGCATACAAACAAACATGGAGCCACTCGGAAGAAACTACAGAATCACAATGTGTAAAACAACTAACACTTATCACCTTGAAGCATTTTGTTTCAAGAACATCAGACCATTGTCTAAGGGATATTTCATGCCAAACGTTTCGTCTCCGAATACCTTGAATGTCTTCATTGTGTGAACGAAGACTCACAACAAACACTTCTCCTATTTATTATTGTTGCAAATCCAGATTCGAAACTAGTATTCTGATCATAAACAAATAATCCATAAATACAAATTTTCTAATAACGTTTCACTCAGTTTTTAGATTACAGCCTTTTCCCTTTGTATATTGCATGTATGTATCTATATATTAGATGTATTAAGAGTATATATACACTACAGGCCATTAAAATTGCTACAACACGAAGATTTGTGGTACAGACGCGAATTTAACCGACAGGAAGAAGATGATGTGATATGCAAATGATTAGCTCTTCAGAGAGTTCACACAAGGTTGGCGTCCGTGGCGACACCTACAACATGCTGACATGAGGAGAGTTTCCAACCGATTTCTCATACACAAACAGCAGTTGACCGGCGTTGCCTGGTGAAACGTTGTTATGATGTCTCGTGTAAGGAGGAGAAATGCGTACCATTACGTTTCCGACTTTGTAAAGGTCGGATATAAGCCTATAGCGATTGCGGTTTATCGTATCGCGACATTGCCGCTCTCGTTGGTCGAGATCCAATGACTATTAGCAGAATATGGAATCGGTGGGTTCAGGAGGGTAATACGGAACGCCGTGCTGGAGCCCAAGGGCCTCGTATCACTAGCAGTCAAGATGACAGGCATCATATCCGCATGGCTGTAACGGATCGTGCAGCCACGTCTCGATCCCTGAGTCAACAGATGGGGACGTTTACAAGACAACAACCATCTGCACGAACAGTTCGACGACGTTTGCAGCAGCATGGACTATCAGCTCGGAGACCGTGGCTGCGGTTACCCTTGACGCTGCATCTCAGACAGGGGCGCCTGGGATGGTGTACTCAACAACGAACCTGGGTGCACAAATGGGAAAACGTCATTTTTTCGGGTGAATCCAGGTTCTGTTTAAAGAATCATGATGGTCGCATCCGTGTTTGGCGACATCGCGGTGAACATACATTGGAAGCGTGTATTGGTCATCGCCATACTGGTGTATCACCCGGCGTGATGGAATGGGGTGCCATTGGTTACACATCTCGGTCACCTCTTGTTCACATTGACGGCACTTTGAACAGTGGACGTTACATTTCACATATGTTACGATCCGTGGCTCTACCCTTCATTCGATCCCAGCGAAACCCTACATTTCAGCAGGATAATGCACGACCTCATGTTGAGGGTCGTGTACGGGCCTCTCTCGATACAGAAAATGTTCGACTGCTGCCGTGGCCAGCACATTCCCCAGATCTCTCACCAACTGAAAACGTCTGGTCAACGGTGGCGAGCAACTGGCTCGTCACAATACGCCAGTCACGCTTGACGAACTGTGATATCGTGTTGAAGCTGAATGAGCAGCTGTACCTGTACACGCCATCCAAGCTCTGTTTGACTCAATGCCCAGGCGTATCAAGGCCGTTATTACGACCAGAGTGGTTGTTGTGGTACTGATTTCTTAGGATCTATGCACCCAAAGTGCGTAAAAATGTAATCATATGCAAGTTCTAGTATAATATATTTGTCCAATGAATACCCGTTTATCATCTGCATTTCTTCTTGGTGTGGCAATTTTAATGGCCAGTAGTGTAGTAAGGAATAAGGTGTCTAAAACAACCCCGCATTAGATTCAATGTTGTGTCAAAAGTTCAAAGCAGTTGGTCAAGAACTTACAGAGATTAATTAAACAAACCACAATTTACATAACTTGGTCTTGAAACTGTTCCATTGGTCTGTATTTGAAAAAAAAATGAGGTTTGAGTCCGCCTTGATGCAAAACACATTTAACACATTTGTCATTTATATTTTTACTCCCAGACTGGTTTCAGCGACAAATAACACCAATATCAGCGGTTTCTTTGATTCTAAAACATGCAGCAATAGCGTACTTATAAACATTGCAAAATATTATTTCATATGTCGTGTTTGGTTCCAAATATTGTTTTCTGTGAATAACTTCATAATACATCACAGTATGGGCTTTACGATTATTGTTGCTGTTTCCGACGTCTTTTCTGTGCCTTCTTGTCGCCGTTTTCCCCTGCAACAGTGTGAGTGGCTGTTAGTAAACAAATACAAAATAATAATCTTGTGTATGTCAGCGTTATAGAGGCTGGGATTGCGGTGATGTTGTGGACACAGCTTTGATGTGTAATAGTTGTTGCGTAGTTTATCGTGTACTCACATTCATTGGAGGACTTGCAGCTGCTTTTAGTCACAGAAATCATAACTTTCGCACCTTGTTCGTAATCCAAAAAGCTACACCATCTTGCTGTTCGCGTGTGACGCGAGAAATGTATCGCATATTGCGAGAAGGTTATGAAAATTATAGAGGGTGTTCTGACGACTTCTGCTCCTTATTTATGTATCTGTTGCGACAGGGGGTGTCTTCTTTTTGGTGTGTGTGTGTGTTTGTGTTTGTATGTGTGTGTGTGTGTGTGTGTGTGTGTGTGTGTGTGTGTGTGTGTGTGTGTGTGTGTGTGAGTGAGTGTGTGTGTGTATGTTTTTCTGTTCTGTGTCCTGTGTCAATTCTCTTAGAGCAGTAAAGAGTGTGTTGTTTCAATGTGTTGTGTTTTCGTTTATTGCGTTTTTCCTTCCACCATAGTCTTTTGTTTGTAATAACTTTCTTCTATTATTAGTTTATCAGGATGTGTAGATCACTTCCAATATAAGTGGCCTTGTGGTTTTTGTTCATTAGGTGTTCTGCGAAAGTGGAATGTGTGCTGTCACTCTTTCAAGCAATCATGTGCTCTGTGCACCTCGTTCGGAAATTTCTGCTTGTTTGTCCTACGTGTTGGACCTGACAGGAACTACATGTGATTCCGTATATTCCTTGTGGTTCAGGTTATTTATGGTGTCTGTTTCCTAATAGTTTTCAACAGCAATTTCTTTGATTACACTTACTTCGTGTGTTTAGTTTCCTGGTTGAAGAGGTGTTCTGTTTATCCTGTGGAGCAAGTATATGTGGTTCAAAAATGGCTCTGAGCACTATGGAGCTTCTGAGGTCAACATTCCCATAGAACTTAGAACTACTTAAACCTAACCATCCTAAGGACATCACACACATCCATGCCTGAGGCAGGATTGGAACCTGCAACCGTAGAGGTCGCGCGGTTTCAGACTGTAGCGCTTAGAACCGCTCGGCCACTCCGGCTGGTAAGCATATGTGGCTGGCATATTTATGCACTGTTGGGTGGTTGGATGAGCTATGGGTAACAATGCTTGTGGACGTGAGTTTTCTGTAGGTGCAAGATTAATGTTTATCATTGCTTCAAGTAACTATAAGATCCATAAAATCTAGTTTCTTGTTTTTTCTGTTTCTATTTGTTTCTATTATGAAGTGTTGATGTTACTGTGTAGCTCTTGTTTCTTATTCTTTGTTTCATCTGTGAGGCAGATTGTGTCATCTAGGTATTAGTACCAGGAAATTATTCGGTACCCTACTTGTTTTACAGTGTTGTTCAATATTGTGTTCTCTATATGATCCTAGAAAATGTTGGCTAACGTTCCACTGATGGGGGACTCCATGAGCAACGCCTGTTGCTTCAAGTAAAAGTTGTATTTGGAAGTGAAGTAATTTCGTTCTGTAATTCGCCTAAGAATAGGTGAGATTTCATTTATTTGTATATCTGAGAATTTCTTGCTTTTTAGCTGTAGATCTAAAATTTTTATAGTTTCTTCTGTGGGTACGTGTGCCTACATGGATGTAATGTCAAAAGATACCAGATTTGCTGTTGGACGGATTTTGATGTTCTTAATTTTCTCTGTAATACCTCCGGTGTTTCAGACGCTTCTTTTCTTTGTGTATGTATATGTTTTCTGTAGGAATGTGTGCATGTGTCTTCCTAGTAAGTAAGATGGAACTTTTCTGAAGTCCAGCACTGGCCTGACCAGTATAAGTGGTCTGTGAATCTTAGGAAGTTATGTTAAGAGTGGAGCTTTGGGATTCCCTTCCGTCGTTCTTTTTGGTTCAAATGGCTCTGAGCACTATGGGACTCAACTTCTAAGGTAATCAGTCCCCTAAAACTTAGAACTACTTAAACCTAGCTAACCTAAGGACATCACACACATCTATGCCCGAGGCAGGAACGAACCTGCGACCGTAGCGGTAGCGCGGTTCCATACTGTATCTCCCAGAACCGGTCGGCCACCCCAGCCGGCCGTTCTTTTAGTCTGGTTCTCTGAAGGTGTCTATGATGCTTGAGGCTTCTTTGGTATTTTTGTGCTGGGTCACTGATTATTTTGGTCATTTCAATCTTTTCCAGTAATTTTTCTATTTCCTCATTGTATTTCGTCTCCATTATTAAGCCCAGAGAGTCCCCATTGCCCGCCTTGGTGATGAATGCTATCTGTTGTTTAATTTTTTATGTAGATTGTTTATTAATTTCTATGAATTTCTCATCACATGTTTTTGTATTTGTATTTATGGATGGTTTGTTCTTTCTCATCATTTGTTTTATTTCCTCTGTCATTAGTTCTCTTGTTTGGCCTGAGTTGAAGCCTGACGTGTTAATATTTCATGTTGGCCTATGATGTACTCAGTTTCAGTAATATGTGTCATGTGGGTGTTCACCAAATCACCATCCCCTCAATACTGTGAGACATAATGGAAAGAATAGATCACCACACATAGTCGATAATGCGAAAGAAATGGCAGAAACAGAAACTAAATAAACTCGTGAAGAAAGCAGCTCTCAAAGACACACACACACACACACACACACACACATATATATATATATATATATATATATATATATATATATATATATATATATATATATATATATAATGAATCCCTGATTAAATTTACTGGCATAACACACACAAAACAAGAACAGCAGCTACTTGAGGTAGGCCCCAAGTACAATTTGAACACTCACGTGACACATAAGTGCACAGAAAATCTTATCATTACGTTTGTACTTATACAGAAAATGTAGATGATCCTAATAGCATATCTCCCAAAGTTTTTGACCGATTGCTTTGAAACTTTGACGTGACTTTCCACTGATATATGTAATACGTACATTTATATACATTTCATAAAAAAGAAACGTAGTTAAATAATCTAAAAAATCTGCGTATATACTTTAGATATCACATATTAAATAAATATTTACCTAAAAGCACTCCTGGATTAAAATTCAACGGCGTGTCAAAATTTCAAAACAATCGCTTAAGACTTTTCGGAGATGAACGATTTTGAACGAACAAACACCTACATTTTTATTTATAGAGATAATGTAGACTTTTCGGAACTTGCTAAGACTGTACTTTACAAATGATCTGATACTTGTATTACAGCTAGAAGCTCCAATGTTTTGATGCATTCCGCAACTAGCGGGCTGTAGCCTAGCTTACGTGGTCCCTGTAGGTACTCTTCAGTATCAGTTTGCCTTCTGACATACATCGATATCCACGTGTTGACGCAACATTGAATACTTCCACGTTGGCATGTTTTGTATCCTGTGGTGCACGTCTGGTTGTAGTGCAAGACATATGTACGTGGTCTGTTATCTGCCTTCGGAAAGTATTGTTGTTATGCCTTCATTACTATTTATTGTAACATGTACTTTATTTTGTTCTTCAGGACGATCTGATAATGGTCGAGTCGTCCGAAACTAGTCTTCGGTGAATAAATCAAACTTCCTACAATCTTAAGTCTTTTCCCTTACCAATTATTGTAATCACATCTGTTGTCAATTGGGGTATTAGTAAGGTAGTGGCGGCAGTGAGAAGAGTCGGCGTCGAGAACCTCTGGACGTTATCTTTTACCCACGAGTGACTGTATAGGAGGGCTGTGGTCCGAGTGGAGGAAGATTCCTGTGTGACAGATTCCCCTTGACGTCGGCCCCTGAGGAGAGGTTTCGACGATCGCAAGGGAGTGCCGGACCGCTGGCTATCGGCGGTCACCAGTGACGGCTCCCCCAAGAGTTCACATCTCGCGGAGGAAGGCGGGGGAGCAGAGCGGTTCGAGAGCCTCTGAGTGTTGTCTCGCGCCAGGAGCGCTGCCCGAACTGGCGATTCTTAGCACGGTTGAGGAAACAATATATCAGAGCGAGGAAAGAAGCAGTCTGCAGAATAGAGTGCGACTACTCACACTGCCGTGATTCTCTGCGAGGTCTGCAGGTGTGACGTTTCCTTTTTCACAGCAAAATTATTGCGCTGGTACATAAGTTCGCACGAACTAAAACATGGCTGACATCGAAATAATTGTCCAAAAAATAGAAAAGCAACTGAAATCTTTCAACAGAGGAAACTCCACTCGACCTGACGGGATACCAATTGGATTCTACACAGAGTACACGAAAGAACTTGCCCCCCTTCTAACAGCTGTGCACCGCAAGTCTATAGAGGAACAGAAGGTTCTAAATGATTGCAAAAGAGCACAGGTAGTCCCAGTTTTCAAGAAGGGACGTAGAGCAGATGCGCAAAACAATAGGCCTATACCTCTGACTTCGATCTGTTGTAGAATTTTAGAATATGTTTTTTGCTCATTTCTGGAAACCCAGAATCCTGTAGGAATCAACGTGGATTATGGAAACAGCGATCGTGTGAGACCCAACTCGCTTTTGTTCATGAGACCCAGAAAATATTAGATACAGGCTCCCAGGTAGATGCCATTTTCCTTGACTTCCGGAAGGCGTTCGATACAGGTCCGCACTGTCACCTGATAAACAAAGTAAGAGTCTACGGAATATCAGACCAGCTACATAGCTGCATTGAAGAGTTTTTAGCAAACAGAACACAGAATGTAGTTCTCAATGGAGACACGTGTACAGACGTTAAAGTAACCACTGGCGTGCCACAGTGGAGTGTTATGGGACCATTGATTTTCACAATATATATAAATGACCTAGTAGATAGTGTCGGAAGTTCCGTGCGGCTTTTCGCGGATGATGCTGTAGTATACAGAGAAGTTGCAGCATTAGAAAATTGCAGCGAAATGCAGGAAGATCTGCAGCGGATAGGCACTTGGTGCAGGGAGTGGCAACTGACCCTTGACATAGACAAATGTATTGTGAATATACAGAAAGAAGGATCCTTTATTGTATGATTATATGATAGCGGAACAAACACTAGTAGCAGTTACTTCTGTGAAATATCTGGGAGCATGCGTACGTAACGATTTGAAGTGGAATGATCATATAAAATTAACTGTTGGTAAGACGGGTGCCAGGTTCAGATTAATTGGGAGAGTCCTTAGAAAATGTAGTCCATCAACAAAGGAGATGGCTTACCAAACACTCGTTCGACCTATACTTGACTATTGCTCATCATTGTGGGATCATTACCGGGTCGGGTTGACAGAGGAGATAGAGAAGATCCAAAGAAGAGCGGCACTTTTCGTCACAGGGTTATTTGGTAAGCGTGATAGCGTTACGGAGATGTTTAGCAACTCAAGTGCCAGACTCTGCAAGAGAGGCGCTCTGCATCGCGGTGTAGCTTGCTGTCCAGGATTCGAGAGGCTGCGTTTCTGGATGAGGTATCGAATATATAGTGCTTCCCCCTACTTATACCTCCCGAGGAGATCAATAATGTAAAATTAGCGAGATTCGAGCGTGCACGGAGGCTTTCCGGCAGTCGTTCTTCCCGCGACTGGAACAAGAAAGGGAGGTAACGACGGTAGCACGTAAAGTGCCCTCCGCCACACACCGCTAGGTGGCTTGCGGAGTATAAATGTAGATGTAGATGTAGATGTAGATGTAGAAGTTGGTAGCAGCTTTCCGTTAGTAAACACAACATGTGCACATATCTCAGATTTTAGTGCTCAACAATATAGTCTCCTTCACAATTTACAGCAGCTGCCAATGTTTTGGTAAGTTATCGATTCCACGACTGTAGAAATCACATGGTTCTTAGGCGAAGAAATTGTTGAACTACGTTCGGAGCTTGTTTTCGTCCGGAAAGGAAGTTCCTTGAAGGTATTCGATAGAGAGCGGAAAAGGTGAAAATTTGAGGGCGCAAGATCTGGTGAATAAAGCTGGTGCGGAATCGCCTCCCAGCTCAGTTCCTGTATAGTGTTTATTGTCAGTCTGGCAGAATGCGGGCGGGCGTTACCGTGGTGTAACAAAATTTCACTCTGTCTTCCTGGTCGTTGTTCTTGCACTGCGTCTGTAAGATGTATCATTTGTTGACAATAAATGTCAGCAGTGATAGCTACATCTCGGGGAACCAATTCGTAGTGCACCAAACCGTCACTGCTCCACCAGATCCATAACATTATCTTTTGTGGATGCGTGCAGGTCTTTGTACGGTGAATTACTTCTTCCTTTCGCCTCAAAAATTGCTTTATTTTCTTTATGTTAGAGGATAGGAATGGTCGGTATTGTTCACTAGGCAATTGATGACGAGCAAACAGAAAGCATTCATGGCCACACGCTGATTTTCGTGATTTTGGTTTATAGCAGGTTTCACCCACTTACTCGATTTTTCAACCTTCCCCACTGCATGAAAATGTCGCACGATCGCGGTATACTCACAGATCAGCACTTTTGCTAGTTCTCGCTGCAATAACAGCGACTATCTTCATCAGACCCCGAAGGTTGTGTTGAACGAGGAGAGTCACTAATGTCAGAACAGTCCTCCTTAAAATGAGAAACCGTTTTCCTGCCGTTTCTGTCCAGTAGGACAGAAATCATATGGTGCAAATATTTCTGCCTCCTCTACTGTCTACCTTCTACTGTACTTAAACAGAAGAATATGTCGGAAATTATCAGATTTCTCCACTTGGCACTCTATTTTCTGGCACCCAAGCTCCCCTCACTATCTCCAAATGACAAAATTTAAACTCAGATAGCATCAGTGAATTACAAATATAAAATGACAATCCATAAATAAATCCCTAGGAACCAAAGATCAATGTGAAAAAAAAGGAAAATAAAAAGCTGTGAACTTATGCACCAGGATAAAGCCGCGGTTTAGCTTTTGGGAAAGGGCAATTAAGAGGACTATTCGTAAGTAAAACTGCGAGTGGTTCTTTAAAAAAAATAGTAGGTAATTTTTTTGTATGCTGTGTGTACTTACATATTGACATTACTTTTCCATGTAGTCGCCACTTAAATTCAAACACTTGTCGTGCCGTGTTACCATCTTCTTTATCCCTTCACCGCCTTCATCGGAGACTGATGCTGCTGCCTGGTGCTTCAGCCACTTGTTGACTGCATCCCTGGACACCTCGTCGGGTGTCACATGCTGAGTAGCCGACCAGGCCTTCATCTTTGTGAAGAGATTAAAACCGTTTCATACCAAGTCCAGACTATCGCGTGGATGCCTAAAAAATCTCTCGTCTTAGCAGTCTGAGTTTTCCTTCGACTAACTCGCAGTAGGGTGTCGCACATTGTCGTGAAGAAGGATGATTCATTTGGTAACTATGCCGAGCTGTCGGTTGTGAACTGGCCTTACGATTTTCGCAAGCATCTGTCAAAAGAACCTATTATATGGTAAGGTTTCCACGCGTTATTCTCCTTAAGTCATTAAAACTTCTTCCTGACCAAAAAAAAAAAAAAAAATCTGACCACCATTTTGCTGCTTGACAACGTGTTTCAATTTTTTGGAATTATTGAAGGGAAGAGTATGGTTCAAATAGCTCTGAGCACTATAGGACTTAACTTCTGAGGTCATTAGTCCCCTAGAACTTAGAACTACTTATACTTAGCTACCCTAAGGACATCACACACTTCCATGCCCGAGGCAGGATTCGAACCTGCGACAGTAGCGGTAACGTGGCTGCAGACTGTAGCGCCAAGAACCGCTCGGCCACCCCGGCCGGCAAAGCTTATGAATCCACAGTTTTAACTGTTCCGGAGTTGACGTAGCGCACCCATATCTCATCTCTGCCTCGATTCTGTTCCTTAATTCTTTCCTGTCCTCGTGGTAGCGCTGAAAGAATATCAAAGCCGAACCTGTTTTTCTGTTTTGTGAACATCGGTTAGACATTTTGAAATGCGCCACGCACAAAATTAACGGTCACCAACTTCACTGTGACGATGTTAAAGAGGATTGTCCTTAACACCTGAGGTACATCTTAAGAAAGTTCAGAAATTGTGAACCGACGTCTTCACGTCTTTCGTCAGCAACTCGCCAAAGTGCATCAGTTATATCTGGATGTCTTCCTCGACCGCTTTTATCACGCACATCTGTGCGACCAGCCTTGTATTTTCTGCATCGCTAACCATTTTTCTGAATACCGCCACGCTGTCGCTCAAGATTAATCCACTAATTTTTCCCAGAAAGTTTTGAGGCACGATCCCGTAAAGTATCGAAGACACTGCGTGGTGAATGGCAGTAAATAGTTCACTGCATGATCGTGCAGCATCTTAGCGTTCCCATAGCGTTTGTTTTGCTGTTTTGTTCCTTTGAGTTAAATCATTTATCAAATGTAGAGAGTTGCTTAGATTAATAAGGATCTCGGACGACCCTTACACACGCAGTGAACGATTTGTCTGCCCATGAGGCGAGACATGGTAGCGTACTAATTTTAAATCGAACTCCCCCTTTTTTTCTCGGTAGAGAGTCTGTTCAGTTTTGTAAATGAAGATAATGAATGGAACTGGATATCGAAGTAATGTGAACACCCTTTCAACGTCACCCTGAAAGTCCACGCTACCGCAGTGTGGTTACAAGCATCTATTTATTTTTATGGTCAGTCGGAGGTTACTTTATGAATACACGTCATATTCACTAGCTATTTGACGAATATATGTATGGTTTCACTGAAATACGAGAGAATCATTTATGACCCTAATTTCTTCTCCGTGGGGAGCAATTATCATGTAGAAGTTTCCGATATAAATGTTCGCTTTTTGACTATTGATTTGTAATCATTTGTTTCACACAATCACCATTTCAGCTTTATGGCCTTTTGCAGATGCAATTTGACATCTCATAGAAATTTCTAGACTACCCTGTTTTCGTTGAACTAACACTTCTCTGGTCTTATATACATTTAATACAACCACTGGTGTGTAAGTCCAGAGAAATGTTATTTCATCGAAGACAGTTCGAATTTTTTTTGATATTTCAAACTGCGATTCAGAATTTCTATAAAGCCTAAACTATGATTGTGTGAAATAAATTAATACAAATCTACAGTAAAATGCAGGAAATTTCTTTTAAAAAACTCATGATTTTGCTCTTCGGACAAAAATATAAACAAAAGTTTGAACATTTTTCAAGCATTTTTGCACGGTGAGAAAGCCTCCCATAATGAAGAGCTGACAGAGAATTTCGGAAGTCTGATACGAACAAATAAAAATTAAATACGTCGTAGTAAGTAATGTACATACAGTGCATGGGGGCTTAATTAAATAAAATGCTAATAATTTTAATTTTAGTCGCTGTTTGTCCGAATACGCAGTCTCGTAACCGGTTGGCCCTGAATAATATTAGTACGCAATCTGACTGCATAGAATAACAACAAAGAATAAAAGGAACTTTGTGTTAACACAATTAATTAATTAAGTCCCCAGCAACTAGAAAAGCTACGAAACAACAAAGCACAAGTATAACTGTTCTGTGTGTGGAAGTGTGATTCCACGAACACATCTGGCACGGTTCTTCCTCAATACGAAAGATGCTTTAAACGCCATTTACAATGAAGTAATTTAAAAAAACCAGAAGTACTATGATTGCACATAGAAACCAGAATTACAGTCAAATACAAGAACACGAGCCAGATGCTTTGTTGACTGAACCTGTGACCAAGAGGCATTGTTATTTAGGACGTCTAAAATAAAAAAAATTCTTTGCCTTCATATATATTGATCAAAAATACACTTTGATGGTTACAACATCCCAATCGAATAACATATGGTGTCTTGCCCAACAGAACAACTAGTACTCTATCGACGTCTCAACAAGCACAGATGACGCCCACCTCAGAACTACTACTGCCCTCAGTGTGGAAGTGAAGGAAGGATTTCAAAATGTTTGAGAATGGTTTTAACTGTGTCGTAACTTGAGCACTAGCCCAGCATTCAAATAATGAGATGTGAAAAACAGCCTGAAAACGACATCCAGGCTGTCTGCCACACCGACTCTCACAGGCAAACCTTCGGGTGGATTTTTTTTCCACTAACCAGTCTTTCTCCATACTAAGTTCCTCACATTCCTGAAAATAGCTAAGTGTAGAAAATAATGGAGAAGCTAGTGCTATCGCTACTTTTACCCTAAATGTGAGAAGAAGCCCCCACCCCCGCCAAAAAAAGAACTCCAACGCGCCAGGCGTTGGTCCGTGTCATTAAGGACCCCAAGAACGTCTAGGATTCAAAAAAATTCATTTTTTGTATTCTTTGTGGAAAGCAGCCCGGAGAAAGTTCGAGAAATATTGCTGGAACTTAGAGTTCGTGATAACTGCACAATGTCGGTCGTAAAGGTATTGCCAGAAATTTAGGGCTTATTTGTCACTGCCACCAAACAGGTAGTGGCCACTGAGTGGGTCTTCGGCCGCAGGAAATAATCCGAGTCCGGGAAGGGAAACATTTGCGCTGTGATGCTGTCAGGAGTCTTGCAAGTGACTGGGGGAACAAACGCCAAACGGCGGACTCGTCCGGGGTCAGCGTACGTCCCTTCCTGCAAGCGGCGCTTTAACACGCGCGGCAGTGAGGGAGGGTAGTCAACTGAGTCCCCGTACAACACCCAGAATAATCCAGTGGAAGCAAAAACAGAGCTTACAGACCAAGAAAGACAAGTACGTGTTAAGTGATGAACCTTTATAGTATGGTGACATCTCGGGTATCAGATGTTTCGCAAGGAGACGCACCAAGCAGTGAAGTGTCTTTTTTTTAATATTCGGCGTAGCCGGTATGACAGAATTTGTTGTTGGTCACTGTATTATTTCTTTCACGTTATTGCACTTTGAAGGTATGGCTTGTGGAACATTAGATTCCTGGCCGTCCTTCGACGGTGACAGTTTTAGGTCTATTTTTTGTGCTAGTTTTGATTTTTTAGACAAGTACTAAAATTCCAACAGTATACTTCATCTAATGGTTGTCCTCTGTGTCTTATAATATGGGTAGTGGTACTAAAAATCTGTAGCAGTTTTTATGTCTCGTTATGCCAGTAGTTTGTAGGCTGTCACGGTGTCACAGAGTGGATCGAGTTGCTGGTGCGGCCTGGTTTTTAGCAGTGATATGTTTATTTGTAAGTCTGCAGGCTTTCGTGGCCGTTGTCACTGAAGTTAAAATCTTCTGGGTTATTAGGCTGCATCATGTTTCTTCTAAAATGTTCAACGTGGTGTTCTAGCAGAAGTGGACACCAAAAGATCCTGAGGAAGATCCCAGCAGAGAGGTCGAAACGTCGAACATTTTAGAAGAAACATGACGAGGCCTAATAACCCAGAAGATTTTAACTTGTGTATGTTTATTTCTTCGTGCAGTGTCTTAGTTGCAGTTAATGAAGTACTATTTTGTACTTTCAGAACACGGTAGAGAGCCCCTATACACATATCCCCTAGCCTTTCTATGATTCTGGGCAAAGCAGCGCTACCAAGAATGTAGCAGCAAAAGGCGGTGTTTATTTGCAAATATGAGTTGGAAGTCCTTCCTCAAATTAGGTAACACGTACTTTGAAAGTATTTCATATGAGTCAGTAGTTTCAACCATGCTCTTTCTTCTCTAACGGGTAAACTGAAACTTAATGGTTAATTTGTGCGTAAACACAAGTAGGGGATGGTTCCTGAAAACGGGTAGTAATAGGCTGTACTGTTTCGGGTACCCCAAATTTGACGTCAGTTAAAACAAAGCCGGCCGGAGTGGCCGAGCGGTTAGTCTCTTCAGTCTGGAACCGCGGGACCGCTACGGTCGCAGGTTCGAATTCTGCCTCGGGCATTGATGCTTGTACGTCCTTTGGTTTGTTGGGTTAAGTAATTCTAAATTGTAGGGGACTGATGACCTCAGAAGTTAAGTCTCATAGTTCTCAGAAATATTTAAATATTCCCTACTACTAGTACAGCAAGGTGGTTCCCAACCTTCCTAACAGCGCGGATTTCCTATTTTGTAAATAAAGTTTAGAGGAGTAGTAATTAAATGCAGAAGTAAAATGACAAACACATAAGCCTAATTAGTAAAATATACTGTACGAGAAAGCTTGAAAAATATTCACACTTTTTATAAACGAAATACTTTTGTTAGTCACTTAACTGTCACAACTAGATGATAAAGCAATATCGATTGGTCGATGTTAAAAAGAACTTAACGGGATTTTTGACATTGTCGCCCATGGGAGAATCAGTATTAATTTTGATCCTCAGATCATTACATACATTTAATCTATTCTTGCACTTATTTTCCAAAGAAGTTATAGTTGAAAACGCTGGTCCACATAGTTAGCTTGTCGGCAAGATCTTCAAGTGTATCAGTGAACAGTAATTTGGTAATATCTCCATGGGGACTGTGCGAAGTGGTGTAGTGGCTAACACCCTCAACTCGCATTCAAGAGACCCGGGTTCAGTTTTCGGGAACGGCCATCGAGATACCAGCTTACTGCGGCCGTCCACGTCACTCCATGCAAGTGACGGGGTGGTTGCTTCCCTCCCCTCAAGTAGTAAGCAATCCTGGCAAAAGCACCATCTCTCAAAAACTTCTTACCCGCAGAAGGGACGTAATACACCAGACATCCTTCCTTCTTCTTCCTTCAGGATATTAAATGAGCAAACTCCAAGTGAGTAGTTCGTGTGAAATCTTAGGGGACTTAACAGCTAAGGTCATCAGTCCCGAAGCTTACACACAACTTAACCTAAATTATCCTAAGGACAAACACACACACACATGCCCGAGGGAGGACTCGAACCTCCGCCGGGACCTGCTGCACAGTCTATGACAGGAGCGCCCGAGACCGCTCGGCTAATCCCGCGCGGCGCGCCAGCCCTGTAGTGCAGTCTGTATGTAGGAGTCTACATTACATTATCAGCCGCCTCATTGCTCGCAACTTTTAAATATGTCACGAGTTTATTTTCATTATATATATATTGGAAAGCATTTGATCTCTTCATTTCATTCCGTCTGTACTCGCTGTCTCTGACGATTGGCGAGTGAAACCCCAGATGCTCCAGACATTTTCATGTCTCGAACTCTTCACCAGTGCTTACTGCCATGCCCGTTGCCCAGTAGTGGGTTGGGAACCGTTGATGAGCCGTAGTTGTGTCCGGCTCTTCGAAAAGCGCGCCAGGCGGAGTGCTTTCCTTTCGCGTCCAGTGTTTACGGTGGCGCTTTCGGTTTTCACGCGGTTTTTGGATCGCTACCGCCCTCTGGCGGGAATTGGAACAAGTGTACGGTCGCGTGACAATCGAGGAGTACGTACTGGGTGGTGACCGAGAGAGGTGGTGGCGCGAGCGGGGCCCTGCTGTTGGGGGTCGTCAACTGCTTGCCACGTGCTTTGGCCGACCTCTTCGCTGTCAGGGCTAGGTCTGCCTTACCCGCATGTGCGTGGCTTATAAAGATTAGAAGCTGTGGTGCAGGAGATCAGCGCTTGGGACCGCATGTCTTTTTATCGGCCGTTGAAACCACTGACAGCGGTTGGCTCTGACGAGTATTTGGAAGTGCGACGTGTTCCCGGCGCTGGTGTGGACTGTGAGAAGTGAGGCTTTCAAGTCCTACTGAAATGTGTGAGTTTCGTCAAGAGTGGTTTTCTTGGGGTCGTCCCAACACAGTTTTCGTTTGCCTGTCCGCGGGAATGTGGTAATTGCTTCTTGATCGGGCCGTTTTCATTCACTCTTCAATTGGGTGATTTAGGGTCGGTGTCGGCGGGTCTCTGTAGTTCGGAGTCTGTGCAAGCGCCGCCCTCGCTACATCTTCTGGTTTTGAGTAACTCGGGGAGGTGGCGACTTGCAATGGAAGTTTTGGCCTGATCTGCGCTGGCCCTGTACACCACCAGCAACTATTCAGCCTATTGTGATTTCGGCCCCTTTACAGGGGTCACATTTCTTTTGGGAACTGCCTTCAATATGAAGGTTTGTGGTTCAAATGGCTCTGAGTACTATGGGACTCAACTGCTGTGGTCATTAGTCCCCTAGAACTTAGAACTACTTAAACATAACCAACCTAAGGACATCACACACATCCATGCCCGAGGCAGGATTCGAACCTGTGACCGTAGCAGTCGCACGTATTAAGATTTGTGTGCTGGCTTATTCGCATTTAATTTATCTCGTAACAAATACAAGTTATGTAACTGGCGAGAGACAACTATATTTGCTTAGTGCAAACTAGCTACTTAAAGTTCTTTTTTTGTTTTTTTTAATTGTTCCCTTATTGATATAACGAGTTCAGAACCTTCTTATTTTTAACGTCAAACCTTCCAATATCCTTTACACATAGCTGTTTAAAAAAAATTAATTTTTTAAAGAAATTCCAGACATAAAAAAGCCTTTAAAAACAAAAGATAACCTTATCAACGTGTTTCTTCAACAGCGCCTCCTGGCCCCTATTTCCACAGTAATGTTTTTGGAATAACATGTGTACTTAAGTTGTTATTTGTGAATCGGCCTAATTGACGGTTCAGCTGGTATACCACGATTACCGTAATTTAAGGACGGCTGATTTGCTGGAAATTTTAAGTTTAAAAACGGTTTCCAATAGTAGGGCACTTTCCGCTACCCCTGAGTGGGATGCGTGTCCAGCAGCCGGTGAGAGGGAGAACAACGCGGTGACACAGCACCCCCGCCGTGGTGCAAGTGTGGACGGTTGGAGCTGGCCGTGACCAGCGCCTCTCGCCCTCAAGGCTGGCCGCTTTCCCTGCTCTTTCCTTTTCTTTTTTTGCGGCCTCTCGCACCCCCCGTGCCATTCCGGAGCGACGTGGACCCGCCCCCCTTTTAACTCCGCCGCCGGCGCCGCCGCTTCGCTCCCCTGGCGGCTGCGCGACCTCGGCGAAGCCAATTTTTACTGCGGCCTGCCTCAGCCGCAGGGGAGGGTCCGCCTGCCGGGAAATATCGCGTGTAATCTGCCCCAAAATGATTCCGGGAGGAGGAGGCGGCGGCCGCGAGCGTAGCGTCGTTTTACATTCCGCCCTCGTGTCGCTCACCGCGGGGGCGGAGACGGCGCCTCCAGGGGACGGGGAGCCTCGAGCAGGGAAGCGCTCTTCCGATTCTGCGGGCCTCCTCAGACACCTGCAGGGCGTGGGCGGCGGCTTCTCTGACGTCAACCAGCCAGGCGCTTTGGTACGCGACACGGTGTCTAATAACCACCCCGCGTAATTAATTCTATAACCATAATGTAACTGTGACGTAATTTCTAGTGTATGTACCTTCTCTTGTTATATTAACTTTTTCATATAAATTAAATGTCGTAAATTTAATTTCCATGAAATAATTAAAAATGGCATTATGCTTATCATTTAGTAAAAGCGGTCGCCTACTCAGGGAGGTTTGCTATTGTATAGAGCAGTTGTTCCCAAACTTCCTTACACGTTACTCCTGAGCGCAATTAGATATTATCCGCTCCCGCACACTATCACCAACCTTAGCACCTAAGTAAACTGTAGAATTTTGGAACAAGTATTATGTTCGAGTATAATGACTTTTCTGGAGACTAGAAATCTACTCAGTAGGAATCAGCGTGGGTTTCGAAAAAGAGGATCGTGTGAAACCCAGCTCGCGCTGTTCGTCCACGAGACTCAGAGGGCCATAGACACGGGTTCCCAGGTAAATGCCGCGTTTCTTGGCTTCCGCGAGGCGTTCGATACAGTTCCTCACAGTCGTTTAATGAACAAGGTAAGAGCATATGGACTATCAGACCAATTGTGTGACTGGATTGAAGAGTTCCTAGATAACAGAACGCAGCATGTCATTCTCAATGGAGAGAAGTCTTCTGAAGTGAGAGTGATTTCAGGTGTGCCGCAGGGGAGTGTCGTAGGACCGTTGCTATTCACAATATAAATAAATGACCTTGTGGATGACATCGGAAGTTCACAGAGGCTTTTTGCAGATGATGCTGTGGTATGTCGAGAGGTTGTAAATATGGAAAATTGTACTGAAATGCAGAAGGATCTGCAGCGAATTGACGCATGGTGCAGGGAATGGCAATTGAATCTCAATGTAGACATGTGTAGGGTGATGCGAATAAATAGAAACAAACATACCTTATCATTTAGCTACAGGTCAGCAACTGGAAGCAGTTAATACAATAAATTATCTGGGAGTACGCATTAGGAGTGATTTAAAATGGAATGATCTTATGAAGTTGATCGTCATAAAACAGATGCCAGACTGAGATTCATTGGAAGAATCCTAAAGAAATGCAATCCGAAAACAAAGGAAGTAGGTTACAATACGCTTGTTCGCCCACTGCTTGAATACTGCTCAGCAGTGTGGGACCCGTACCAGGTAGGGTTGATAGAAGAGATAGATAGGATCGAATGGAGGATCATTTAGTAATCGCGAAAGCGTTACGGTGATGATAGATAAACTCCAGTGGAAGACTCTACAGAAGAGACGCTCACTAACTCGGTGCGGGCTTTTGTTGAAGCTTCGAGAACATACCTTCACTGAGGAGTCTATCAGTATATTGCTTCCTCCTACGTATATCTCGCGAAGAGACCATGAGGATAAAATCAGAGAGATTAGAGCCCACACAGAGGCTTGCGGAGTATGGATGTAGATGTAGATGTAGATGTAGATGTAGAATGAAAGACATTTCTAGACACATTTTTTTTTTTTAATATCATGAAAGATGTGAAACATGAATGACATTCTGTGTGTGTGTGTGTGTGTGTGTGTGTGTGTGTGTGTGTGTGTGTGTGTGTGTGTCTGTGTGTGTGCGTGTAATTGCGTTGCGTGGGTGTTGAAATGAATAACGAAGTAATCTGCAGTGCATCGCAAGTGCTACCCACAACTCCTTCTCTGATAAGAAAGCTAACTGTCCACAGTGAGGGTGAACACTTGTTACCGAACACACTTCCCCTGCATTACTCTTCTCCATTGCGGCGCTAGCTTGACCTACACACTGCTGCTACGTTTGAAATAAGATTCAGATGTGCGGACTGTATTTACTGTTGGTAGATCACTTGATTGCTGCACTTCTTACTTCCGAACTGTAAAAGTTGCAGGATTGTTAATGCATTGCGTATAACCACTGCCGGCCGTTGTGGCCGAGCGGTTCCAGGCGCTTCAGTCTGGAACCACGCGACCGCTACGGTCGTGTGTACGAATCCTGCCTCGGGCATGGATGTGTGTGATGTCTCGAGGTTAGTTAGGTTTAAGTAGTTCAAAATTCTAGGGGACTGATGACCTCAGATGTCATGTTCCATAGTGCTCAGTGCCATTTGAAACATTTTTTCGTGTAACCACTCTAATAATAACACTAATAAAAATAATCATCGTAGTAATTCTGTAGTACCCCTTACGTAGTTGCTGCTGTGTCATCTGTCAGTTAATTCATTTATGTGTCTAGAAGCGAGTAATGAAGCAATTTCTGTACTACTGCAGTTACTATCTACAACTTGGAGAAGACATTTTCTTGAGACGTTTAGCGTTTGTCTTATATGTCTTACTTTTATCATCAGTGATCAGCGGGACAAAGCACGAAATATGTGTGTAGTGGGTGGACTATGTGAGAAACTTTAAATCTCCACCAGATTTATGCTACTAATTTAGAAAAAGTAATTATTAATAACTTATATCATCAATATTACAGCCTTACAAAATTGTGATAAGAGTAATGTTCTTTTGAAAATAGTTTAATTTCGTGACCGAAACAGAATCCAACCGTTTGGCTTTTACCCCTCAGAAAATTTCATTTTACCCTTTAGGGGGTAATTCCCCCCCCCCCCCCCCCGCCCCCGCCCCACCCACTCAAGTTGGGAACCACTGGTGTAGAGCCAAAGAGCACGATTGATGTGAGGAGTACGGAGGGTGGGCGCATAAGCGCAGGATCCAGCAGGAGCAGTTGGCGGATAGTTGCTAGCAGCAAGTGGTCAAGCGCAGGCGCGGTGAGCTGGAATGTAAGGAATAAACTGCACGATGTAAGGCCAGTCATATTATGTGCTCGTAAATGGGAACAGTACAGTGTCATCAAGAGGAATTATTATTCAAGAACAGCACTGTGGGCCCAAAAGTTGTTGCGTGGAGCGACGATAAAGAAGGACCTGTTGCGACACTTTGTCGACGAATAATGCCTTAGGGAATTTAAGGAGATGGGACCTGGATATACTAAAAGAACCAGAGGTTGTAAGGAGTTTCAAGGAGAGCATAAGGGAGCAATTGACAGGAATGGGGGAAAGAAATACAGTAGAAGAAGAATGGGTAGCTTTGAGGGATGAAGTAGTGAAGGCAGCAGAGGATCAAGTAGGTAAAAAGACGAAGGCTAGTAGAAATCCTTGGGTAACAGAAGAAATATTGAATTTAGTTGATGAAAGGAGAAAATATAAAAATGCAGTAAATGAAGCAGGCAAAAAGGAATACAAACGTTTCAAAAATGAGATCGACAGGAAGTGCAAAATGGCTAAGCAGAGATGGCTAGAGGACAAATGGAAGGATGTATAGGCTTATCTCGCTAGGGGTAAGATAGATACTGCCTACAGGAAAATTAAAGAGACCTTTGGAGAAAAGAGGACCACTTGTATATTAAGAGCTCAGATGGAAACCCAGTTCTAAACAAAGAAGGGAAAGCAGAAAGGTGGAAGGAGTATATAGAGGGTCTATACAAGGGCGATGTACTTGAAGACAATATTACGGAAATGGAAGAGGATCTAGATGAAGATGAAATGGGAGATGCGATACTGCGTGAAGAATTTGACAGAGCACTGAAAGACCTGAGTCGAAACAAGGCCCTCGGAGTAGACAACATTCCATTGGAACTACTGACGGCCTTGGGAGAGCCAGTCCTGACAAAACTCTACCATCTGGTGAGCAAGACGCATGAGACAGGCGAAATACCCTCAGACTTCAAGAAGAATATAATAATTCCAATCCCAAAGAAAGCAGGTGTTGACAGATGTGAAAATTACCGAACAATCACTTTAATAAGTCACAGCTGCAAAATACTACCACGAATTCTGAACAGACGAATGGAAAAACTAGTAGAAGCCGACCTCGGGGAAGATCAGTTTGGATTCCGTAGAAATGTTGGAACACGTGAGGCAATACTGACCCTACGACTTATCTTAGAAGCTAGATTAAGGAAGGGCAAACCTACGTTTCTAGCATTTGTAGACTTAGAGAAAGCTTTTCATAATAATGACTGGAATACTCTCTTTCAAATTCTGAATGTGGCAGGGGTAAAATACAGGGAGCGAAAGGCTATTTACAATTTGTACAGAAACCAGATGGCAGTTATTAGAGTCGAGGGGCATGAAAGGGAAGCAGTGGTTGGAAAGGGAGTGAGACAGGGCTGTAGTCTCTCCCCCAATCTGTATATTGAGCAAGCAGTGAAGGAAACAAAAGAAAAATTCGGAGAAGGTATTAAAGTCCATGGAGAAGAAATAAAAACTTTGAGGTTCGCCGATGACATCGTAATTCTGTCAGAGACAGCAAAGGACTTGGAAGAGCAGTTGAACGGAATAGATAGTGTCTTGAAAGGAGGATGTAAGATGACCATCAACAAAAGCAAAACGAGGATAATGGAATGTAGCCGAATTAAGTAGGGTGATGCTGAGGGAATTAGATTAGGAAGTGAGACACTTAAAGTAGTCAAGGAGTTTTGCTATTTGGGGAGCAAAATAACTGATGATGGTCGAAGCAGAGAGGATATAAAACGTAGGCTTGCAATGGCAAGGAAAGCGTTTCTGAAGAAGAGAAGTTTGTTAACATCGAGTATAGATTTAAGTGTCAGGAAGTCATCTCTGAAAGTATTTGTATGGAGTGTAGCCATGTATGGAAGTGAATCATGGACGATAAATAGTTTAGACAAGAAGAGAATAGAAGCTTTCGAAATGTGGTGCTACAGAAGAATGCTGAAGATTAGATGGGTAGATCACATAAGAAATGAGGAAGTATTGATTCGGATTGGGGAGAAGAGACGTTTGTGGCACAACTTGACCAGAAGAAGGGATCGGTTGGTAGGACATGTTCTGAGGCATCAAGGGATCACCAATTTCGTATTGGATGGCAGCGTGGAGGGTAAAAATCGTAGAGGGAGACCAAGAGATGACTACACCAAGCAGATTCAGAAGGATGTAGGTTGCAGTAGGTACTGGGAGATGAAGAAGCTTGCACAGGATAGAGTAGCATGGAGAGCTGCATCAAACCAGTCTCAGGACTGAAGACCACAACAACAAAAACATCGCACCAGAAGCAATTCATCAGAGTAAGATCCGCCCTGTTTCAGCGTTGTACAAGGCTAGGCAGCGTGGTAGTTTTTCTTAATTGGATAACACTGTTTAGTTCAGTAACTTTTACGGTGTAAATGAACTATACCTCAGCCATTTACCTAATAGAATTCTACCCTATCACAGTTATTCATTCCGAAAATACCACCAGTGAAAGAAAAGTAAAATACTGAAAGTGATGAGCTTGTTTTCGGTAACTAAGATAAAGAAATGCAAATTACAAAATTCAGTACTGCACTATGCAAAACTGTTCCAGTGAACCTTTTTCCTTGGATGAATGACTAGTTAATGAATAATGTTGAACTGTAAAAAAGTAAAACCATAATTTAAATTAATATTGACAAAATATTACTCCAGAACAAAACATTTCGAGATATTTGTGTGCATTTCAGAACTCTGCTCACATTTGCAAATTAGTAATAGTGTAGATCAAAATTACTTACTCTTCGGTGAATGAAACATTGTGGATTTTACATAAATAACTTAATGCAATAGCATTTTTTTATAAACATTTGCATTTATAAAATCAATAACAGTTAGCATTATAGTTAGTAACACAAAGCTGCGAATTGTTTTTCAAATAACCTCCTCACTTTCAGTATTCTACTGTTCTTTAACTGGTGCAAATTATTCTGCTGGTTTTGTGATTAACTTTAATTCATGGTATTACCTGTGTTTCAAACAATTGATAACCGTACATTAAGTTTTGCTCACGCAAGTAATTTACAGTCTAAAGTTATAAATATTCACTTTATTTACTCCACATTTCACTGTTTCTTATTAGAACCTTTTGAGTTAAAATTTCTTTCTGCCGTTATCGTACAAAAGTAGTACCTCGATAAAGATTCGGTTATAACTGTGTCTGCACTTATCCGGAATTTCTTTGCCTCTCCCAAACAACAGAGAATATTAGGCGCACGTGTCATTTAAAAATCCTAATTAATGGGTAGTGTATAGCCTGTGTACACCAGAAGACATCACTTATCAGACACTGTTAAACCGTACGAGGGTAAGTCGATTTCACCATCTTGAAAAAAGAATTGCGTAATTGTTGTTGTAGCTTTGGAAACAGCATTCCTAGGTCTCAGTAAGAAAGATCAGAAAAAAAATAAAGACGTAAGAGCATTGAAAAGAGCTCAAGATGTTGTGGAGAGTGTAAAGAATCTAAAAGGGAAAGGGGAGGACACCTCGCACGAAGAAATAGTGGAAGATCGACAGTGTTAGAACTAGAATGGAGTCCCAGGAAATGAAGACCACAGGCCAGAGTGCAGGACTGCTGGGATGAAGAACTGGAGAAAGTCGCAGGCTTCAGCTGACAGAAGACGACAGGAGACAGGTATGGATACAGCGACTGAAACTGTATTTGTTAGCTTAAGTTGAAAAGGTAAAGGTTGAATCAGCTGAACAACAGGTACAAACAATAAGTCTGCAGTCGTGCCACACAGAAATAGCCACACCACAAGAGCATAGCAAGCCACTAGAGGAGCCCCGAAACAAAACGCAACAGTTCTTTCGTTAAGTATGTAAGGGTACAGATATCGAACCTTCTTTACTGGAAGTATCGCCTCTACCCTTACTCTTCTTTCCTATATCACAGCGGCATCGCTGAAAGGGATGCCCCCTAGTTCCAGAAGAGACAGATTGGCGACTGGAGATCGTTTGTCGTGAGGGAATGAGTGTAGCTGGAGAAAGCGTGTAGGACAATTCCGGGTGCCGACGGTTCACATGATCACGTGTAAAAGTGAAGTATTTTTGTTGAAGGATTAAACAGAGTCGAGCATATGTGTGTAAACACAAAGATCGTGGTTAAAAATTATAATTTTTAAGCTCAGAATTAATTTCATAACAGGAGAGTTGTTATATAAATAAATGGCTTTCGTGCAGTGAAGGACCGGCATACGAAATCTTATATAAGCTCGCGACAGATGAGTGGCTGCGATTGCAGTGTGATTGTGGTCAGAACAAGTACAGACGTGATACTTGGATTTGAAGTGAAGTACAAATTAGGGCGTCGTACAAAATCGTTCACATATCACAGTCTCTTCACTATAATTGTAATATTTTCTAACGGAATGAATTATAGGACAGTGTGGGGGAACAGACAGGTGAAATGTAAGCTGACGTTCAGAACTTCAGTAATCAGCACACGTACTTTAGGAGTACGTTCGCCCTCCGAAGCTGGCTACTTATGACTGTCCAATGCCTATTTTTCAAACCAACCAGATTGTAGCAAGTAATAATTAATTATAAATAATACGGGCAGAGGCTTACAGTGGACTATCGTGCGTATATCGTTTTTGCATTCGCAAGAGAACGACAGACCATATTGAGCTGTTGGAGGAATACAACAATACACCGCAGTATGAGGGTTCCAGTGTGGTCAAACAAATCTGCGCAACAAGCAACGAATTGGAGCAACACATCTCTCTGAAGAACCGGGAACCGCGAGACAAGTGAACGGACTCCTGATCGAAGACCGCCTAGGAGCAATGGGGGCGACAGAGGATAAAGTGAAAATCGGTCATGCAACACATTTAAAAAGGGTGCACTACACTTTGAACAAGACACTCTGCACGCGAATTCAGTAGCTGCTCCCACCAACAAAAAAAGTCGCCAAACCAAGGAGAAAGCGGAGAAGTTTCAACTTTGTCAAGTCATTCCTTTTTGTTAAGCCTCCAATTCACCGTGGAAAAGTGCTAGGTATATTACTAATAACGTCAGGACACAGAAAAAAAAGCAGGCAGTGCATACATTACCATGCTCCATCGCCGGTAAAGCTGAAGATCCAACCGTCATCAGGCAAAGTGATATTGAGTACTTTTTTGGGACTGCCATGGTCTGGTGTTACGATGATACTTCTATTGTTTACTTATTATTATCATTTCAAAGACTGACCTACAGAATTTTCCCTGACAAAGACAACTCAACTTTAACCTATTCATTTGACGATGATGAAGTCCCATGCTTCTTGACAGATCATAGGGGAACAATGCTGGAAACCCACACCGCCGTATTAGGCAAGGACCTAATTGCTCTGGTTTGCCATTACCTTCCGCCGACCGTAATTGGGATGAAAGATGATGATGATGGAGACGACACATCACGCCCGGTCATCTCGAGACAGGTGAAAATCCCTTACCCCGCCGGGAATCGGACACGGGACCCCGTGTTCGGGAAGCTAGTACGCCACTTCAAGACCACAAGTTGGGGACAACCTGTTCACTATACATTTATTGTGGGGACTACCTATTCACTATTTATTTATTCCCACAATATACAAGCCCAACGCTATCTGACCGCTACACAATGAGAACATGGCTTCAAGTAATTAACAGAAAATAATGGCCCTGAATTGCAAGAAACCATACCAATACCCCATACTTTTCATAAGCCACTTACCTCACAGAAAGTCTTCATAACACGAACTACAGCAAGCAGCAACTACAGCCAGCTAAATAAAAGGATTCTAACTACCATGGGCTCTAGCTACTAGGACGCGTATGGATAGCAGAAGAAAGATTTTGTTGAAGAGCGAAGTATTCAGCAGATTTTACCTCATTCATGTGACATCCAGTTTCAAAAATTATATAGTTGTCAATGATTCCACTACCCAAACATTACATTATCTGGCTCTGTGACGCGGATGAATACCTTGCTTGTAGATGCCATCGCCGTAGGGAAAGGCATCAACCATGGTGGGATACAATCCGTCCGTAATAATACACACGTAGCCCGCAGCCATCATGTTGTCTTCCATTAAAACCACAGGTCCCATGGAAGCTCAAATGAGTGCTCCCCATAGCGTAACACTGTCCCCACTGACTTACGTCTTCGGTGCAGTGGATCTATCGAGCATCCGTTCTCCTGGATGACGTTGTTTCCTGACACGACCATCGACACTGACTACCAAGAAACGTGACCACTCCGACAATGTGACATGTTTCTGTTGATCGACAGTACTATCTCGATGATCTGTGTACACTTCAATCACAATCACGAAATCCGATTCATGTGACCAGGCGAGAAGTTTCTATTGATCCTCTGTCCTATCTCGACGATTTCTGCCGATTGCAATCGCAATTGAAGATGTCATTGGGTCAATATAGGGACACGTTGGGGTCGTCTGCTGTGGAGCCCCATACCCAGCAACGTCCACTTATGCGTGTATTGCGAAAAAACACTTGCGTCTGCATCAGCGTTGTACTCTGTAGTAAGATACACCATACATCGCTGCATATCTTGCTTTACAGAGGGGGTAAGTAGTGCTTCACATTCTGCAATGAGGCGTTGACGTTTTCGCACTATTTCACCTACTCGCGGTTTCCCCACCCTTGAAGCGCTTTCTGTAGGTGCTCACAGCAATAGCACGCGAGCAGCTGAACAGTCTCGCCAATTACGACCTGCTAGCTCCCAGTCGCTGGGCCCTTTGTCAAGATCGCTTAGGTTATGTCAGTTGATTCGCCCATTTTCGGTCCGTGTCGTACCTGGAATGATACCTACATCTACATCTACATGATTACTCTGCAATTCACATTTAAGTGCTTAGCAGAGAGTTCATCAAACCACACTCATACTATCTCTCTACCATTCCACTCCCGAAAAGCGCGCGGGAAAAACGAACACCTAAACCTTTCTGTTCGAGCTCTGATTTCTCTTATTTTATTTTGATGATCATTCCTACCTATGTAGGTTGGGCTCAACAAAATATTTTCGCATTCGGAAGGGAACATTCGTGACTGAAATTTCGTAAACTGATCTCGCCGCGACGAAAAACGTCTTTGCTTTAATGACTTCCATCACAACTCGCGTACCATATCTGCCACAATCTCTCCCCTATTACGTGATAACACAAAACGAGGTGCCCTTTTTTGCACCCTTTCGATGTCCTCCGTCAATCCTACCTGTTAGGAACCCACACCGCGCAGCAATATGCAAACAGAGAACGAACGAGTGTAGTGTAAGCTGTCTCTCTAGTGGATTGTTGCATCTTCTACGTGTCTTGCCAATGAAACGCTACCTTTGGCTCGCCTTCCCCACAATATTATCCATTTGGTCTTTCCAGCTGAAGTTGTTCGTAATTTTAACACCCAGGTACTTAGTTGAATTGAAAACCTTGAGAATTGTACTATTTATTGAGTAATCGAATTCCAACGGATTTCTTTTGGAACTCATGTGGATCTCCTCACACTTTTCGTTATTTAGCGTCAACTGCCACCTGCCACACCATACAGCAATCTTTTCTAAATCGCTTTACAACTGATTCTGGTCTTCGGATGACCTTCCTAGACGGTAAATTACAGCAGCATCTACGAACAACCTAAGAGAACTGCTCAGATTGTCACCTAGGTCATTTATATAGATCTTGAACAGCAGAGGTCCCAGGACGCTTCCCTGGTGAACATCTGATATCACTTCAGTTCTCGGTGATTTGCCGTCTATTACTACGAACTGCGAACTTCCTGACAGGAATTCACGAATCCAGTCGCACATCTGAGACGATACCCCATAGCCCCGCAGCTTGATCAGAAGTCGCTTGTGAGTAACGGTGTCGAAAGCTTTCCGGAAATCTATAAATACGGAATCAACTTGAGATCCCCTGTCGATAGCGGCCATTACTTCGTGCGAATAAAGAGCTAGCTGCGTTGCACAAGAAGGATGTTTTCTGTAGCCATGCCTCATTCAAATCTGGTCCGCTGATTTCAGTAAGCTGTACTTGCTCGAAGATAATGAGGCTTCAACAAGATAGGGTAGTATGGATAGCTGTATCAGACCTGACTTGAGACTGAATACCACAACAGCAAGACGTGTTTTGGGGCTTGAGGGGTTAAGACGTTACGAAGATTCTATTTATGTGTTTTGGTATGAAATTTCAAAGCATTTTGCAATAATTTTTTTAATAAACCGCCAAGACGTATGATAAACATGTATAAATCCACTACATAAAAAAGGATACAGAATGGATATTAACAATTATGGATCAAGTTTCTCTCTTTCTGTCCGATACAAAATTCTGTCTGAATGTCTACAGCAGCGAGCTCAAGAACGACGTGAATGCAAAATTGGTGAATATCAAGCACGTTTGAGACCAGATACATCTAGCCCAGAACAAATTTTAGTTCTGTAATTACTTCTCAGGCTTGAAATAATTTGTATGGAATCAGTTTGTGTCATCATAAATTTTAAAAGTATTTGTGAATCAGTGGTCAAAAGCTTCCCCTCCAAATTCTGAAAGATCAATGCCTGGACCCCAAGACCACTCCAGCTATCAGTGAAACGCTGAATGGTACAAAATTTAAAGTCAAATTGATGGAAGATATTTCGTAACATTTTCAAGTTATGAGACAAGATAATCGACTCTTTTCATTACTTTTCAGCTGTGTCGTAGAAAAAGTAATCCAAGAGTGGCGAAAAGTGAGATGGCTAAAATCGACGAAGCAATCAAATTAGTGAAAAACGACACTAGGACAGACCGTTCAGAGGTTGTAAACGACCTGGCGATTCTGTGTCAGGATACTGAAACAGCGCAAGTACAAACATAAATTCTTTAAAAAAAACAGCAGAAAGAGTAGAGATTCAAATATCTTTTATAAAAAAGAAAGCAGCTGTCTAGCGACTACCTGGAAACGAACATTTTAAAAACAATTTAAGTTTCTAGGAGGATCCATTGGGGAAACTGCCCTCGAAAAGACTGGTTACGGAATTCATCGTCTCAAAATGGAAACAGCCTTCAGGTTTGCAGAAAACATCTGTACCAAAAAAGACGTCTCAAAATACTGGGACACTAAAACACAGTGATCAAACCAGAGAGCCTTTGAGAGACTGAGACACTCGTTTGAAATCGAAAGAACGACATCGAATATGTTTTGTGTGTGCAGTTCACGACTAGACAGTTTGCCCGAGGGAAAAAAAAATCCTTCTTGCTCTGAAAAGTGGAAAAGGGTCCGTTCTGAGAGAATGAAAGTAGGATGAGCACAAAAGACAGCTAAACATGATCCTCAAAAGCCCCTTCTTGTACCTCGCAAACATGAATAATAATAATAATAATAATAATAATAATAAATACGTTTGGTCGTCGTTCCACTTCATGTATCTACACATTGCTACTCCCAAATATTTGTACGCCATAACCGACTCATTATTGTTTTAAGTATTTTGCTTTATACAGAAAATTGTAATTTTTATAATTTTTTGGATGTCGCGTGGAAAAGTAAAGCTTTAACAGCGTCTGAGTAATAGCGGCAACATCTTTGCCAAAGAGGTAGCCCTGCGAGAGACTGTTTGTGGAACCTTTTGTAAGTAGGCTGTACAGGTTTTTATGTTGGTAACGCCACGTACCGCTCTGTATGAAAATCGCTGACTGTGCTGTGTGCAGTCTGTGGCTCATATACATTGTTGGAATATTCGCTGTTGTAGTGTTGGGCACTTGGATGTGAACAGGGCGTAGCGTTGTGCAGTTGGAGGTGAGCCGCCAGCAGTGGTGGATGTAGGGAGAGAGATGGCAGAATTTTGAGAGCGGACGATCTGGACGTGTGTCCGCCATAAAAAGGAAATTTGTAAGACTGGATGTCATGAACTGATAGATATGTATTATGACTTTTGAACATTACTAAGGTAAATACATTGTTTGTTCTTTATCAAAATCTTTCATTTGCTGACTATGCCTATCAGTAGTTAGCGCGTTCAGTACTTAAATTCTTTTATTTAGCTGGAAGTATTGGCGCTCGCTGTAGTGCAATAGTTCGAATAACGAAGATTTTTGTGAGGTAAGTGATTCATGAAAGGTATGGGTTATTGTTAGTCAGGGCCATTCTTTTGTAGGGATGATTGAAAGTCAGATTGCGGAGTGCAAAAAAAAAAAAAAAAAATAAAATAAAAAAGGGGGGGAAGAAGAAAAAGTGTGTCAGTTTAGTGATGATAAGGATAAGTAAAGAGAAAACTGTCTGAGTACGTTGAGTTTCGCTCAGCTGTTTGAAAATCAAAAAACGAAGAGGTTTACCAGCACAGTAATTTATAATTTTCAAAACAGGATGTTTCACTTTCTTTGGGTGGAGTGCCGTCTTGGAGAGAGAGGAGTCGAGTTGTGTCCTGTGATGGAGTAAGATGTGTTTAGGCCGTTCTGTGTGCCGGCAATAATTTTCTTATTATACATTTATGATAAAATATATTTTGTAAATTCTTTCAGAAGGCTTCCAAATAGCGCATTCGGTGAAACATCCAAGCGTAGTAATTAGCTTAGCTGCAGATTTAGAATTGGAAATTTTTATAATAATAGTTTGTGATTTATTGACGTTTCTTCAAAGATGGATATCATATGTGTTTGTAAGAAAGTGAAGAGAATTTGTTCAGGTTTTTCCACTATCAGTGTAAAGTACACTCCTAGAAATTGAAATAAGAACACCGTGAATTCATTGTCCCAGGAAGGGGAAACTTTATTGACACATTCCTGGGGTCAGATACATCACATGATCACACTGACAGAACCACAGGCACATAGACACAGGCAACAGAGCATGCACAATGTCGGTACTAGTACAGTGTATATCCACCTTTCGCAGCAATGCACGCTGCTATTCTCCCATGGAGACGATCGTAGAGATGCTGGATGTAGTCCTGTGGAACGGCATGCCATGCCATTTCCACCTGGCGCCTCAGTTGGACCAGCGTTCGTGCTGGACGTGCAGACCGCGTGAGACGACGCTTCATCCAGTCCCAAACATGCTCAATGGGGGACAGATCCGGAGATCTTGCTGGCCAGAGTAGTTGACTTACACCTTCTAGAGCACGTTGGGTGGCACGGGATACATGCGGACGTGCATTGTCCTGTTGGAACAGCAAGTTCCCTGCCGATCTAGGAATGGTAGAACGATGGGTTCGATGACGGTTTGGATGTACCGTGCACTATTCGGTGTCCCCTCGACGATCACCAGAGGTGTACGGCCAGTGTAGGAGATCGCTCCCCACACCATGATGCCGGGTGTTGGCCCTGTGTGCCTCGGTCGTATTCAGTCCTGATTGTGGCGCTCACCTGCACGGCGCCAAACACGCATACGACCATCATTGGCACCAAGGCAGAAGCGACTCTCATCGCTGAAGACGACACGTCTCCATTCGTCCCTCCATTCACGCCTGTCGCGACACCACTGGAGGCGGGCTGCACGATGTTGGGGCGTGAGCGGAAGACGGCCTAACGGTGTGCGGGACCGTAGCCCAGTTTCATGGAGACGGTTGCGAATGGTCCTCGCCGATACCCCAGGAGCAACAGTGTCCCTAATTTGCTGGGAAGTGGCGGAGCGGTCCCCTACGGCACTGCATAGGATCCTACGGTCTTGGCGTGCATCCGTGCGTCGCTGCGGTCCGGTCCCAGGTCGACGGACACGTGCACCTTCCGCCGACCACTGGCGACAACATCGATGTACTGTGGAGACCTCACGCCCCACGTGTTAAGCAATTCGGCGGTACGTCCACCCGGCCTCCCGCATGCCCACTATACGCCCTCGCTCAAAGTCTGTCAACTGCACATACGGTTCACGTCCACGCTGTCGCGGCATGCTACCAGTGTTAAAGACTGCGATGGAGCTCCGTATGCCACGGCAAACTGGCTGACACTGACGGCGGCGGTGCACAAATGCTGCGCAGCTAGCTCCATTCGACGGCCAACACCGCGGTTCCTGGTGTGTCCGCTGTGCCGTGCGTGTGATCATTGCTTGTTCAGCCCTCTCAGTATGGTGGGTCTGACACACCGGTGTCAATGTGTTCTTTTTTCCATTTCCAGGAGTGTAGACCTATTATGTTTCAAGTGTTAAAATATATTGTCTTAGTGATATAAAGTTTTGTTAATACAGTTACTTTATTGTTTTTCCATCAATCAGCATTCGTCTCTTTATCTCAGGTTTCACATACATAATTTTGCTTTCCCGAGTTTCTCAGAACTATAACTGACAAAGATCACTGCAGTAATGAGATTTATTGGCACAAAAATTTTGTGGATGTATCTAAGATTTAAAGAACGCAATGGACACCGTGTTGCTAATAATTTGAATTTTAATTTTTTAACTAGCATAACAGCATCCGCATTAGTTTGAAGACAGCAGCAGCAAATATACAATGCGCAAACAGGTAGGCCATTTATAATTTGCATGTGATACAATAAACGTCCGCCCCCGGTAGCTAAGTCGTCAGCGCGACAGAACGTCAATCCTAAGGACCGAGGTTCGATTCCCGGCTGGGTCGGAGATTTTCTCCGCTCAGGGTCTGGGTGTTGTGTTGTCGTAATCATGAAGGGGCCGATAGCCCTAGTAGTCTGGTCCCTTCAATCCACAAACCAACCAACCAACCAACAATTAACGTTTCAACAGTGACAAACTTTCCAGACAGGGCATTTTTGATAGTTTTTTATAAAACCATGGAGAAGAAATAAAGACTTTGAGGTTCGGCGATGAGATTGGAATTCTGTCAGAGACGCGGTGGCCTCGCGGTTCTAGGCGCGCAGTCCGGAACCGCGCGACTGCTACGGTCGCAGGTTCGAATCCTGCCTCGGGAATGGATGTGTGTGATGTCCTTAGATTAGTTAGGTTCAAGTAGTTCTATGTTCTAGGGGACTGATGACCACAGCTGTTAAGTCCCATAGTGCTCAAAGCCATTTGAACGATTTTTGCCGAGAGCCGTTGAAACGAATTGACAGTGTCTTGAAAGGATGATATAAGATGAACATCAACAAAAGCAAAACGAGGATAAAGGAATTAAGTCGGGTGATGTTAAGGGAAGTAGATTAGGAAATGAAACACTTAACGTAGTAAAGGAGTTTTGCTATTTGGGGAGCAAAATAACAGATGATGGCCGAAGTAGAGAGGATATAAAATGTAGACTAGTAACGGCAAGGAAAGCGTATCTGAAGAAGGAAAATTTGTTAACATCGAGTATAGATTTAAGTGTCAGGAAGTCGTTTCGGAAAGTATTTGTATCGAGTGTGGTGGCCACGCATGTAAGTGAAACGTGGACGATAAATAGTTTGGACAAGAAGAGAATAGAAGCTTTCGAAACTTGGTGCTACAGAAGAATGCTGAAGAGTAGATGGGTAGATCACATAACTAATGAGGAGGTATTGAATAGAATTGGGGAGAAGAGGAGTTTGTGGCACAACTTGACAAGAAGAAGGGACCGGTTGGTAGGACATTTTCTGAGGCATCAGGGAATCACAAATTTAGCATTGGAGGGTAAAAATCGTAGAGGGAGACCAAGAGATGAATACAGTAAGCAGATTCAGAAGGATGTAGGTAGTAGTAGGTACTGGGAGATGAAGAAACTTGCAAGGGATAGAGTAGCATGGAGAGCTGCATCAAACCAGTCTCAGGACTGAAGACCACAACAACAACAACATTTATAAATCATATTTTCCTCGCAGTCAAATTGCTTGTATTATTGATAATGGAGCACTTTTCTTAAATTTAAAAGAACAGGCTGTACTCTTACCACGAGCGATGCAGCATTTCTGATTAACGTTTGCACTGCTGATCACGTTTATAGATTTGCGTGATTACTTACGAACTTAAATACGAGCCTAACTGTTTCTCTGACCACGAATGTACCTTCACATTACCACGTAGACGTACTAGCAGTAAACATAACCATACATTCCATGTAGCAACAACAAATTAGCCAGTTTCATCGTGCTACATTTTACCGATGTGTGCTCGTGCGCGCTTGCTCGCGTACTCGTCCGTGTTCGCGAGCGCTTTAGTGTGCGCTCTGCAGCTCACGCGATCCTTCCGGAGCGTGCGCCTGGTTTTACAGCTGGGCTGGGCTGTCCGGCTGTCCGCGCTTTACTGCCCCGCGCCCTCTCCCTGTCCCCTGTGTTCTCCGCCGCCGGGGGCGGCAGTGCGGTCCGTCGTAAAGCAGGTAGAGTGGACCAGCCGGAGAGCCCTGCCCTGCCCCTCACCAGCCGGCGGCGATCGCGCAGGTGGAACGCCTCCGGGAGGGGCAGTCCCGCCGCCTCCCTGACCAGAAGCCGGCCGCCGCCGTGCAGCCGACCCGGAGAGACAATCTAGCAACGGTGTGCGGACATTTGCCACGCCGGACATTTGCCACGATTTTACCTGCTCCGAAGGATTGGGTCCCTTGTCACCCTCTCCCCCTCCCCTCCTACTCCTCCTCACTCGCCGCCCGACCCGCAGTAAAGGTACTTACTGACCCTTTCCGCTGGTTTTCTTAACATAGGACCAGAACCTCTATGGATTTTCCGCCACATTCCTAGAGAGAGTTTCGTTGTGGAAACTATTAAATGCATTTCGCGTTGAAATCCGCACCAAATTTCGAGCCACAGTAAAACTTCGCCAATCTTGGAGATTTTGCGCTCGTCTAAATTATACGTACCTTTTTCGCTGCTCCTGCAACAGCTTTCTGTCGTGTTTTGTGTACCATGGGGGATCAGTTCCGTCTCTTATTAATGTATTTGGTATGAATCTCTCGAGTGCTGTCGATACAATTTCTTTGAACTTAAGCTACATATGGTCTTCACTTAGATCGTTTGTAAGGATTGGAGACTGTCTCTTAGAAAGACGTCAACCGAATTTTTAGTTCCTTTATGGGATTGAGCCTCGCTATGACTGTGTATTCACTAATTCCTGTACCCGTCGTGATGCTGAGCATTATTTGTGGCTAAGAGGTCAAGTGTGTTTTCGTAACCATTTACAATTTAAATGGGCTTGTGAACAAATTGCTCAAAATAATTTTACAAAAAGCATTTAGAACAATTATGAAAGTTGTTTTCTATCTACAGTAGGGTCTGAAAATGTATTTTTGTCAGCATATGGAAGGTAGATTGAAGTCACTGCCAACTATAATTGTATGAGTAGGGTACCCATTTGCGATGAGACTCGAGTTTTCTTTGAAATGTTCAGCAACTGTTTCATATGAGACCGGGGGTCGGTACAAGGAGCCGATTATTAATTTATTCCGGTTGTCGAATATAACCTCTGTCCATACATACTAAGTCACAGGAACTACCTGCTTCAATGTCGCTTGTGAGCTGGAACACACATTACATTATTTTTCCTAAAGTTGTGCTTCTTCTTTCTGTTGTAGTGGAGATCATTACAATTACGGCTTTTCCTTCGAAAACCTAGGATGCTTCCTCTGTGATCCTGTAAATACCAGAGCCAAACAATGTAGAACAACAACGTACGTTACAAGTAGAATTCTGTATTCATTTCCTTATTTCTAACATTTTAAAATTGTACGTCGACTTTAGACGACATGTCAATCATCGATGTTCTTATCTCTGTTTCTGAACGTACTTTCAGTCATGTTTTGAACAAAGTCCCACTACACTTTATTAACTAATGTTTCGCCGCAAGGGATATCGGATTTTAGAGAGTAAATGAATATGGAGTATTTCGTTCTTCTTTTCAAAAATTCACATACCCATTACTTCTTTCCTTATTGTCTTTTGGGCATGTAGTTGTAGTAAATAAAGTAGGCACAAATGCAGCTATCAAAAAGAAATGATTAGCGTACATTCGCATTCTCGTTTCATCGTTCCTTTCTTGTTGCTCCCACGCCGACGGACTGTTTCTATCGCAATCAGTAAGCGTGAAAGGAAGCTACCGTACAGACAGAGGAATCTATATTTATACTTGGCAGAACTAATTACGTACTGACATAATCGTCAGTATTGCTTTCGTTTCCCAAAAGTTATAGTTATAAATATTTCGATTTCGGAAAAGAAGCTCTGTATTTGGCCAGGATGTCAAAGAAGAAGGTCCCTTACGTACTGGTTGTATCGAGTAAGGTGTGGAGACGGTTTGAAAGCGGACAGTGGTAGTGCGGGGAAGGGCGTCCCTTACCTGAGGGATCGCTACTCAAGCTACCTGGCGAAGGGGCAAGTGTGGCAAATGTCCGGCGTGGCAAACGTCCGGCGTGGCAAACGTCCAGCGTGGAAAATGTCCGGCATACCTTGAGTCACTCAGTTTTCAAACGTCAAGTACAGAAGCCTTTACTAAAAAAGCTTGATGGAAACAAAATTACAGTAATGGACAACACTCGTATATATATATTAATATATTGGTATGAATCTCTCGAGTGCTGTTGATACTATATACGACAAGAGGATTGCGTCACATCTATTGTTCACATCAAGAGCACCAAGGGATGGAACTTATACAGGATACGTAAGTAGCCAATTTCAATAGCTAAAAAAAAAAGAAAGAAAAAGAAACTACTGAACGGAGTTGTCAAAAACTTTCTCTGTATCTAAAGTTTCTGCTACTCTTTAAAACTCTAAAACCTAGAAACCTTCCGGGAATGATGGAATCCACACAGAATTTCTTCTGCATAGTGTGAATCACGCAGAAAGATGGCTGGCTGATTTCGTCTCTGATATTGTGATATCTGATTCAATCTCACAAAAAATGTAGCATATAACCATAGCAATACCAAATCTCGGCAAGGGATCAGACCACCCTGTGAACAATCTTCCGATATCACTACTGAACACTATTTATAAGTTCCTTGAAAGAATTCTCTACAGTCAGATTCGTCCAATAATGTTCCAGAACCTTCCGGCTGTGCAAGATGGATTCCGACCAGGACAGAACTGCGCTGATGAAGTCTTATGTTTAAAAACATGTATTGGAACAGGTTACCAAATGAAGCATTAAACATCAGTTACTTTCTTTGATCTAAGTGCAGCATATGACAAGACTTGGAGGCGTGGACTGCTTTATAAATTATTACAACTTGTAAGCCAATAAAACTAATTGCAAACACGGTAGCTGGAAGGACATTTACAGTAACCACAGGAAAAGACACTAGCGGTCCAAGGGTACTGAATGATGCCTCACCACGATTGGGCCATAGGTGACCAGTAAAAAACTGTTGAAACAACTGAAGAAATTCTAACTTCTGATCTAAACATTTTAAGCCAATTTTTCTGAAACTGTAGGCTATAGCCAAACCTAAACAAAACAGAAGATTCGTTTCTTCACCTATCCAACAGACTGGTATACGTAACCCTCGATTTCTGTTTTGAGGGAGACAAACTTCATCATAATGTGTATTCAATATATGTTTTGACCACGTTAGATAGGACACTCCCTTTGAACAAGCACTTGGTAAGAGGAAATGATAAACTCAAAAGCAGAAACAACATTCTCCACAAACTCTGCGTGGGATCCTCAGCAGGCACTCTTCAGGTATGAGCACTCGGAATGGTACACTCAACAGCCTGTCCCGCTTAATAGTAGATAGATGTACAACTTAGCGAGGCAAGGCGCATTGTTAGTGGATCAATACGACCTGCACTCACATACTGGTTACCTATGTTCAGCCACATTCCACCCCATGATATCACACGGAAGAGCGTGCTACTGCATCAACACCAGAAGTTTGCTGAAAACACCGACCTTCCAGTATTGAACCATGGATTCCCTACGGAGCGAAAAAGAGTAAGATCAAGACATCCTACTCTCGTAATTGCCAGACTCTCACGGAAACTGAATTCAATACCATTGATGAATGGAAATGCTAACGGCAACGCAACTGCTCTCCATAATGCCTGAAACTGCCCTGTACCCTGGAGAAGCCCCCTGGATTTGAGCAGCATTGGACAGTTTGGGGTGACCTGAAGTGCATCTGAACGTGCCATGGAAGATGTGCACACACACTACAAGTGGGGCAAAACGTCATCACCTACGTGTGACTCTGGTGCGGAACGAAACACAGTCGCACGAGTTGTATCAACATGTCTCGGACGTGTCTACAAGAGTCCTTCCGAAGAAATCCTGACAGCAACGAGTGATGTGATAAAATACGCAAAAGACCTTCATATTTATATATAGCTGTCGTCGTTTGTTTATGCTTAAGAGCTGTGTTAAATGAACACTTATAGTAGTTTTTATCAAATATCGTCATCGGACAAAACTACAGCCGTTCCCACACATGGTTCACATTGTGGTTGGTGCATGCTTAGAAACGAAGCAGTGCATCACACGGAACGTGCTCCCTATCGTGATCTGAAACCGCAGCTCTCTCTAGCGACGGATATCGGCTGTATCCGGCTCGAAAATCACACAATGCTTTTTTTTTCTTTACAAAAAATTGCTACTCTATTGAAAAGTACATTTCCTCCCTTGTTCACATGTTATGTTGTTTCGTCTGTAGTATACATAAAAAAAAGCTTCAGTGTGTGTATAACCATGATAGACGGCAAAAAGAAAAGCTTCCTATCCAATTAGTAAGGACATCAGCTTTTAAAACTTCCATTACAAATAATTTGATAGAAATTTACTAAATCTATAACACTATTTGTTTATGGTTCATCTAAATATTTTACAATTTTTTGCTTTAAAATTTTCGCATATTGGTACTATATTTTCTATATATGTAAAGTAAAGTGTGTTATACTGGAGGTTGAAGTTCTTTGCATTACATATGAGTAATATATAAAATACTGTGTGAATTGTTTATTGTCTTAAATGATTTTCTGATGACATTTTGTATTTAAAAATATTTGTGTGTATAAACTGTTCATGTTGATGTAAATTTGACAGTTGTAAGGAATGGTCAAGCTTAGGAACAGTGTAAGAAACATGTGTTATGTAAGAACCAGTGTGCTTTTGTTTGAAACTAAAGTGGCTCCGGAGAATGGAGAAGGTGGCAAGGGCGAATTGGCGCGCTACCTAGAGCAAGCGAGGGCAGTACGTCACAGAGTGTGTGGGGAGCAGTGACTGAGGCAACACCCTTGTCGAGCAGAAGCTTTGTCTGCAAATTTGCACAAAAATGCCGCGCATGAGGAATGGAAACGGGTTATGGCATAGCTGTGAGTCACTGGGCTACTATAGCTAAAATTTAACGACACCAAGAAGAAAAATTGAGCCCTTACAGCAAGACACTTGCAGGCCGTACTGTGGGTAAGGTAGCCGCCATAATTGTTCGCCACACTCAAGAGTACAGCCACCAGATAAGATTTATTTTTTCGTATTTTACTTTTGTACAGCGAGAACCATTAAGTTCAACTCCATTACATTAGTGAATAATCATTCTTGAACTATAAAGAAACTCGTTCACCCTCAGTAGTGGAAGAGTGTAAATTGAATAGGATGAATTTAACAGTAATTTTGCATTATTTTGCAAAATTTTCATCTTGAGCAATAGTTTAAGAAAAGTTGTCTTTTTTGTTTCACTGCAAGACGAAATGAAACTTATAGTTACACTAATAACACGTCCATGCTTTAGTATATTACATAAAAATAAAGTCAAACTATTCCTTTTTTAAATTTTTCTTAAATATTTCAAAATGTTCTATTAAAAGTTGGCTTACGTAAAATTCAGTCAGAGTGAAGGAAAGTTTCTGTCAAATGACTATATAGAGATAGTTCAAAGAGAAATGGCTTTTGAAAGTAAATTCAAGCAAGAAAGAGGTTATCTTGATGTGAATCGTTCAGTATAAAAAGAGTGTGCTTTAGTATCTAAGTGTTTTAGTATTTGAGTTTGTTGGTTATGGAAAGTGCTTTTCTAAAGATCCACCCTGGCCATATTTTTTTTAGATTTCTTGAAATTATCTACTGGGCTTTTTCTCTTTGAAAAACATAGTGTATAAAGGTGTAGTAGTCAAAAGATTCCACTGTCTGCACCAACATTGTTTACATGGAGTAATGCTTATTTGAAGAAGCAACTTAAGCAACATTCATATTTCTGCTTTTCCAATACTTCAGTGTTTCATTTTCTGCATAGACTGGCGACCGTTAACACAGGTTTTAAACAACTAAATGAACTTGGAACTGAGTAGTCCCAGCTTCAATAGAACACTATTAATACTGCATTTCTTTCTAACGCAAGCTCTTAGGAAAAGAATTGAATAGTGTGAGTTACTTATCCGTTAGACACAACGCACAGTCAAATCCTGTAAAAAGGGTAAGTCTATTGATTAGCTTTTCCTATTAACAGGCCTGTCCTCCCATAGTTTACTCTATTTGTAAACTAAACTAAATTTAGTGAGAGCGTTATACGTGGCAACATAGACAGGGTTTTCTGTTATTTAGCTAAAAGCATACTAAATTACAATAGTCCGCCACATAAGACAAAAATTATCTCATCTCTCTCACTTTTAATAAAACTATAAGGTCGATCTTATTCAATCGTATAATTTTTTTGAAGTCTAATAAAAGACTTTTCTGTGCCTCTTACAAGTGTGTGTGCGTGTGTGTGTGTGTGTGTGTGTGTGTGTGTGTGTGTGTGTGTGTGTGTGTGTGTGTGTGTGTGTGTTTGTGTGTGTGTGTGATCACTATCAACCACGCTATTTATAAAGGAATTATGTATCACAAAATCCGGAAATTTCTGGAACAATAAATAAATACTATCTCACGATTGAATCAGGCAATGACAAAGAGAGCAATGTTGGTAACTGCTACCTGCTCACAACATCGATCAAACTCACTTGAGAGAGAGAGAGAGAGAGAGAGAGAGAGAGAGAGAGAGCGCACTATTGCGTGTATACCACATCAAATACTACAACTTATATCTATTAAGCTAATAAAGTCGCAGAATCTTTTAGAAACAGTGAAGTTCAATAAAAAGTATTTGCAGATAGCAGTGTGGCAACCAGCTAGACCTCAATTCACAACTTTGCATCCCTGTACACTACAGTACATCTGGAGAAGAATAACAAGGCAATTAACTGCTGTTTTCTTACAGGCTAATCTGAGAGCATGCTTGACCATTCCATTCTGTTCACCGTGCCATATCGGTTTGCAACTTCAGCTTCCAGTCACGACATTCAACTGCAAGCGCCATTGCAAGTACCATATCGGTTTGCAACTTCAGCTTCCAGTCACGACATTCAACTGCAAGCGCCATTGCGGCCACTAACGTAACAAACGCTATTTGTTTTTACTGTTTCCATCGTTTGTGTGTGCACTGTGATTATTTTAGACGACAGGATGACCTGAACTATTTTAAAAGTGCACAGAAAAGCAATAGGACTGTTACCACCCTATTAAGCAAGCCCAGTACTGCACGTTAACGGGTTGGATGTGAATGTACCCAAACTAGAAACGCCCAGCTGTTGCTGCTGCAGCCATACATTGTGCACGGACAAACGTGAACCTAATACATCGGCACCTTGTAGCCACCGATATGTCGTAAGCTGACATTTAATTACCACGCATGATACCAAGAACAATGCGTTTTTCTTCAAATGCCTTCAAACGATATTCCTCCGTAAACGTAAGTTGTAATACGAAACCAACCATGTACGAAAATTGTTTCATGACCAATACGATAAATCCGGCCATTTTATTACAACAAATCATACCAATAACAACACATTTTTTAAGAGTTGCTCAGCATGCCGGTGGTTCGAAACAGCACATACTGAAACGATTTGGCTTCCGTAGGCAAGTGGTCAGTCGCTCTAGAAACAGAACGGTGCTGGGTTTCAGCGTGCCTTCTTACTTTGACGTCTTAGACTCTGCTTGGTTGCGCACAGGAACATAGACAACCGCTTCAGGAAAGCAACACTGGGATTCACCTTTAATAATAAGTACGGAAGACCAAAAGCGCTGGAGGCAGGATGTTCCTCCACGACGAGGCACATATACTGCCATCGAACATACCGGGAATATACCTTCCCATTCTCAGTAGCGTCGTATAAGTTATGTCAAGGGCGTTGACAATGCAGCGTGTGACACGACACTGAAATATGCTCATATGGTCTCCCATTTTGTCACTCTGATGGCAACGTGTTGTGTACATAGTTGCGCGTACTCAGCGCGTACACAACTTTCCCACTAGAGCGCACCCCACTAAGCACAACAGCGCAGGCGCAGTGCTCGTCCGTCTCTGCACTACGAGATGGCGCTGCCTTAGAGACGGACCAAATTCTGCTTCCGCCAATCCGCGATTAATATGTAACGCAGCCAATGAGATTGCTGCTAACGTAGAACCTTTTCTCCTTGCAGATCACACTCGTTCAGTGATACCTGAACGCGCGAGGTATTATAACGAGTGTACAGACCTCCGAGTAGTCAGTCTGCATTTATATCCACCAGTCTGTACCAGTCTGCATTAGTCTGTACCAGTCTATAGTCAAGTTTCAGTCTGCACCTAAGAAGATTATCATATTCCTGTACATAGCCATGAAGATAAATAAACAGACACTTTGTCAAGTATCAGCGATATGTGAGAATAAGATTAACGTACCAAGACCAAAGGAACTTCAGATTGTCAATTTTGGTTACCGTCAATCTGCTACTCTAAGCGTGCAAGTGACATTTCTATCGTCTGACCTAACGGCAGAAGATAAACACACCACAATAAGACCATGAGACATATTGCTGACACTCGCCTACTTCGTTAGAGCGACAAGTCAAATAATATGATGGTGTGTGTACCGAAGGTCGTACGGTAAGCACACCACACAACGACGGCGTGGTCATGGTGGCCAATGCAGGCTTGTGGATATGCGTCTACTTTAACTGCATTTTGATGCCAGGGGAACACGCCACTGCGGCCTTTTGGTCCTACGGTGTGGTTCACGGTCACGCCGCAGAACGCTGGGTGCAGCTCGGTGCCCACGCCACTTTAAATGGCGTGGAACCCGGCGACATAGAACAACTCTGCCAGTGGGGCGGAGTTGTTCGCTGCTGCTCTGCCGACAACATCAGCGTTGTTGGGGGTGGACCATATGGACATATCCGAGGCGCCGAGGACGTCCGCATAGAACGGCGAAGGCCAGGACGCGCCAGACCCGATGCAGGAGCCTGTGACACCTGCAATGAACCAATAAACACATGGTAGTAACGGTGGATTTCAGGGCTGCCTGGCGTGCGGTGCTGTCAGATCCCACCATCCTGTTGCCTCCTGGTAGATCCCCCCCCCCCCCCCCCCAAATGATGCGCCACAGCTTCAAATTTACCGCGTGCCTAAGAATAACATCAAGTAAATCTGGTTGAAACTCCAACGTTTGCAGGGAGTGATTTGGGCCTCCAACATTAACATTGTGCAGTTTCAGGAGGGGCACTTGGCCATTCTGTTGGATGTGTTGAGTATATTCATGAAGGCATATCACTTGAGGATATGTACCTGCCATCTGCGAGAGGTACAGCACTTACCATGAGGGGCACCCAATTGTAAATGTGTATGGCCCATGTACCTCAGCAGTGACAGAGCTTAATTTTACTCTGAGGAGATAGCTCCCCTCTTTCTTGGCCACTGCGAACACTGAGAGATTCCAGGGCACCCTCACTTCCAATACGGTATTATGTGGCTTAATGTTCTTAGCGAAGATGACCTTTTTTACTTGGTTGCTATAACTAGATATGATCTGACTTCATACGTAGCGATGAAAATGTGGGCAGTAGTTAATCCTCTTGCTTGTGTGTCCTAGTGAAGGAGTAGCGGTAACCTTTACTTTTGTTCAAAGGAATAGGGTGCCAATTTAAACGACTGAAGTTAAAACGTACAGCGACTAAGGGCTGAGGGTAGCGTCTTGTCTGTGGAAGCTGGGTGAAAACATTTTCAGGCTGCCAAGTTCTGTATTCTCTTGGTGCAGACACGTTGGATGGCACTGGTCGGTTGGCGGCCGCGTCCAGGGAGGCTGACCAGCGCCGAGGAGCCGCCGCTGCATTGGGCAGAGCAATGAAGCCTGGCAATAAAGCAGGGGATGGGCCCTTGTTATGCAGGAAACTGATGAGACGTCTCTGAGCTTTCCGTGAGACAGGGTACTAGCGCTTAGACGTTCACACTCTGTTGCAAAACATATTTGTGAAGGCCGAAGGGCTCTAGCGATTTTATGGTCGTTCTTTGGAAAGTTCGAAATGGGCGCAACAGGGGAGATAACGATCTTTTTATGGAGGGCTATGGCTCCAGCCAGGTCATGTTGTTAGCAAAAGAAATGGCGTAAACGTGTGGAAAAGAGGCCGACAAAGCTGAATCTTATTTTTCTCCCAATTAACTTTAAAGTCTCTGAGTGGTCAAATCTGTGTGTGCAGAGCAAGGGGCAGTCTCCCACCTTCGAATGCGGCGCTCCAGCTCGCAATTGGTTTCTGCTAAAGAGGGACTAGTCTAAGATGTAAATGTGCTTTGCTAACGACCTGGCGAGGAAAGAGAGGACAGTCTTGTACTGGCACTTCGCTAGTAAAGAACTGCAGGTCTTTACCTAAACGGTGACGCTTGTGTCCTTTGCTAGTGTGCCAGTCACCATCTGAACCATCGGAGGTACTGCATCAAGCATCATGAACACAACGAGTGAAGCGTGGGTGTACTTATTTGTTTTGAGTCGGCTGTCTAAACGTTTGACATATTCCGTCACACGTAGTCGCGGCACGGAATCAAATTGCTTTGGCAGACTATCAAATGGGTCCACCTGTACACTGGAATCCACTGGGGTTTCAGAGCCTCATATAAACTTTGTCAGAACTAGCCGAGCGCGAGACCATGTACTTGCATTTTTCGGGCGTTCGCCACTAATAACAGATAGCTGCCGTCCATAACTTCAGTCACCGAACACCTCATGGTGTGTCGCCCTGACCACCAGGAGGGTAAAGTATTCGCTGCTATGGCGTAGGGCTCCAATATGCTTCTCAGCACCCTATTCTTTGGAACCATATTCTTCTTTATGGAATTGTAAAGTGCAGATGCTTGACTGTGGCGTAGTTTCAGATGTCTGAAGTCAGATAAAACGATTAGTGTTCTGGTTACTGTCATGTGTCGATCGCCAGATGATCACTTTATCCACATACACCTCATATTATTGAAAGCGCTTGTCAAATAAAAATGTTTGTGTTACGTTTCTTTAGCCATTTCATTTGTCTTGTGATGTTAAGAATGAATAAATCTATTGTTATTTAGATCACAACTCATCCCTGCGTTGGGATTAACATAACCTTGCAATTTTTCTTATAGTCTTGATTACAAAAGAAAGTAACAAGTTTGCATTACTGTCTGCTTGGTGGTGATTTCGATTGTGTTTTACATCAGAAGGGTCAACAAGAATACTTTCTCCCCTACCAGGAACTGTGCTTAGTTGGCTGTGACCTTTCCCTCTTCGACACTTGGGAGATTCGATATGGAAATGCACTGAACTGTACAGTCCAGGCACTCTTCGAGTCGCCCGGATAGGGTTTGCCTCTCCCAGGAGCCCATCATCGCTATCCAAGATACAGAATGCTGGCTCCCAGGAGCCCATCATCGCTATCCAAGATACAGAACGCTGGCCGCTGGGTACCTCAGACTACTGTGCTCACGTCACCACAACAGGTGATGTGGTGCAGTCGAGCACCATGGAAACTGAACACCATACACCTTACCGATCCTGTATGCCGATGGTGTGTTGTGGAGGTCTGGACAACATGCGAATGCCAGTGTCCAGTGTATCTGATAACATTAGAATGGTGGCTGCCGTACGCCAAGCCTGTGATACAGCGAGTCTTGAGGCAGTCAGGCAGTGAGGTGTCTGCATGGAACCTCCATACTGCCGACTATTAGTTCACTGTTGTCTGTGACGATATGCAACCACCATCGACTGCAACAGGATCAGGTTTAACACAGTGGTGTTGACCTTTGCAGGTTGCAGGAATGGTTGTAAGGACCCATCATCAGGTTATGCTGTGGCATGAAGACCCCTCAATGCACAGCATCATGAGTGCCAGGGAACATGACCAACAACTGGTCATCAAGCCCGTCACTCGCAGTAGGTTTCAGGCCACCGATCAGGCAGATGTCATGATTGGTTTTGAGGAACACTTTCACCCATTTACCAGTACAAGCAACGTTAGCTTCATGATTTGGATCTGGTTTCGTCTTACATTAATTGCACCACCTCGACAAGACCGAAGATGTCACTTGTGATGACATCAAGAGTGCAATAGCAAAGGGAGCTACAAACAGGTCACCTGTAAAGTGTGTGTGTTCTCCCTGTGGAATTTTACCAGCCTTTCCAGGGCGTTACCTTGACTGACTGCATCGTTCCAAGAAGTCTTCACAATGACCACCATTGTTCTGCAGGTGTTTGTAGAAGGCATTATCATCTTAGAACACAAGCCAATGCACAGGAGTGTTATTGCCCATTATTGTCCCCTACCCTTACTCAATACCTATTACAAGTAATTTAGCAACATGTTGCTATCGGATCCTTCCATACATAATATTCAGTGAACAAACGAATGTGGGTGGACCCACCAACACCCAGATGACCACTGGTGAATGTCGAGATGTGATCGCTTTGGCAGTTATGTCCAATCTCCACGTGGCACTGCTGGCCAACGACTTCTGCAGCACTGTCATTGGGTGTGACATGGTTACCTCTTCACCATCATGGAGCAAATTGGCTTTGTGGCCTCCTTTGCGGGTACCCTGCCCCACCTCTACATCAGCGCCCACCCTCAATTCCAGTTTAATGGTCATACCACTAGACTGGTACCGATCTGCTGTCCTTTATTTCAGAGATGGCAACTATCGATGCTCCTTTACTCTCTCGCCCTGGATGCACTTTCAGGTCTCACAATGCGCTTCACACTGCAACAGCACAAATTTTGCTGTTGTGCCAATGCGGGTAACCTTTCGCTGCCAGTATGTTAAATGTAAATTTCGTGTGACTAGGGCCTCCCATCGGGTAGACCGTTCGCCGGCTGCAAGTCTTTCGATTTGACGCCACTTCGGCGACTTGCGCGTCGATGGGGATGAAATGATGATGATTAGGACAACACAACACCCAGTCCCTGAGCGGAGAAAATCTCCGACCCAGCCGGGAATGGAACCCGGATTCTTAGGATTGACATTCTGTCGCGCTGACCACTCAGCTACCGGGAGCGGACACTGCTGGTATGGTCTCAGTAAGAAACGATGTGCAAACTCTATCTGATCTCCACGCACAAGTGGCAAGCAGTGCTTTGACTGTAACCAAATCCGCAGTGATGCCAACTGGCCAAGGACTCATATATGAAAAATTGGCACCTCTGCCTTGTGTGCAGAGCTTCTGATACCTTGACATTCCCTTTACATCCATCACCTGCTGCAATGCAGCAACCAACTTCAGTGTGCTCTCCGAGCCACCAGTGCAGCCATTTGGGAACGTCGCTTCTATTGCCTTGATGCACTGAAGTGTGTGGAATATCTGAACAACCATGCAGTTCCTAGTTTGGTGCAAGTAACACAGGTCTTTCCGATGTTGCTAGCGATTGGTCATAGCCTACAGGCCTTGATGGGCTAGTTCTTGATGGCTGGTAACATTTTAAGATCAGATGTGATACTCTCACCCTCCCCTAGAAGGCTTGGGGCTTGGACTCGCCAACATCCGGTGTTGTGTTGTAGACTATGTATCTGCACACCATGAACAAACAGTAGTCACCCAAGGGAACTCACTCCTATGACTACTCTCTGAGATTTACACGCCAGCTTCTGTCTTTCCACCAATGTCTGTAGGATACATTACGCCTATATTTGTTCATCTGTCTTTTTCGTAGACGTTAGTTATTAGCTATGTATGCGCTGGTCTCCCATGCATGTGACCACCACACTCAAAGGATTTCTGTGTACAATTGCAGTGCAGCGTATCTTGCAGCAACTTTGATATCAAATATCCATTAATGACGTTGACTGCAGTATGGTGCAACTTTCATCAGCCGTACCTCCTGACATCAGTCAAAGACGCAGGTTATCATGTTGCCTGTGGAAAATTCAAGACCAAGCCAGTGCTTGTAAGTGATTAGTTTAACAGACACTTATTTTCCACCCGTCTCTTGATGGACGATAACGGCCATCGCCAGACCTATGCCTGTGATCATGAAATCTTAGATGCTGGAGCGGCATATAGTCACCTGCACCTTTCACGTACCATCACCTTTGGATCATTGTACCGCATGTACCCGTGGTCTAAGAGGAACAGTTCGGCTTTCGAAGCCGTGCAGTGCGGACGTGTTGTTGTTTCCGCCTGCGGAGCTTGCGCGCTCGCTGTTGTTTACATTTCAGCGACCGTCACTTACGTGTCGCTTAGATGTGCTCGAATCATGGCCAACCGTTTTAGTAAATCAACACTACGATTCAGCTTCTGCAACGACTGCACACGACCAAAGGCCTTGGAAGTGCAACGCTTCCTACGCGACGTTACTAAGATCTCAGATTCCGACATCTTGGTTATCCATCTGTCCATATTAAGCAGTACAGCTACGTCAAAGTCGTCATGACGCGGTGTGCAAAAAATTACCTTGTGACACCAAACACGGACTACGCTATTGGCTCGCCGACGGAAATGTCGGTGCGGTCACTGTCGACCACGCAGGTTTGGGAATGTACACCATACGAGTTTTCCATTAGAACTACTAACGGCCTTGGGAGAGCCAGTCCTGACAACACTCTACCATCTAGTGAGCAAGATGTATGAGACAGGCAAAATACCCTCAGACTTCAAGAAGAATATAATTATTCCAATCCCAAAGAAAGCAGGTACTGACAGATGTGAAAATTACCGAACAATCAGTTTAATAAGTCATTCATGCAAAATATTAACCCGAATTCTTTACAGACGAATGGAAAAACTGGTAGTAGCCGACCTCGGGGAAGATCAGTTTGGATTCCGTAGAAATACTGGAACACGTGAGGCAATACTGACCCTACGACTTATCTTAGAAGCTAGATTAAGGAAAGGCAAACCTACGTTTCTAGCAATTGTAGACTTAGAGAAAGCTTTTGACACTGTTGACTGGAATACTCTCTTTCAAATTCTGAAGATGGCAGGGGTAAAATACAGGGAGCGAAAGGCTATTTACAATTTGCACAGAAACGGGAAGGCAGTTGTAAGAGTCGAGGGACAAGAAAGGAAGTGGTTGGGAAGGGAGTGAGCAGGGTTGTAGCCTCTCCTCGATGTTAATCAATCTGTATATTGAGCAGGCATTGAAGGAAACAAAAGAAAAATTCAGAGTAGTTATTAAAATCCATGGAGAAGAAATAAAAACTTTGAGGTTCACCGATGACACTGTAATTCTGTCAGAGACAGCAAAGGACTTGGAAGAGCAGTTGAACTGAATGGATAGTGTCTTGAAAGAAGGATAGAAGATGAACTTCAACAAAAGCAAAACGAGGATAATGGAATGTAGTCGAATTAAGTAGGGTGATGCTGAGGGAATTAGATTACGAAATGAGACACTTAAATTAGTAAAGGAGTTTTGCTATTTGGAGAGAAAAATAACTGATGATGGTCGAAGTAGAGAGGATATAAAATTTAGACTGGCAATGGCAAGGAAAGCGTTTCTGAAAGAGAGAAATTTGTTAACATAGAGTATAGACTTAAGTGTCAGGAAGTCGTTTCTGAAAGTATTTGTATGGAGCGTAGCCATGTATGGAAGTGAAACATTGACGATAACTAGTTTGGACAAGAAGAGAATAGAACCTTTCGAAATGTGGTGCTTCCGAAGAGTGCTGAAGATTAGATAGGTAGATCATGTGACTAATGAGGAGGTATTGAATAGGATTGGGGAGAAGAGACGTTTGTGGCACAACTTGACTAGAAGAAGGGATCGGTTGGTAGGACATGTTCTGAGGCATCAAGGAATCACCAATTTAATATTGGAGGGCAGCGTGGAATGTAAAAATCGCAGAGGGAGACCAAGAGATTAATACACTAAATAGATTCAGAAGGATGTAGGTTGCAGTAGGTACTGGGAGATGAAGAAGCTTGCAAGGGATAGAGTAGCATGGAGAGCTGCATCAAACCAGTCTCAGGACTGAAGACCACAACAACAACGAGTTTTCGAATTCCCGTTCGAGCTCCCGGTGGAAGACGTTATCGCGGCTTTCCGCCCCCATGGCACTGTACATGACCACACTGCCGAACCTTGGGCGCAGTTACAAACGTACCACGGTCTTAACGGTGTATGACAGATCACCATCGATGACAAACGCCATGTGCCATCTTACCTGCAAATCACCGGGTGCCGAGCGGTCGTCATATACGACGGCCAACCCAAGACCTGTTCCGGGTGCGGCAAAGGATGCCACCTCAGGTCTGAGTGACTTCAGCAACGAATCATCCAATTGGTAGCCGCTACAGTCGCACCTCCTGCTTCGACGACGGTTTTACCGATCACCTACGCATCGGCGCTCTCTTCTCCTCCCACCAGCCGCCGCCCGTCGGACTATGTACCGGTGACGCTTCCTGCTGCTACGGAACCGCCGGGGTCGACGCATCACGCTCACGACCTGACCCTACTCCGGCGCCTCTACCAACAGCGACGACTTCCGAACCCCACCCTGCCGATCATATGGACGCCCCTTCATTTATCTTTCTCGTGAGGGCCTTCCTCCCCGAGCGCCGCGACTCCCTTCCGTCTTCCGCAAACAACGTTCACATAAGAGGCGCAAGAGGAGTCTCCACACGATCTCGGAACGAGACGGATCACCTCCCGCTGATTCTCCAGAGGCCGTCCGACGCGACGACGCCTCGGAGAACCTGAACGACGATACTAATGACCACAACATGACACCGACTGTGGCTATGCAGCTACCTACTTTGCTGACTCGCCCAGGTTCGCCTGAACCAATGGACTTCACCGTTGCGACTGCCGCTGAGACGTCCTCCGTAGTCTGCTGATTTGCTGTATTTTTTAATAAAGTTTATTTGCCTAGATTTTCCCTTAAAGAAAAGGAAAAAAGAAATAGGAAATTTGGTCAGCCTGTATAAATGAGACGACTCAAATTACACGTAGCTTAAATGTTGTAACCAGGTCAGAGCAAACAGGTAATAGTGTGTAATTGAAGAGCTACTTGACTTGCTAATAGTGTTTCCACGTTCTTGGAGGCTGGAAAACGGCTGGGAGAGCGGTGTACTGAACTCGTGACCCTCCATATCGAATCCGCATGACGCTGCAACTCAGATGATGACACAGCGGCCGGCAGACATCCCTTGGGCATTCACGGCCTGGCGAGGAGGTCGTTTATATTCATAAGACGTAAGTTATAACGTAAAACCCATCAAATATGAACTTCAGCTCCCAGTGACCAAATCCATTAAGGCGTTTCATCTTTTCCACTTGAAATTCGACGTTGTGACATCACAGAATTTGACCAGCACCACGTTTATAAATGGCTTCCACATTCCGCGTGAGGAGACCTTACAGAAACGCATATGACTTGGACTAAATATCTCCTTCGTGTTAATGACCTTTCCTTCGTGGAGACATTCAATGTGACGCAGCATGTGAAGGTTGCTGAGTGTGGACGGGTTACTCCTGTAACCGAAATTGCAAATGTGAAGGTGGATGTAGAGGAACCGAAACCGGTCATGTAAAAAAAAAAAAAAAAAAAAAAAAAAAAAAAAAAAAAAAAAAAAAAAATTGCAATCAAGGCGGGTTATAAGTAATATTGCATGTTGAAACGTTAAAATGTGTCTGACATGTCTGTGACATGCCATCGTCAAAAATAGGTATTTCTGGTCTTATAGGAAGGAGTATAACACATTCCTGTGACCTGCATTCCTCACTTCTGTTCATCAGGTTCCTCAATTTGGTGAACACCAATGTTGATATCTGCTTCCTCAACTTATTCTACGTCGTAATCATCAATGTTGATGAATAGAAGTGATGAACGCAGGTCATGGGAATATATTAGCTCTTAAGTACGCCACACTGTACATTAGTGACATCGCATGGTGCACAAAATCGGCCATATTTTGTATCTTGGATACGTACTCGTATCTTGTAATACGACAATGGTCCATAAGACCATAAATATGTATTTCCACCGATAACATGTCAGAGATATATCAGATATATTTTAACGTTTCAACATGTATTTGAAAATGGTTACAGAGCCGAAATCATGGTTGTGTACTGTAAATGAATAATGAACAGTTAAACGGCGGAAATTTCTTTCAAGAAGTTCTACGTAGAGTGATGATGAGGTTATTCCGTGATCTCCTTAACACATGTCATATCATCCAGCCCCTTTTCCTGCCAGAGCTTACCATATGTCTCCTTTTCACCGTTTTTTTTACAGAGAACCTCTCCATTTCTTACCAACCAGCCTGTCTAATTTAGATTATTCTGTAACACTACATTTCAAACGCCTCGATTCTCTTCCATCCGGTTTTCCCACTGTCAATGACTCACTACCATACGATACTGTTGTGCAAACGTACATTTTCGGAAATTTGTTCCTCGTATTGAGTTCTATGTTTGATACTAACAGGTTTCTCTTTGCCTGTGCTAGTCTGCTTTTTATGTCCTCCTTGATCCGTCCCACATGGGTTATTTTGCTTCCAATGTGGCGCAATTTCTTAACTTGGTCTACGTCATGATCACCAATATTGATATTAAGATTCTTTCTTTCCTTATTTCTGCTACTTCTCATTACCTTTGTTTGTGTTCGATTCACTTTCAGTCTATATTCTGTACTCATTAGATTGTTCATATTATTCATTACATCTTGTAACTCGTATTCGCCTACATTGAGGATAGCAATGTCAACGGCGAATCTTGATATCCATCCTCCCTGCGTTTTAATCCCTCTCTTGGACTTCCATTTATTTCCATCACTGCTTCATCTGCGTGTAGATCGAACAATATCGACAAAATACTGCATCCTTGTGTTACATCGTTTTTAGTCGGATCTCTTCGTTGTTGGTTTTCCAGTCTTATTGTCTTGTCTTGGTTCTTGTTCATATTGTATAGTACACGTCGTCCCCAATGGCTTATTCTAATTTTCTTAGAATTTAAAAAATCTGTTGAACGCTTTTTCCGGGCCGACATATCGTATGAAAGTGTCTTGATTTTTCTTCAGTCCTGCTACCATTATCAGCCACAACATCAAAACTGCCTCTCTAATGCCTTTACCTTTCCAAAAGACAATCTGACCGTCATCTGACAGATCCTAAACTTTCGTTTCCATTCTCCCGTATATTATTATTGTTAGCAGCTTGGACACACGAGTTGTTAAGTTGGTTGTAGGATAGTTCTCGCACTTATCTGGAATTTATATCTTCTAAATTGCGTAGATGATATTTTTCCGAAAGTCTGACGGTACGTCACCTTTATACAGATTCTACACACTAACTTCAATAGTCGCCTGTTTGCCACTTCACCAGTGATTTTAGAAATTCCGATGGAATGTTTACTATCCCTTCTACCGGATTTAATCTCATGCCTTCCATACCTCTTTTAAATTCTAATACTGTATCTTCTATCTCTTTCATATCAACTCCAACTCCGTCTTCCATCACGTCTTTAGACAATTTCCTCCACATCGTACAGGTCTTCAAACTAACTCTTTCCACGTATCCTTCCAACGATTATTCCTTTCTCGATTTCTTCCCACTGTTCTTGTAACCATTTAGTTTTGACTTCCCTGATCTTCCTTTTTATTTCACTCTTAACTGCTTTACATTTCTGTATTCCTGTCTTACCCTGGATGTTTTTGAACTTCCATTTTTCGTCGATCAGTTGAATTATTTCTTCTTTTACCCAAGGATTCTTCGCAGTTACCTTAATTGCTCTCTTGGGTCCCCTTCCAATAACTTTCATTGCTCTTTTTAGAACTATTCAAACCTCCCAAACTGAACTGCCTACTCTGGTACTCCATATCGTTGTATCCACATCTTTAGCTAACTTCAAACGCGTCTCATCATTCCTCAATAATTCAGTATCCCTGTAAACTTATTTGTCCGCCGCTGACATAGAAGACCGCAAGCCTTCTTTCCTTCCCGCCTGGGCAAGCTGTGCAGTGACTAGAGTACATGTAAGGCTTACTGGGACAGGGTAAATGCTAGCTACAATGAAGTCGATAATTCGATTGTAATACTGGCATTTTGATTTGATATCCTCCACTACTGACAAAATTTGCGAAAAAAATTACGCGCCCCTTTTACCGGCAGCTACGTTGATAAATACTCGGCACCTCGCAAGGATAACTACCAGATGAGGTAAGTTGTTGGAAATGGTTAAGCGTTGGTGAAAATCTAGCTTCTGGGCACACAAAGAGCTCTAACCGCAGAACTCTGCACGGAACACGGGTTGGTGCAGTGCTGCGATACAGACCGTATATCTCTCTTCGAGGACGATGGCCAAGAAGCCGTCTCCAAATTTGTACCGCTCGATGGCTGAAGGCGAAGTCCACTCTCTCCACAATTCTCCCGTCTCTCCCGCTTACGAAATCGCGGCGGAAGAATACTCAGTTTCGGCCAATGTCGAACGGTCTATCATCGCCGAAATCCCTCCAACGGCATTTCTGAGATCTTCCCAATGATCGAGTAGGTCATATCTCCCCTAGACAAACAAAATTTCGGTCTTCGCCACGTGATTCCCAGGAAAGGTTGCTCCAAATGTCGGGCTATCCCCAAAAGCGCCGTACTGTCCCGCGTTTCCGGTGACCGCTACCTGCCGCCCACGGTGTCCCGGCGAGCTACGGCCATCTGCAGACTTTATATTCCACAATTCTCAACTTCTGACACTTCTCACCAACGCTTTAAGCTAGTGACTTAATCACGCACACATGCAGGGAATACTGATCGAGAGTGCCTCATATTTATCATAATTCAATAGAGTCATGATCTGATGTCGTTGCCAGTCCCTTTATTATTAATACTAATGTTGGTAAGCTAACGTGTAAGGGCCCATGTCCTGGCACCTTACATCCCACTTCCGTCGACACTGTTTCTTCTAGACGATTCTTGTAGAGTTCAGTTTACACTTCGTCATCTCCTTTAAACGTCTTAGAATTCGGTATCTGATTTCAAAATCTCTATCTGACCTTGATGTAATCCAGATGGAATCTTCCAGTATTTCCGGGCTTTATTCAAGTATACCTCCTCCTTTGGTAACTATCGAACAGAGTATTCAGTATTACTTCTCCCCTCGCATCCATACTACGAAGCCCATATCCCCCCTCCCCCCCCCCCCCCCCCCCCCCGTTTACATTTCTTCTACTCGCTCCCCTAAAAATGCATTCCAATCCCTCACGGTTTTTTCATCTCCCTTTGCGTGTTGAATTACCGTTCATTATTCTCGTATACTTTATCTCCGCATCTCCTGCTTGGGAAGTCGGTATGTGTACCTGACTGTTGTTGTGGACTTAGGTTTTACTGTCTTATCTAATGAGAACATCCCTATCGCTAAACTGTTAACAGTAACTCACTCTCTGCACTACCTTCCTATTCATAATTAAACTCACTCTCCTTATAGCATTTTCTGCTGCTGTCGCTATTACCTTACGTTCTTCTGACCATTAATATTCTTATCTTCTTTCCATTTCACTTCACTGGCCATCACTACATCTAGACTAAGCCTTTGTGTTTCGCTTTTCAGTTTTTCTAGCTTCCCTACCACTTTCAAACTTCCGACATTGAACGCAGCAACTCGTAGATTGTTACCCTTTCATTCGTTATTCTTTCTTCTTGTTGCAGTGGTGCTGCAGCTGTCGCCCCATCCCACATCTCTGTCGCCAAATTACTCTAATTCGCTGTTCTTCCTCATTCCCTTCCATTCCCCTTCTCTCCATCGCTTCTTGGATACAGCTTCGCCACACTTCCCGTGGTCTTTTCTTCTCCTTCCAGGAGATTGCCATGAAAATACTCATTCGGGCTATCTTTCTCCGTCCATTCTTTTCACATAACACCAATCATCCGGGCAGTCTTTCTTCTGTTTTATACGTAATACCATAACGAGGATGTGTCCTGTCTCTAATTTCCTCATTTCTTACGTGGCCAAGAATTTCCTCATTTCTTACATGGTCAAGCCGGAAAATTATAGAGGATCTTCTCAAATAATCAATTCCTGAAGCTGTAAGTCTCTTTTTATTCATTTCTGTGAGATTCCAGCACTCACTCCCACAGCTTGTCATCGGGTTAATGATGAATTTGTATAAATGAATCTGAACCTTTAAACCCATTTTTGAGGACCAAGTACGTTGTTTACTCCATTTTTTCTCACGGTCACCTCCCCATTGGCGATCTCCTCCCGGACATCCGAACGGGGGACTAATCTGGACTCTTTTGCCAATGGAGGGATCATCATGACACTTTTCAGTTACAGGCCACATGTCTAGTGGATAGATATTATGTGTCCTCAATGCAGTGGTATTCACTGCGTTCTGGATCGTCATGCCATTTATAATTTTCGTATAAGTGAAGGTAATGGGGATGACAAATGATTAAATCGTAATTACATCATTACTCTGTAAAGAGACTTCCGGAGGCCGCAGTTGCCTCATACCACAGTACTCAGAAAATATCCCTGAACAATGCCTGAAATTTTGTAAGTGGAGTTCTGGTTCACCCCGTGTAGCAAAATGGTGATAAGCATGCATAAAAAGTTCTCGGTTTACTTGCCGCTTCAAATTTGACGCGACAAGTAAACGGAGAACTTTTTATGCAAGGACTCCGTCGCGAAAGACTTCGTGGTGATAAGCATGTTTCTATGGAGATCACTGATGTCGCCGCAGTGTAACGAATAGTCTGATGTGTCATTCGAATGCCATATTACATATTGTACGGTCGTCAGGCGCAGGTTGGAGAAACACGTGATTTCACCGCAGTTCATTGTTGGCGATTGTGGGTACACTCATCTTCCGAGGTCGTACAGGTCCCGGGTTTTTCACACGTCAGTGTGCCAGGAGGTTAGAGTGAGTAGCTTATTTCGGGGGAAAACCACAGCCGTCAGAGTTAACTGACGTGAGTAACAACGTTTTGATTATACCTGTCGGTATACATAATCGATGACAGTAACAGCTGATACAAGGGCAACTCGCGCGTTAAATGCTGGGATGCTGTGGTCGCTGAGAAGCCGTAATAGAAGTTAAGACTTCATTTCCTCAGTGGTTGCACCAGTAGCTCATTAGTCTCCTACAGTTAGTCTCTTCATCTTCATCGCGTTGGTTATCTTACATCTTCGGATCCATTCTTCTGCGAGGGAAAGTCCTCCTAGACTTCTGCACTTCATTCAAAAAATTTCCACGTTATGCAACACCCATTTATCTTTGCTTTTACACTTACACGTTTTAGTACTTCAAGCTTTTTTTATTACACCTCGCATAAAGTTTTTTTGCTGGTAGTGACATATATAGCAATCTTTGTAACGATGTACGTTATTATTGCCGCTATCATCTACTTTGCCTTTCTTTTACACTTGCTCTATAACGTTATTATTTTCACTGTACGTGTTGTGGCTAATACACATCCATCCCAATATTTTTATTTCATCACAAAATCTGAAAAATTCTGCAATCAGCTCCCATGCTCTTGTAGCAATATCCGAAATGTAATAGCCTTGCTCTTCAAGTATCCCTTTCCGCCATCCGGGTAATTTACTTCTATGCAGACATTCTTCGTTTAATACTGTATTACCGTGTCTCGTTATAACTGGTCGTGATATGTATTTGCTTGGGTAACGTCTCTCTGCTACAAAAATTAGCAGTGAAATTAGTTCTCTTTCACAAGTTCAGTGCTGTACTCTGGCTGAGATGTTTAAATCTTTCACCTCTCAATGCTACCATATTCTCTTCCCTCCCTCACATCACCCCCCCCCCTCCCTGTCACCGCCCCCTGAATCACGTACCTTATCGTTGGTGGGGAGACTTGCGTGCAATACCGTAGGTCCAACCACAACGGAGAGGTATCTGTTGAGAGGCCACACAAACCTGTGGTTCCTTAAGAGGAGCAGCAGCCTCTTCAGTAGTTTTAGGGGCAACAGTCTGGACGATTGACTGATCTGGCCTTCTTCAACCGTAAGGGCCATGCTGTGCTAATACTGCGAACGGCTGAAAGCAAGAGGAAACTAAGGCGCAATTTTTTCCCGAGGGCATGCAGCTTTACTGTATGGTTAAAAGATGATAGCATCCTCCTGGGTAAAATATTCCGGAGGTGAAATAGTCCCCCATCCGGATCTCCGGGCGGGGACTACTCAGGAGGACGTCGCTATCAGGAGAAACAAAACTGGCGTCATACGTATCGGAGCGTGGACTGTCAGTTCCCTTGATCGGGTAACTAGGTTAGAAAATTAAAAAATAGAAATGGATAGATTAATATGAGATTTAGTGGAAATAAATTAAGTTCGGTGTCAGGAGGAACAAGAATCCTGGCCAGGTGAATATAGAGTTATAAATACAAAATAAAATACGGGTAATGTGGAAGTAGGTCTAATAATGAATATAAAAATGGGAAAGCGAATAATCTACTATAAACAGCATAGTGAACGCATTATTGTAGCCAAGTTACACACCAAGCCCACGCCTACCAAGGTAGTACAAGTTTATATGTCGACTAGCTCCGCAGATGAAGAGATTGATGAAATGTATGATGGGTTAAAAGAAATTATTCAGATAGTTAAGGGAGATGAAAATTTAATAGTCATGGGGGACTGGCATTCGACAGTAGAAAAACGAAGAGAAGGAAAAATAGCTGTTGAATGTGGTTTCGGGGAAAGAAAAGAAAGAGGAAGCCTCTTGCTGGAATTTTGCACAAAGCAAAATTTAATCATACCCAACAATTTGTTTATGAATTATTAAGGAATGTTGTATACCTCTAAGAGACCTGGAGACATCGCAAGGTTACAGATTAATTATATAGTGGTAAGAAAGAGAATTTTATATCGTAAATAGTTTAGCAGGCTGGACATAGAGGTCTTAGTCTTAGTTTCTAGCTTTAACGTACCCTAATCTCTTCTAGTTAAGTTAGTATTTAGGATGGTAGGTGTTAAAGGCATGGTGAGCGATGGCCAGCGTCTTGAGGGTCATTCCAAGACCCGGGCCGCCGCCCACAACCAGGTGAAGAGCAATATTATACCTATCTCTTCTCCATTCAATTCTCTTCCTCCCTTCCTTCTTTCTAAATATATAATTCCGTTTTTGTTTATTAATATCTCACTTGAGTTGTATTAGTTATAAGTTTTTCAAATGCTGCACAAATAAAAAAGATATCAAATGGATGTAAACAAATAGAGCCCGCCTCCACGTGGCGGGACACGGACAACGGTGTGAGTGGGGACTTTGAGTAACTCCGGACCCCGGACCCACTCACAGCGGCTAAGTGGCAATATACCGCCCACCATAAGAAATTAGACGGTGGGTCATAAAAAATAAGCAGCTAGTGAAGAAAAACATTGCTTAGAGCCATTTGAACCATTTTTTTCAGCAAAATTTTCGTGCAGTTAGACGGACATACGCCACAGCACTGGGTGAGCCTCTATTCCCGCATTGTACGACCCTACTGGTCGACATCGGAGCCAACGTCTTGCTACTAACCTCCCTATCTTCCACATACTGCTTCCCGAGGAGTGAATACTTCACTGGGTCAAGCTCCTTACTCTCTGTGGTCTTTTGATAGACGTCGCGGAACACAGAGAGCACACATCTTTGAGTACCTCAACTGGTGGACGAGTATGTCAGCACTACGAACAGAGACATCCAATTGAGCAGCGACGTGTTTGATCGTTATCCGCCTCACCCCACGACTCACCTTACTTTAGTTCACTGCCAAGTCTCCGTAGACATTCTGCAAGCGCCTATGAATAACTGGTATGTTCTGGTTTTCTGCCAAAATATACTCACTGTCAGCTCTCCGCTTGGAACGCACCTCCGTTTCAGACGCCATTTGAAGGGTACGGACAGCTCTGCCACCCTCGGAACTTCATGAAACTGTATGGCCTGAAGCGTGAATATTCCAAGTTTTCACACAACAAATTTCACATTTCTATAACGAAAAAACTTTTTTTCAACAGAAAATGCCAGACAAATAAGTGTTGCATTAGTTACTTATCGCTCCTCGTAGGATACCAGGTCAACAGTAAATGCTGCACACTTGATCTTGACGCAGTTCTTAACTTCTCCGGTTATGGCTCCGTTCAATAATCATTCTTGAGAAGTCCTTTGTACAGTTCCCAGTTCTTAAACACATGTTGTTGATAATTCTTCCAAGCCATTTGAGAGCAACTTAACTAAGGGGGAGAGAAAGACTCTCAGGGATTTAAATGCGGACGGAAGGATAGTTGTTCTTCCATCTGATAAAGGCAATTCCGCTATGGTGATGAACAAAGAGGACTACAGAAGTAATATTTTGGATCTATTAGTGGCGGGACATTACAATAAACCAACAAGAGACCCGACGGCTGTTATTTTGAGGAAAACTAATACGTTGATAAAGTCTCCTACTTCCATTCCACAGAAGGATAACGAGGTTTCGCTAAGGAGTGAAGCTAAGTGTCCCAGACTTTATGGTGTACCTAAAATTCACAAAATAAATCTCCCTCTGAGACCCATTGTTAGTGCGATTGATTTCCCTACTTACCAAACATCTAGGCATGTAGCTACTCTTCTACAGCCATATATTGGTAAGACTGATTCTTATGTGAGGGATTCAAGTCATTTTATTGAGAAAATTGAAGGTCTAGCCCTGGCTCCTGAAGACATTCTGGTCAGTTTTGATATTGTATCTCTTTACTATGACTCCGGTCAATGAAGTTATGGTTTACATAACGGAAGTTTTCCCTGAAGATTTGACCGCTGTGTTTAGACGCTGTCTCACATCTAGCCAGTTTCAGTGGGATGAGGAGTTTTATGAGCAAGTGGATGGTGTTGCCATGGGTAACCCGTTGAGCCCTGCGATTGCCAATTTTTACATGGAGAAATTTGAACAATTAGAGTTGAATAAAGCAAATAAGAAACCATGTTGTTGGTATCGTTATGTAGACGACACATTCGTGGTTTGGACACACAGTAAAAAAGCCTTAGACGAATATTTTGATTATCTTAATAGTATAAACCCTAAAATTCAGTTTACCATTGAAGAGGAAAAAGACCAGGCTATTTCGTTTCTCGATGTGTTAGTCATGAGACAGACCGAAGGCAGTCTACAACATAAAGTGTTTCGTAAGAGCACACATACTGATAGATACTTACATAAGAACTCCAATGATCACCCACAACAAAAAAGAAGTGTAGTCAAAAGTTTAGTGGACAGGGCCAAACGGATTTGTACGCCGGAACATCTGGATACGGAAATGAATCATCTGAAACAGGACTACGAAACAAAAGAGTACTCAAACAATGAAATTAATAGACTTTTAAGACCTAATTACAGCAGGCCAAAGGACAAGGATGGTACACAGCAATGGAAGAACACAGTGTCTTTACCTTATATTAGTAAGGTTACAGATCGAATCGGCAAAATTTTGCTGAAACATAAAGTGAAACCGGTATTCAAACCTACCAGAAAGATAGGACAAGTACTTCGTTCTGTTAAAGATAGAAGGCCACCATTATCATCTAGCGGTGTGTATAAAATTCCGTGTATTTGTGGGAAGGTCTATATTTGTACTACGAAAAGAAGTGTCAATACGAGAGTAAAGGAGCATAAAAGTCTTTGCCGACTGGGAAAAATAGATAAATCGGCCGTTGCGGAACATGCACTTCAGTCAGGTGACCATGTAGTTAAGTTTTCTGAAACTACAGTTTTAAGTGCTACCACGAACTATTATCCACGACTGTATAGGGAGGCTATTGAAATTTATAAACATGACGATAATTTTAATAGAAAAGAAGAGGCCTTGAAATTAAGCGAGATATGGACAGTGGCGTTACAGAATCGAAAATTCATTATTATCTATGACGGACTATTATCGATAGTTACATTTTATCCTTGACTAGTTTTCTCTGTGCTACTATGTGCAAGCTAGACCACACCCCCTTCCCTCGGTATTTAGGCCGCTCTCCGACGCCCGACTCATCAGTCGGCAGGACTCAGCAGGACCAGCCATACCTCCGAGGATGTCCAACGTAGTATTGGACGAAACGTTAGGAATAAAAGAATTCCATGGACCACGGCCATATAACCCGGAAAAATTATCAATAACAGTACCATCCGGTCATGAAAGCCTTCATTGTATGATCATAAAGGCATGTTGTTGTCGTTGTGGTGGTCTTCAATCAGGAGACAGTTGTGACGCAACTCTCCGCGGTAGTCTATCCTGTGCAAGCCTCTTCATCTCTGCAGAACTATCGAGCGAGGTGGCGCAGTGGTTAGCACACTGGACTCGCATACGGGTTAGCGAGGGTTAAAACCCGCGTCCCGCGATCCTAATTTAGATTTCCCTTGAGATCTCTACATCGATCCAGCCAAATGCTGAGCTGGTTCGTTTGAAAGGGCACGGCTGACTTCTTCCCCATCCTTCCCTTAATCCGATGGGACTGATGACCTCGCTATTTGCTCCCTTCCCCCAAATCAATCAGTCAACCGATCTGCAGAACTGCTGCAACCTCCGTTCAATGGGACGCATTTGGTGCAGTCAGACTTCGCTCTCCCTCTACAATTTTTACCACCCACACTTGTGATGCTGAGGGAATTAGATGAGATACTTAAAGTAGTAAAGGAGTTTTGCTATTTGGGGAGCAAAATAACTGATGACGGGCGAAGTAGAGAGGATATAAAATGTAGACCGGCAATGTCAAGGAAAGCATTTCTGAAGAAATTAAGTCGTTTCTGAAAGTATATGTATGTAGTATGGAAGTGTAACATGGACAAGAAGAGAATAGAAGCATTCGAATTGTGGTGCTACAGAAGAATGCTGAAGATTAGATGGGTAGATCGCATAATTAATGAGGAGGTATTGAATAGAATTGGGGAGAAGAGGAGTTTGTGGCACAGCTTGACTAGAAGAAGGGATCGGTTGGCAGGACATGTTCTGAGGCATCAAGGGATCACCAATTTAGTACTGGAGGGCAGCGTGGAGGGTAAAAATCTTAAAGGGAGACCACGAGATGAATACACTAAACAGATTCAGAAGGATGTAGGCTGCAGTAGGTACTGTGAGATGAAGAAGCCTGCACAGGATAGAGTAGCATGGAGAGCTGCATCAAACCAGTCTCAGGACTGGAGATCACAACAACAACAACTTCTGTTCATTATCAGATTGACCGTTCTTGGTGCCTTAGAATGTGTCCTGCCGACGTACTGCTTCTGCTGATAGAGTTCTACCATACAAAATTTTCGAAACTACTTTGATTCATAACCTTTTCATTGTTTACTAGACACAGGCACATGATATTCGGCATTCTTGTGTAACACCAGACTTCAAAATCTTCTGGTTTCTTCTGGTCTCAACCGCTTGTGGTCCACGTGTCAGTAGCATTTACTGATACAACAGACATAATTACTTTTAGAAAAACTCACTAACAATTAAATATGCGTTAGCTGTTAACATAGTTCTCTTTTTCAGAGTAGCCTTTCTTTCTGTTCCCAATCTGCATTTAATGTATTCTTCACTCCTGCCATCGTCAGTAATTTTGATGTCCGCGTAGCAAAACTCGTCTGCTGTTGTTTGTGTCTCGTTTGCTAATGTAATTCCGTCGGTATCGCATTAGGTTGGTGCATATTTTCGTAGGGGTTTTGTTTTGCTTGTTGGTATTCCCGTTGGTCTGAGTTTATTTATCGACAGTCAATTTTTTTATTTGTAGTTATCTGTTGACGTTTGAGTTTACATGTTGTCATTTTGTCATTCGGAGAGAGTGAGTGGGGCTGTGGACGCTAGAAAATGAAGTACGATGTGGAGAAATCTGAACATTTCTGACATATCCTTCAGTTTGAGTTCAACGGAGGAGTGAGAGCAGCGGAGGCTGCCAGAAACATTTGCGCCGTGTTTGGGTATGATGACACTGGACAGAGCAAGGCAATAAAATGGTTTTCTCGTTTTGAGGAGCATCGTTTTGACGTTGGTGGTTCCCCGTGTTCATAAAGACGTTCGATGTTTCATGAAGGTCATTTAAACGTATTGATCAACAACAATTCACGTCAGTGTACTCGATAACTGGACATGTAATGAACAGTGATCACTCCACCGTTGTACCACAAGCGATGGGGAAGGTTCAAAAATCGTGTGTACCACATACTCTGAGCGAAAATCACAAAAATCAGAGAGTGGACATATGTCCATGTCTGCTTGATCCTCATCAGTTGGTTGGCGAACAACAGCGGCCATTCATATCCTGTGTCCTAACTGGTGACGACAAGTGCTGTGTTTATGTTAGCAAAAGGGAAAGAAAGGAATGGCTGAGCCAAAACAAATCAGCAACTCCACGTACAAACACTTGTGCGCTTCCACGAAAGATAGTGTTACACGTCTCTTGAACCAGCAACGGAGTGAATTGCTTCCCCGATGTGTGACCATCACTGCTGAATTTTACTATCAACAACTGAGACGTCTTGCATACGCAGTCCAAGAACAACGACTTGGATGACCGCACGAAGTGGTGGTGCTCCGCTGTGACGCCCGACCGCTTTCTGCTAGACTTACAATGAACGCTACACAAGATATGGGCTGGGAAGTCATTCCGCATCCACCATATTCGCCTGATCTTAGGCTTTCAACTTTCCCGCTCCCTGTTGAACAACTTTCAAGAAGCTTCCTTTCCGGATGAAAATGCTCTTCTAACACGGCCCGACGAGTTATTCACTCAAAACTATGTGATTTCTACAGTTGCGGAATCTAAAAGTTACTCCGGCATCGGCGGACTGTTGTAAAGAGTGAAAGAGAATACATTATTAACGACAAAAGTCTCTTATCTGTATCAGGTATGTTTATAAACTTTCTGAAAAACGCTACGAGCTTATGCACCAGCCTAGTATTATGAAATGACACTACACTTCACTGATGCTGTTTTACTTTTGTTCATGTCCATCTCATGAATACCTTTAGATGAACTCTGAATTCCTTTACCGCCTCTGACAGAAATTGAATCTCATGGCAAACGTTACAGTTTTTGTTTCATCTTCTTGAGCTTGTTTTCAGTATCCAAATTTCATCTTTGTGTTCCTTATTACTTTCTCAATATGCAGATTTAATAACATCGTGGGTGGGCTACATCCCTATCTCATTTCCTTCTTAGTTAATGCCTCGATTTCATGTCGTTCGACTCTTATAATTGCATTCTGGATTCTGTGCAAATTATATTTGGTCTTTCCGGTCTTTGTATTTTATACCTGATAGCTTCAGAATTTCAGATTGTGTATTCTAGTTGACATCGAGGAAACTTTTTCTAAATCTGCAAATACTATGTATGTTTTTTGTCTTTCTTCAATTCGTCTTCTAAGATAAGCCATAGGGTCATTGTTATTGTATTTCTCGCGAAGCCAAAAGAATTTTATATAAAATCATAAAAATAAATTGGGTTAGATAGAGCAGAGATCAGTCGCAGAATTAAGTTGCTTTAATATGACAGTTATAGTCACAACGCAGATCAGATTTCGACCTGTGTCAGGTCATTATCAATGCAGTGCGGAATTGTAGCAGTTGTTTGTGTCTAAGTGACTGGACAGGGTGATTCCGTGATGGTGTTAAAAATTTTCAGGGATGAGTAAATCTATCAATTTCAGGTAAGGCATGCTGGTCCGGAAAATAACGGGTGGAAAATTATAAGCGAACCGCGTTCCGATGCGTTTACAGTGTAATACTTGTACCGATACTGTTCTTGCTAAGACTGTAAAGTAGACAACTTTCAGAGGTGGTCGTATGGACCGAAACAGGGAAACAGTGTCTAGTGAACAAGAGTTCCAAAATGCACACCTTACGAGCGATGAGCATTTGTTCAGTACTGTGAAACACATCTCTTCTACTGCAAGGTATTTGCTTTCCATATTTTTGGAGGAGGTAGTATGGACCAAAATAATAAAAGAAGCCTAGGAAGTATGGGCTCTAAAGCGCATGGCTGAGGACCTATGGGTAGTAGAAGGTGATCAATCGCACATAGCTCTTAAGGTATCAGTTTTACAGCCCATGTTTACTAGAAAACTTTGTCTTATTTTGGTCCATACTACCACCTCTGAAAATTGCCAACTCTGCAGTTTTAGCTGCAGTTGTAACGGTACAAGTATTCCACTGTCAGAGCTAGCAGAATTATTTTCGCTTATAACTTTCGGCTCTCTCTTTTCCGGACCAGAGTTCCACAGCTCAATCTGATACATTTACCCTCGTCCATCATCCCTCACTGTTTCTAACATCATCACGTAATCAGCATGTATACTTTCCAAGCCACCACGTAGTGCATTAGTACAAGTCATTCCACTTCATGTTCTATTCGCAAATGGAACGAGGGAGGAGAGACAGTCTATATTCTTCCGTAAGAAGCCTAGTTTGTCTTATCTTCCTGGTCTTTCCATGAAATATACTGCATTGAGAGCATCTGAGTCGTTCTGGAGTTGCGGATAAAGGCAGATTCTCTAAATTTTCTAAATAGTATATTTTAACTAAAGTTCAGTCTTGATCACAACACTTATGTCTCAATAACATAGGTGACCGGTTTTGGTTATATTTATATAACCATCTTCAGAACTGTGAATTAATTTTGCAAAATACTAGAGACCAATCTTAAAATAAAATGAAAAGTGGCTAATGGCGACAAATTTTAACAAGATAAAATAAAACTTATTATAACCACGACTTCCTTGGAGGATGGTAGGCAGAGCTCTCCTCAGCTGCTACTAAGTCAACTCATGGTTATGAGTGCTGAGCATGAGCTTAAATATAAAATTAGTTATACCCATGGCAAAAGCTATGTATGAAAAATTTGCTATACAACATATAAAACTTTTATTACATTGAGATTGATTATTATAAAGACTATTAGATCGATGATTTTAAATACTTAATCAGTGGTCTCATCAGTTATTCACATACATAATGCGTAACGTACTCTTGGCTGCTACCCTACTGTTACAAAGAATGCCACTATGAAAACTACAGTTAAAGTAAGACGATTCTGCAACATCCATCAAAGATTCAATGGTGATGTAGACGACTCGGTATAATCGATATATACCACAACTCCAAGGATTTTTACATCTTTGATCCAACTGACACTGTAATAGTATTAAGGTTGTCCATAGAGGGCACAGCTATTACACATAGTAGTTTACCGTTTTTATCTGAAATATAAATAAGTTTTACACATACTAACTATCTGTTAATCATACATATTAAATGAATCATTTTTATGTTATTAGTGCATTTCGTACTTTTATACTTTGACGATAGCGTCATATTATGAACGCTGATTGGCAGTTGTGAAGTCGTGTGAGAGGAAGTAGGCGGGGTCTCTGCATATTTAGGCTTTTTCTCAGCACTCATAACCATTAGTTGACTTCGTAGCAGCTGAGAAGAGCTCCGCCTACCATCCTCCAAGGAAGCCATGGGTATAATAAGTTTTATTTTATCTTGTTAAAATTTTGTCGTCATTAGACACTTTTCATTTTATTTTAAGATCGGTCTCTGGTATTTTCTAAAATTAATTCACAGGTCTGAAAATGGTTATATAAATATTACCGAAACCGGCCACCTTTGTTATTGAGGCAAAAGTGTTGTGATCAAGACTGAACTTTAGTTAAAATATAGTTCCTCAATAGTGTTTTCGAAAAAAACGTCGTCTTCTCTCCATTAATGCCCATTTGAGTTCACGGCGAGTTTACGTGGTACTCCCTTGTTGATCGAACCTGTCGATAAGAAACCAAGCCGTATGCCTCTGAAATGTTTCGAAATCTTCCTGTGTTCGGATCTGGTGGGGGTCCCTAGCAGTGCTCAAGAGTGGGTGACACACAAACGAATCTGTTACCTTACAGCTGCGCCACTTCGCTCGATGACTGTAGTACACTTACCAGAGGGTGAAACGAGGTACGTTTCTGATCATAATTTCAACGGAGGGTGTGGATCCACAACAGATAAACATGAGAAATGATGAAAGTAATAGAGATCTCGACACGATACTTACAAGGGGGTCGATTTCACGTAAGGGGGAGACCGATGACTGGCCGTTCGTATGACAAACTTGTGTAACACACGTGCAGTATAAATGGACGCAGATGGTATTTTCCAGGCGAATGCAGTTGGAGTTTCCGTGCGCTTGACGCCGGCGTTCTTATCGGGATAACTCCACTCACAGAAGGGCGAACGCGTGCTGAGGTTATTAATCCTGGTCCCGGCGCTGTATCGACGCGAGACGACTGAATGATATATAGCAGCTGTTCCGGGAGACCTCTGCTGAAGACAGTTTGATAACAGTTGCGTTCTCCCTTTTGTTTCAGTCTCGCGAGATCCTTCTCTTCGTTGCAGGCCCACAATAATTGGAAGTCCGTCCCCCCTCCAACCCCTCTTCTCCGCCAGGAAGACGAGAGTGTCGGCTAGGGGGTTGGGGGCGTGATACGGGATACCACCGCCCCCGCCCTGGCTGCAGATGTCGGGACCGGCGGAATTAAGAGCGAACGGACGGGTTGATCCCACGGTCGCGCTCAATATCTGTCAGCGAGCTGTGTGTGTGTGGGGGGGGGGGGGGGGGGTGGAGAGAGGGTGTTCTGGAATCCGAGACAGCCGCGCCCTGTGTTTCTCTGAGAAGGGTCTGGGCTGGATGGACCACTGTGCACAGTGTCTTGGGCGCTGTTGATTACTCGCCTCTGGTAAACAGCTTTGCCCTTCGTGGAAAAACAGGTCTGCTTGTGCTTTAGGCACACCAAGTGTGGAGAGTCTCCCGAGGTTCAAGCAGTCTGAAAGGCGGCATTTGTGTGAGTTTCAATGGGACAGGCTTAGTTTCTTCAGCGATGGTAACAACCACTCGAACCACACACATTCGAGATTCTATGCGTTAAGGGGGATAGGACGTCAAACGGGCCGACTTGGAGCAGTAGAGTCATCACACGACATTTTAATTTCCAGTGTTTATACTTTTACAAATAAGTTCATAAAATTTCGTCAGCATCAACCAGGAAGGATTCGAGATTCACACTCATTGCAGTGGAAGTTCGAAAAAATAACAAAATAATTTTCTTTTTTACGTGCGTAATTTCATTATTTTTTCACTTACTAATGGCTGCGTTTTTTGCTAGAGGTAAACTTTTCTTCATAAGTTAGAGATTCTTCGATGACTTTTGCAGAACATACATACCATACTTTTTGGTGTATGAAACTTTAGAATTTATTTGATTTATGAAAAAACGAATGAGCTGTTATATTTTAAACTTCATGGTTAGGGAAAACACAAATTTTAAAGTGAATTACCTCAATTGTTACCACAGTTTTTAATAGATTTGGAAAATTCTAGAGTTTCATACACCTTTAAGTATGGTTTGTATGCTCTGCAAAATTCGTCGATGAATCTCTCTTACTTATGAAGAAAAGTGTACCTATAGCAAGAAAGGCTGCCATTAGTAAGTGGAAAAAAATGATGAAATTTCACATGTAAAAAAAAATTACTTCGTTATGTTTTCGAACTTCCACGGCTATGAATGTGAATTCCGAATCCTTCCTGGTCATGCCGACAAAGTTTTATGAATTTATTTGTAAAAGTATAGACAGTGCAAATTAAAATGTCCTGTGGTGCCCTTCCTGCTCCAAGTCAGCCCGTTTGACGTCCTACCCCCTTAACACTTTTATACCACACAGTTATCGTATTAGGCACCAACTGATTGCCTGACTGGAACAAATGACAGTTTCCAAGTCTGACACCAGAGATTGGCTGTATGCAGTCTGGACTTGATCTGACAATCAATGTGTATAGGAAAAGCCTACTGCATCTTGAAAATTTAAAACTGAATTATCGAGAAAAGATCTGAGAGAGATTTTGCTCTGAAAATTACAGCAGAGTTATTGAACATCGGTCCCTGGAAAAGCAATCTGCCTCGACAACGACGTTCTTAATGTGCTAGAACCTTTGCAAACTCAAAAAGTGACTACTCTGAAATGAATCTGAAATATTCATGTTTAAATACTGAGCACCAGTGCTGCACGAGTAAATTACTGGCATGTATTAAGCTTTACCGTACCGGTTCAGCATGTGCAGGGCCAGTGTGCCTACCACCTGCATAATTTACAGCAGGAAGAAAGAAACTAAAAATGAGTGAGATGGTGTGCTTGTGAGTCTGAATTTTAGTGATACCGCTAAAGCGACTGTATGGCTTGGAAAACTGATCTCGCTGACTTACATTGTAAAAATTCCGAGAAAGACTGTAGCTAATGCGCTGCATAATCAAATTTTGTTGCCCACTAGAACAACACAATAAAGGATAATGGGATTAGGTTTTTATGAAAATACTCTGATGTAAATGTGAACAGGTGGGGAACACGTAGTCACAAGTATAGATAAAGGGAAATCCATACAACAATGATTACCGAACACCACGAGAGCAAGTTAAGTCATAGTCGTCGAAATAATTGAGGGGCTAAGAGTACAAGTGCTTGCTGAAGCAAACTCAGTAAATGGCTGCCAAAATTAAATGGCTATTTATAAATTATGTGATTTACTATCAAGACGTCGATTAATATATTTGAAATGGTCAATTATTCCGTGTATAGCTGCAGTCATAGTTCGAGATTGTAATGCTTCTGCATTATTTTTTCATAATATGGTTAAAATAGTTATACACTTTGAATCTCAAAAGTTTTTAGTGTAAAACGGGTACAAGTTTTGTTAACTATGCTTCATTTTGAAGCTTTTCTTCGTACGGCACACACAGTATTCATAGTACAAAACATGTTAGTTATAAAACAAGGGTGTGTGCGTAATTAATCCAAACTTAATATAAAAAGCTGAGAAATGACAGGTAAATAACAAATAAAATAAAAACACCAAATCGAAAATATGCTGGTGTGGTTCCAACACGTACAAGTTATTCATTGTCACTTCCTATAATCTTCTCCGGGTCGTTGCCTCAATATGGAATCAGGATCAATTCCTTTGCGGTTGCTCTTTAAGTCCTTCCTGGGGCAACGCTCTTCATGCTGTACCACTGTGTTGTGCCTTTTTCAGCCTCACCTCCTTTCATTCTCCACTCCGTCTTGTTACATCCAAGCAACTGCTTTCTGGGAATGAGATAAATTCTTATAGGATTCATGAGAAATTGGAGGGACGTAGTTCTTTATTTCCTGAATATTTTTCCACTTCTCGAATTATATTTATTAATCATCTTGATGCAAAGGCTGTGTAAGACTTTATCAAGAGATTTTCTGTGCTAATTCTGATCCCACCAATATTCCTCCGTTGTTTTGCTTCCTAGGGAGTCTTTAGCCACTTTCCCTTTTGCTATGAAATCCGTGGCCTTACCTGGAAGAAAGTGTTCGGTTTTCATTGCACTATACAAGACTTTCGAATGACCTCCTTCATTGCTTCTATCCTGTTTTGGAGAACAAATCGAGTGTCAGGTTGTTTCTTTACATTATCACCTTCCATGTACTTATGTCCACGTTCACGGCACTTGTGATCTGTGGAGATAGTACGCCGGTTTTGCTTCAAGATGTACACCCAGTGTTTCAAAACAGGGTGTATTTCGCAGGTATTACTTAATTTTGAAAGCATAAACATTTGACTAAGGAAACCTCATTAAAAATACCAACAATCCTCTTTTCGTCCATCATTTCACTTGTACTAGTTACATTATAAATACAGTAGAGGCAATGGCTTTGAGCAAGACTTAATCATCACAGAATGCAGAACTGTGCAGGGAACTGCCTGTGCTTCTTTTAGGCAGATGAGATGCACACTTTCGATTACTAAACGTGGATTTAGATCATTTTCTTGTGAAATGTACGTTTATCACTTGTGCTCTGACCACATCAATTAATGGTTAACCCCTCATTGGAGAATACAGTAAATTTATTTATTTATTTATTTATTTATTTAACCTGGCAAGATTAGGGCCATCAGGCCCTCTCTTACATCTAACCAGGCATTCTACTTATTTTACAGTCATATGTTTCAGTAGGCATGTTAAACTACATCTAATACAAAAAGTGAGATAAACAATTAGAAAGGTACACCTCGAAAAATGCATTATTGAAGAGAAAGATTTAAGATAGGAGTGCTGGCAGCAGGGAGTATGAGGGAGACTCATGGTGAAGGGAGGAGAAGAATAGAGAGACATGATGAAACATAATTAAGGAAAATATAAAGGAAAAGGAGACTGCGTGGCTAATAGAGATAGATGAAGAGGAAGGCATCTCAGCAGCAAGATACGAGACGCTAGCTTTGCTATTTGACAGATGAGAGGATTGGCCTTGCACATTAATTTTGTGGAGAATTTTATGCGGATGATAGTAGGAAATGCTTCAACTTCTTCTTAAAAGCCACAGGAGATTGAATTTTCCTCAAGGTAAGGGGCAGTTTGTTCCAGAGGCGGACAGCGGCAACTGAGAAGGAGTTTGCAAAAGTTTTTGTTTTGTGAGTGGGCACAGTTAGGATACCAGATAAGAGTGACCTCGTGTTTCGATTATGATGGCATGACAGGTTTTTAATCTCTGAAGCTAGGTACTGGGGTGCTTGCGCGATGAGGAGTCGGTGAAGTAGACATAGAGTGTGGTAGTCACGCAGTTTGTCTGGCCGCAGCCACCCTAGCTCGGAGTATGAAGCACTAACATGATCATATCGGCGAATGTTGCAGGTGTAACGCACACAGGCATTCATGGTTAGCTCTAGCCGTCTTTTGTTTTCACTACTCATGCCTTGTTGAATCACATCACAATAGTGGAGGTTCGGTAGAACGAGTGCTTGCACGAGCTGGCGTTTCAAGTCCTGGGGGAATATGTTCCGAAACTTTTTGAGAGCATAGAGACAAACAGACGTCTTTCGGCACACTGCGACTGTATTCTCCGCCCAGTTGAGATGCTCGTCCAAAGTTACACCCAAGTTCTTCACTGTTTTCTGATATGGTATTGGAGTACCTTCGAGCAGAATAGGAGGTAGCCGTTGGCGGAAATCTGAACTTATTAATTTCTGATGGGCTATAAATGGACACTGATACTCAAAGGCACCGATTTACCTAACCACAAGGTATATTACAGAAACATATATCGTCCTTTTACGAAAGGCACAGATAGGTGAGCTGTACCGCAGAAGTTCAAGTGCATATAAATCACATTTAAGTGCCTAGCGGAAGGATCATCGAACCACCTTCACTATTCTCTATTATTCCAATCTCGTACAGCGCGCGGAAACAACGAACAACTATATCTTTCCGTACGAGCTCTGATTTCCCTTATTTTATCGTGGAGATCGTTTCTCCCTATGTAGGTCGGAGGAGAAAGTTGGTGATTGGAATTTCGTGAGAACATTTCGTTGCAACGAAAAATGACGTTCTTTTAATGATGTCCAGCCCAAATCCTGTATCACATCTGTGACAGTCTCTCCCATATTTTGCGATAATACAAAGCGTGCTGCCCTTCTTTGAACTTTTTCGATGTACTCCGTCAGTCACATCTGGTAAGGATCCCACACCGCGCAGCAGTATTCTAAAAGAGGACGGACAAGTGTAGTGTAGGCAATCTCTTTAGTAGATCTGTTATATTTTCTAAGTGTCCTGCCAATAAAACGCAGTCTTTTGTTAGCCTTCCCCTAACATTTACCATGTGTTCATTTCAGTTTAAGTTTTTCATAATTGCAATTCCTAAGTATTTAGGTGAATTTACGGTTTTTAGATTAGACTGATTTATCGTGTAACCGAAGTTTAACGAATTCCTTTTAGCACTCATGTGGATGAACTCACACTTTTCGTTATTTAGGGCCAACTGCCACTTTTCGCACCATTCAGATATCTTTTCTAAATCGTTTTGAAATTTGTTTTGATCTTCTGATGACTTTAGTAGATAAACGACAGCGTCATCTGCAAACAATCTAAGACGGCTGCTCAGATTGACTCCCAAATCGTTTATATAGATGAGGAACAGCAAAAGGCCTATAACACTAACTTGGTGAACGCCAGAAATCACTTCAGTTTTACTCGATGACTTGCCGTCAATTACTACTAACTGTGACCTCTCTGAGAGGAAATCACAAATCAGTCACATAACTGAGACGAAATTCCACAAGCATGCAATTTCACAAAAATCCGCTTGTGTAGAACAGTGTCAAAAGCCTTCCAGCAATCCAGAAATGCGGAATCGATCAGTAATCCCTTGTCAATAGTACTCAACACTTCATGCGGATAAAGAGATAGTTGTGTTTCACAGGAACGATGTTTTCTAAACTCATGTTGACTGTGTGTCAATAGACAGTTTTCTTCTCAATAATTCATAATGATTGAACACAATATATGTTCCAAATTCCTGCTGCATATCGACGTTGACGATATGGGACCGCAATGTAGTGGATTTCTCTTACCTTTGTTGAATATAGGTGTGACATGTGCAACTTTCAAGTCTTTGGGTACGGTTCTTCCGCCGAGCGTACGGGTTGCATATGGTTGTTAAGTATGGAGCTAATGCATCAGCATACTCCGAAAGGAACGTAATTGGTACACTGTCTAGACCAGAAGACTTACTTTTATTAAGTGATTTAAGTTGCTTCACTACTTCGAGGATATTTACTTCCACGTTACTCATGTCGGCAGCTGTTCTCAATTCGAATTCTGGAATATTTACTTTGTCTTTTTTTGTGAGTGCATTTCGGAAGGCTGTGTTTAGTAACCCTGCTTTGGTAGCGCTATCTTCTATAGGATCTCCATTGCTATTGCTATAAGAAGGCATTGGTTGTTTCTTGCCGCTACCATACTTCACATACGACCAGAATCTCTTTGAATTTTCTGCCAAGTTTCGAGACAAAGTATCGTTGTGGAAACTGTTACAAGCATCTCGCATTAAAGTCCGCGCTACATTTCGAGCTTCTGTAAAAGACAGCCAATCTTGGGGATTTTGCGTCTGTTTAAATTTGGAATGTTTGTTTCGTTGTTTCTGCAACAGTGTTCTAACCCGTTTTGTGTACCAAGGAGGATCAGCTACCTCGTTTGTTAATTTATTTCGTATAAATCTCTCAATTGCTGCTGATACTATTTCTCTGAATTTAAGCCACATCTGGTCTACACTTAGATTATTAATTTGGAACGAGTGGAGATTTTCTCTCAGGAAGGCGCCAAGTGAATTTTATCTGCTTTTCTGAATGGGTATATTTTTCTCTTATTTTTCGGGGATTTGGGGATTACAATATTCAACCTCGCTACGACAACCCTGTTGTCACTAATACCTGAATCGGTTTTGTTGCTGGTTATTAACTCAGGATTATTTGTTGCTAAGAGGTCAAGTGTGTTTTCACAACCGCTTACAATTCGCGTGGGCTGATGAACTACCGGCTCGAAATAATTTTCAGAGAATGCGTTTAGCACAATTTCAGATGATATTTTTGGGGTACCTCCGGAATTAAACATGTCTTTCCGTCAACATATCGAGAGTAAATTAAAGTCACCGCCAACTATTAACGTATGAGTCGGGTTAGTGTTAGAAATCAAACTAAAGTTTTCTTTGAACCTTTTAACAAGTGTATCATCTGTATTGCGAGTTCGGTAAAAGGATCCTATTATTTTATTTCGGTTGCCAACAATGACCTCTGCCCATACTAACTCACAGGAAGTATCTACTTCAATTTCGCGACGAGATAAACTACTTTTAACAGCAACAAACACGTCACCGCCAACCGTGTTTAGCCTACCCTTTCGGAACACAGTTAGGTTCTTTGCAAAAATTTCGGCTGAGCTTATTTCTGACTTTAGCCAGCTTTCAGTGCCTCTAACGATTTGAACATCAGTGCTTTCTATTAGCTCTGGGAGGTCTCGTACTTTCCCAACACAGGTGCAATTTGCAACTGTTATACCAGTGATTCCTGTATCTACGTTCTTCCTGTGTTCGGCCTGCATCCTTTGTGACTGAAGTGTGACTGAAGTGAAATCGAACGGAACCTACAAATGGACATTAATTTCCCTCTGCAAATCAAATACACACCCAACACGAGAATCTAGTTTGACTGAGCACAGCTTCGAAGAATATGTAAACTTCCAGGAGCGTGAGTGAAACGCGAGTTAGTGATGCAGGTAGCTACCACACCAAGTTCCTTGAAACACCGTGTTAGAAGCAGTCACCTCAACGCACATGAGACAAGCGTCCATTTCCCACCCAGCCGAAAAAGAAGTGGAAGAAGAGTTCCCATAGATGTAATGTTTCATCCTGCAACACGTCACTCCATAATAACTGCTCAGCGTCCCGATTGGCTGATACAGGTCAAAGCGTTGCAAGCGACCGACATGAAACCCGTTGACTGCGAGGTATCAAAAGGCCAATGATAATTATGGCGTTCTGCGCATCACATACCGTCTACCACGCAGTCACAATATTGGCTGCTAGTGGCAACAGGGATAGGACTGGAGACATCCAGTGGTGAGCACAGCATGAGGCTCTGGAGCATAGTTGAATTGCTTAGCCGGCCGTTGTGGCCGAGCGTTCTAGGCGCTTCAATCTGGAACCGCGGGACCGCTACGGTCGCGGGTTCGAATCCTGCCTCGGGCATGGATGTGTGTAATGTCCTTAGGTTAGTTAGGTTCAAGTAGTTCTAAGTTCTAAGGGACTGATGACCTCAGATGTTAAGTCCCATAGTGCTCAAAGCCATTTGAACCATTTGAATTGCTTAGTCGAGGAGTAACTAACAATAGTGGTGTTGATACAAAGCAGAGCAGTGGTAACGATAAACAAAACAAACATTGCATTATAATCTAACGATAGTTGGTGAAGTTCATATTTCGTCAGAAACGAACACAAGGTGAGCAGGAGGTGGCAGGTGAAATGTTAGCGTTTCTGTAAGATGTGTCAGTGGGATGTGTTGGATCGTATACGCTGGACTGTGTGGACAATATAAGTTAGGAGTACAATGATTACGATACGTGCTTAACAAGTGAAAGCGATATTGAAACAGGTGTCGAAACATGTAGTTCAACATCCTTGTCGAACAGGGAGCCGCAAATCCCCTCCCTGGTGAAATGTAGTAAAGGACAATCGTTCTCGAAGGAGCGGGTACCAAACATAATTACGTACATGGAAGATCATCCGCAGCATCGTAAGGAAAACAATAATGAACTGATTTCGAATAAGTTCTCAGCAACAGGACGGTGTAGTGCACAGAATGCACATGATAGTGACCTACTATGTTACGCAAATCAAACTGCGCGAGACATAGATTACAGTGATTTCAAGGGATGCAGTGGATGGTTGCAAAACTTCAAACAGTCCTACAGACTTGCAAGACGTGAAGACGTGAGATAACGAAATTTCAAACAAAGCGTCAACCTTTGCTTAGCAAACTATGCAATTGGCCCCGAAAATTTGTAGAAGAGATAAACAAACTTATACCATCCTTTAGTAAGGAATTCGGTTTCAACTCCGACCAATCGAACGCTCAAGAGGAAATGCATATGAAAGGAAGCAAAAGAGCTGTATCAAGGTCAACTAACATCAATGCCTTAATGCAATCGTATAGAATTATGGCGACTGTTAATCTAGGTGATAAATTGTCTGCAATATTATTTATTGTACTTAGAGAAGTTGAAGGTGATCTGCCCACTACTACGCTTCTTCGTCGTGTCCGTGATTTTGCAAGAACAGTAGCGAATATTTTACGTCACAGCAAGCGACAGTGGGAAATTGGGCGTAAGAGAACTAAAACTATGGTATGAACATTGTTTTTGGCCAATAACTGGTAAAAATAACTTGCTTTTGCTTGATTCCTCGTCTGTGTAAAAGTCATACTCCTTTAGAGCAAACTATCCCTCCTGAAAAGGACATTGCAGTTACTATCACCTGAAACCACTGAGGAAATTAAGCCTCTAGAAGTTTTTTTCCCCGGCTTATAGAACATTATCGCACTATCCATCACATTCCAACAGTTCTCATTATCACGTTACACCATTATCATTCTGTATCTATTCTTTAAGAGTGGATACCTTGCTGAAAGGCCTGAGACGAGATAAACAAATTTACACCATCGTTTATGAAGGAATTTGATTTCAACTCCGGCCGATCGGGATTTGAAGAGGAAATGCATACGATAGGATCCCTGGAAATTAGTTGCCTTCGATCTTGATGGTGCAGACCTTTGTGATCACTGTGACGCGCTCTTTTTCATACGTTTTTCATGGTGCAAGATAATGGTTTGTTTTGAACATTTCCTGAATGTCGACGATGTCCATGCAATATATACATCCCATACAAGGTTGATACTCTGCACTTCCCGGACACTCGGTTTCTGTCGCCTCCTGTTCCACGTGGTGAGTCATTTGCAGCTAATATTTTTCCTGTCTTAATTACTGAAACAGCACTTTCAAATGAGGCTTACTAAATATTGAACTTGCAACCTCGCACTCAAGGAGTTCCTTGTGAGAGATATCACGGAGGGCAAAGATACATGCGCTAGCAGCCTAATGTTCCAGCGACCCGATTAGTTTGAAGAGACAAGTGACTCACATTGTAAGCAGGCTATTTAGGTTTTTATATTGGCGCTCTGTATGAAAATTACTGGCTGTGCTGTGTGCAACCTGTGGCTGTTAACAGCGCGTAGCGTTGCACAGTTGGAGGTGAGCCGCCAGCAGTGGTGGATGTGGGGAGAAAGGTGGCAGAGTTTTGAGAGCGGACTGTCTGGACATGTGTCCATCAGAGAGAGTAAATTTGTGGTATTGGATATCATGGACTGATATATATATATATATATATATATATATATATATATATATATATATATATATATATATATATATATAATGACTTATGAACACTATTAATGTAAAAACATTGTTTGTTCTCTATCAAAATCATTCATTTGCTAACAATGACTATCAGTAGTTAGTGCCTGCGGTAGTTAGAATTTAGCTGGCAGTATTGGCGCTCGTTGTATTGCAGTAGTTTGAGTAACGAAGATTTTTGCGAGGTAAAAATTCATGAAAGGTATAGGTTATTGTTAGTCAGGGCCATTGTCTTGTAGGGGTTATTGAAAGTGATTGCTTTGCGCTAAAAATATTGTGTGTCAGTTTAGTGTTGATCTTAATAGGTAAAGAGTAAAATGTCTGAGTACGTTCAGTTCTACTCAGCTGCTTAAAAATCAAATAATGTAAGAGGTTCATCAGCACAGTAATTCATTAATTTCTCTAAGGGGACGTTTCAATATTTGATGCGCAAATGTGAAATGGACAGCAGCCGTGTTCAGGACGCTAAACTACGCAGTGTGTACAGTTATTGAAAACTAATGATTTAAAGCGTAAACATGAAGTGGTCAGGTATCGTTCTTGTTGGCTCCCGCTCGAAGTTAGTTGTGACACATCATTTCCCTGTGTGTTTGTCGTGTGACTATTGGGTTCAAAATGGTTCAAATGGATCTGAGCACTATGGGACTTAACATCTGAGGTCATCAGTCCCCTAGAACTTAGAACTACTTAAACCTAACTAACATAAGGACATCACACACATCCATGCCCGAGACAGGATTTGAACCTGCGACCATGGCGGTCAAGCGGTTTGAGACTGAAGCGCCTAGAACCGCACGACCTCACCGGCCGGCTGACTATTGGGATGCGGTAGCTGTACCTTATGTCCGGTATGAGCGGTGAGGAGGCCTTCCTCGGTCTGTAGACGATGACCTGATGTCTCTCTAATTATTCTAAATGTATTGCTCAGGGAAGATAATATTGCTGTCGATGGTCCGGCTCGATTGCTCTGTGGGATTGACAATAGGTACATTTCAGCCGTTTTTAAGTGTACCCCTTCTTGCCAAACATTCGCTATCTTCTTGGTGAGTTATTTCACAAAGACATAAAGCAACAATGAAAAATGTAAGATTTGCGCTATGTTCTTGAAATTGAATTGTATTCATGATAGAAACGAAGTAGTGATATGATAAAAGGATTAAATTTCTGCAGCCCCCATTCGAAGATATGAGCAATTCACATTATTCTGTCGTATTCACAATATAAAATTACTTCCTATGGACGGAGATTAGGCACTCTTAAGCGATGCAGAGCGAGTTGCCTTGAATGATCCCCATCGAATTTTGCCTAATCTTAGGCATACGTAGCCCACTATGAAGAAAACTTATGTCAACAATGAGCACATTCAGACATGCGTAAATCCAGTATACAGAGAGGTCCACTGATCGTGACCGGGCCAAATATCTCACGAAATAAGCGTCAAACGAAAGAACTACAATGAACGAAACTTGTCTAGCTTGAAGGGGGAAACCAGATGGAGCTATGGTTGGCCCGCTAGATGTCGCTGCCGCAGGTCAAACGGATATCAACTGCGTTTCTTAAAAATAGGAACCCCCATTTTTATTACATCTTTGTGTAGTACGTAAAGAAATATGACAGTTTTAGTTGGACTACTTTTTCGCATTGTGATAGATGGCGCTATAATAGTCAAATGGCTCTGAGCACTATGCGACTTAACTTGTGAGGTCATCAGTCGTCTAGAACTTAGGTTAGTTAGTTCTAAGGACATCACACACATCCATTCCCGAGGCAGGATTCGAACCTGCGACTGTATCGATCGCCCGGCTCCAGACTGTAGGGGCGCGAGCTATGTGCCGGACATGCATCATGTTGGAAGTACATCGCGATTCTGTCATGCAGTGAAACATCTTGTAGTAACATCGGTAGAACATTACGTAGGAAATCAGCACACATTGTACCATTTAGATTCCCATCGATAAAATAGGGGCCAATTAACCTTCCTCCCATAATTCCGCTGCAGACATTAACCCTCGAAGGTCGCTGATGTTCCACTTGTCGCAGCCATCTGGATTTTCCGTTGCCCAATAGTGCTTATTATGATGGTTGACGTTACCCCTGTTGGTGAATGGTGCTTCGTCGCTAAATAGAACGAGAGCAAAAAATCTGTCATCGTCCCGTAATTTCACTTGTGGCCAGTGGCAGAACTGTACACGACGTTCAGAGTCGTCGCCATGCCATTCCCGGTGAATAGAAATACGGTATGGGTGCAATCGATGTTAATGTAGCATTCTCAATACCGACGTTTTTGAGAATACCGATTCTCGCGCAATTTGTCTGCTACTGATGTGCGGATTAGCCGCGACAGCAGATAAAACACCTACTTGGGCATCATCATTTGTTGCAGGTCGTGGTTGACGTTTCACATGTGGCTGAACACTTCCTGCTTCCTTAAAAAACGTAACTATCCGGCTAACAGTCCGGACGCTTGGATGATGTTGTCCAGGGTACAGAGCAGCATACATAGAACACGCCCGTTGGGGTTTTTGATCACAATAGCCATACATCAACACGATATCGACCTTTTCCGCAATTGGTAAACGGTCCATTTTAACACGGGTAATGTGTCACGAAGCAAATACCGTCCGCACTGGTGGAATGTTACGTGATACCACGTACTTATACGTTTGTGACTGTTACAGCGTCATCTATCACAAAGCGAAAAAAGTGGTCTAATTAAAACATCCATATTTCTTTACGTACTACACGAATATGTAATAAAAATGGGGGTTCCTATTTAAAAATTTCAGTTGACGTCCGTTTGACCTATGGCAGCGCCATCTAGAGAGCCAACCATAGTGCCATCTAGTTTCCCCCTACAAGCTTGAGGAGTTTCGTTCTTTGTAGTTTTTTCGTTTGATCCTTATTTCGTGAGATACTGGGCCCGGTCACTATCAATGAACCACCCTGTATAGCAGAATTTGTGTCATTGCATATATACACTGTCGGAAGAATAATTATTGTACTCTTTTAGAGGTTCTCAATTCACTCAACATTAACTGTTGCAGAAGTGCGTGTGGAGTACATGAACTGATTAGATATGTAAATCAATAGCACGAGGTACCAGGTATCGACCCACTCTTTAACACCCCTAGTCGTGAGTGGTGTAGCCCCCACGTGCGGTTATGCAGTCGCTGGCTCTGGCATCCACTCGATCGTACACACGGTGAATATTTCCCAGCTGTACGTTATCCTACGGCTACTCCAATTGTTCACATAGTTCTGTCAAAGTTGTTGGTTGTTGAGTCGCACTTGTCATCCCGTCATATCCCACACGGGCCCGATTGCAGACAAGTCGGGAGATCATATTGGCCAGGGAAGTTGCTGCACACGTCTTGCAGAGCAAGTGAGTTTCACAGGCAGTGTATGGGCGGGCACTATCGTGCTGGAACAACAAATCACCTTTCTCTTGCAAGAACGATAAAAGAACCAGTCCAAAAACATTCTTCACATATGGAACGCCGGTTAGCGTCCCCTCCAGAAACATCAAATACGAACGAGAGCTGCAGCGAATCGCGCTCCAGACCATGAGGCCTGCGGTGGAGCCTGTGTGTCTTGGATGACTGGAATCTACGAGGCGGCACTCAGCAGAACTACGTCGTACACCCAAAAGACGTGCAGGCAGAATCTGCCCTCACCGACCACGGCGCGCCACTCCCTCTTCCAAGAGCTGCAATGACGGCACCAGTCGAACCATGCACTTCGGTGCTGTGGCGTATTGGAAGACGGGTTACAGGTGTGCGTGCCCGTAGTCTCACTGCTAATAACCGGTTCGCAACAATTCGAGTTGGCACGTCTCTGTTCACAAGCTCTACCATCTGTGCGGTGGTAGAAGTACGATCTGCCACTGTATCTTTACAATTCGACAATCTCGGCGGGCGTCTCTGTATTTGTACTTGTATTTCTTTATTGGTCCTGTAAATCGTGTTTAGGTACATATTTTGCACAAACGATGTAGGACAAGTGGGGTTGGTACAGTATATACAACATCATACACGTTGTTATTTGGAAAGGGTAAATAATTAAAAATTATTCTATACATGTTGAACATTGATGACAAATTTAATACAATAAAATAAAATGATAGACTTGTTAAGAATATTTGAGCAATTACACTACACATTTCTGGTACTCTAAAAACTCGGAAACAGAATAGAAGCAGTGGTCAAGCAAGTACTCTTTCAGTTTCACTTTAAACTTTTGTGAATTTTGCATCTGTTTCAAATAGGATGGCATGTGATTGTACAGCATTTTGCCAGTATGATGCATTCCTCTGTTACAAATGTTTGTCATTCAATTTTTATAGACAATAAATTGTAACTGTCCAATTTATTATTTTAAGGGTTTTCCTATGGGCCCTTACTTATTGGTACTTTTAGCATTAAAAATGAACCACACTGAGGTGACAAAAATCATGGGATTACGATACGCACATACACAGATGGCGGTTTTATCGAATACATAAGGCAAAAAAGGGAAGTTCATTGCCAGAGCTATCATTTGGATTCAGGTGCTTCGTGTTAAACGATTTCCGACGGAGATTAGCGGGCTGTGAACGCTCAATAACATTTGTAGCTAGACGCATGGAACATTCCACTTCGGAGATCGTTAGAGAGTTCAGTGTTCAGAGATCCACAGTGTCTAGGGCGTGACGAGAATAGCAGGCGTTACCTGTCACCACGAACACTGCAGCGGCTGATGGTTCAAACGGCTCTGAGCACTATGGGACTCAACATCTGAGGTCATCAGTCCCCTAGAACTTAGAACTACTTAAACCTAACTAACCTAAGGACATCACACAGACCCATGCCCGATGCAGGACTCAAAGCTGCGACCGTAGCGGGCGCGCGCAGTGACTGACGGTGCTTACTTAACTAACGAGTACAGCCAGCTTTTCGTAGATGATGATGATGATGATGTTTGGTTTGTGGGGCGCTCAACTGCGCGGTTATCAGCGCCCGTACAAATCCCAACCTTTGCTCAGTCCAGTCTCGCCACTTTCATGAATGATGATGAAATGATGAGGGGAACACAAAAACCTAGTCATCTCGAGGGAGGTGATAATCCCTGACCCCGCCGGGAAGCGAACCCGGGACCCCGTGGTCGGGAATCGAGAACGCGACCGCGAGACCACGAGCTGCGGACAGTTTTCGTAGAGTTGTCAGTACTATCAGACCAGCAACACTGCATCGAAATAGCAGCAGAAATCAATGTGGGACCTACTACAACGTATCCATTCGGACAATGCGCAGAAACGGGAAGTTAATGGGCAGCAGATGACTGACACGAGTGGCTTTGCTAGCAGCACGACAGCGCTTGCATTGCCTCTTCAGGGTTCGTGGCCATATCGATTGGAGACTAGACGGCTAGAAAACCGTGGGCTGGTCAGATGAGTACAGGTTTCAGTTGGTAAGAGCTGATGATAGGGTTCGGTGTGAGCTGTATTTACATGGAATAGACTTGGTCCTCTGGTCCAACGGAACCGATCATTGACTGTAAATGGTTATGTTCGGTTGTTTGGAGACCGTCTGCAGCCATTCACCGACTTTATGTTCCCAAACAACTACGGAATTTTTATGTCTGATAATGCGCCAAGTACCTGGACAGATTTTATCACGACTGGGTTGAAGAACATTCTGGACAATTTGAACGAATGATTCGGCTCACCAGATCGCCCGACATGAATCCCACCGAACATTTATGGGTCGTAACCGAGAGGTTAGTTCTTGTACAGAATCCTGCACGGGCAGGACTTTCTCATTTGTGGACGGCTATAGACGCACCTTGGCTCAATTTTTCCGCAGGAGACTTCAAACGAGTTGTGGAGTCCACGCCGCGTCGATTTGCTGCACAGCGTCGGGATAATGGAAGTCTGACACGATATTAAAGGTATCTCATGATTTTTGTCACACTGTGTGTATTTGAAGTAGTTCATTGAACTAGATCAATAAGAACTATCTCAAAACGAAAGTTTCCATCAGAAGAACGATTTGATCCATCTCTACAATGGTTGTTATCTCACCATTATACCGGGATGTTCATCTGGAAGGAACAAGAGAGGCAAAGGGGTAGCGGGGACAAGGTGATCAACGATTTCTCGTCGCTGAGGTTTATGAGACAGTCAATCATAACAGTTCAGCAGGGACCGGTGGAGAATGGAGAGGCGCCGTGCTCACTGACAAAGTAAAGCGCCGTATTATACTTTCTACAGTTTCATTTATTGCCAACGGCCTTTCCGCAGTGGTACCACAGGTTCCCGTAAGATCACCGAAGTTACGCGCTATCGGGCTGGGCTAGCACGGATGGGTGACCATCCGGTCTGCCGAGTGCTGTTGGCAGATGGGGTGCACTCAGCACTTGAGAGGCAAAACTGAGGAGCGACTTGATTGAGAAGTAGCGGCTCCGGTCTCGGAAACTGACATATGGCCGGGAGAGCGGTGTTCTGACCACATGCCCCTCCATATCCGCATACAGTGACGCCTGTTAGCTGAGGATGACACGGCGGCCGGTCAGTACCGATGGGCCTTCTAATGCCTGTTCGGACGGACTTAAGTTTTTACGCTTTTTACTAGGTACCTAGATAGCTTAGCCACAGTAATTGAATTCTTTCAGGTTACCCTATTAATCCTCCATTCGTGGTGAAGAAAGTATTGTTTTTGTACACGTACTTTTAGCACCGGTTTATAATTTACGAGGAATTTCAGTTGAATACTGTGTTGGGATACTATATAACAATGTCAGAAAGACTATCTCAGGTGATTTTATTATTCATTCCTCCATTTTTATCCGCACTTACGTCTAACGGGACAGAGACACGCAGTTTTTGTTTTAGCTAAATTGTGAATTTATCTGTAATTAATAATCAGACAGAGCTAGATTTTGGATGAGCTAGGGTAACAACCCAACCAATTACTTCAGTCTGAAATCGCGGGGAAAATTTACCTTTATTGACCTCAATATAGAAAAACTGAAATTTGCGAGGCTTTACCTCACATACGATACGATACAGATCCGCACATGCCGAAAACGTCAACACAACCCTAAATGACACAGGCAGACTAACCGATGCATGGAAAACACACCCTCCGCAGCTCGTGGTCATACGGTAGCGTTCTCACTTTCCGCGCCCAGGTTCCCGGGTTCGATTCCCGGCTGGGTCAGGGATTTTCTCTGCCTCGTGATGACTGGGTGTTGTGTGATGTCCTTAGGTTAGTTAGGGTTAAGTATTTCTAAGTTCTAGGGGACTGATGACCATAGATGTTAAGTCCCATAGTGCTCAGAGCCATTTAGAACCATTTGAAAACACACCATTTGATAAAGTGGCTGAATTCTCAGGTCATGGATCCTGAAGACTTGCACATGTACAGTCGTACTCAAAAGTATCCGAACGACCTGAATTGCATTTCGCCTTATTCGAATGCAACCAGCCTACAGCAGCTGTCTAGCAGGTCACCTAATCGCCCCTCGGTACAGTCGTTTGACTATTGAAAATGGTTCCAACAAGTCACCACTAGAAAACACTGCTCTGTATCGCAACAACTCAAGATGTAAAGTAATGCCAAGGTACTACAAATTTCAGAGAACATCTTATCACAGATAAGACGGTTCTTCAGTCTTGTAAGTTCACATTTATTACAATAAATGACATACACGAAATGTTACGTCAGATTGGTAATTCACGTAGTAAGTTCGTCGTATTCATGATTTCCTCTTCAAAATTACATACCGTACTTATTATTTAACACAAAATGACAATTAAAATTTAAGTTATTCACAAGCAGCTAGTTGACAATATGTATGGACTTCAAATGACACGACGAACCGTCTCGTTCTTCATATGGATTCAAACCCAGGTCATGCAGACTAAGCAAAGACTTCTTGACTGACGGACTCTAACAGTCATTCCTGACTAGGCATACAGATAGTGATATACCTCGATTTTAGACAATATCAGTTAGCAAATATCAACTTTATGTTACATATCGTAAACATTGTTAACGGACGCGAATTCCTACCCAGCATCTATTGTCCTTATTAACGAACTACGAGAGATGTTAAATATTGCTTCTTCACAAGTAACTTACTTGAAATGCCGTGGGGTAAAGCGTTGTGTTGGACAGGGATTCGAACCCAGAACCTAATGGGATTGTCATCGAAGCACAATGAACTGTGACATATGGGATTTTCTCGGCAGTAGCTAGATGTTTTAACTGAAATGACGAGACGAAACATTACTTTTTTCTTTCCCAGGACTCAAACCTGGCACCTATCGCTGTTATATTCTAGAGAAAACGAAATTTAAAAATGGGTTGGTTACGCCAGCTGCGACATGTGAGCATGTTTAAACTAGAAATAATGACGAAGATTTGAGTGCTGACTGGGAATCGAGCCCCACACATACCGTTGTTGACTGCACACAGAGACGGCAGCTACCGAATTTTTCTCCACCAGCAGCTCAGAATAACATCCTTGAATTTACAATAACTTCGCAAACAGTTCTGTGTCTAATTGGGACACAAAAACGTCAGATACCATTAGTGCTGACAACGAATGAAAATACATTAAAACCAAAATTATTACCCACCAGCAGATAGGTGTTCTCATGCTAGAGCTTGATAATACATAATGAAAGCTTTAGTGCCGGGCCAGGATTCGAACCCTTCCACGCTCAATATGTGGAGACGATGAGGAATCTGCAGTTTTGAACAAACAACAAATGGCAGTCGAGCTGTATTCTCACGAAGGGATCAAATTCCGCGTTAAGGGCGGTCTGAGTTGCATTCCCAGATCAGAACCAATTTTATCGACATACAGAAGCTCAAATAAAAGATGAAATAAGTGTCCTGTGACCTTACGTTGCGTGTGTTTCGTCACTAGAAATAAATAACTGGTATAAGAAATGTTACTGGTGATAGAGTTCCTACGTGACGCAACTCCTGACTTGATTGTGGTTCAACCTAAAGTCTACTTGGTAGAAAAGGAGTATCATGTTTAACGTGAATTTCAGACCACAATACCACTTGGCGTAGCCAGAAGAGAACAGAATCTGTCTCTCCTTATCAAAAATCATCAGCAGAAGTTGGAATCGAACCCAAACCATAAGTATATGAACCTAGCATCAATCCAAGAGACCACCGTCTTTGGTGGTTAGTTAACATGGACGAAAGGGTCTTTAACGGAGTCCCGTTTTATTACAAAAACTGTCGTCTTTTTTTTCAAGTTTAGATTTCTATAATTCGTGCCTTTTCATGACTAGTCAGCAATATGATATGATTAGATTAGATTAGATTAATACTTGCTCCACAGATCATGAATACGACATTTCGTAATGATGTAGAACGTGTCATTTTAATGAATGATTTCTTTACATACTGCGATTCAGTTTCTTTGCAACAATTTTTTACTCTCTCATTCTTTTTTATTTTTATCTCTCTCCCTCACACTCTCTTCTCTCTCTCTCTCTCTCTCTCTCTCTCTCTCTCACACACACACACACACACACACACACACACACACAGTATTTTTTTGTTTTTATTTGTTTGTTGTGCTCGACTATCGGCGAGGCACGAAAACGTTCGTCAATGATTTCTTAATTTTGAGTACACTTACGAAAGATATATAAAAACAACTATGAGAGTTACTCATTTAGCTTAGTTTGCAGTCAGTTCTGAGTATTATTAGTAACGACGCTCCAGTCCCTAAACCCAGTTACAGACATGTGAATCCGACGGATTACGTATTCCAGGCCGTAGCAGCCACGTCTTTGAGACGCCAGCTATGGTCACTTCCCAGCCCGCTGTAGGATCACATCGGTTCGTCTTCTTCCTGCTGGTAATGTAACTGAGTTTTGGCAACAAGGCAAGGTATATTTGGCAACTCTGTGATCTACGAGTTACTTTCTGGTGTGCACGGAATTAAGCCACAAAGTTTACTTGATTTTTCCTGTCATTGCCATTGAATAATCTGAGTTATTATTAACGCTTGAGCTGTAACAAAAGATTGTAAATTTACGGTTTTCAGCCCAGGAAAGTCGTTTCACGTGCAAAACGCATCTAATCTCGTCCTTTAAATAGCGGTTTACGAGCTCTAGCCACTACTGATTTCGTAAGAGGAAACCCACACGCATGCCTCTTCCCTAGCTCTGTGGAAACATGCTAACCTGAGACAAAGCGTCTGTTATAGTTTGCGGTTCCAGTCTTGCTGACAGTAACGCTTTTATCCCTTCTGTGAAAGAGCTACAAGCAGTCAGATCACATATCGATAAGGAAATCGCAAGACAATACTATCGGCTCATAGTGCAATGGTGAAAAACTTAAAATGCTGCACAACAGGTAACGCCTCTTTCCGCTGCTGACAAACAAATTTTGGTTTTCTAGGCATATATAAATTTATTTATGAAATACCACATTTGCATAGCCCGCATCTCGTGGTCGTGCGGTAGCGTCCTCGCTTCCCACGCCTGGGTTCCCGGGTTCGATTCCCGGCGGGGTCAGGGATTTTCTCTGCCTCGTGATGGCTGGGTGTTGTGTTCTGTCCTTAGGTTAGTTAGGTTTAAGTAGTTCTAAGTTCTAGGGGACTGATGACCATAGATGTTTAGTCCCATAGTGCTCAGAGCCATTTGAACCATTTGAACATTTGCATACCACTTGAGTATGACACAGAATACCAATCAAACACAGACCCAATCGAAATATAAGTGATTAGTATTTTACTAATTCGTGCCGATAGAGGCACGCTTGTGTACACATACTCAGTTTTGTTGAAACAGACTTTCGTCGAAATGTTATCGTGGGTAGTTTTATTTTATTTCTTATAATACAGTGTAAAATTTTCGTATGGTTTCTTTTAGTGTTGTTAAAACATTAGTTAACATGAGAGAGAAATTAATTATCAACGATGTATGCGAATTCTTTGATATTATCTATAACAATCTAACAATGCACATGCAGTTTATTGATTACATGCATGTAAAAAACTTGTTCTGAATTAAAGCTGTCAAAATCAAAAGTTTACCTCTACCAAAGTGCTTAACTAAACAGACCATACAAACCGTGGTTGGCTGCTGTCTGCTAAGGTAATGGCGGGAATACAAGTATTTAATCAACATACGATAGTGATCCACATGAGAATCGGCATAACAACTAGTTAATACGTAAATCAAACAAAGTGAATGTGCGTATATGTGTGTTAAAAAGTGAACGAATAATAAAAAATGAGGACTTTAGTATCTCTACTACCGTATTTCCGCCTTAATCCGACAGTTCAGATATGCACTAAACTGTCCATGGTTTCTAGACAAAATCGCACATCTCTAGCAGTCACGCGACTCGCCGATTTGCATACCCTAGTTTTAAGATTGAGCCGAGTAGTAATTCCGAATGGGAAGCAACGCTACACTTTTGGTTACTAGTTCCTCATCCGCAGCACACAATGAACCACCAAAGCGCATTACCGACCAACAGTTATTTTACATAGGCCACTGACAACGCACAGTTGTACTCGCGTGCGCTGTACTCACCTTCCGTGCTCGCTGCAGATTCTTTGTTGGTGTTCTTCTCTGTAAACCTATCGATGTGTTTCTACAGCTAAAGACATCTCGCTTAGCATTACACTTTCAGCCATCCCGAGCACATCGATGTATAATTTCATACAACGCTACTGCTTCACATAGTCACCCTCATGCAAGCGCACAACATCTAAAGATAAAATTGTTATTCCATTAACCCGCTGGTACTCTTATGGTAATTCCTGACACGGTCACTCGCGCGAATGGCAGATGACATTCACAACATGAACGTTGCATTTGGACACTTTCAATTATTTTAGAAGTTTTTTATGTAAATCTAAATAAATTTAATGCAAAAATGCAGTGAGATATAGGCTAGGTGATAAATAGTTTTGACAATTGTTCATAAAGACTTCCAGTACTTCTCTGAGAGCATCCAGCATGTCGTTTCCTCTGTGGACACCTCCAGCAAGGATACTATCAAACCTCAAAAATCACAAGTCCAGCCTGAATGGGTTTTCATTCAAGCATAAGTATCATGACTCAAGACCGTTGCTCTTTCATTTATGCAACAATTTCGTAAACTCTTTCTAGAACGTCTCACAGAGCTACACATACATTACAAACCAATGAAAGCTCTTATCTCTATAACATCTGTATTTTTAGCATCCCATTCCCTAGAAAAGTTACCGCCACCTCCATTAATGTAAATATTAGTACATGTTGCAATAATGGGTATTACATTTTTATGCCAGAATAACTTCATAACATCTGTTTGTGTCTTCGGTATAAGAGCCTCATTTTTGGGACCAGATAAATACGTAATAATATTACAAGAACTTGTTCTAAATTATTATGATACTTACTTTTCCTACATTTAGCTTCTCCATCTTTTCCTAAAAGAACAACGTCCTCTTGAAATTCATCATTTTCTGTCACTTCTTGTTGTAGTCCTGAATCATGGCCAGCCGGAGTGGCCTAGCGGTTTTAGGCGCTACAGTCTGGAACCGCACAGCCGCTACGGTCGCAGGTTCGAATCCTGCCTCGGGCATGGATGTGTGTGATGTCCTTAGGTTAGTCAGGTTTAAGTAGTTCTAAGTTCTAGGGGGCTGATGACCTCAGCAGTTAAGTCCCATAGAGCTCAGAGCCATTTTCAGCCTGAATCAGGCAGCTCTCATGTACACAGCCCTTTCGTAGTTAAGTATTTGGCTAAAAACCAAAATAACTGCAATTAGTTTAGAACAAATTTCTATTGAATTCAGGAAAGCAAAAAAGTAACATACGCTGATTTTGTTTCAGATTGTAGGGGGAAGCGTTCACTCAGAAGACCAGTGTCCTCCTGGTTATAATACTGTTTCATAAACATAACAGAAAGCCAATGATGGCTGAATCTAACGGATGATGTAACGGAGACGCAGTGAAAATGGCGCGAGTTCAGTGCAGCCCCGTCAGACGAAACAGAGTAGGAAACTCATGTGGATGACGGGTGTAATCTCGCAAGCAATGAAGGGTTAACAGCAACGCCATGAAATGTAGTTACAAAACCGTCCTAAAATAAATCTGCGAAAGTATCAAGAAAAAGAAACAAGAAAAGAGAAAGCACAGAAAAAATGTAAAAAAAAAATCTATATCGTACTGTAGTGTCATCTCCACACCAGCTGCTCCACGAGCTGTACTCTGAACGACATGTGTATCGGCAAGAATGAACCTCTAGACACCGCCCGATATTAGAATGAAAAAACTGAAATTTTCTTGACACGAGAAAGTAAGTCTGCATATTTGTAAAGCCAAAGCTACAAGCTGTGGTCTGGACTTCATGTCAAACACAAGAAGCATCTTTCCTTCTGAAAGCGCGCTACCTTCACTGTACTTGGTCTGTTTCCACTACAGTGTACTATTCAGAATCAAGAGTAGGATGACTGTCCTCCATATTTTAAGGGTGAACCTGTCGCTAAAGGCGGTGTCAGACTCCACACCTGCGGCCCCACCAACTGTGACGCAGTACCGTTATAGGGCTGTTTGCTTCACTGCTGTCCACTAAACACCATTCATCTTCTTCCTCTCTGTCGCTCTTATTTACGCCTCGGACGTCACGTCTGCCGGCAACTTCTGTCGTGACTCCCCCTCCGGCGTCCTTCCTTTTTACGGCCTGAATTTATTAGTGTGCCAAGTGCCGCCAGACGCAGGTAAAGAAGGAAGGATGAAATGGCGGGAATACTTTGCCGGGTTTATGGCAGCGCGCACTGAAGGTCACGAGTTCCTGGAAGGTAGCCTTCCGTCCCTCGCTCACCTCCCCTCCCCCCCCCCCTCCCCACCCAGCCACCAGGTCAGAGCCTCGCTTCTTAGACACTGAGCAGATCAAAGGCTTGAAGGCACACACAACCCAGTGGTTCCACACAGAACAGCTTCGTTGGTCCTAGGATAAAAAGAAAAAAATAACAGAGCCCTATAGACAAGGATAGTCTTCTCATAGGTTTCTGCTAAACTATGAAAACCCACTAGCAGAAACTAACTTCTCAAAAAAGTTACTCCGATCTATTCCGACTTGAACATACTCTTGTATTGCACTGTACCGTATGGAACTGGGGACCTAGAAACATGCGGAGAGGCTTCGTCCCCTCAGTGGTACACAACCCCACAACAGGCTAAAGCAGTCCGCTCAACCTGCCCCACACCGAACCCAGGGTTAGTGTGAGGTGTGAGCCCAAGTATCCCCCCCCCCCTCCCCCTCAGCGAACGTCACACACCAGACGATTGTAATCCCAACGTTTGCGTGGTAGAGTAATTATGGTGTACGCGTACGTGAAGAAACTGTTTGTGTAGCAATCGCCGACATAGTGTAACTGAGGCGGAATAAGGGGAACCAGCTCGCATTCCCGGAGGCAGATGGAAAACCGCGTTAAAAACCATCCACAGGCTGGTCGGCACTCCGGACCTCGACGCTAATCAGCCGGGGACCGGCACGCCTTCCTGCTCGGGAAGCAGCGCGTTAGACCGCACGCGTACCGGGCGGGCATACACTTACTAAAGCCGCTCTGAACGAATGATTGAATCGGAATGACGATTATATCTGAAACTACATGTCTTCGGTTATACCGGCTGTTTTCGTCTCCAGTTAAAAAAGGCCGTTAAAACTGCTCAAAATTGACGGTTCCTGAAATAAGGGTTTTCGGTTTTTTATTGCAGAATTCGACGTAGGCTTCGAAGAAAGACTAAAATGTTCGGATAAAGGTAGGAGATCTAGAACGATAAGAGATTGAGGCTGTGGCAGAAATAGGTCTCACTGTTTCCAATAAATAATGGAGAAAATAAAGAAGAGAGGCTCAGTAATGGTTCAAATGGCTCTGAGCACTATCGGACTTAACATCGGAGGTCATCAGTCCCCTAGAACTTAGAACGACTTAAACCTAACTAGCCGAAGGACGTCACACACCTCAATGCCCGAGGCAGGATTCGAACCTGCGACCGTAGTAGTCATGGGGTTCCGGATTGAAGTGCCTAGAACCCTCGGCCGACTCGAAGTGCTCGAGAAGTTTGCGTCATAGCGCGGCAAATCTCGGATTATGCTCGATCTTTCTATCAGTTCGCGATCAAGTGACTATTGCTAGTACACTCCGTCCCATGACCTGCCTTAACGATTGTACTGCACTGTGGATTTTAATAATAAAAATAACTGTGAAACACGGATTAAAGTATCTTCTAGGGTGTAACAGCGGTATCTAATCAATAAATAGGAGCCTGCAATCATCTTTCTGACAAATTCTGGAACTTTCGTTCGTCCCGCAATCTAGTAGCGTCTGTTGGTACACTATCCAACAGGGATATTGCAGCTGCAATTTATTCTCGCTATAAGAATTACCGTCAGATTAACCATTACATATTTAGTTTCTCAGGAATTTCAGTTTTCATTAATTTTCTTCATTGTTTCCTCTGAAAGTAGGAATGTGACGTAAATCAGCCAAGAATTTTGAAGTAAATCAGCCAAGAACTTTTAGAAAGTTTTGGTAACAAACATTCGCCCTTTATATATTACATACATACATGTGTCAAGTTAGATTAGGAAATCTTATGATCTTCCTCTCGACTTGAAGGTAATTAAACTCATCCATCACCTTACTGGTTCCCACTGTACTGGTACCCACCGTCATGGAATGTGATGATGCCTCGGTCGCTCCACTTGCTCCCAGTTTCCAGTACTTGGGGCAGTTGCTCGCCTCCAACATAAACACTCTCCAGTCACAGCACCAGACATTAAACTTTGGTCAAAACGCAACACGGTCCCTGGTCATGACTCTGTCACCTACCGCCACCTCAGAGTGTACCCCTTCTCCTTCCTGATTGTACCTGCCAATTTATACGTCATTCTCTTCACTGGCTTCTACCTTGACCTGTGGAAGACATCCCACATCCCCTTCTTCCTCAAATCCAACAAACCTCCTTCTGTCGCCTCCTCCTATCGTCCTACCTGCCTCACCTCCGTCTTCAGTAAGGTCTTCAAATCCGTCCTCTCCCATTGTATCCATCACCACCTCAATCAACACCATTTCCTCCCCCGTACCAATTGTGACTTCCAACCCTCCTTCTCCGCCGAAGACCAACTCCTTAACCTCATCCACCTTCTCTCCCTCCAAATTAACTCCCGTCACTCCACCATTTTTGTTTCCCTCGACCTCCAAAATGCCTACGACTGCATATGGCAACCAGGTCTCCTCTTTAAATTCCAAACCTACACTCCATCTGTCAATTTTGACTGTCTGGTCACTTTCTTCCTCTCACACCGTCCTTCCTATGTCTCCCTCCAAGACACCAACTCCTGTATCTTTTGTTCCATTGCTGGTGTCCACCAAGGACTCTGTCCACTCCCTTCTCCTCTAAATTGCAAATATGCCCAAGCCACCCCCTCCTGTACACCTCCTTCAACATACTGATGACACTGCCTTCTTGGCTCTCTATCCTACCCTTCGTCAGTCCCAATGCACCCTCCAATCCCACATTCACCAGTTCACCACTTGGTGTAACCAGTGGTTCCTTCATATAAACGCCTCCAAAACCCAGGAAATCATCATAGGCCGCACTACTCCCTCCTACCGTCTCCATGGTTTTTACTTAACTATTTATGGTCATCCCATCCAGCTCACCCCCACCCTGACAATCCTTCGTCTCAACTGTCACCTGACCTGGACCCCTCATCTCCTGAGAATCCAGTAGAAAGCCCATTCCTACCTCCGCCTTCTGTCTGGCCGGACATGGCGATTGCATCCTTTCACCATAATCCACACATACAAATCCCTCATCCTCCCTATCCTCTGTTATGACAGTGTTGCCTGGATCTCCGCTGCCCCCCCCCCCCCTCCACTTTTATAAGACCTTCCAAATACCAGAATGCCACACACTCTGCCTTGCCTCCTGTATGTACCTTCTTTCCTCCACACAACTCCTGTATGGCCTCATCCCCTTCTCCCATCTCCTCCTTCAACATCTCCACATCCTTTTCACTGTCCACAGACTTCATCCCTGCCACCCTCTAGTTTACTCATTCCTCTCCACCGCCCCCCCCCCCCCACTCATTGCCGCACCTCTATTGCTGTATCCCTCCCCATCTCCATCTTCACACCCTCCATCTCTTTCATCAGGGCAATTTCCAGCACCTTCCCGTCCCAGATGTTGAGCTTTGCCGTGGTATCTACCCTTCTTACCAACTGTATCTTGGCCTTCTAACCCCCCCTCCGTCCCCAGGGCCCTCCCTTTTCCCCTCCCCTCCTTCTCCCAGAGTGGATTTACCTCCTCCTCTTTTCACCCCCTCCTAAGCTGTTTTCCTCTGCTGTCCATCCCTCCCGAGCTCCCTTCTGTGTGACCTGTACCTCATCCCTTTTCTCTCCCCTCTTTCTGGCCTCTTTTTCCTTCTCCTTTGTCCCCCACTCCTGGCAAGTCCTCCCAGGTTTTTAGTCATCATTAAGTGTGTTACGCGTTGGTGTTGTGTTCGGTGCTGTTATGAAGTTTCATCAAGGGATGTGGTTTTAATTTTGTGCTCGAACTGTATATAGTCCATGATTGTTCTGTGCTATGCCATCCATCGAGTGGCTGTTTTAATTGTTCTGCGACATTTTATGTTCTGGCCGTAGTTTGCCTGGTGCTTTATAATCCTAACAGTGCATTTGTTTTGTGTAAACTACTTTTTTAGATTTTTACCTCCGTTTTACAGTCACAGTATTTGGTATGCTTTCTTGACTTAAGTTTCGCCCATCTTTCGATTTTCCGGCATGTTTTCTTCTCTATATTGCTTTAATTATCTTCCTGTCGTAATATCTCTCGGGTGAAGAGCAGCGCCTATGCTACTACCAGCTCGCCCCGGATGGGGAATTGCAAATACAATAAAGGAAAAAAATTGAAGGGAAAAGTGTCGAAAATTTCATAGAGATCGGAATACACCTGTAGATTTTTTATGTATTAAAAATAAACGAACAAACTGACACAAGAAAGTCATGATCAAATTCGTACAAGAAAGGCAATAGCATAAAAGAACACTTGTGAGCGGGTCTCACGGCATCAAAGCATTTTCCTGAACCTACTATTCAGGATGCAAATCCATAATCATGAGTAGGAGATAGAAGACGGTGGGTGGAAAGAGAAATTACTAACATGTGCGTTATTAAAATATAACAAAGACCTGTTTAAAAGGAGTATTACAATAATTTGACGTTAAGGAGCAACATAGATAGCGCAATTACCGTTAGTGTATTACTCATCTTCTTGAAATCTATATAAATCTGTATATAAAAGGCTTGTCTATGTACTGTACTTACTGACAAGCTTTTCTCCATGACCGTCCTCTGCCAAACACTCGTGGTTGTGGTGGCAGATAGCCAGTGGGCTTATGCTGTTACTAAAGGAGTCTGGTAGCAGTGCGTGAGTTTGTCGAGCAAATACCAGCGAAATAAGGAACAATAAACACTGTTGGGAGAGCTATATACTCTGTCACTTACGAGCCTTACCGTAAATATGAAAATGCGTCTATTGTTTCAGTCGTCCGAAATAATACAACGCTTGCGCGGTTTCTTCATTCCGATTTTAACAGCGACGTGTAATGTCAAATAGAACAGTGTTTAATCTCTCAGCGCGTTTTGGTCAATGACACTTTATCGGTAATCAACAGAGACACAAAGAAAAAAATCGCGATAGATTCAGAGCTTAAAATGATATTAACTAACAAAAGAATAATCGAACGCTACACTTCAGCGATATCTGATGAACTTTTCTCCTATTCTTCCTGAGAATAAACTTTTTAACAATTTAGCGCTTTTTCGTCAATCGCTTCCCTTATTCTTCTTTTGCACAGTGACCAAATCCTAACATTACTAAGCTAGCTGTGACCCTGTGGTGTTACCCACAGTTAAACATGTCTAGCTAACCTAACGTTCATGTCAGTATGGATGGAACAGGGTGAAGATTGTATAAGGGACCATATTCACTTATACAGAAGAGTTCAAAAGTCATAGAGAGTACAGCTTTTTCTAAGAGAACTGAGTGTCCCACATCACCCATTATATTGAAATATCTGGTAAACATCATCACCCACTTCCACCTACCACAGTATGGATGAAACACGTTGAAGACTCCATCACCATCACACTGCATCTTGAATGAAACAATAAAAATATTTTCACATAGATGGTAAAATTAGTAAGTCATATATTATTTAGCTTTACCTAAGAGTATTTATTACTCAATATTTCGCGTATTTTTGTCAACACGAATCGCCCGCTGCCTAGCACCGCAACCAAACTGCTTTACTAACAGGATAACTGCATTCATAATATCGTTAATAAGATCTACGTCGGTATGCATCTGATTTCTAAACCGGTACTCATGCCTTCTCGCATGCCATAAATTCAGACTCGGGCAACATCGGGTTTCCCAGCTAGTTTATAGACAAAACAAAACATTGAACTGAAACGTAGAGTACCGTAAACCTTGTATACTTTGACTGCCGTGGTTTCTTTGACCGCTCATACACTAAAACTTTTACAGCTCTCTGCTGGCACTCAGTTGGGGTTTTAGTGTACACTGTTCGATGGTAAATTTCCATCAGTAAACGATAAATGACACTATGCAGCAGTTGGCGAACATGTGACTTATAACTGCATAGGAAAAAGTGTTTTAAAATCTATTTGTGCAAAATCCACCGACATAACGTACTTAACTCGATTAATTCTCAAAACAGACCACTGATTAGTTTTTTGTTTACTGCTTCTGAGATCAAAGTATAATCTGTCGTACATCCCTCGAACAAAAAACGGTGCCCGGTATTTGGAAGAAAGCACGGGTCACGTCTATCTACTAGAAGGGTGCTAGAAGTGGTCCACAGAACTACCGTCCAATATCTTTGACATCAATTTGTTGTGGAAACTTAGAGCGTATCCTAAGCTCAAACATAATGAGGTGTTTTGCTGTTTTCCTCTTCAGTGCAGTTATACTTAATTATCAACCCCTTACAATAACTTTTCTTCCGTTCGTGTCATCAGATGGCCACCGGATGCAAACATATTGATAACTAAATTCTTGTACGTTTTTCATTGGTAATCGAATCAAGACAATTTTATTACTTATGCTTTAATCATGGTTGTACTGCTTAGGGCTTTTTCCCTCCATCCTCACCATCTGGACGACCACGTCTTTCAACTGCTCCTCAAAATGGTTCAAATGGCTCTGAGCACTATGGGACTCAACATCTGAGGTCATAAGTCCCCTAGAACTTAGAACTACTTAAACCTAACTAACCTAAGGACATCACACACACCCATGCCCGAGGCAGGATTCGAACCTGCGACCGTAGCGGTCACGCGGTTCCAGGCTGTAGCGCCTAAACTGCCCCTCCCTTTGTATCAACGTTACTCTGTGATTTTCAAATCTCAGTAAAATTTTCCTTTCTCTTTGGACATTCTCTGTTCCTTCCTCGAAGCAGTCACTGATTTTTCAACGCTTTTCCGACGCAAACGTTGAATAATGCAGGTCGCAATTAGCAACTCAGTTTTACGCCTCACATTATTCATGCTTATTGCTCATATTGACCAAAATTTACTGCCACCACTACATCTTCATTCGAATACTACATAACCCTCCTCCACTATTTCACCTAATGTTCCTCCAGTATGTTGATTAATAATTGCCATGACATACTGCTGAATGCCTTTTTCCACGGTCGATGGCAGCTACAAGTGCAAATTCACCCTTGTGAGGTCTGTTTTCATACGCTGCTTCTCTTGTTCCTCTACCTTTTCAGTAAAAGAGCTCTTTTACACTCCGGATAGCTCCTACTTTATTTTCAACCCTTGGCAGTATCTTTCTTATGTAGACAGTAAGATACTGGCACGGTACTGACTCAATATGTTAACAGAAGACTACTATTAATGCTAAAACCGCGTGAGACGACGCTTCATCCAGTCCCAAACATGCTCAATGGGCGACAGATCCGGAGATCTTGCTGGCCAGGGTAGTTGACTTACAGTCTTTAAGGAACTTGCTTGTTACTTAATTCTCACGTTTTATTCTGTAATGTTAACTGTCTACTTCAGATCCAGTTGCATGCAGGAACTCTGGAAGTATTTTATCAGCCCCCAGTGCTTTATTGTTTTCTCAACGCCTGATCGAATTCTTCGCACATGACCTCACCACCTTCTTTCCTAGGATCCTCGTTCGCCACATTCTGTAGTACTTTATCTAAGTTGAGATTATCATTTTCATCATACAGTTTCCCATCCCTTTATCACCTCCTCATGTTCCATTCTGTTTCTCAATTCCATAAGACCAAATTTAACTATCTGCGAAAATGTTACAGATTACTTTGTAGTCTTTCTCCATTTTATTAACTTTCAGACGTTGCCCGACTTCAGTGTATCTGTCTTTCAAAAACTTTCCGTTTTCTTTCGTTACTTTCCTATTTATTTCATTTGTGACGTGTTGTTTTTCTACACTTTAGTTTTTTAAAATTATTCTCGTGTTCCATTTAAACAGTCAAGTAGAAGAAAATATATAATCTCCTCTCTATCTACTTACGTTTCCCAGTTATTTCTTCTATGATTTCATCCCGCTACGCTTCATCACTTCCCACCTCTTGTTCTCCTGTTTCATATATATAGATATATATATTGTTCTCCTGTTTCATATATATATATATATATATATATATATATATATATATATATGAAATAGGAGAACAAGAGGTGGGAAGTGATTAAGCGTAGCGGGATGAAATCCTGGAAATGGAAAAAAGAACACATTGACACCGGTGTGTCAGACCCACCATACTTGCTCCGGACACTGCGAGAGGGCTGTACAAGCAATGATCACACGCACGGCACAGCGGACACACCAGGAACCGCGGTGTTGGTCGTCGAATGGCGCTACCTGCGCAGCATTTGTGCACCGCCGCCGTCAGTGGCAGCCAGTTTGCCGTGGCATACGGAGCTCCATCGCAGTCTTTAACACTGGTAGCATGCCGCGACAGCGTGGACGTGAACCGTATGTGCAGTTGACGGACTTTGAGCGAGGGCGTATAGTGGGCATGCGGGAGGCCGGGTGGACGTACCGCCGAATTGCTCAACACGTGGAACGTGATGTCTCCACAGTACATCGATGTTGTCGCCAGTGGTCGGCGGAAGGTGTACGTGCCCGTCGACCTGGGACAGGACCGCAGTGACGCACGGATGCACGCCAAGACCGTAGGATCCTACGCAGTGCCGTAGGGGACCGCACCGCCACTTCCCAGCAAATTAGGGACACTGTTGCTCCTGGGGTATCAGCGAGGACCATTCGCAAAGGTCTCAGTGAAGCTGGGCTACGGTCCCACACACCGTTAGGCCGTCTTCCGCTCACGCCCCAACATCGTGCAGCCCGCCTCCAGTGGTGTCACGACAGGCGTGAATGGAGGGACGAATGGAGACGTGTCGTCATCAGCGATGAGAGTCGCTTCTGCCTTGGTGCCAATGATGGTCGTATGCGTGTTTGGCGCCGTGCAGGTGAGCGCCACAATCAGGACTGCATACGACCGAGGCACACAGGGCCAACACCCGGCATCATGGTGTGGGGAGCGATCTCCTACACTGGCCGTACACCTCTGATGATCGTCGAGGGGACACTGAATAGTGCACGGTACATCCAAACCGTCATCGAACCCATCGTTCTACCATTCCTAGACCGGCAAGGGAACTTGCTGTTCCAACAGGACAATGCACGTCCGCATGTATCCCGTGCCACCCAACGTGCTCTAGAAGCTGTAAGTCAACTACCCTGGCCAGCAAGATCTCCGGATCTGTCGCCCATTGAGCATGTTTGGGACTGGATGAAGCGTCGTCTCACGCGGTCTGCACGTCCAGCACGAACGCTGGTCCAACTGAGGCGCCAGGTGGAAATGGCATGGCAAGCCGTTTCACAGGACTACATCCAGCATCTCTACGATCGTCTCCATGGGAGAATAGCAGCCTGCATTGCTGCGAAAGGTTGATATACACTGTACTAATGCCGACATTGTGCATGCTCTGTTGCCTGTGTCTATGTGCCTGTGGTTCTGTCAGTGTGATCATGTGATGTATCTGACCCCAGGAATGTGTCAATAAAGTTTCCCCTTCCTGGGACAATGAATTCACGGTGTTCTTATTTCAATTTCCAGGAGTGTATATACCTGTGCTCTTTATCTAAATTCTTGTAACTATACGTTTCATTTAAAAGGTTTTTAATTTTACGATGCTTCTTGTTAATACCAAACAGTAGTCGCAGTCAATGTAAAATGCTACATAGTTCCTATCCTTAACTGGATTCCTGAATCTAAATTTCAGTGGAGTATTATTTGGAATATCTTTCGTATATACAGCGCTTTTATGTGAACCTTGTGTGGGATTTGTGTTCAAACAGTGTGTTGCTTATTGCTGGTGACTCTTCCTTCCAAAATTCTTCCTTATGTCGCCTCTCATATTCCCCTTACCGAGAACAAATCAACCCAAGGTCCTTAATATTAAATTTCTCATACTCTTTAATACCCCGTCATCATCACTATCAGGACCCAGCCATTTAACAAACAGTGCTGGACACTACTCCCTCCCCTTAAGCCTCTCCAGCTATGTGCACCCGTATTTCTCCTGTATGATTTCTAATTTCATCTACTCCCCTTCCATTAGCCTGTCATCTCTCACTTTTCATGTCTCTAAGAATTCAAAGAAAAACTTCGTCTGTTAATCTAGCATCCATTCACACGGGTATATCCCTTCTCCCTTTTCATCCTCCCCCAGCTAACTCTTTATTTTCATTAAAATCATAACTGTGTCATCCACCTTCGACTCCAGTTTGTGCTTCGTTCACTTGTCTGTAAGACCAAATATGTTGTAGAATTATAAAACTTGTTCTGTTCTCACCCTTTATGACGTTTCCGGAAGACAAAAAGCCAAGATGGATTCCGTCAACTGAGAGCTTGCGAAACACAGCTTGCTCTTTCGTTCAGACTGTTGTCGTATTCTGCAACTCCCGAAAGCCATTCGGTGCAGTTCCGCGCTATCATTTAGTAAACAAAACACGAGCCTGTCGAGTATCGAAACAGATTTGCGGCTCCTTTCAGGCGATAAAATTAAAAAAGTTATACCTAACAGGATGACGTTTACAGGTGTAAAGATTATTTACGGCGTGCTCTAGGAAAAACATTATATGATCATTACAGATTAAAACATGTATTTAATTTAGTGGGTAACATCAGAAACTTTTTGAGGCTCTTTACACTGAGGTGACAAAAGCATGGGATACCTCCTAACGTCGTGTCGGACCTCTTTTGCACAGAGTGGTGCAGCAGTTGAGCATGGCATGGAGTCAACAAGTCGTTTGAAGTCCCCTGCAGAAATACTGAGCCGCGCTGCCTCTGTAACCGTCCATAATTGCGAAAGTGTTGCCGGTGCACGATTTTGTGGGCATTTCATGAGCAGTCAATCAACAGTAAAAACAAGCAAACATTAATGGCTACCATAAATTGCATAGTTAAACTAGTGAAACAGAAGGTTTACTATATTAAAAAGCAAAATTCAATTATAAACGTTTTCAGAAATAACTGAAAACAGTTGCCTTTTATGATGGTTCAACTTTTATTATACCGTAACTGGTTTCATGTCACCTAGCAACTTGCCATTAGAGTTTCAATGATCGTAACATTGTGGGGGTTGTTGCACAGCTGTGGCAAGGCCGAAAAAAAAAACACACACACACACACACAAACACAAACACATTCTCAATGTGGTGAGGTATTAGGAATTAGTTACCTCATAAGGTCGACTTGAATGCATTAGAGTTATTAAACTCCAACTAAAATTACTTTTTGCTTGACAGACTACAGTAGCATGGGGCAGTGTTGGTGGCATGTAGCCAGCCACACTCACAAGGCTCTGCATGTGCCACTTGTGAAAGAACTACAATCTGCTGACGACAGACCCCTACCACTCGACTTGCTGAAAAGTCAATCACAAAGTAATTTTAATCAGAGGATAGGATTCACAAGTTTAATCCTGGTACACAAATTTCCATTAATCCTACAGCACTAGGCAAATTTGACCACTTGAAACCAGCCACAATATAATAAAAACCAAACTATCAAAAATGGTGACTGGTTGCAGTTATTTCTCAATACCTCTCTTCATTACAGTTGTGTTCTCCATCCATAATGGATAAAAGCTCAATTAAGAAGATTGTAAAACAAGATAGAATTCCTGTCCAGCAAAATTCTAATTACTTACCAAAAGATTCATTTAAAAGTAGGAAAAAAAATTAACTCAGGTTTCAGAACTTGTATGTTCCCTCCTGTTGGAGGAATGATGGATAATTTGGTTAAGACAGAAAAGGAGGGGCAGCTGGAACAAGCCCCATCTTGAATCAGACCCCACTGCTGTCAGGCTGTATAGTTTGTTTCTTTAGTTTTAACTATTTCTTTAGACAAGTGCTTTGAATTTCAACTCTTGAAACAGAAGGTTTATAGGATTATACCTCGTAAATTGTAGACTTTTCCCAATCACGTTTCTTAAATAAAAAGATAGCAATGGTATAGTACTGGATATTAATTATCTTGCCAAAACACAATCATAGCTCTATATAACACCTGTTTTCAGAGTTCATTAAGTGCTTTAATCACATTTGCAATGAATTTATCAAAATTAAAAAAGGTAGTTCTTTTAATTACATTTACTGCATTCTCTACTTAAAATTTATTACTATATTTTGAGAGCTAAAAGTCATACTTTTTCTTTAAAAAATTGCCTCCAAAATTCAGATGCATTTCATACTGACCTCTCGATTGTGGCCCATAGATCTTCGTGGGATTCACATCTGGCTTCGCGGTGGCCAAACCATTCGGTCAAATTGTTCAGAATATTCTCCAAACCAGTTGCCAACAATCGTGGCGCAGTGACATTTAGCTTTGTCATCCATAAAAATTGCATAGTTCTTCGGGGACATGAAATACATAAATCGCTGCAGATGGTCGCCAGGTAACCAAACATAATCATATCCAACCAATGATCGCTTCAGTCGGACCTGAGGACCCAGTCCATTCTATGAAAACACCGGAAAAATCATTATGGGACCACCGTCAGCGTGCACAATGCCTTCTTGACAACTTGGGGGTCTGTGTCACGCTGTAGCCCTATCATCAGCTCCTACCAACTGAAATCTGGATTCATCTGCCCAGGCCACCATTTTCCAGCCGTCTAGGGACCAACCGACACGTTCACGAGACCAGGGAGGCACTGCAGGTGATATATTGCTGTTAGGAACGGCACGTAAGTAGATCAGCTGCTGCCGTAGCCCATTAACGGCTGATTTCGTCGCACTGTCCTAACGGATACGTTCGTCGTACATCCCTCACTGATTTCTGCTGTTATTTCACGCAGTGTTGCTTGCCTGTTAGCACTGAAAACTCTGCGAAAGAGCCACTGCTCTCCGTTTTTAAGAGAAGAGTATCGGCCACAGCGTTGTCCAGTGTGAGAGATAATGCCTGATATTTTGTATTTTCGGCACAATCTTGACACTATGGATCTCCGGACATTGAATTGCCAGACGATTTCCGAAATGGAATGTCCCCTGCATCCATCTCCAACTACCCCTCAGCGTTCAAAGACTCTAGTGCCGCCATAATCACGTCGGAAACCTTGTCACTTCAATCACCTAAAAAATGGTTCAAATGGCTCTGAGCACTATACGAGTTAACTTCTGAGGTCATCAGTCACCTATAACTTAGAACTAATTAAACCTAACTAACCTAAGGGCAGCACACACATCCATGGCCGAGGCAGGATTTGAACCTGCGACCGTAGCGGTCGCTCGGCTCCAGACTGCAGTGCCTAGAACCGCACGGCCACTCCAGCCGGCTCAATCACCTAAGAACAAACGACAGCTCCACCAGTGCACTGCCCGTTTATACCTTCTGTACGTCATATTATTGCCATCTGTATATGTGCGTATCGATATCCCACGATTTTGCTACCTCAATGTATAGTTGACTCTAGGAATGTTGCAACATCAAAAAAGTGTAGCGAAATGTAGAAAGATACGCAAGAGATGGATTATTTCCGAAGCAACTGGCAGATAACCATGGTCGTAAATAAATGTTGGGAGGTTCCATGCGTTCTTTTGCGTGTCTCCTCTCATTTTCATCAATATTATTCGTGTTCTATGTCATTGCATGGTAGTAACAGACCGAATAAGGTTATTGTAATGAGAGTATTTGTACTGAGAGCCCAAAAAATACTTTTCACTTGATCCCTAAACATGTTGTTTTAATTTCCTGGCTGGCCTGTGTGAGGTGTGCGTCGGAGGACGCGGCACATTGCGTTTCCAGTTGGGGGCTGCAGTTCCCTGAATTCTGACTGACGTCGGTCGAGTTTCGTCTGTTGTATGCAGGGGGAAACGACCTGCGAGATGTCTGAGTGTCGCTGCAGTTTATGTGTTTACCGTTCCGGTGCGTCCGGAACGAAGATTCCTAGCAGCGACTGACTGCATTGTCCTCTTGATTCTGAGAATACTTGTGGACTGTGCCCTGCTGAGTGCGACTGTCTGGTGCTGGATGGCCGGTGATCTAGGCAGGTTGTTTTTTTGCAGCCGGTCAAACGGCAAGTTCAATGTCCTCAGCTGAATAGCAGAGGCATAATTGGTCAACTTAAACTGAGACTAGTTGACGTGATAAAACCCTGCTAGAAATTGGAGGGAATGGTCGCTATTGACGCGAATGATGTTCAGAGACAGCGTGAAGGAATTTTGGAATCAGCACTGAATGGTGATTGTCGGTTTTCGAGTAGAGTAGGGAGTTGGCTTCACTGCTCGCACCGCATCACAGAGGAATTGAGATCTGATCTACCTGGGAGTCGGACGGTCTTCCGACTTCGTCTCTCGTTTTCGGAAGAAAGAATTCTCGGACAGCCTTCGCGGCCAGGGGTTGACACAGAGTTGCTGGACGGCAGAAGTCGGCGCCTACATCAACAGGACGCTGCCTACCGACGACGTGCTGCAGATTTCAGTACTGGTACAGTATTTCGCGCCTCCGGAATTGTTGGACCATATCAATTTTATACTGAATCCCTCAGCAGCAAGCGCGTTCGCTTTGCTACAAGTCCACCTTACTTGTTTCTCCATGTGATCCCATTTAAGCTCTCACTACTAATTGCGATACTGCTATATAGTCGGGAGATTAATATTTGATTCATTAGGACCTCAAGTCATTATCGTCAGTGGTTTGCATCACAGAGTAGGAGCCCCCTGTTCTTGAGCCAACTCTTATTCTCATAATATTTCAGTACACCCTGTTCTTTAACCAACTGTTTGTGTCGATAATTATGTACATTTATGTTCTGATGTATAATAAATCTCATTGTAACTTTTCATCCGCATATCGTTTCGTAGATATATGCGGAATCCCATTTCCTGTGTTTTGTTATGATAAAATGCTCGTTCCTTCTGAGTAGATTACGATTTTTACTAAATTATTATCAGTGTGCACTCCTTATTTTACCAACTAGTAGGATCCACCATCATTTTCTTCCGTTACCGCTGCGCTCGTAATCAGTTGGGTGGTATGTAAGGAGGGGTCGAGTGCATTCGTCTGAATTAAAGAGGTACAATCTCATGTCCACCTCGGCACCTCGCAAAGTTACAAACTGCGCATAATTGGGCGAAGAGATCTATTACTATTCAATTACGCTATTTTTGAAAAAAAAACAATGGATTCGGTAGCTCCCTTCTTTTCAGCTTATTGTCTTTCGGGACGTGCCCTATCAGCCATCTCAATCGTCAACTTTGGCGATTTGAACTTAGGGACAATGCAACGCCCAGTCCTCCAGTGGAGAAAATCTCCTACCCGGCCAGTAATCAAGGCAATAACTCTCTCAAAACACCTAGGAGTAACTGTCCGGAATGACCTAACGTGGAATGAGTCTTTTTCACGGCTGTAACCGGTTCGGCACCTGCTACACTGTCCGAGAAACGTGCACAGACGTCGTGCGGTGACCTGGGACTGGAAACAGGAACACTGCTTCTGGTGCTCCGCCGCAGACAGCTCGTATTTGGTCGAGTGAAGCATCCCGCAGACAAGTATTCAGACCATTGTGAGACAGTCGAGATTGATACGTGTTACGGTATGTACATGGGAAGCGTTTTGCGTCGCGCAGATGTACACTGTTAAAATTCCAAGAGGCTACGTTCGAAATAAGTATGGAGTGGCATTTTACTTTGTCCCGTATGAACAATCCGATCAGAAGTATCCGTATACCCCTTTGGAACGCCGAATTAAGCGCTAGCTGTGACGACAGGCGGATCCTCCAGTGTAAAAGGAGGTGCGTAGTTCTGTGTTGTCGGTAGAGAAGCAGTAACCGCAGCTTGGGGGTCTCAGAGACCTCAGGGCCTTCTAACGTGGGCTGGTCACCGGATGTCACCTGAGCAACAGATCCATCAGGTACGGGTGTCAACCCTTGTAAATACGCCAATCAGCTGTCGGTGATGTGACTGTGACGTGGGAAAGCGAAGGAATAACCGCAGCTAAACCAACAACGGCCTTCTACCATATCTTCCTTCGTCGTCGGCGTTGTCGTTGTTGCCGTGAGGCACCGTTATACCAAGTGGAAAGGCACATCGATCTTAGAGCATGAGATATGGTAACCTTAAGTCATTGACAACACACAACGGTCACGGTAGCACCTGATTCACAATAGCTGCAGTAGTTAGGATCTACGAACTACCCCCTCTTGACCAGGTCCCAAAAACTTAACTCGTAACGAGATCCCTTCCAAGCAAATTGTCATAAAGATCATCTACATAGGCTTCGTACAACGATAAGAAATGTTACCGTTTATGGAATAATAACAGACACGACCAATCTGTCTTGTTTCTTCTGTTTTATTTAACGTATCTTCGTTCGAAACCCTTTGATGAACAAATTATTCAAATGGGTCTGAGCACTATGGGACTTCACTTCTTAGGTCATCAGTCCCCTAGAACTTACAACTACTTAAACCTAACTAACCTAAGGACATCACACACATACATGCCCGAGGCAGGATTCGAACCTGCGACCGTAGCGGTCCCCCGGTTCCAGACTGTAGCGCCTAGAACCGCTCGGCCACTGCGGCCGGCCCTTTGATGAACAGTTTTGGTTGCTCGACACCAACAGTCAATGATAATGATACAGTATTTTGTTATTGACTCTTCTAGTTTATCCACCGCCCTCCACGAATGTTTATTAGGCGTAAGACAATTACACACTTTTCTCTCCGATCCGCTATTATTAAGAGTTCGTGTAAAAGTTAAGATTTTTCTGCTTTTCGTAAATTGGAGCCCGCTCTCCGCGATATAATTTTAAAAAAACCGGTCTCAATACCGCGTCCCTCGTGAGATGGGTATAGATTTATCCCGGAATTGACCGCCTTGGAGGTGTACTCAGTTTAATGATCACACTTCGCTATCCGCGATTTCGCGTAACTAAATGTCCATTTGTTACTCTGATCGTATACCGTAGTTCTTTTAAACTCGCCCCTATGTTTTTTTCACAGCGCACAATTAGCGCTTCTTACCTTGTTTATTTCTAAGAGTAAACGAAAAAATGACGCGGCATCATCGGCTTCGTCGATATAAAGCAAAACATCTCAATATGCTCAATTTTACCTCTTCTTACAGGATCGGCTACCTTACTCATTAATTTACTACGTGTTATTTCCAGTAACACTAAACAGGTATCGCCGTTATATTTTAATTGTATTCAAAAGCATGTTATTATTATTATGACCGACCAAATCGTAACAAATCGCGCGGCGTGCGTTTTTAACGATAGCTTTACACTCGCCCAGGCTTTATTCATGCAATATTACATATAAATATACAGACAGGACCAAAAGATCGATCTCGCTACCGTAACCAATAGAGGCAAATACGCTATTCAAGATCCATTACATCTGTCTTGACTCTTATTGTTACAACCTCATCCACTGACTACCATGGATCGTCCAGCATTGCGGAAGACCGCTTCAGAAGATCGCATGCAACAAGCGGAAGGAATCGCTCATGCGTTCCAAAGTGCAATGTAAGTAAATATTTCAATATCGAAGTAACCCCCCCCCCCTATTACTTTTACATTTCTATAGAAATCGCCGATGTGAATTTTGACATTTTTTTCGTAAATAAGAGAGCCACGATTCACCTCCTACCGTTTGCTACCACTTTTTCTCCGTTATCCGTCTCTCCTATAGCAGCTTACAGTGTATTCATCAATGTAATTAGATTTAAGTAATGTAATTAGATTAAATAGTGTAATAACTACAATCTCTACTTTCGTCTACGTTCCATTTAAAGAGCGCTGTAGCCAACCCTTGTCGCTAATGATAAAAGATTTTTATTTTTCAGTGTAATCAGAGATGGAAGGAGATCAGTTTGGTAATGTGTCGATTTGCGCGCCAACCAGTGGAGATTTGCACATCTTAGATAAATCTAATCTTTTCAATCTAAATTTTCTACACGAAATCCGATCTGTGCTACCGCACGCAAAGCAAAATTATTTGCTGCATCACGTTTAATACAGACACGGTCCACCGTCACCAAACGTAACTGCTCACCAACAAAGTTTCCGCATCTGATTATTAACACACACGGTAACAAAACTGATCGTAGCAGACCATTGACAGTAGAAATTGTAATGCATTGTCATCAGTTGGCTCATTTCTGATTTTGATACTAGATTGCTCCGGTGGACATAGCTCGCAACGACTTCAGAATAAGTAACATCTGGAAGAATGGTGCATCAGCAATTTATATCGAATTTTAATTTATTTTTAGGGGATTAACTACAGCTACTACCAGTCCTTCTGTCACAGTGATTGTGCATAGGTGGTTAAAAGGAATGGGGTACAGTGGTGGAGCAACTCCACGTTTCTGAAGTCAATGTAGAGCGCCTCCTGAGACTGTGTTAAGAGCGACACCACAGGAAGACTGCTAGAGAGTGATTAATCGCGATATACGCCGTGGAAATCCCATGTAACGGCATAGGTATGGCAACTGCCTGAAAAAAGGTACCTGCAATCCTGTTTAGTGGCAACAGTGAAGTACCGAACAGATGACTTTACTGGATGGGGAGTTAGTGGTTCGGGTGTGGTCTCTTTATTGCGCTTAATAAAATGCTAAATGCGGAAGGTTGTGACCATATTTTATAGCATACGTTAGACGCACAGTTCAGAGACGATGACTGCTTGCTTAAGCAGGAGAAATCACTCTGTTTCAGAATGATTTAGACAAGATATCTGTATGATGCAGAACGTGGCAAATAAGTCATAACATGAAAGGTGTGAATCACGCCTATGAGCACTAAAACGAATCAGCTGCATTTTTCTTACACGATAAATCACAAGAATCTAACGGCTGTGAACTCAATTAAGAATTTAGGGATTACAGTTACGGGTAACTTAAATTTGAACGATCACATAAATAATGCTGTAGGGAAAGCAAACCATAGACTGCGATTTATTGGCAGAATACATATTACATGTAATAGGTTTACTAAAGAGACTGCTTACATACCCTTCTTCACCATCTGGTGTCGGATCCGCATCAGACAGATTTGACGGAGGACATCGGAAAAGTTCAAAGAAAGGCAGCTCGTTCCGTATTATCGCAAAATGGGGGTGGGAACGCCACGGATGTGATACACAAATTGGGTTGGCAGCCATTAAAACAAAGGCTTTTTGCGCTGCGGTGAGATCTTCCCATGAAATTTCGCCACTCGACTTTCTCCTCAGAGTACCGAGCGAGATGGCGCAGTGGTTTGCACACTGGACTCGCATACGAGAATATAGCGGTTAAAACACGCGACCGGCCATCCAGATTTAAGTTTTCCGTTATTTTCCTGAATTGCACCAGACAAATGCCGGGATGGTTCCTTTGAAAGGGCACGGGTGATTTCCTTTCCCAACCTTTACATAATCCGAGTTTATATTCTGTCTCAACTGACCTCCACATCGGTGGGAAGTTAAACCCAATCTTCTTTCCTTCCTTCCTTCCTCAGAGTGTGAAAATATTTTGTTGAAATCAGAACTTGTAAGAGAGTGGAAACGTAGGGAAGTAGATTGAAGGTGGTTCTGAAACCCCTGGCAGGCAGTTGTAACACCTCCGTTTTTATCCCGACCTGATCTGATCGAATAGCAGCCCAATATTTATTATTAACATGACCGTGAACCTAATGGGACTGGTAATCGATGATCTGTGATAATAAAGTTCTGAAATTCACTGGCCTGCCCAAAGTCCTGACATAAACCCATTAGAACATCGCTGGAGTAGATTAAAAAGTCGACTTTGCTACAGACCGCAGTGTGCGTGTGTGTGTGTGCCTGATTTCGGCTCTTTTGTGGAGAACGGATTGCCATCCTCCACAGGCATCCATGTCCCAGGAGAGTTCAAGCCGTCATAATAGGGAGCGGTGAACATACCGCATAATGCTGTCTGCTAACAGGTTGTCACACAGTACTGACTAGATAGTGTACACATCACGAAATAACCGCGAAGAGAGAATCAGAGAAATTAAATCTCATACGGAAGCTTGTTGTTGTTATTGTTGTTTTGGTCTTCAGTCCTGAGACTGGTTTGATGCAGCTCTCCATGCTACCCTATGCTGTGCAAGATTCTTCATCTCCCAGTACCTACTGCAACCTACATCCTTCTGAATCTGCTTAGTGTATTCATCTCTTGGCCTCCCTCTACGATTTTTACCCACCACGCTGCCCTCCAATACTAATTTTGTGATCCTTGATGCCTCAGAACATGTCCTACTAACCGGCCCCTTCTTTTTGTCAATTTGTGCCACAAACTCCACCCCAATTCTATTCAATATTTCATCATTAGTTATGTGATCTACCCATCTAATCTTCAGCATTCTTCTGTAGCACCACATTTCGAAATCTTCTATTCAGTTCTTGTCCAAACTATTTATCGTCCATGTTTCACTTCCATACATGGCTACACTCCATACAAATACTTTCAGAAACGACTTCCTGACACTTAAATCTATACTCGATGTTAACAAATTCCTCTTCTTCAGAAAAGCATTCCTTGCTATTGCCACTCTACTTTTTATATCTTCTCTACTTCGACCATCATCAGTTATTTTGCTCCCCAAATAGCAAAACTCACTTACTAGTTTGAGTGTGTCATTTCCTAATCTAATTCCCTCAGCATCACCCGACTTAATCCTACTACATTCCATTATCCTCGTTTTGCTTTTTTTGATGTTGATCTTATACCTTCCTTTCAAGACACTGTCAATTCCGTTTAACTGCTTTTCCAAGTCATTTGCTGCCTCTAACAGATTCACAATGTCATCAGCGAACCTCAAAGTTTTTATTTCTTCTCCATTTATTTTAATATCTACTCCGAATTTTCCTTCCGTTCCCTTTACTGCTTGCTCAATATACTGATTGAATAACATCGGGGAGAGACTACAACCCTGTCTCATTCCCTTTCCAACCACTGCTTCCCTTTCATGCCCCTCTACTTCGAAAACTGCCATCTGGTTTCTGTACAAATTGTAAGTAGCCTTTCGCTCCCTGTATTTTACCTCTGCCACCTTTAGAATTTGAAAGAGAGTATTCCAGTCAACATTGTCATAAGTCTACAAAAACTACAAACGTAGGTTTGCCTTTCCTTAATCTTTCTTCTCAGATAAGTCGTAAGGTCAATATTGCCTCACGTGTTCCAATATTTCTGCGGAATCCAAACTCATCTTCCCCGAGGTCTGCTTCTACTAGTTTTTCCATTCGTCTGTAAAGAAATTCGAGTTAGTATTTTGCAGCTGTGACTTATTAAACTGATAGTTGTAACTTTCACATCTGTCAACACCTGCTTTCTTTGGGATTGGAATTATTACATTCTTCTTGAAGTCTGAGGGTACTTCGCCTGTTTCATACATCTTGCTCACCAGATGGTAGAGTTTTGTCAGGAATGGCTCCCCCAAGGCCGTCACTAGTTCTAATGGAATTTCGTCTTCTCCCGGGGCCTTGTTTCGACTCAGGTCTTTCAGTGCTCTGTCAAACTCTTCACGCAGTGTCGTATCTCCCATTTCATCTTCATCTACATCCTCTTCCATTTCCGTAATATTGTCCTCAAGTACATTGCCCTTGTATATGACCCTCTATATACTCCTTCCACCTTTCTCCTTTCCCTACTTTGCTTAGAACTGTGTTTCCATCTGAGCTCTTGATATTCATACAAGTGGTTCTCTTTTCTCCAAAGGTCTCTTTAATTTTCCTGTAGGCAGTATCTATCTTACCCCTAGTGAGGTAAGCCTCTACATTCTTACATTTGTCCTCTAGCCATCCCAGCTTAGCCATTTTGCACTTCCTGTCGATCTCATTTTTGAGTCGTTTGTAATCATTTTTGCCTGCTTCATTTACTGCATTTTTATATTTTCTCCTTTCATCAATTAAATTCAATATTTCTTCTGTTACCCAAGGATTTCTACTAGCCCTCGTCTTTTTACCTACTTGATCCTCTGCTGCCTTCACTACTTCATCCCTCAAAGCTACCCATTCTTCTTCTACTGTATTTCTTTCCCCCATTCCTGTCAATTGTTCCCTTGTGCTCTCCGTAAAACTATGTACAACCTCTGGTTTAGTCAGTTTATCCAGGTCCCATCCTCTTAAATTCCCACCTTTTTGCAGTTTCTTCAGTTTTAATCTACAGTTCATAACCAATAGATTGTGGTCAGAGTTCACATCTGCCCCTGGAATTGTCTTACAATTTAAAATCTGGTTCCTCAATCTCTGTCTTACCATTATATAATCTATCTGAAACCTGTCAGTATGTCCAGGCTTCCTCCATGTATACAACCTTCTTTTTATGATTCTTGAACCAAGTGTTTGCTATGATTAAGTTGTGCTCTGTGCAAAATTCTACCAGGCGGCTTCCTCTTTCATTTTTTACCCCCAATCCGTATTCACCTACTACGTTTCCTTCTCTCCCTTTTCTACTACCGAATTCCAGTCACCCATGACTATTAAATTTTCGTCTCCCTTCACTATCTTTTATTTCATCATACATTTCTTCAATTTCTTCATCATCTGCAGAGCTAGTTGACATATAAACTTGTACTACTGTAGTAGGCGTGGGCTTCGTATCTATCTTGGCCACAATAATGCGTTCACTATGCTGTTTGTAGTAGCTTACCCGCATTCCCATTTTTTATTCATTATTACACCTACTCCTGCATTACCCCTATTTGACTTTGTATTTATAACCCTGTATTCGCCTGACCAAAAGTCTTGTTCCACCTGCCACCGAACTTCACTAATTCCCAGTATATCTAACTTTAACCTATCCATTTCCCTTTTTAAATTTTATAACGTATCTGCCCGATTAAGAGATCTGACATTCCACGCTCCGATCCGTAGAACGCCAGTTTTCTTTCTCCTGATAACGACGTCCTCTTAAGCGAACATACCGAATACTAATGTCTAGTAACAGGTTGCCACACAGTACTGATCAGATATTGTACACATCACGGAATAATGTAGAATAGAGAATCAGAGAAATTAGATCTCATACGAAAGCTTAGCGACTTCCAAATCCACACAGTGTTCGTGACTGGAACAGTGATGAGGGAAGCGAGACATTATTAGGTACTGCAATCGATACCAAATATCTTGTCGATTCTGCTACTGGAACGTCCTCATATGGGATGCTTGCAGTAGGCGGAAGTGAAAGCAAGCAGCTGTCCGAAGGAAGCCGTCGGGTATAATCCGCATCTTCATTTATTTGCAGGAATGCGGTTACGCAGTGAATCAAGCTTGACAAGTAGCGAGAGTCCGCGACAACGGCTGGGAAGAGCGGCAGCGTACCGTGTCTCGCAGAACGGCCCGGACCTAATTGCGACACGCCGTTCAATTAACCGCTAATAACGCCGGACCAGTTGCGCCATTAATTAGGGGAGGCGTCCAGGCGTCGGCGGCAGGCTGTTTGCGGGGGCGGCGCCGGCGGGAGAGCGGGGCCCGGAACTGGTCCAGGCAGCCGCTGCGCGCCCGCTCGCTTTCACTGGGTCGCGTCTTCGCGGCCAGACCACTTACGTGACCGCCATAAACTCGCAGCTCCAGACACCGCCGCCGGCGGTACGCGCCGCGATCCGGTTTCCTGGCAACCGCCAGCTGAGCGTCGCTCATTTGTCTCCCGGCGTGCGCAGGCGCTCTCACCTGCAACCAGATCAATTTATATAAACTCGTACACCGGCTCCGCACTCTGTAAATACTGCGGCAGAGGTAATCGCCATACTGGTTCTTCCTCGTTTAATTTTTTCACAAGTGTTGTTGAAGTCGTATCGTGGGAACCTCTACACCTACATCTACAGCGTGTTACAAAAAGGTACGACCAAACTTTCAGGAAACGTTCCGCACACACAAAGAAAGAAAATATGTTAGGTGGACATGTGTCCGAAAACGGTTACTTTCCATGTCAGAGCTCATTTTATTATTTCTCTTCAAATCACATTAATCACGGAATGGAAACACAGCAACAACGTACCAGGATGACTTCAAACACTTTGTTCAAAATGTCCTTTCGTTAGCGAGGATATATACACGCATCCATCCTCCGTCGCATGGAATCCCTGATGCGCTGATGCAGCCTTGGAGAATGGCGTATTGTATCACAGCTGTCCACAATACGAGCACGAAGAGTCTCTACATTTGGTACCGGGGTAGCGTGGACAAGAGCATTCAAATGCCCCCCGTAAATGAAAGTCAAGAGGGTTGAGGTCAGAAGAGCGTGGAGGCCATGGAATTGGTCCGCCTCTACCAATCCATCGCTCACCGAATCTGTTGTTGAAAAGCGTAAGAACACTTCGACTGAAATGTGCAGGAGCTCCATCGTGCATGAACCACATGTTGTGTCGTACCTGTAAAGGCACATGTTCTAGCAGCATAGGTAGAGTATCCCGTATAAAATCATGATAACGTGCTCCATTCAAGGTAGGTGGAAGAACATGGGCCCCAATCAAGACATCACCAACCATGCCTGCCCAAACGTTCACAGAAAATCTGTGTTGATGACGTGAGTGCACAATTGTGTGCAGATTCTCGTCAGCCCACACATGTTGATTGTGAAAATTTACAATTTGATCACGCTGGAATGAAGCCTCATCCGTAAAGAGAACATTTGCACTGAAATGAGGATTGACACGTTGTTGGATGACGAAACTAAAATGAGCTCTAACGTGGAAATTTAGCGTTCACATAACATATTTTCTTTATTTGTGTGTGTGGAATGTATCTTGAAAGTTTGGCCGTACTTTTTTGTAACACCCTGTATATCCCTCACAATTTACTTACGGAATGTGGCGGAGGGTACTTACGTTAGCACTATCATTTTTTCTCTCCTCCCTAACCACACCCTGCCCAAATATTTGTTATATTCGCCAATGTTGCTTAGGATTAACATCCGCTTAAGGAGGGTCGGAAGTCAAACGGGCCGACTTGGAGCAGGAGAGGCATCACAGGACATTTTAATTTCCGGTGTCTATACTTTTTCAAATAAATTCATAAAACTTTGTCAGCATCACCAGGAAGGATTCAGGATTCACACTCATTGCAGTGGAAGTTCGAAGACATAACAAATTTTTTTTCCCTGCGAAAAATCATTTTTTAACTTACTAATGGCTACATTTGTTGCTACAGGTACACTTTTCTTCATACGTTAGTGAGATTCTTGGATGAATTTTGCACAGCTTACATACCATACTCACAGGTGTATGAAACACTAGAATTTATTTAATTTATGAAAAAACGAATGAAATGTTTAAAATATAACTTCATGTTTAGAAAAAACACAAATTTTATTGTTAATCACCTCAATTTTTACCACAGTTTTTAATAGATTTTTCAATTTCTAGAGTTTCATACACCTTTAAGTATGATTTGTATGATGTGCAAAATTCATCAAATAATCTCTCTTACTTACGAAGAAAAGTGTACCTATAGCAACAAATACTGCCAATAGTAAGTGAAAAAAAATGATGAAATTTCACATGTGAAAAAATCATTTCGTTATGTTTTCGAACTTTCACTAGTGTGAGTATGAATTCTGAATCCTTCCTGGTCATGCTGATAAAGTTTTATGAATTTATATGTAAAAGTATAGACAGTGGAAATTAAAATGTCCTGTGGTGCCTCTCCTGCTCCAAGTCGGCCCGTTTCACGTCCTACTCCCCCCCCCCCCCCCCCCCCCCCCCCCCCCCGCTTAAGCTCTGATTCCTGCACTTTTCTCATCGTAGTCGGTTCGCGATTTCATCTACATTTACAGGATGAACCAGAACTCCACTCGCAAACTTTTAGGGGATACCATCTGCGCGTTGTGGTATAACCATAGCAATATCAAAGCATTTTCAGTAAGGACTATTAGCAAGGGGAGGGTACTTTATAAGTACATATAGGCAATCACTTACCCTGTTCATGCGTCTACCTTAGTGTTCTTCCATAGACGGCGACCTTGTGAACTCTTCCACAGACGGCGATCTTGTGCAACTCCATCGTTTCCATGGCCTTCCAATTGGACCAGCTCCGTCAGGTTTTCCCATTAGCACAGGTTTAGCCCGACCCGTTTCTGACACTCTGGAAACACACCCTCCGCACTCTCATTGTCTCCACGATGTTCGGATCTTTCATTAGGTCGTAGAGTTCCTGATTCTTTCTACGACACCATGCGTTGTATTCGGGGATGATCCAAAGGTCTTCCTCATGACTTCCCGTTCAAAGATCACAGGTTCTCCTCATCTTTTTTGTCATGCTTAACGTTTCTGCCTGATATAACAACACAGGTACTCTCACTGAATTCAAGACTTTTAAGTTTGGTCGTATAAAACAGTTAAAATAAAAACAAAATTCGTAAACGGTTGTTGACCTATAGCATTATAACTGACGCATAAGTGGAGGCGAGAAACCAAAAATATCTTTTAGCACACTCTTAGCAATAGGAACGCACTTTCAATAACGTGCACAATCAAGAGGGTGAGTGGATGTGGGGAGCGATTATCTTATGATCGCTACAAAAAAATTAAAAATATAAATTTTGGTCTCTGTTATTGACTTTTACTCACAACATACTTTGTAAAGAAGATACTGATGTGTAAGTATGGTCCTGAACTTGAAAGCATTGAATTTGACATTCGTTGTGGAAACTCTAATCAATACTAAGACTTAATAATTTTCAGTTAGGTTTAACAGAAAAATCTAAAGCATTATGGCCCCTTGTAGAAAACTTCATTAAAACAATAAACCTTTTTTTTAATTTCAGAGTATTAAGTACCTGATTAGATTACAATATTTTCCCCTGTTAATGCGAGGGCAAGGGACCCCAAGTCTCTGGCGGTTTGCTGCGGACTAATAAAGTCATCATAATTTACTAGTTTAGTTGCAGTAATAACCATTACTTCTATGAAAATACCTTCACAACAGTGAAGGTAACAAATCGAACTACACGAAACACAAAATGACGGGTAACAACATCCAGATGAAAAAGTGCTTCGATGTTGTTATCGTCACTGCGGTAGCAGCATTCAGTGACCCTACACACGAGTTTCATATCGGGCAATTCTTCCTCAACAAACCTATACGTAGTACTACTGTTATCGCTGTTAGTGAACATCTAACCCTGATTCAAAAAACCGAATAGTACATTATTTTAAAATTTCAATTTAGTAGCTTTCGCTATGGACCCCTTTGAGCCATCTCAGTGATGGAAACACAATACTACATATTACGTATTGGACGCAATTTTCTTTGTTAGTTACGACGATACGAACATAAGGGCAACACGTCACCGAGTACCGAAGTGCAGAAAACCTCCGATTGGGCGGGAATCGAACCCGTGTCCCTTTCGGTTAGCAGTCTGCAGCGCTGACCCCGAGGCGGGTTAACCGAACAGCACTGCATGCAGCCTTGAAAGGAAAGAGTAGAGTGGGCATTCGTGTCGTCGAGAAAGGTAACATGAATGTATGGAACAACACGTTTCTCAGCAAGACACACAGCGCATACTGTGGACACTTTTACTGTTTTCAGTGACGGTGACCGTGGGTCCCATATACCAGAATATTCAGAAGATATCTCTGACGTCCGCCAGCTACCTTAAAATGTATGGTGGAGAGTATCTTGATACCACTTTCTGCATTTCCAGGTTACATTAGCGAATGGTGGCGGTGGTGGTTAGTGTTTAACGTGCCGTCGACAACGAGGTCATTAGAGACGGAGCGCAAGCTCGGGTTAGGGAAGGATTGGGAAGGAAATCGGCCGTGCCCTTTCAAAGGAACCATCCCGGCATTCGCCTGAAACGATTTAGGGAAGTCACGGAAAACCTAAATCAGGATGGCCGGAGACGGGATTGAACCGTCGTCCTCCCGAATGCGAGTCCAGTGTGCTAACCACTGCGCCACCTCGCTCGGTATTAGCGAATGGTGCGTTGGAGAAGCAGCTGTCGGTAAAACTCCATATGAACTCAAATTTCTCTGACCTTCTCTCGAGGTCATTTTAGAGTAGAAATGAGGGAGGAAATTTGATGTACCTCAACTCATCTTGGAACTTAAGCCCGCAGAATTTCATGAGGAAACTCTTTCTTGATGCGTAATGACTCTCCTGATGCATCTGCCGTCACACACAGTACTCTACGGCATTGGCCCCTTACATAGGTTGCATTTTTCACGAATCTCTCGCTGGGCGCAAAGTACCAACAACCGTAAAAAGGTGCAGGTTACTCCTGTATGTACACTACTGGCCATTAAAGTTGCTACACCAAGAATAAATACAGATGATAAACGGGTATTCATCGCACAAATATATTATACTAGAACTGACATGTGATTACATTTTCACGCAGTTTGGGTGCATAGATCCTGAGAAATCAGTACCCAGAACAACCACCTCTGACCGTAATAACGGCCTTGATACTCCTGGGCATTGAGTCAAACAGGGCTTCGATGGCGTGGACAGGTACAGGTGCCCATGCAGCTTCAACACGATATCATAGTTCATCAAGAGTAGTGTATGGCGTATTGTGACGAGCTAGTTGCTCGACCATCATTGAGCAGACGTTTTCAATTTGTGAAAGATCTGCAGAATATGCTGTCCAGGGCAGCAGTCCAACATTTGTTTATAAATAAATAAATCTCCTCTTACTAGTCACGATTTTTCTTTATTTTAGTATTCGCACGACGAGTTACGAGAAATAATTCCCATTTTCAAGTGCGTTTTTTGGTGTGTATTAAGCCATTTCTTTTGATGTTGTCACTGTGTGTGTTCTTCTTCATTTTGTTGACTTTTACTGTAATACATAAGAAACGCGTTTTTTCGTTGGGTATCAATTTTTTTGTGAGGTTAGTGGCTAAAATTTAGAACAATTTGTACTCAGTTTTCTAATGGTCCATTTGTGTAGAGTCTCACACACACTTAACATCACACATAACTTGTTGTACAGTTTACACATCGAAAATATCTGCTATAAACAAAACAGTTACAAAGATCTTCTTACAGGTACTTCACAGAGATAATATAATAGGTCTTCCACAGATGGCTTAATACACACGAAAAAAAAAAAAAAACGCCACGGGTCGTAACACATCTGAAATGTAACGTCCACTGTTCAAAGTGCTGTCAGTGCGAACAAGAGGTGACCGAGACGTGTAACCGATGGCACCCCATACCATCACGCCGGGTGATACGCTAGTATGGCGATGACGAATACACGCTTCCAATGTGCGTTCACCGCGATGTCGCCAAAAACCGAAGCGACCATCATAATGATGTAAACAGAACCTGCATTCATCCCAAAAAATGACGTTTTGTCATTCGAATTCCCAGGTTCGTCGTTGAGTACACAATCGTAGGCGCTCCTGTCTGTGATGCAGCGTCAAGGGTAACCGCAGCCATGGTCTCCGAGATGATAGTTCATGGTCCTGCAAATCTCGTCGAAATGATCGTTCAGATGTTTGTTATCTTGCAAACGTCCCCATCTGTTGACTCAGGGATCGAGACGTGGCTGCACGATCCGTTACAGCCATGCAGATAAGATGCCTGTCATCTCGACTGCTAGTGATAAAACTCCGTTGAGATCAAGCACGGCGTTCCGTATTACCCTCCTGAACCCACCGATTCCATGTTCTGCTAACCAACGCGAGCAGCAATGTCGCTATACGATAAAAGGCAATCGCGATAGGCTGCAATCCTACCTTTATCAAAGTCGGAAACGTGATGGTACGCATGTCTCCTCCTTACACGAGTCATCACAACGTTTCACCAGACAACGCTGGTCAACTGCTGTTTGTGTGTCAGAAATCGGTTGGAAACTTTCCTCATGTCACCACGTTGTAGGCGTCGCCACCGGCGCCAGCCTTGTGTGAATGCTCTGAAAAGCTAATCATTTTCATATCACAGCATCATCTTCCTGTAGGTTAAATTTCGCGTATGTAGCTCGTCATCTTCGTGGTGTAGCAATTTTAATGGCCAGTAGTGTAAAAAGGGTAAAAGAACGGATCCGCAAAATTTCAGACCAATACCCTTAACATCGGTTTGCTGCATGATTCTAGAACATATTGTGAGTTCGAATATAATAAATTTCATAGAAACAGAAGTACTGATGTCCACGAATCAGCACGCTTTTAGAAACCATCGCTCATGGATTAAGAGGAACAGGAAAGTTCCACATTTGTAGATTTCCATGAAGCATTTGAGACGGTACACCACTGAAGACTGTGAACGAAGGTACGAGCATTCGGAATAGCTTCCCAAATACGTGAGTGCCTCAAAGACGTCTTAGGTAATAGAGCAACGTGTGTTCTCCTCAACGGCGAGTGTTCGTCGTAAACAAGACTATCGTCAAGAGTGCCCCAGAGAAGTGTAATGCGTCCGATATTATTTTCTATGTACATAAGTGATCTGACAAACGTTCTGGGTAGCTGTTTGCTAATGACGCTATGGTGTACTGAAAGGTGTAGGAGGATACAAGATGACTTGGACAAAATTTCTAATTGGTGTTACGAATGGCATCTGTCTCTAAATGTACAACAATGTAAGTTAATGTGGATGAGTAGTAAAATCAAACTTGTAATTTTCGTATATAGCATTAGAAGTGTCATGATTGAGGCAATCATATCGTTTAAACACAACGTTACAAAGCGATATGAAATGGAACGAGCATGTGAGGATTGTGGTAGGGAAGGCGAATGGTCGACATCGGTTTATTGGGATAATTTTAGGAAAAAAAATGTTTCATCTGGAAAGGATACCGCATATATGGCGCTAGTGAGACCTATTCTTGAGTACTGATCGAGTGTTTGGGATCTACATAAGATCGGATTAAAGGAAGACATCGAAGCAATTCAGAGGTGGGCCGCTAGATTTGTTATTGATAGGTTCGAACAACATGTAAGTGTTAATGGAGAGGCTGCAGGATCTCTAATGGGAATACCTGGAGGGAAGATGGCGTTCTTTTCTAGGAACACTATTGAGAAATTTTAGAGAACAGGGATTTGAAGCTGGCTGCAGAACGATCCTACTCTCGCCAATAGACCTTGCACGTAAGTACTACGAAGATATCATTAGAGAGATTAGGGCTATGTATTGGAGAGTGGAGCAGGAAGGAAAGCGACCAGCAGTGGTACAGAGTACCCTCCGCCACGTACAGTATCTTGGGTAGCATGTATGTGAAATGGAAATGAACGTTTGGTATCGTCGGCCGGAAGGCTCCATCCGGGGAAGTTCGGCCGCCAAGTGCAAGTGTCATTTCAGTCGACGCCACATTGGATGACTTGCGCGGCGGTGATGATGACGAAATGATGATAAGGACAACACAACACGCAGTCCACGAGCGGAGAAAATCTCCAACCCGGCCGGGAATCGAACCCGGGCCCGCTTGCATGGGAGGCTAGCACATTGCCACCCAGTTTTTGTTGTTGTTGATAAAAACGTTACAGACTGCGAGACTGGAACCGTGAACCATAATAGACGCTGTTTCACAGGTCAGCACGTCCCCACATTTGTTTATTTTTTATGATAATAGAATGAACAAAGTATATATCAGTATTTCATTTCCATGCTGCCGTTATGCAATATAGGAAATGAAATTACTTCTGAGGGTTGGTTTTTTCTGTTTTTATTTTTTTATTTTTGTTTTAAAAAGGAAGGGAAAATAATCATTTGATCCAACGTTTAATGAGAACAGAATGAACAAAGTATATATATTTTCCAGGCTGCCGTTGCGCATTATAGGAAATGAAATGTCTTCTTGAGTTGTTTTTTTTTGCCAAATATTAAATAGAAAATTTTATGGTGCACAAAGGACTATCTCTTCATTGTTGAAGGGAAGTTCCTCCTCTGCTCTGCGAGAGAAGGAAGATGTTAAAACGAAAATGGGAAAGAAAAAATGCCTTCTGCATTGGTGAACGTCTGGATATTATCTTAAAACTCCGAAAATGGCTCTGAGTACTATGGGACTCAACTGCTGTGGTCATTAGTCCCCTAGAGCTTAGAACTACTTAAACCTAACTAACCTAAGGACATCACTCACATCCATGCCCGAGGCAGGAATCGAACCTGCGACCGTAGCAGTCGCACGGTTCCGGACTGCGCGCCTAGAACCGCGAGACCACCGCGGCCGGCTTAAAATTCCAACAAGAACTAAAGTCCGAGGAAGCAATACATACACGTCACTGGCAACCTCTGCTATTCGAAATATTTTATTTGAAGCATTTAACCGTTAATAACGATTTTCAGCATATTTCCAAACATCCTTATGTAGTACTAAGCCAGCGGACAGCATGTATGTGGAATTACATGTAGACAGTTTGTTGAGAATCTCCGTGACTGAGCGATAACATGACAAAAGGTGCCACACTCCGTCGGACGTACTGTCTCCTCAATTAACTCAACCTGGTAAGGATTCCATACTGATGAGCAACACTCTAGACTCGGTCGAACCTGTTGTTTGTAAGACTCTTCTTTTTAAAATAAATATTTTTTTCTTTTGGATTTCTCCAATTAATCTCAGCGCGGCAGTTTTCTCCGTGAAACTGAGTGCGCGTTAAATCGTAGATCCTCCTGGTACGTACAGGATAAGTCAGATCAATGGTCGGAGGAAGGTAGAGTTGAGTTCTTTTCTTTCCATTGATAATCAGAGTGATTGAAGTAATTCGACACGACTTCCATTCTTGTCCCAGCCTCTTCATATCAGAGTAGCTCTTACACACAATGTTCTCAGTTGTTCGTAGGATGTATCCTAATCTCGAACTTCTCCTATAGATTTTACCGCCTACGTTTTGCTTTAGTATCATGCAAATTGTCCCTGATGTCTTAGCATATGCACTATCGTCCTGCCCCATTTGCTTGTCAATATTTCCCACGTATATCAATCCTTGCCGGTTATGCGGAGAACCTCCTCACTTTTCATCTTACAGCATCCCTCTATAGCACCGTGTCTCGAACGCTTCCGTACTCTACCTCTCAGATTCCCGTACACTCCGTGATATGCTTCCGTCTAATGCTGTGCTCCAGACGTACAGTCTCTGAATTTTCTTCCTCACATTAGAGCCAAAGAATGATTGATAACGCTTCTTTTCAGCATGACTTCCGTATTTGCCTGTGTTTTTCCGCTTTTTATGTAGCCTTTGCATCATCCATCATTCTTTATTTTGCATTCAATGTAGCAGAATTTCTTTATCTTGTCTACTCCATGTTCCCCATTCTTATGTTAGTTTTATCACTAATCTCATCTCTGCTTCTCCTCAAATCTTTCGTCTTCCTTCGGTTTATTCCGAATCCATATTCTATGTTGAGTATATTTTTCGTCCAGAATTTCCTATTGTCTTTTCTCTTTCCCACTGACTGTAGCTATGCAATCAACGAACCTTATCGTTGATTACGTTTCTTCATAAATTTTAATCCCAATACTCAACACCGAGCGAGTTGCCGCAGTGGTTAGACACTGGACTCGCATTCGGGAGGACGACGGTTCAATCCCGCGTCCGGCCATCTTGATTTAGGTTTTTTGTGATTTCCCTAAATATCTCCAGGCAAATGCCGGGATGGTTCCTTTCAAAGGGCACGGCTGACGTTCTTCCCTAATCCGATGAGACCGATGACCTCGCTGTCTGGTCTACTTCCCCGAATCAACCCCCACTCCTCATCATATTATTTCTGTCTCTGCTTTATTAAAGTACAGGCTGAACAGTCTGGAAGAAAGCCTGGATCGGTCTCTGACACCAATGTTAACCCAAGCACTTTGTACTTGGTCTTCCATTCTTACTGTACCTTCTGGGTTTTACACGAGGGTAATCCCAAAAGATCAGTTTCGATTCCATAGAAACATTGGAACACGTGAGGTAATACTGACCTTACGACTTTTCTTAGAAGAAAGATTAAGGAAAGGCAAGCCTACGTTCCTAGCATTAGTATACTTAGAGAAAGCTTTTGACAATGTTGACTGGAATACTCTCTTTCAAATTCTGAAGGTGGCAGGGGTAAAATACAGGGAGCGAAAGGCTATTTACAATTTGTATAGAAACCAGATGGCAGTTATAAGAGTTGAGGAACATGAAAGGAAAACAGTTCTTGGGAAGGGAGTGAGACAGGGTTGTAGCCTCTCCCCGATGTTATTCAATCTGTATATTGAGCAAGCAGTAAAGGAAACAAAAGAAAATTCGCAGTAGGTATTAAAATCCATGGAGAAGAAATAAAAACGTTGAGGTTTGCCGATGACATTGTAATTCTGTCAGAGGCAGCAAAGGTCCTGGAAGAGCAGTTGAACGGAATGTACAGTGTCTTGATAGGAGGATATAAGATAAACATCCACAAAAGCCAAACGAGGATAATGGAATGTAGTCGGATTAAGTCGGGTGATGCTGAGGGAATGAGATTAGGAAATGAGACACTTAAAGTAGTAAGGGAGTTTTGCTATTTGGGGAGCAAAATAAGTGATAATGGACGAAGTAAAGAAAATATAAAATGTAGACTGGCAATGGCAAGGATAGCGTTTCTGAAGAAGAGAAATTTCTTAACATCGAGTATAGATTTAAGAGTCAGTAAGTCGTTTCTTAATGTATTTATATGGAAGTGAAACATGGACGATAAATAGTTTGGACAAGAAAAGATTAGAAGCTTTCGAAATGTGGTGCTACAGAAGAATGTTGAAGATTGGATGGGTAGATCACATAACTAATGAGGAGGTATTGAATAGAATTTGGGAGAAGAGGAGTTTGTGGCACAACTTGACAAGAAGAAAGGACCGGTTGGCAGAACATGTTCTGAGGCATCAAGGGATCACAAATTTAGCACTGGAGGGCAGCGTGGAGGGTAAAAATCGTAGTGGGAGACCAAGAGATGCTTACACTAAACCGATTCAGAAGGATGTAGGTTGCAGTAGGCACTGGGAGATGAAGTTTGCACCGGGTTCAGTAGCATGGAGAGCTGCAGCAAACCAGTCTCTGGACTGAAGACCACAACAACAATGCGTTACATCTGACCAGTCGAGAATCCCATCGCTGCCTGAAGCATCTCCAGAAACGTATTCGGATTTTAATCTCATAGAATGGGGTAGAAATGTCTTCAGTGATTAGTCCCGCTTCTAACTGATCCTCGATGATCAGCGACAATATGTCTGGGACGCTCCAGACAACGGAGGGACACTAGCCTGATATCCAAGACTTACAGTCTGGGGTGCCATTTCTTTTCATAGTAACACCTCTTTGCTTGTCACCCGCGATAGCCATTCGCCATAGTACTACGTCAACGATTTTCTACGATCCTGGGCTTACATTTCAGCAACCCACACATGAGGAGAGTTTCCATGGATTTCGCAACATGCCTCTGGTTGGTATTAAATGAATGATATGTTGGCACTGTTTGCGCAACTCCCCTTTGCGCGCATAATGCAGTTTGAACCCGACCTGTAAGGAAACTCGCTATTACTCCCCAAGGTTTTAGACGTCAGAAGAATAGCTGCCGTCAATGTTCCTAAGGTATTTCAATGAGGTAGGAAGTGGATAACTATCTTAGAATAGACAACAACTGTTCCCTGTAATTGTATTTATTGGAATCGCTTTGGCACATGTTTGGTCATCACAATGCACAAGAGCAATCTCAGGTATGCAAGGGGACGCTGGTATTAAATTTCTCAAACAGCATCAAATATAAAAGATCAATAATATCACACAATTAGTTATTTTAGGTGAGAGGAAGTCTCTCTTGTGGAAGACTATCCTAATGTCGATCTGAACCATGTTACCGGCTGTAACAAATTCCATTCGTTCCCCACAAATGTTAACCAAACGTGGCCACCGAGTGCACCAAGGAAACACCTTAATTTCGAGAAATACCGCCAGGAGGACAGGTCTTACTACTTTGAGTTTCGCACCACTGGAGTAAAAACTGGCTTCTAACACGACATTTATATATACTGGGGCGCTGCATTCTTTACCACGTGTTGCACAGAGTCGTCGACTTGGCTGCTGCTCTGTGTCGTCGGATCTGTAAATCTGTCAAAGTCCTATTCTGAGCCTGGCTGATATTATACCAGCAAACTTGCCCCACGCTTATGTGAGGCGAAAAACGTTAACTTCACCCTAGAATGTTTTTAATGGCTACCCACACGAACAAGGCTGTTGCGCTGTGTGTTACCTCGCCCTCGCTGTTCTCGGAAAAATTTGACTTTATTGGCTCCCTTCATTTTCCACTCAGGAGATTTTGGAGCAAGGTGAACAAAGTGTTGACACCAATATATCTCCTTACCCTGTCGTCACGTCAGAGAGGGATGCCCTCCGACCAGACTCGACGACGTTTCGAGGGAAAGTACCTGCCATGCTGGGCAGCTGTGCGTGTCCTCAACTTAACACTGGGGTTGGACACTCGATGGAACAGCGAATGGCAGTCACTCTTTCATTTCCAGTAGCCATGGCTGTCCAATCAGCAAATGGCTTAATAAATACAGTGTCATATAATTGGCTGGCTTTCAAGTGAACAGCCAGATCTGTTATGCCGCTTATTAGCACTCCATCACCCACTAGAGTGGTAAGTTACGACCTGACGCGCTGCTCACATGATATACTGTTTTTCCCCAGTTCTCTGCCGTGCCCGTCACCTGTGCTTGACCTTACTAGGCTGCGGCTCTGCAGGCCATAGTCATACATCACGGCTGACTTAAACTGGCTTGCACTCTGTTTCTACCTAACTTAAACATGCAAATTTACCTAAGGGAGTTACTCTCGTCACTCTCGAAGCCACGAGTGTTAAATCTCATACAACTGAAATATACGTACAAAAACCCGTCCCATGTTGCAAAACCCTATCTTGGCCAGTTTTTACTCATACTTTTGTAAAATTTTCAACAAAAAAATTTACTAGTAATAATACTAAATTTGTATGATATGACATGTAAGATCACACAATGTTGCGGTTGTTGTTGTGGTCTTCAGTCCTGAGACTGGTTTGATGCAGCTCTCCATTATAATCTATCATGTGCAAGCTTTTTATTCTCCCAGTACGTACTGCAACCTACATTCTTCTGAATCTGCTTAGTGTATTCATCTCTTGGTCTCCCTCTACGATTTTTACCCTCCAATCCTAAATTTGCGATCCCTTGATGCCTCAGAACATGTCCTACCAACCAGTACCTTCTTCATGTCAAGTTGTGCCACAAACTCAACTTCTCCCCAATTCTATTCAATACCTCCTCATTAGTTATGTGATCTACCAATATAATCTTCAGCATTCTTCTGTTGCACCATATTTCGAAAGCTTCTATTCTCTTCTTGTCTAAACTATTTATCGTCAATGTTTCACTTCCATACATGGCTACACTCTATACAAATACTTTCAGAAACAACTCCCTGACACTCAAATCTATACTTGATGTTAACAAATTTCTCTTCTTCAGAAACGCTTTCCTTGCCATTTCCAGTCCACATTTTATATCCTCTTTACTTCGACCATTATCATTTATCTTGCTCCCCAAATAGCAAAACTCCTTTACTGCTTTAAGTGTCTCATTTCCTAATCTCATTCCCTCAGCATCACCTGACTTAATTCGACTACATTCTATTATCCTCGTTTGGCTTTTGTTGATGTTCATCTTATATCCTCCTATCAAGACACTGTCCATTCCGTTCAACTGCTCTTCCAGGTCCTTTTCTGCCTCTGGCAGAATTACAATGTCATCGGCGAACCTCAAAGTTTTTATTTCTTCTCCATGGATTTTAATACCTACTCCGAATTTTTCTTTTGTTTCCTTCACTGCTTGCTCAATATACCGATTGAATAACATCGGGGAGAAGCTACAACACCGTCTCACTCCCTTCCCAACCACTGCTTCCCTTTCATGCCCCTCGACTCTTATAACTGCCATCTGGTTTCTGTACAAGATTACACAATGTAGCACCTGCTATATAATAACAGGCAGCAGGTCTTTACTTCAGAAATAAATAAATAAAAGTGTAGCCTTAGGGGCAAAGCCCTCAACGAGCTCTACATTTTCACGATATAATGCGTCAACTGAACAGAATGTGGCACGATACTGGACATCCAACAACACTATCAATCAGTGCGAAACAGTCAGTCCCGGTAGCTGAATGCTCAGCGTGACGGACTGCCTTCCGAAGGGGTCTGGGTTCTATTCCCGGCTGGGTCGGAGATTTTCTCCGCTCAGGGACTCAGAGACCAACTCCCACGACATAATCCGTGCCCGGAACTCGAGAGGCTAATTCGAGACCTGCAGATGGTGGACACTTGGGAACATCTTCACGGCCACCGACCGGGATTCACGCACTTCACGAGTCACTCTTCCAGTCGTATCGATCGGATTTATGTCTCACGCTCTCTCGCCGCTGGAACACAGGATGCGGAACTGTGGCCTGCAGCATTCTCGGACCACTCAGCTTACATTTGTGCCGTCACCCTGCGGCGGCAAAAAGTGTGGAGAAGCTGCAGCCCGTGGAAATTAAACATCGCTCACCTGTCGTACCCGGATTGCCGCCATGCCGTTGAGGATACACATTCGTGTGAAAATCGCCTCCGTGCATATCCCACAACGATCCGCTGGTGGTTGGACTGCGCCAAACCGGACTGAGGCGAACGTTGATAACCTACGGTCGCGACCACGCTACTTGGAGTAGACATACACTCGACTTTTACTTCCGGGTCCTGCGCGACTGCGATGCTATGGCACCGTCTCCGGAACGACAAACGGCGGTCCACCGTGCCAAGGCTCAGATCCTCGCTCATATGCGACGCCACCTGGAGGGGGTAGTCATCCGCTCGAGGACGCAGGATCGGATACCGAGCGAACGCCCGTCAATGTTCCACGTTCTTCGTGAACGTAAACGACGCCAACGAGCGCTGATTCGCTTCATCGACACGGAGAACGGTCGTCGCCTCACCACGCAACAAGACATAAACACAGCGTTCTACAATCATTATTCCCAGCTCTATTCTGCTCAGACCCCTGATCCGACAGCACTGGAGGACGTCTCACAGACGATTTATGGAACCGTCACCCCGGTAATAGAAGCAGCCTTGATGGAAGAAATTACAGATGAAGAAGTGATCAACGCCATTAGAAAAGCAGCTGTCAACAAGTCTCCGGGTCCTGATGGCCTCCCCTTGGAATTTTACCGGACTTTTCAATATTTATTAGCCTCCCGATGGACGGACATCTGTCGCGAACTACTATCCCCGGACGTCTCGCTCCCTGCGGCCCTTGTGGAAGGGATGATTATTCCTATTCACAAACCATCCGGTGGCTCACGACTGCAGGACTACCGCCCATTGACGCTACTGAACTGCGACTTTAAGATCTTTTCTCGACTGTTGCCGGCGCGAATACGCCAGACCCTACGCAATGTTATCTCACCCGATCAGACGTCATTAGGAGGTGACAATAATATTCAAACGCCACTCAGCGAATATCGTGACTTGATCTCACTGGCGAGGGCATGCCGTCTGAAGGGTGCACTGGCGGCCATCGATTTTAGTCAAGCTTTCGATCGAGTGGACCACAACTATTTGGAAGCGGTACTCCAACATATGCGGTACCCACAGCCATTCGTCACTGTCGTCATGCGACTACTCCGTGGCGCGACGTCCAAGGTGATCGTCAACGGCCGAACTTCGCAGCCCCTCACCATTTCTCGATCGATACGCCAAGGCTGCCCTCTGTCCACTTTACTTTACGCTGTGGCCATGGAACCTCTCCTCTGCGGCCTGCGCCAACGACTAACGGGTATGACGTTACGAGGCCACACTTTCCGATGTAAAGCGTACGCTGACGATCTGGTGATTGTCATCCGCAACGGTGACTACACCGCTAGCGCACTGACTTGGATAGCGAAATATGGCATGGCCACTGGTAGTCGTATCAACGTCGCAAAATCGGTGGCGATGAACATCGGGGTCGGATTGTCTGAGAACAGTGTCACCCCCTTACAGCTCAGTGATAGTTTGAAATGTCTCGGCATTGATTTTACAGACGATATACGACGGACCGCTGCTCACAACTTCCGACGGCTTTTACGAAATGTCCGGACTGGAATTGCCAACAACCGCCTACGAGCCTTGGACATCGTCCAACGGACCCAGTATGTTAACACACATTTAGCGTCACGCGTTCCGCACATCGCCTAGATATTACCTATACCGGTGATGTTAGCTCGCCGTATACTTGCGGCTTTTGGGTCCTTCGTGAGTTCTGGAATGCTTTTCAAGATCAAATACGAGACTCTCACCCTTCCCCCGGATCGGGGAGGGCTTGGCCTTTATCACGTTTATGACAGAGCGGTCGCCCTATTTGTGAGCACGTTAGTCAAACTATGGCACCGCCGTCCCGACAGTCTGACCAGTTTGTTAATAGAAGAACTATCACCGCCCTCCCTGTTGCCGCCTGTGCCGATACACCACGTCCCCCCTTCGCTCTTCTACATCGGTGTCTTTTACCTCGGACTCAGTTACGTTCGACTTTCCTTACCAGCGAGTCAACTGGCGACGGCAAAGACGGTTTACAGGGTCCTGCAACGTGGACGACCCGATAACGTCGTGGAGAGGAAGCACTCGAACGTCAACTGGCTAGTAGTGTGGAGGACAATTCAGCACGTAACACTGGACACTGACGTCACGGCGATGTGGTATATCACTGTGAACGTAAGCAGGTGACCAGATCAAGGCTACATGCGATCCACATGGTAGACTCCCCCACGTGCACGAGCTGTGGCGTTCAAGACAACGATGAACACCGTCTTAGCTGTGGCGAGTCTACAGCAGTGTGGCACTTAGTGCGGCAAATGTCAGCATACTTCCTTCGTGTAACGCCGAATCATATCGACCCCACGACTATCTTATTCCCGGATGAAACGTATTACCCACGCACTAAAACTAATGCAATGACGTGGCTTCGTGGACATGCAGTGCATTATTTGTTTCAAGACGGCACTAAGGATACTTTAGACTTTTGGAACTATTTGCAGGAACGACATTGCAAGATCCTCCGTAACCCAAAGTATCGACAATATTTTTCCAATTTTTTGTGGAGTGCGTTCCACGGCCCTCCACGTAGCTGGAACATCACGGGTAAGAGAAGCTAAAATTACAATACGATAATAGAACACTACACGGTACAACGTTGGATCTACTTTCATCCTTACGAGAAGTCATACCTGGATGATACAGCAGATAGAGAGTTTCGTTGTGAACCCTCACACTCTGTAGCAGTATTTGTCCCATTTCCTTTTTTTGTCCCCGGTGCGAAAATGTCTTCGCAGTTTTAGTTTTCCCATCCGGTGCAAGATGTAGTAGCACTGGTATGGATTCCACCCTTCAGTTTTGTTTCATGGTATCCTTCACCCCTCACTTTGCTCTCTTTCTTTATGCAAGAAAAAAAAGGGACTAGGTGTTGTGTTGCTTTTATCATCATTTCATCCCCATCCGGCGCGCCGGTCGCCCAATGTGGCGTCGAATGTAATAAGACCTGCACCAAGGCCGCCGGAACTGCCCTGCAAGGGGCCAATGACGCCGAACGCTCATTTCGTTTCAATACCAAACCGAATAACTGCTTGCTTAAGGACAGAGGTGGACCAACGTGTTATTGACTTGCTCACTTTCTAAATCTCATTGCATTGAAGAAATTATCAAGTTTTTTTCTGAAATTGTAACCATTTCACCGTCTGTACATATACATGACATCTATCGATTTCCGTCCTGTTCGCACGATGCCATTGTCGTAAGTCTCTATTTAATATATGTATATCTAAGAGTGAATGTTGTCAAATGCCTCGCATGAAAACGTGATTATTCCGGGATTCAAACTACTGGTACTATTGGTGACAGAAAGATAGTGTGAGGTGTTTTGGTTAGCCATTGGGCTAGGGGGTCATCTGTATTTCCAACAGAAGGATCGTCTTAGTATCACTATCCTACGGTATAGGAACAGGGTATGGATATTTCACATTTCCTCCCGCTTCGGGAAATGGAGCTAAATTTTGTACAGTCTACAACGGCCCTTAAGGGGCTTACGGAGGCATCATTAATTCATGGGTAGTTCCTTATAAAACCCCTAAAAAGGTTTTTTACACATTTCGAAGAAAGCTATGCATATCAAATGGCTCAAATATTTACGATATATTCCTAAGATCCCGATCTCGAACAAGTTTGAAAATTTCTTGATATCTTTATCCTTTTTCGAGATACAGAGGTTCGACGTTACCGTGCTTGCAGATGTAATATACCGATGTAAAATCCTGTATGAAGGGGAAATACTGTTTATAAAGTGACGCATCACGGAAAATATGCTGTAATGTGTCTCCGTTATCATCAGAAGGTACCTAAAGGTAGAAATAAAGCACTTGAGCACTTGGACTGCAGCGTAAATTTAGTTTCTCGTTATTTAAATTTCACGTAAGTAAACGGCCAAAAATTTTCTGACGCATTAAAGTCTTTTCTTATGATGGCATGACCTGTTGTGGAGGAGAAAAGAAAGGCAGCACTGGAAAAATTCTCTTGTCGGAGCACAAGAAGGGTGAGTGTGTTCCTGTTGGATCGACTGCGGCTGACAAGTGGGGTACCAGCTGCCTCGTCCTACCTTTGTCATAACTTTAAAAAAATTACCTTAACTTATGGCATGTGAACAAATTCGTGCTTTTTTATGTTAAGAAAGAAGGTGCTGGTGCCAGCAAGAAAGAGATAGAAAAGTAATAAATACTGAAAGATGTTAGACAGAGGTACTGGTATAGAAAGAGCGAAGGACACGATGGCAGTGTGAGAGGAAGAGCGGGTGACAGTAGTCGTGGGACATAGATAAGAGCGAAAGAACAGTGCAAGGAAAGAGTGAAGGAGTCTGTGCTAGTGGGAGAGGAATAAGACATGGAGAAAGTGGAAGTGGATGAGAGCCAGAGTCTATGACAGTGACAACGAGGAAGAGAGAGATATTAACAGCGAGAAGAGACATCAGCAGTATGAAGGAATGGAAGATGTAGTAGCAGTAGGAGGGAGCAGGAGGTTGACAGCGACAATGAGGGGAACAGTGGTAGTAGGACAGAACGGAGTGAGAGGTGAGCTGCACGTTGAACAGAGCGCAACTATATTCGCATAACAAAATAATGGGAAAAATTTTGAAAGATGCGCCACTGATTTTATACACTACTAGACATTAAAATTGCTACACCACCAAGATGACGTGCTACAGACGCGAAATTTAACCGACAGCAAGAAGATGCTGTGATATGCAAATGTTTAGGTTTTCAGAGCATTCACACAAGGTTGGCGCCGGTGGCGACACCTACAACGTGCTGACATGAGGAAAGTTTCCAACCGATTTCTCATACACAAACACCAGTTGACCGGCGTTGCCTGGTGAAAAGCTGTTGTGATGTCTCGTGTAGGGAGGAGAAATGCGTACCATTACGTTTCCGACTTTGATAAAGGTCGGATTGTAGCCTATCGCGATTGCGGTTTATCATATCATGACATTGCTGCTCGCTTTGGTCGAGATCCAATGACTGTTGGCAGAATATGGAATAGGTGGGTTCACGAGGTAATACTAAAGGCCGTGCTGGATCCCAACGGCCTCGTATCAGTAGCAGTCGAGATGAGAGTCATCTTATCCGCATGGCTGTAACGGATCGTGCAGCCACGTCTCGATCCCTGAGTCAAAAGATGGGGACGTTTGCAAGACAACAACCATCTGCACAAACAGTTCGACGACGTTTGCAGCAGCATGGACTATCAGCTCGGAGACCATGGCTGCGGTTACCCTTGACGCTGTATCACAGACAGGAGCGCCTGTGATGGTGTACTCGACGACGAACCTGGGTGCACGAATGGCAAAATGTCATTTTTTTCGGATGAATCCAGGTTCTGTTTAGAGCATTACGATGGTCGCTTCGGTGTTTGGCGACATCGCGGTGAACGCACATTAGAAGCGTGTATTCGTCATCGCCGTACTAGCGTATCACCCGGCGTGATGGTATGGGGTGCGATTGGTTACACGTCTAGGTCTCCTCTTGATCGCATTGACTGCACATTGAACAGTGGACGTTACATTTCAGATGTATTACGACCCGTGGCTCTACCTTTCATTCGATCCCTGCGAAACACTACATTTCAGCAGAATAATGCACGACCGCATGTTGCAGGTCCTGTACGGGCCTTTCTGGATGCAGACAATGATCGACTGCTGCCCTGGGCAGCACATTCTCCAGATCTCTCATCAATTGAAAACGTCTGGTCAATGGTGGCCGAGCAACTGGCTCGTCACAATACGCCAGTCACTACTCTTGATGAACTGTGTTGAAGCTGCATGGGCACCTGTACCTGTACACGCCATCCAGGCTCTGTTTGACTCAATGCCCAGGCGTATCAAGGCCATTATTACGGCCAGAGGTGGTTGTTCTGGGTACTGATTTCTCAGGATCTCTGCACCCAAATTGAGTGAAAATGTAATCACATGTCAGTTCCAGTATATTTGTCCAATGAATGCCCGTTTATCATCTGCATTTCTTGTTAGTGTAGTAATTTTAATGGCCAGTAGTGCATATGGCCAGACTCTCTTTGCGTTGTCTGCTAGGTGTAAACATAAAGTTTGGTTGCGAAAGCTATTAAAAGCACGTCACATTGAAGTCCGAGCTGTTTCGAATGTGGGTTAAACACCGCCAGTCTTTTAATTCTGCTTTCTTTTGAATTTGGCAAACGTTTTACATGTTTCTGCAGTACTGATCTGCTTTGTATACCAAGGGCTATCAATAATATCTTTTATTAGTCCACTATGTTTGGCATAAATGCTTCTGTTGTTGTTTACACTAATCGTTGGCTTTTTCTATGACTAATGTGAACAATACAACTGTAATATAAACCTCTAAATAAAGACGTCAACAACACGACGATCCTGTTGAAGGTGGTATGCCAGTCGCCTTGCTTCTTTATAATACGAGGTTCTATGGTTAACATAGATTTTGCATCTCAACAAACTCTGCCTGAGGCAAAAGAAGTGTTAAGTGACAGCCACTGAGCCACCATTTTTCCTGTAATTTACCACGTATCGAATCCGACACTGCTCATTAACAACGATGTACTACTTTCTTATCTATAATTGACCAGGAATCGAATCCGAGATTTATGGAACTGTCGTCCGTCACTTTACCACTCAGCCACCGAGCCACATGAACAACCATTTGAAAACGGACCTGTTGGTTCGAAACAAGTACCGCCGCCATTTGTGTACATAAATACCCTTATTAACTATTGATGACTGTTGCTTTCTTCTTTGAAAAAATTAGCTTGCTATTTGTACGCAGCCACGGTAACACTAATGTCAGTTTTCGACAAAACAGCAAGAAGAAAGTTTTTGTTCCAAGTGCCATTAATACGGAGACACTGCGTTTTATTGTGATAATACAATTAAGGAAATACGGCATTAGCTGTTGAACTAGCTAAACAAACGGAGGCAAGCACACATTGGCACAACGGCCATATACCCATGGTAGAGCGTAGAGACATGCAACAGAACACTACAGCACTGGAAGAATGGCATTTAAAACGTGTCCTCGTCGAGTTATTCGTTGTTTTATTGGTCGATTCCACTGTCATGATCCCCACAGACAGTGAGAACGTTAGCCATCCCCATAGAAACATACATGTTGAAACAAATCACATGATTCACAGTAAATAAAAAGGAAGCCGTAGTACCAGAAAGCTGATACACAGATATCGTCAACAGTGGCAGCTTTTCGTTCTTTTTTCCCAACGAAGTCACGATTCGCATCGGCGAAAATAGCTTGCAAAACGAAACCATTTATCATACGCTGCCCCGTTCAAATTCTTATTCACACGGTCTTTGGTTTTCACTTTCCGCAAGTTTTCTTATTTGTTGTTCACATTTATATCCATCACCAAGTCCTTGGTCCAATAACAAGAAACCGCCTCGATCGCGTAACGTCTTGGAGGCAACTGACAAGGGAACCAAGTGGCAATCGGATTCTTGTTTTCTTCTTCTTCTTCTTCTTCTTTTTTTCTTTGTATTACGCGAAGCCCAGAAACCCAAATATCAATCAGTTAAAATAGTTATTTCTAGTTCTCAAATATGCTTGAGAAGTTGACTTTGAATTGTACCTACTGTCTGTAATATGCTGAAGTAAGGTCAATTCTACTCGAAAGTTCGTGTGGCTGGCTGGTAGGATGCTCGCCTACTTTCTGTGGGTGTCAGTTTCCTCTGTCAGCTCTGTCAAAGTTCCATGAACATTTACGTGAAGCGTGAAACAGGTAAGGATGAAAATGAATTTAATCTGTAATGTTTATTTCAAACAGTCTATTATAAAAAATCGGTAATTCAAAATGTATATTTGAAAATAAAACTGTAGTTTTGACTGCAACGTTGTTGTTGTGGTCTTCAGTCCTGAGACTGGTTTGATGCAGCTCTCCATGCTGCTTTATCCTGTGCAAGCTTCTACATCTCCCAGTACCTACTGCAACCTACATCCTTCTGAATCTGCTTAGTGTATTCATCTCTTGGCCTCCCTCTACGATTTTTGCCCTCCACGCTGCCCTCCAATACTAAACTGGTGATCCCTTGATGCCTCAGAACATGTACTACCAACCGATACCTTCTTCTAGTTAAGTTGTGCCACAAACTTCTCTTCTCCCCAATCCTATTCAATACTTCCTCATTAGTTATATGATCTACCCTTCTAATCTTCAGCATTCTTCTGTAGCACCACATTTCAAAACCTTCTATTCTCTTCTTGTCCAAACTAGTTATCGTCCATGATGACTGCAATATGTAATTAGAAATAAGAATACGTGCATTTTTCATAAAAACAACAATTATGAATTACAATTATGAATAACAATTATGAATTATGAATCTGTTAGTTAGCATATATTTGAAGAATTTTATATTAAAATGACGCAGGTAACCTGAGTGAAAGGAAAAACGAAAAATGACTGCATTGAAACTCGAACCAGCGATTGCTGGTCTCGAGCACTACTGTTTCCTTTCCCACCTTTATGTGCAAGGGCATGTTGAAAGGTAATGTCTTGGAATTTTTTTTATGTGTAAACTCTTTAAGCTTTTTCAGTATAAAAAGCTTGATCGACATCTATATCTTTATTCTGCATGTCTACATAATATTATGTCAACATAGTCACCATGGCAACGAACACATTCCTTCCAACGAGAGACCAGTTTGTTCATACCGTCACTGTAAAATGTTTGACTTTGCTGACAGAGCCTCTGCTTGTACCTCTTCATCACTACCGAACTAAAATTCTGAAAGGTATCCTTTCAGTTATGGAAACAGATTAAAATCGCTACAGCTGCCTAAGGGACACATCCTGACAGTGCTGGAAGAATCTGAAATTTTTGCACACTGTCTGCAAGAAACGGCAACACATTAAATCAGCATAACGCTTTTATTAAAAGCACATTCTTTAGAAACTTTGAAAGCATCTTCCAGTCGTCCACCTCACCGCAGAGCACGTACAAGTATGATCAACAGCACCACTCACCGGGAAGAGACTGGCTTCAAAACTACGAGCCGTGCAACGCCACAAAGAAGAATTAAATGCAGTTAAGGATACGGAGTACTTTTCCTGCTCAATTTTATGTAAAAATCAACACCAATTTTTTTCAGGCCCTTTTTATAACTTATATGTTTTACAGACTTTTTGTTGATATCAAGTGATGCAGCAAACTTTCCAAACAAATTAGAAGTATTTTGAATATTTTTGAATCTGCTTAGGATTATTGAAAAATTAGAAGGAAACTGATGCAATTTTCTTTCTGAAATGCGTCCACAAATTGAGATACCTCTTAATCCAATGATATAAATTTGAAGGAAACCACATTTTTACCAGATATGCATGACAAGATAGCTGAGGTACTAGACCTATTTAATTCCACCTATTATTCATATTACAAGGATAAAAAATATTACATCTTACATTTTAGTTTTTATAACTTTTTCGTGGCAACCATTTTATTTTTTGTATAATTTACTTGAGTCTGCAATAAAGCTGTCTACTATATACATATGGACTGTTTCAAGTTACAGAAAAAAATTAGAACAATGCTTTTTAAACTTTTGGAAATATTTGTCCCTGAATTCTGAAAAATACAACTTGCGGGGAAGTTAGTCCAATTAAAACGGTGGCTCAGAACATTCTTGAAGCATAGTCTTCATCCTGCTGCATTTCTTCATCTTCAAGCTTCCTCTTGGCATTCCTTTTAGCACTTTCTGCTTCTTTTGTATCTTGAAGAGCGAATTTTTCAGCTTCATGCACCCGTTGTCTGTCACACACAAGCAATTGATCTTCCATGTTACAACCACATTTTATGCTTAAATTTTTCAGGACTTCCAACCTTCCTATCACTCCATCAATGAAACGTATCACTGCAACTAGTATACCAACTTTAAAGTATTCAGTCCTACAAAAATATTCTTGGGTAATCTTTCCCATTTGCAATGGCTGAAACTTTCATTTGTATTCTGAGTGCCCTCATGAAGACATTTACTAATCAAAACAGTCACTCAGGTCTCTAAAAACTGCCTTTATTTCACTCGTAATAGGCTCAGAAAGAGAATGCATATGATGGTATATTTGACCACTTTCTTTTGCTTTTTGGTAACCACACCTAGAATCTGCTCCTTTAGGGCAAAGTACGTGAAGAGGGAGGTTATCTGTGGACAACTTATGAAAGTAGATGGCCCATACAGCTCTTCTCATTATTGTAACATCATTCAAAGGTGCAGTTCGTCTAATGGCCAGTCCATAATAACTCTGAAGAAGGTTCCTTTCAGTTTCTGTCAATCTGCCTCGGACGGACAGAGATTTCCCATCAGACATCAACTTTCCTATCATTTCTCGTTGTAGTTTCCTCAATCTAGCACCCATCCTCTTTTGCACATGTCCACAACACTCCAGTTTTGTTACCAACGTATCACCATAAACATTGAACTCATTAATGTTATTGAAAGCTTTAGAGTCCCCATCGCCTAGGTACTTAGTATATCTATCGTTATAAACGGGCACCCACCGATGACATATTTTTAGGCCTCCATCACACTCCATCCCTACACTGTAACCATCATATTTCTTAGAATACCGATGTTCAATATCTCCTTAACTGTTACCATGGCAGGTGTGGCACTACTTAGATAAGCACTCATCATCAACAACTTTCCCATTCTCCAGAGAAGTAGCACTTACAACACCATTCAAGGAACGATGTACTCGACGTTGCCTCACCCCATCAAGTGCAACAGCAATGTCCCTGGTTCCAGTTTCTTCTACTGCACGTTTCATAGATGCTTTAGACACGGCCGTCAAGTCACATAAAATTATTTTTATGTACTTGTTGAACCTACTGGGAAGAGGAGGAAGATCCATCAAACCACAAAACGATTGAACAGCTTTTTTCCTTTTCCTATTGCACGCATTGCATACACTAACTTCAAATTCACATCATATGAATTATGCACAATGTTCGAAGTCATTTTCGAGGTAGAACTATTGCAGGATCTACACAGAACAACTAATTTGGCGCTAAACTCTTCCTGCTACTTTGTTGTTCAATTATTTCCAGACAGCCTAAACCATCACATTGCTTACATTTCGCCACTTCCCTTATCAAAGAAAATAAAATTGCCACATCTTCAACAACAAATCCACTACAAACAGCGTCATTGTTAACACAAAAATATGAATCACCAGGAGGCGTGTCATGTGAGAGTTTCTTCCCTGAAGAACTGATACGTAGGCTACTTTCAAGAGTGTGGCTTGATTTGTTTCTGAATTGGTTACCACGGAATTTCTTTTTATTGAATTTCTTGATGCGTAGCGTAGTTAGTATGTATTTCACACTAAAAGATATGTACTTCCACAAATATATGGAGCACTTGGGCAACAAACATTCAGTAACATGTGAACAAATTGCATTAGCGAAACAAAAGTAAATACTAGCAAAGATAATCATTTACAGACACTAGAAACATGCACTGTTACCAACATATGAAATGTATCATACATATAATCGCTGGAAACAGAAAGTTCTCAGTTGTTTTCGTAATAATACTGGTTTTTGTAACAGAAATAAAGGGGGCGTGGCAGCATACGTGACTGTAACTTTAAAATTTGGTGTATATAGGTCATTTTTCATTTGAAACTGTAGAATGTATATATCAATGTAATCAGGAAAGATTGTAGAATTTAATAAAGCCATACAAAAATTTTCCACCATTTATAAGTACTCTGTATCCTTAATCGTAATTGTCGCACCCTCTTCCCTGCAACCTCAGTTGCTGCACATAGTTGTCGTTTTATGATTTATTGTTTTAACCTTTTTACGGTTTCATGCTTTAAATGTTCTTAAAATTCATTATATTTAATGACACTTCATGCAGATCGAGGTCCTCTGCATAAATCCACTTCTGAAATTTTAAGATCTTACTTTTATTTATACAGCCATTTTTCTAGGCCCATACTTTCAATATTTTTACGAAAAAAAATTTTCAATTTTTGTTTTTATACTTTCAGAGTCAGACCTTATGACTGTATACTTCCAAAGTTTCACACTTTGAATATCGTAAGATAATACTTTAGTTCCATTTATATAATATACTATTTTATCCCCTTTTTACAGTTTTACGCATCCATTCTGGTATTTCAACAAAAGATTTTTTTTTTGCATAATTGACTTTCTGCAATTTTAGTATATGTTCTCTCTTATTAAACCAGTAGCATCCCTGCCATTATGTTTCCGTCACCCTTCCCCCCCCCCCGCCCCCCCCCCACCCCTCCATCCTGTGTTACGTGGTTCTGAATAGACAAGACTCTTTGCTGACGCAACTACTAAGGTAAATTCCACATTTATGTACAGTTCTTTTCTTGCAGCTCATTGAAAAGTTCTAGATGAAACATATTTAGTTTTACTTAGTTTTAGATCTGAAGATGATGCAGAGTGATCGTAAAATGTATTCTAATTGAAAATGTACAACTGATACGGAACAATAAATGAAAAATATCTTAGATAAAAATCGGATGGGAGAAGCCGGGACTATATGGAGGGTGATTGATGACAGTGAGCCCAAGCTGTAGAATTGTTACAGATTAGGCTGCAGCACTATTGCGTGGTCTCACATTGACACGCTGAAGGAAAGGATGCACCTCGTGTGCCTCAGGCTGATACTGATCTTCGGCCGGACACGGCTGCTTGTGCTGTTCCAGAGGTTGCCCCTCAGTCTGCAAGATCCGGGCGGTCGCAGAGGGAGCTCCAACGTCAGGCGCGTAATGGGGCCCCTTAGGGATACGGCAGCAAGAGAGGGGAAGAAAACCAATGTGCACTCCGTGTGCATACCGGGGGGGGGGGGGGGGTCATTCCAGATGTGGAAAGGGTCCTTCCGGATGCCATGAAGGATACAGGGTGCACCCATCTGCAGGTGGTTGCTCATGTCGAAACCAATGATGTGTGTCGCCATGGATCGGAGGAAATCTTCTCTGGCTTCCGGCGGCTATCTGATTTGTGAAGACTGCCAGTCTCGCTAGCGGGATGAAAGCACATCTTACTATCTGCAGCATCGTCGACAGGACTGACTGCGGACCTTTGGTACAGAGCCGAGAGGAGGGTCTGAATCAGAGGCTGAGACGGTTCTGCGACCGGGTTGGCTGCAGATTCCTCGACTTGCGCCATAGGGTGGTGGGGTTTCGGGTTCCGCTGGATAGGTCAGTAGTCCACTACACGCAGCAAGCGGCTACACGGGTAGTAGGGGTTGTGTGGCGTGAACTGGGCGGTTTTTTAGGTTAGATGGCCTCGGTAAAGTACAGAAAGGGCAACACCCTCAAAGGGTGCGGGGCAAAGTCAGGACATGCGGGGACCAAGCAGCAATCGGTATTGTAATTGTAAACTGTCGAAGCTGCATTGGTAAAGTACCGGAACTTCAGGCGCTGATAGAAAGCACCGAAGCTGAAATCGTTATAGGTACAGAAAGCTGGCTGAAGCCAAAGATAAATTCTGCCGAAATTTTTACAAAGGCACAGACGGTGTTTAGAAAGGATAGATTGCATGCAACGGGTGGTGGTGTGTTTGTCGCTGTTAGTAGTAGTTTATCCTGTAGTGAAGTAGAAGTGGATAGTTCCTGTGAATTATTATGGGTGGAGGTTACACTCAACAACCGAGCTAGGTTAATAATTGGCTCCTTTTACCGACCTCCCGACTCAGCAGCATTAGTGGCAGAACAAGTGAGAGAAAATCTGGAACACATATCACATAAATTCTATCAGCATGTTATAGTCTTAGGTGGAGATTTCAATTTACCAGATATAGACTGGGACACTCAGATGTTTAGAAGAGGTTGTAGGGACAGAGCATCGAGTGACATTATACTGAGTGCACTATCCGAAAATTACCTCGAGCAACTAAACAGAGAACCGACTCGTGGAGATAACATCTTGGACCCACTGATAACAAACAGACCCGAACTTTTCGACTCTGTAAGTGCAGAACAGGGAATCAGTGATCATAAGGCCGTTGCAGCATCCCTGAATATGGAAGTTAATAGGAATATAAAAAGAGGGAGGAAGGTTTATCTGTTTAGCAAGAGTAACAGAAGACAGATTTAAGACTACCTAACAGATCAAAACGAAAGTTTCTGTTCCGACACTGACAATGTTGAGTGTTTATGGAAAAAGTTCAAGGCAAACGCAAAATGCGTTTTAGACAGGTACGTGCCGAGTAAAACTGTGAGGGACGGGAAAAACCCACCGTGGTTCAACAACAAAGTTAGGAAACTACTGCGAAAGCAAAGAGAGCTTCACTCCAAGTGTAAACGCAGCCAAAACCTCTCAGACAAACAGAACCTAAACGATGTCAAAATTAGCGTAAGGAGGGCTATGCGTGAAGCGTTCAGTGAATTCGGAGGTAAAATTCTATGTACCGACTTGACAGAAAATCCTAGGAAGTTCTGGTCTTACGTTAAATCTGTAAGTGCTCGAAACAGCATATCCAGACACTCCGGGATGCTGATGGCATTGAAACAGAGGATGACACGCGTAAAGCTGAAATACTAAACACCTTTCTCCAAAGCTGTTTCACAGAGGAAGACCGAACTGCAGTTCCTTCTCTAAACCCTCGCGCAAACGAAAAAATGGCTGACATCGAAATAAGTGTCCAAGGAATAGAAAATCAACTGGAATCACTCAACAGAGGAAAGTCCACTGGACCTGACGGGATACCAATTCGATTCTACACACAGTACGCGAAAGAACTTGCCCCCCTTCTAACAGCCGTGTACCGCAAGTCTCTAGAGAAAAGGAAGGTTCCAAATGATTGGAAAAGAGCACAGTTAGTCACAGTCTTCAAGAAGGGTCGTCGAGCAGATGCGCAAAACTATAGACCTATATCTCTGACGTCGATCTGTTGTAGGATTTTAGAACATGTTTTTCGCTCGCGTATCGTGTCGTTTTTGGAAACCCAGAATCTACTCTGTAGGAATCAACATGGATTTCGGAAACAGCGATCGTGAGAGATCCAACTCGCTTGATTTGTTTATGAGACCCAGAAAATATTAGATGCAGGCTCCCAGGTAGATGCCATTTTCCTTGACTTCCGGAAGGCGTTCGATACAGTTCCGCACTGTCGTCTGATAAACAAAGTAAGAGCCTACGGAATATCAGACCAGCTGTGTGGCTGGATTGAAGAATTTTAGCAAACAGAACACAGCATGTTGTAATCAATGGAGAGACGTCTACAGACGCTAAAGTGAGCTCTGGCGTGCCACAAGGGGGTGTTATGGGACCATTGCTTTTCACAATATATATAAATGACCTAGTAGATAGTGTCGGAAGTTCCATGCGGCTTTTCGCGGATGATGCTGTAGTATACAGAGAAGTTGCAGCATTAGAAAATTGTAGCGAAATGCAGGAAGATCTGCAGCGGATAGGCACTTGGTGCAGGGAGTAGCAATTGACCCTTAACACAGACTAATGTAATGTATTGCGAATACACAGAAAGAAGGATCTCTTATTGTATGATTATATGATAGCGGAACAAACACTGGTAGCAGTTACTTCTGTAAAATATCTGGGAGTATGCGTGCGGAACGATTTGAAGTGGAATGATCACATAAAATTAATTGTTGGTAAGGCGGGTACCAGGTTGAGATTCATTGGGGGAGTCCTTAGAAAATGTAGTCCATCAATAAAGGAGGTGGCTTACAAAACACTCGTTCGTCCTATACTTGAGTATTGCTCGTCAGTGTGGGATCCGTACCAGATCGGGTTGATGGAGGAGATAGAGAAGATCCAAAGAAGAGCGGCGCGTTTCGTCACAGGGTTATTTGGTAACCGTGATAGCGTTACGGAGAAGTTTAGCAAACTCAAGTGGCAGACTCTGCAAGAGAGGCGCTCTGCATCGCGGTGTAGCTTGCTCGCCAGGTTTCGAAAGGGTGCGTTTCTCGATAAGGTATCGAATATATTGCTTCCCCCTACTTATACCTCCCGAGGAGATCACGAATGTAAAATTAGAGGGATTCGAGCACGCACAGAGGCTTTCAGACAGTCGTTCTTCCCGCGAACGATACGCGACTGGAACAGAAAAAGGAGGTAATGACAGTGGCACGTAAAGTGCCCTCCGCCACACACCGTTGGGTGGCTTGCGGAGTATAAATGTAGATGTAGATGTGTGAGACGAGATCTTAGAAAACGTGCTTTCAGCTCATCGCATGCTGTGTCTTACGAACCGAAATAGGTACGTTACACACCGCTATGTTACACACTACAAGTCGGAGCCCTCTAGCGGCAGAGGGTCAGCAAAACGGGAAATTCGACCAAGTAATATATACAGGGTGTTTCAAAAATGACTGGTATATTTGAAACGGCAATGAAAACTAAACGAGCAGCGATAGAAATACACCGTTTGTTGCAAATGCTTGGGACAACAGTACATTTTCAGGCGGACAAACTTTCGAAATTACAGTAGTTACAATTTTCAACAACAGATGGCGCTGCAAGTGATGTGAAAGATATAGAAGACAACGCAGTCTGTGGGTGCGCCATTCTGTACGTCGTCTTTCTGCTGTAAGCGTGTGCTGTTCGCAACGTGCAAGTGTGCTGTGGACAACATGGTTTATCCTTAGAACAGAGGATTTTTCTGGTGTTGGAATTCCACCGCCTAGAACACAGTGTTGTTGCAACAAGACGAAGTTTTCAATGGAGGTTTAATGTAACCAAAGGACCGAAAAGCGATACAATAAAGGATCTGTTTGAAAAATTTCTTCGGACTGGGAACGTGACGGATGAACGTGCTGGAAAGGTAGGGCGACCGCGTATGACGACCAAAGAGGGCAACGCGCAGCTAGTGCAGCAGGTGATCCAACAGCGGCCTTGGGTTTCCGCTCGCCGTGTTGCAGCTGCGGTCCAAATGACGCCAACGTCCACGTATCGTCTCATGCGCCAGAGTTTACACCTCTATCCATACAAAATTCAAACGCGGCAACTCCTCAGCGCCGCTACCATTGCTGCACGAGAGACATTCGCTAACGATATAGTGCACAGGATTGATGACGGCGATATGCATGTGGGCAGCATTTGGTTTACTGACGAAGCTTATTTTTACCTGGACGGCTTCGTCAATAAACAGAACTGGCGCATATGGGGAACAGAAAAGCCCCATGTTGCAGTCCCATTGTCCCTGCATCCTCAAAAAGTACTGGTCTGGGCCACCATTTCTTCCAAAGGAATCATTGGCCCATTTTTCAGATCCGAAACGATTACTGCATCACGCTATCTGGACATTCTTCGTAAATTTGTGGCGGTACAAACTGCCTTAGACAACAATGCTAACACCTCGTGGTTTATGCAAGATGGTGCCCGGCCACATCGCACGGCCGACGTCTTTAATTTCCCGAATGAATATTTCGATGATCGTGTGATTGCTTTGGGCTATCCGAAACATACAGGAGGCGGCGTGGATTGGCCTCCCTATTCGCCAGACATGAACCCCTGTGACTTCTTTCTGTGGGGACACTTGAAAGACCAGGTGTACCTCCAGAATCCAGAAACAATTGAACAGCTGAAGCAGTACATCTCATCTGAATGTGAAGCCATCTGTTGTTGACAATTGTAACTACTGTAATTTCGAAAGTTTGTCTGCCTGAAAATGTACTGTTGTCCCAAGCATATTGCAACAAACGGTGTATTTCTGCTCGTTTAGTTTGTATTGCCGTTTCAAATATACCGCTCATTTTTGAAACACCCTGTATCAGCCAATATTGAGAACAGAATTTAAAAAATCAAAGACATTATTTTACAGCACGCTCTCGTATCTTAGACTTCACAGAATTGCCAGTAGAGGCAAATCTGTTTAAAAATTTTCCTTAGCAGGGAGTCGAATCTAAATCCTACGTGACCAGTGAGCATTCTATCTCACAGCCGTAAAGCCTGTTGAGAGGAAAAGAAGGGATTTTGCTTAAGCTCATTAACAGCGGTCGGAAAAATTTTGTGGTGGTTTTTTTTTCAGAATTTTTAGAATTGCATCGACTGTTTGGAGCGATTAATATTTGAGTTTTGAAACTTCACCTATCGTATTAAAAAATTACAAAAATTCTATTTCCGTGCAGTCCTCTTGTGAGTACGGGAGGAATCTGCGGGAGAGCGCACATCAGAATGCTCGAGAACGGAACACGACACGCGTGTGAGTCGGAATGCTCTGCCTGACACCAGGGGGTGCACGTGCAAGACACCTCAACCGCGCACCTAATGGTTTACTGACTGCGTTCACACGGATATCGTCGTGCGGGGAACTGCGTTGCTCATCCTAAAACGCGCAGTTAGGAGTGGCCCATATTTTACTTGTGTATTGGTGTTCACTTTAGGCAACACTGACCATATAGCCAGAATTAATTAGAACAGTACAATGTTAACATAAAAACTGAAGTAACGCGACTGAGCAAGCTTAGCTTTCCGGATAACCAATTTACTAACAAGGGTACCTCCCCATCGCACCCCCCTCAGATTTAGTTATAAGTTGGCACAGTGGATAGGCCTCGAATAACTGAACACAGATCAATCGAGAAAACAGGAAGAAGTTGTGTGGAACTATGAAAAAAAGAAGCAAAATATACTAACTGAATAGTCCATGTGCAAGATAGGCAACATCATGGACAGTGCGAGCTCAGGAGCGCCGTGGTCCTGTGGTTAGCGTGAGTACCCGCGGAACGTGAGGTCCTTGGTTCAAGTCTTTCCTCGAGTGAAAAGTTTACTTTCTTTCTTTTCGCCAAGTTATGATCTGTCCGTTCGTTCATTGACCTCTCTGTTCACTGTAATAAGCTTAATGTCTGTGTTTTACGACCGCACCAAAAAACCGTGCGATTAGTAGACGAAAGGACGTGCCTCTCCAATGGGAACCGAAAACATTTGATCGCAAGGCCATAGGTCAACCGATTCCTCCGCAGGAAAACACGTCTGATATATTCTATACTACACTGGTGACGGCATGTGCGTCACATGACAGAGATATTTTGTCGATCCACCTAACTTGTACAGCTGACGAATGGGTAAAAAGATTCTTCTACCTTGCCCGATTTAGGTTTTCTTGTGGATTTGATAATCACTCCCAAAAAAGTGATGAACACATAAGAGTTTGCCACATAAACTGGAACAAATTAGTGCAACAGTTTTCCCTGTCAAAACATATGTTCGTAACGTTTTCAAATTTTTCCGTGTGTAGACATTCAAATCCTGCATATGTCCAAGCAAATCTGAACATGTCCTCGATTTTGGAGAGCGAAGGTGATCATGTATGAGTGCCTGAACTTTGATGATTTTCTGAAAATAAAAAAATAAAACTTTTCACTCGAGGGAAGACTTGGACCAAGGACCTCTCGTTCTGCAGCTGTTCACGCTAGCCACAGGACCATGGCGCTCCTGAGGCCGCAGCCTCCTCGATGTTGCCTATCTTGTGTATGGACTAGTCAGTTTGTATATTTTACTTATTTTTTCATAGTTCCACACAACTTCTTCCTGTTCTCTCGATTGTTATGTGTTCAGTTTTTCAAGGACTATCCACTGTGACAAATTATAACTAAATCTGAGGGGGGTGTGATGGGGAGGTTCCCTTATAAGGATACTACATTGAATGCTGTTGTAGTCTTACAATGTTTTCATATGGAGTATCTTATTCAAGATACCCTAAAGGCCAAAGAAAATGGTATAGGCATGCGTATTCAAATACAGAGATGTGTAAACAGGCAGAATACTGCGTTGCGCTCGGAAACGCCTGTATAAGACAACAAGTGTGTGGCGCAGTTGTTAGATTGGTTACTGCTGTTAGAATGGCAGCTCATCAAGAATTAAGTGAGTTTGAAAGTGGTGTTACAATCAGAGCATGAGCGGTAGAATACAGCACCTCCGAGGTAGCGACGATGAGGGGATTTACCCGTACGACCATTTCACGAGTATACCGTGAATATCAGGAAGCCGGTAAAGCTTCGTATCTCCAACATCGCTGTGGTAGAAAATGATCTAGCAAAATCGGAACCAACGACGACTGATGAGAATCGTTCAGCGTGACAGAAATGCAACCCTTTCGCAAATTGCTGCAAATTTCAATACTGGGCCATAAACAAGTGTCAGTGTGCAAACCGTTCAACGAAACATCATCGACATGGGCTTTCAGAGCCGAAAGCTCACTCGTGTACCCTTGATGACTGCATGACAAAAAGCTTTACGTCTCACCTGGGCCCTTCAACACCGACATTGGACTGTTGATGATTGGAAACATGTTATCTGGTCGGACGAGTCTCGTTTCAAACTGTATCGAGCGGATGAACGTGCGCGGATATGGAGGCAACCTCATAAATCCATGGACTCTGCATGTCAGCAGGGGACTGCTCAAGCTGGTGGAGGCTGTGCAATGGTGTGGTGTGTGCAGATAGAGTGATATGGGACCCCTGATACATCTAGATTCGACTCTGACAGGTGACACGTACATAATGATCGTATCTAATCACCTGCCCCCATTCATGTCCATTGTGTATTCCGACAGACTTGGACAATTCCAGCAGGACAACGTGACACCCCATACGTCCAGAATGGCTACAGACTGTATTTAGCAACACTCTTCTGAGTTTAAACACTTCCACTGGCCACCAGACTCCATATACACGGACATAATTGAGCATATCTTGGATGCCTTGTCACTTGCTGTTCAGAAGAGTTCTCCAGCCCCTCGCACTCTTACAGATTTATGGACATCCCGGCGGGATTCATGGTGTCAGTTCCCTCTAGCACTACTTCAGACATTAGTCGAGTCCAAGCCACGTCGCGTTGCGGTACTTCTGCGTGCGTGCAGGGCCCTGCATGATATTAGAAATGTGTACCAGTTTCTTTGGCTCGTAATTTCAGTCTATACGTACACATACCAGTCGGTAACTTAAAAATGATGCAAAAGAACAGTAATTTGGCTCTTCATATCACCACCTCTGAAAAGTCCTCAAAAGGGCGACCAGATACACCAATGGTCTGCAGTCCAAGTCCCACATGTACCAAAGTTACGTCACAGATGGTCCATCAGAGTGGCGAAATTTAAGATTTCCATTTCAGATGAATATATATTATTTAAGCAGTGTACATAATTAAATACAGCACTCTTACTACAAAAGACACAACACAAAATGACAAGTTTCCTATACTACAAAAGACACAACACAAAATGACAAGTTTCCTATAAACCACGAAAAACGTTTTTGGCAGTGTGGTAACTATCATAAACACAGATTTATCAGCATTAACGTGAACTAATATAACACAAAGATCAAATGATGTTTCAGTCATTTTTAACACAACCGAAAACAACTAATCTTTGTTTTGTTTAAGGTACTTTTAGTGTCTTGATCAGACATATAGCTGTTTATTATTAAGAGTTCTCACACTTTTCTACAATAAAACATATACATATGCCACTTTTGATGTTCAGTTTATGCTTATTGTAATGTTTTACTTCTAATTAAGTCGCACATCAGCTTAAGATAGATTTTTGCTATTAGGCTTTTGACGTCTATTTCTGCAAACACATTATGTTCTTTCAAATTAGATACATTAAAAAAACTTTCACAAACTCATATGTAGGAGTCAAATTACAGTATCATTTAGCGTTACAAAAGTGTAACAGTTACTAGACATTAAAATGATTGGATCTTAATGAACAGTTCAGACATTCAACAAAGTTGCGATAACAAGAATTACATTACCTTCTCGTTGTTTTCAGGGATGGGAAATTGCTTACAATAACCTTTAACCATTCTACTTTCTGACCAACATGCAACAGCATACACGTCACTTCTATCTCCGAAAGAACTGATAGCAGCAACAACTGATGCCATTTCATTATGTATGATTGATATTAAGTTCATGAAGTATTTTATTATGTTATTCCTTTGATGCTTCGTCACTTAGATATATTACACAGGCTTTTTTTCTGTGAGTACAGTCCATACCATCAAGATGTCGATCCTCTGCAGTAACATGCAGTGTAACAGGTGGACACTAATAACGAAATATTCTTGCACATGGAAAGTGAACAAAATAAAATGTATAAGTATATTCTTAGCTGGCCGTGGTGCCCGAGCGGTTCCAGGCGCTACTGTCTGGAACCGCGCGACCGCAGCGGTCGCAGGTTCGATTCCTGCCTCGGGCATGGTTGTGTGGGATGTCTTTAGGTTAGTTAGGTTTAAGTAGTTCTAAGTTCTAGGGGACTGGTGGCCTCAGAAGTTAAGTCCCATAGTGCTCAAAGCACATTTATACTCTTAAAAAGTATCCAATCGACTTCTTCAAAACCGACACAACTGAGAATGTTAAAGAATAGTTGTTCTCAAGTGATACAACTCAAAATAGCAACAATACACCATCAAAAATGATAGAATTCATACTAAAGCTAAAAGTATTGTTTTTATTGAGAGGCAACAGTGGTTAAATAAGAAAATTATGAACTTTTTATGGCCAAAGTACAGAATTTGACATCTTCTGTATATTCATTAAAATTGACGTATCTTGAAATTCACTTAAGTGATTCTTCAGATGGGGCATAGTCCACATTGTTCACAGTTCCAAGCTTACCACAATCGACTAAAATGACACAAATAAAGGTATCACGCTGCTTTTTTGTGATTTCAATCGAAAAGAACTCCACAATTCAAAATAAGACTGTTCTCGATTTCTTAACAATGACCCATTCACTATGGAATCCACTACTCAACTAACAATGGAACAATCTTGTTGTTATGAGAACGTCACCACTTCAAACAGTTAAAGTGACACGACTGTCCTCTAAACGTCAAATTACGAAACTGTAGAAACACACTTCTGATGACTGGTCAGGTATCGTCTATTCAACTCCGTCATATTAAAAACTCAAAATGAATATTTACGAGTTGTGTCACTATTTTCGCAATGGTATGATAAACACTGAGGTGGCAAAAATCATGGAATACCTCCCAATATCGCGTCGGACCTCTTTTAGCCCAGTGTAGTGAAGGAACTCGACGTGGCAGGGACGTCCGCTGCAGAAATACTAAGCCATGCAGCCTCTATAGCCGTTGAAAACTGTGAAAGTGTCGCCGACGTAGGACTGAGTACACGGGCTCATCTCCTGATTATCTCCCATAAATATTTGATGGGATTCACGTCGGGCGATCCGGGTGGACAAATCATTAGCTCCAATTGCACAGAATGTTCTTCAAACCAACAGCGAAAAACTGTGGCCCAGTGACTTGGCGCATTTTCATCCACAAATATTCCATTGCTGAATGACTGCAGATTGTTTGCAACCATATAGTAATGGATCTTTCTGTCTGTGTATTGTTTTACATTTGTCTATGTTGAGGTCCACTTGCTGGCTTTTCTGTTATGTAAAATTCCAAGACGTCTTTCCATCCATAGCAAGAGGAAACCTGTTTCTCTTTTCCTTGATCCTGTGATGGTCTCTAATACAGCCAATATATATCTTTTAGTCTGCTTCTCGAACTCTAGAGTTAGTAATTTCTGCAAAAGGCTTAGGGAGCCCGTTAGTCTCAATATGAGCTAGAGGCCATCTCCACTGCACACAGCACAGCGTTTCCAGTCAATGATATGTTCAGTTGGACAAGAGGACCAAGTCCATTCCATGAAACCACAGCCAACACCATCATTTGGCCACCACCAGCTTGCACAGTGCCTTGTTGACAACCTCAGTCCATGCCTTTGTGGAGTCTGCGCCACTCACGAATCCTACCATCAGCTCTTACCAACTGAAATCTGGACACATCCAACCAGGCCACGGTTCTCCAGTTGTCTAGAGTCCTACCGATATAGTCATGGGCCCAGGAGAGGTGCTGCATGCGATTTCGTGCTGTTAGCCAATTAGCTAGCGTCGTTCGTCTGCTGGCGAATCCCACTGACGTCCCATTTCGTCGCACTATCGTAATGGATACGTTCTCCTGGGTCCCACATTGATTTTGCGGTTGTTTCAACGCAGCGTTGCTTGTCTGTTAGCACTGACAACCGTACGCAGATGGCGCTGATCTCTGTTTTCAGTGAAGGCCGTCGGCCACAGCGTTGTACATGGTGAGAGGTAATGCCTGAAATCTAGTATTCTCGGCACACTCTTGTCACTGCAGATCTCGGAATATTGAATTCCTTAACGAGTTTCCAAATGAAATGTGCCATGCGTCTAGCTCCAACTACGGCGGCGCCGTTCTTTCCGTCCCTTTTTACGACGAACCTGCACCTACCTGTGAACATTGTCTTAGCAGATCATCAGTAGGGAAGCCGAGCGAAACCTATTGTACTTTGACGTAAACCAGGCTGCAATTAAAGCCACTAATCTACGTTTCGGTAGAAAGTTTTCACACGAAATGAAAGGTTGGAAATTTTGTCCTTAATTAAAATATTCTGAAACTTAGGTGAACAAGTATCACTGCCTAGCCCATGCTAGTCTTAACACAGTCACTCACAATCCCTTTCACTCACATTAGCAAGTTTATCGTGTTGCATTTCCCGAAAACGTAATAGCTACAAAAATATGTATTGTTTTTGGTTGAGAATGCTCGCCAAATATTAAGTCTGTCGATACCTAATGCAGTCACAGTTTTTAGTCACCAACCTGTTCAATACGCCACGCGGAATATATGTGTTTTCTCGTCACAAAATTCACTTAAAAATTCCGAAAATTCTACACACTCATCAGAATAATTATGCCGTCACTTTACCACAGTTTTGATGTACGAAACACTGTTAGATCCGGCAACTTATCATTTCCATCGGAACTACTGCTACACACGTCCGAACTGTTTCATGGCTAGGCTCTGACTCTTTTCCAGAATACTCCAAGTCTTCTCTACCAGCAGAGAAAGGCGCGCGAAGAATACTGCTTTACGATTGGTCAGTTTACTCAACAGCCAATAGCAAAACAACATTCTCCCGCGTCAGTTCGCGCTTTTCATCAATAACCAATCGAAAAATAGTAAACCTAACGACTGCACATTTTACCGACGTAATTATCTAATATTCTGAAGTTTTGTTTATGCATAAAGTTATTTACTATTGTTATTTATAACTGAATCAACTTTCCCTTTACCATAAACTTACTTTACAAATCTATTCTACAAAAATCCCCTTTGTCCACATCCATACTTCTTCGAAATGTTCCCACACTAAATCCCACAATTATCTTCATATTAACCTTAAACCACACTCACGCATCATTCATACTGCTGAAACACATTTATAACATTTTACCTACACAAAAAGACATAACAACACTTTATGAAAATACCAGAACAGTTAATGAAAAACATTCTATTACTTTAGTGCACTCTAGTGGGCACAATCGAAACTAAATCTGTCCCCTATCCAACACGGTCCTCTATCGGCTGACACATGAACTACGTGCGCGTCCAGTCTCGCGTCACCATCCGTCACTATCCAGCTCTGATACACATCTCCCACTTAACCGCCTCCAAGGCAGGATCGGTATAAGGCGCTACGCCTCACAACTACCGTTCCGCGTTCGAAGTCTGTCAGTCCCCAAGTGCACACGTAATCACGTCACAAACCTTATCACATGAATCACCTGAGTACAATTGACAGCTGCGCCAACGCATTACCCTGTTTCACTTTGTGTGTCCGATACTACCGCCATCTACGTATTTGCATGTCACATCAGTGTATATACATACACTTACAACGCACTCCTCTAATCGGGCTGTTTCCATACCAGTACTTGTGAATAATGGAGTTTAATTTTGTTGATCCGCTTAAGTATTCCGTCATCAAGCTTTCCAAGTGTTTAGAATAGGTAGAGTAAGGTGCTTTTAGGGAAACCGCCTGCAAACCAGCTTCCTTTACCTAGCCTCTTGTGCTTTCTTTTACTTACTGCAGACCGCTATGACATGACTCACATCTGACAGTGTCCTGAAACTAGAATTTTTACCTGCTCTTAATGTGCGTGGTAACATCCGTGTCCCTGCCTCATGCGAACGATGGAGATGACGTTTATTTAGATTGACGTTGTCGAATCACGCTCAAGGATAGATGTACGACTTCATGACCCGGGGTGTCTGCAATTATGTTGGCGGGATCCATTCATGGTAAGCAGCCCTCTTGGTCGGAGGTTTGAAATCATTCAGTAATGCTCCCCTTTGCTAGATGGCTGACTCCACCCACTTCTACATCTTCGCAAGCGATCTTACGGTTTGTGGCGAAGGATATCCTGTTCCAGTCGCGGATGGTTCACAGGAAGAATGGTTACTGTCAGTACTCTGTGTGGGCTCGCATCTCGTCAATCTTATCTTCATTGCCTTATCGCGAGGTATACATAGGAGAAAGCAATATACTGCCCGACTACTGTTGGACTTTCCGCTCTCCAAAGTTGAACAATAGACAATAACGCGATGCGGAATACCTCTCTTACAATATCTGCAACTGAAGTTGACTGATTAAAAAATTTGAAAACGTTAAAAACAAATGTTTTGACAGAGCACAGGGAAAACTGTGCGACTGTGAAACTGTTGCATTCATATGTTGCAGTTTATGTGACAAACTCTTACGTTTTCATCACTTTTTTGGGAGTGATTATCAAATCCACAAGAAAACCTAAATCGGGCAAGGTAGAAGAATGTTTTTACACATTCGCCAAGTGTACAAGTTAGGTGGGTCGACAACATATTCCTGTCATGTGACGCACATGCCGTCACCAGTGTCGTATAGAATATATCACACGTGTTTTCCTGTGGAGGAATCGGTTGAGCTATGACATTGCAATCAAATTTTTTTCCGCTCCCATTGGAGAGGTCCGTCCTTTCGTTTTGCGGTACGGTCACAAAACACAGACACTGAACTTATTACAGTGAACAGAGACGTCAATGAACGAACGGACAGATCATAACTTTGCGAAAATTCAAGAAATTAACTTTTCACTCGAGGGAAGACTTGAACCAAGGACATCTCGTTCTGCAGCTGCTCACACTAACGACGGGACCACGGCACTCCTGAGCTCACATTATCCTTGATGTTGCCTATCATTCACATGGACTACTCAGTTTGTTTATTTTGCAAATATTTTTTAGTTCCACACAACTTCTTCCTGTTTTCTCGATTGATCTGTGTTCCGTTTTTCAAGTCCTATCCGTTGTGCAAACTTATAACTAAATCTGAGCGGGGTGCGATGGGGAGGTTCCCTTGTGAGTATCTCCGTGACGCTTTCGCGCTTACGAATTGAATCTCTAACGAAACGTGCTGTTCTTCTTTGGATCCTCTCTACTTCCGCTATCAGCCCAGTACGGTACAGACACTATACTGACGAGCAATATCCAAGTATTGGTCGAACGAATTTTTTCAAGCTACTTCTTTTGTTAACTGACTACATTTATTGAGGATTCTTCCGATGAATCTCAATCTCCTATCCGCCTCACCTGCAATTAATTTTATCTGGTCGTTCCACTTCAAATGGCTTCGTACTCTTTAACCGCTTCCGGTGATTGTTCTGCAACCATATAATAATGGATCTTTCTGTCTGTGTATTCGCAATACGTACATTTGTTTATGTTGAGGTTCACTTGCCACTCCGCACACGAAGCGCCAATCTTTTGCACACAGGGTGTTACAAAAAGGTACGACCAAATTTTCAGGAAACATTCCTCACACACAAAGAAAGGAAATATGTTATGTGGACATGTGTCACGAAACGCTTACTTTCCATGTTAGAGCTCATTTTATTGCTTCTCTTCAAACCACAATAATCATGGAATGGAAACACACAGCAACAGAACGTACCAGCCAGACTTCAAACACTTTGTGACAGGAAATGTTCAAAATGTCCTTCGTTAGCGAGGATACATGCATCCACCCTCCGGCGCATGGAATCCCTGATGCGCTGATGCAGCCCTGGAGAATGGCGTATGGTATCACAGCCGTCCACAATACGAGCACGAAGAGTCTCTACATTTGGTACCGAGGTTGGGTAGACAAGAGCTTTCAAATGCCCCCATAAATGAAAGTCAAGAGGGGTGAGGTCAGGAGAGCGTGCAGGCCATGGAATTGGTCCGCCTCTACCAATCCATCGGTCACCGAATCTGTTGTTGAGAAGTGTACGAACACTTCGACTGAAATGTGCAGGAGCTCCATCGTGCATGAACCACATGTTGTGTCGTACCTGTAAAGGCACATGTTCTAGCAGCACAGGTAGAGTATCCCGTATGAAATCATGATAACGTGCTCCATTGAGCGTAGGTGGAAGAACATGGGGTCCAATCAAGACATCACCAGCAATGCGTGCCCAAACGTTCACAGAAAATCTGTGTTGATGACGTGATTGCACAATTGCGTGTGGACTCTCGTCAGACCACACATGTTTATTGTGAAAATTTACAATTTGATCACGTTGGAATGAAGCCTCATCCGGAGAGAACATTTGCACTGAAATGAGGATTGACACATTAGTTGATGAACCATTCGCAGAAGTGTACCCGTGGAGGCCAATCAGCTGCTGATAGTGCCTGCACACGCTGTACATGGTACGGAAACAACTGGTTCTCCCGTAGCACTCTCCATACAGTGACGTGGTCATCGTTACCTTGTACAGCAGCAACTTATCTGATGCTGACATTAGGGTTATCGTGAACTGCACGAAGAATTGCTTCGTCCATTGCAGGTGTCCTCGTCGTTCTAGGTCTTATCCAGCCGCGAGTCATAGGCTGGAATGTTCGGTGCTCCCTAAGACGCCGATCAATTGCTTCGAACGTCTTCCTGTCGGGACACCTGCGTTCTGGAAATCTGTCTCGATACAAACGTACTGCGCCACGGCTATTGCCCCGTGCTAATCCATACATCAAATGGGCATCTGCCAACTCCGCATTTGTAAACATTGCACTAACTGCAAAACCAAGTTCGTGATGAACACTAACTTGTTGATGCTACGTACTTACATGATTGATGCTACTACTGTAGAGCAATGAGTCGCATGTCAACACAAGCACCAAAGTCAACATTACCTTCCTTCAATTGGGCAACTGGCGGTGAATCGAGGAAGTAAAGTACATACTGACGAAGCTAAAATAAGCTCTAACATGTAAATTAAGCGTTTCCGGACACATGTCCACATAACATCTTTTCTTTATTTGTATGTGAGGAATGTTTCCTGAAAATTTGGCCGTACCTTTTTGTAACACCCTGCATGTAACTGCATTTCGCTACAATTTTGTTGCTACGTTTCTGTATACCACAGAGTCTTATGCGAGAAGCCTCATGGAAATTCCTGCTTTTTCGCTATGTAAAATTCCAAGACGTCCTTTTCACCATAGCAAGAGGACATCTGTCTCACTTTTCCTTGTTTCTGTGATGATTCCTATTACAGCTAATATACAGGGTGAGTCACCAAACATTACCGCTGGATATATTTCGTAAACCACATCAGGTACTGACGAATCGATTCAACAGACCAAACGTGAGGAGAGGGGCTAGTGTAACTGGTTAATACAAACCATTAAAAAAATGCACGGAAGTATGTTTTTTAACACAAACCTACGTTTTTTAAATAGAACCCCGTTAGTTTTGTTAGCTCATCTGAAAATATAAACAAATACGTAATCAGTGCCAGTTGTTGTATTGTAAAATGTTAATTACACCCGGAGATATTGTAACCTAAAGTTGACACTTGAGTACCACTCCTCCGCTCTTCGATCTTGTGTATCGGAGAGCACCGAATTACGTAGGGATCCAAAGGGAACGGTGATGGACCTTAGGTACAGAAGAGACTGGAACAGCACATTACGTCCAATGCTAACACCTTTTTATTGATCTTTTTCACTGACGCACATGTACACTACCATGAGGGATGAGGTACACGTACACACGTGGTTTCCGTTTTCAATTACGGAGTGGAATAGAATGTGTCCCGACATGTCAGGCCAATAGATGTTCAATGTGGTGGCCATCATTTGCTGCACACAATTGCAATCTCTAGCGTAATGAATGTCTTACACGCGGCAGTACATCTGGTGTAATGTCGCCGCAGGGTGCAACAATACGTTGTTTCATATCCTCTGGGTTTTAGGCACATCATGGCACTCATTCTCCTTTAACGTACCCCACAAAAAGAAGTCCAGAGGTGTAAGATCAGGAGAAACACGGTCGTCATCGTAAACATGTCCCTGCAGATGCTGCTCGTGCTCGCCGACCGTGGCCCGTGTTTGTTACAACAACTGAACGTCGGAGATTTCAAGCGTGAACTTTAGGTTACAATATCTCCGGATGTAATTAACATTTTACAATGCAACAAACGGTACTGATTACGTATTTGTTTATATGTCCAGATGTGCTAACAAAACTAACGTGGTTCCATTTAAAAAACGTAGGTTTGTATTAAAAAACATACTTCCGTGCATTTTTGTATGGTTTGTATTAAACAATTACACTAACCCCTCTCCTCACGTTCAGTCTGTGGAATCGGTTCGTCAGTATTTGATGTGGTTTACGAAATATATCCAGCGGTAGCGTTAGGTGACTCACCCTGTATATATTTAAGACTGCTTGTCGAACTCTGGGGCTAGTAATTTGTGCAAAAGGCATTGTGAGTCCGCTTGTTTCAGTATGAACTAAAGGCCCTCCCCACACTGCACACAGCAGAAGCATGGCAGAGCATCAGTGCCTCTGCAGTTGAGCATTCCGAATTTGAAAAGAACTGACAGTTTTGCAGCTGTCTTGGAGCTGTTGACGGGAAGTGTTCTAGTGAGAGTATCTCTGTTATCTGTATCCCCTTATTTCAGATATAAACAGCATTGCTCTGTAGTCTCTATGGGTGCATTACACATTTACTTCCACAGACGTGGGTTCAAATGGGAGGATTTAGTGACGTGAACATTTTTTCAAGTTGAGTATTAGGAAAAAGCTGACTGATGGGACGCTATAATCCCGCATGGTAAACCACTTCCTGGAGAACAGAATGGAATTCCGTATGTTTTCTACATCTACATTAATAATCCGCAAGCCACCTCGTGGTGTGTGGCGGAGGGTATTTCTGGTATCACTAACTGATCTCCTCTTCCATGTTCCATTCGCGAATGCGAATGGAAAGCCGTCGTGGTCATTTCGCGAGACGTATGTGGGAGTAATTAATAAGTTGTGCAACTCTTTCCGAAAGTACTCTCTCGAAATTTTAACAGTGAATTTCAGAGGGACATATCACCTCCCTTGTACCGTATGCCACCGCATCTCTATAACGCTCTCGCGCCGACGAAACGATCCCGTGAACAAATGCGCCGCTTTTCGTTGGATCATTTCTATGAGTTTCCGCTGTATATATATATATATATATATATATATATATATATATATATATATATATATATATATATATATATATAGTTTTTAACTACATGCCTTCTCGGCTCGTCAAATAGTGTAATGAGTATCTCCCGGGTACTGAAGATAGAAAAGTCACGACAGCATGAGTAGTGCATAGCTATTTGAGGACACAAAACATTACGTGAAGTTACCCCGCTGAGGAAACATGAGATACTGAGCACTAACCACCTTCGCTCGTCTGCCCCATATAAGATGCACAGCGACGAGTAAAACTTTCGTTACGAGATAAAAATTCAAGGAATGTTAATGCTCTGTTCAGCGGCAGCTGGTAGTTTAAAAAAAAAAAAAACAATACTAAATTGATGGATAGGCTGGGTCATTTAGGTTCAAAGTTTATTGCGTAAATCCATATCAAATAAATAAATAAAATAATAATAAACACAATTTATGTAAATTGCAGTTGTTTCAAAGAAATGCCTTTTTTGCATTCTGCACATCGAAAATTTTATTTTTATTTATGTACCAAGACGCGTTTCGCCTTTTTTACAAGGAATCTTCAGTGGATGTCCTGAAATATAATATGGTATGTCTATTTTTATATATAGGTTATGGTTTCACATCTAGGTTATAGATTTGAAAACAGTTCCTTTTTTTAAGAAATGGAAGGGTACTTACAGGTAACTTCTAATTCATTGCATCTAAGCAAACTGCTTCTTCCCATCTGGCAATCAGGTGGACGTCTTACAGTTCACTTTCACTTCACTGTTCATGTTACACATCACTGTAACTGCCATCTTTTTAATGCAGAGTTTCGTTTGTTTTTCTAAGTGTTACCAATTCTGACGTTACGGCTAATAATGGAAGCAAGGCTAAAGAAAAATCAAGACACGTTCATAGGATTTGTCGACCTGGAAAAAGCATTCGACAATATAAAATGGCGCAAGCTGTTCGCGATACTGAAAAAAGTAGGGGTAAGCTATAGGGAGAGACGGGTCATATACAATATGTACAACAACCAAGAGGGAATAATAAGAGTGGACGATCAAGAACGAAGTGCTCGTATTAAGAAGGGTGTAAGACAAGGCTGTAGCCTTTCGCCCCTACTCTTCAATCTGTACATCGAGGAAGCAATGATGGAAATAAAAGAAAGGTTCAGGAGTGGAATTAAAATACAAGGTGAAAGGATATCAGTGATACTTTTCGCTGGTGACATTGCTATCCTGAGTGAAAGTGAAGAAGAATTAAATGATCTGCTGAACGGAATGAACAGTCTAATGAGTAAACGGTATGGTTTGAGAGTAAATCGGAGAAAGACGAAGGTAATGAGAAGTAGTAGAAATGAGAACAGCGAGAAACTTAACATCAGGATTGATGGTCACGAAGTCAATGAAGTTAAGGAATTCTGCTACCTAGGCAGTAAAATAGCCAATGACGGACGGAGCAAGGAGGACATCAAAAGCAGACTCGCTATGGCAAAAAAGGCATTTCTGGCCAAGAGAAGTCTACTAATAGCAAATACCGACCTTAATTAGAGGAAGAAATTTCTGAGGATGTACGTCTGGAGCACAGCATTGTATGATAGTGAAACATGGACTGTGGGAAAACCGGAACAGAAGGGAATAGAAGCATTTGAGATGTGGTGCTATAGACGAATGTTGAAAATTAGGTGGACTAATAAGGTAAGGAATGAGGAGGTTCTACGCAGAATCGGAGAGGGAAGGAATATGTGGAAAACACTGATAAGGAGAAGGGACAGGATGATAGGACATCTGCTAAGACATGAGGGAATGACTTCCATGGTACTAGGGGGAGCTGTAGAGGGCAAAAACTGTAGAGGAAGACTGAGATTGCAATACGTCAATCAAATAATTGAGGACGTAGGTTGCAAGTGCTACTCTGAGATGAAGAGGTTAGCACAGGAAAGGAATTCGTGGCGGGCCGCATCAAACCAGTCAGTAGACTGATGACCAAAAAAAAAAGTGTTACCAACATTCTCAGTTCTCTGCATTCAACTGTTTTGTGAATTTGTGTGTGCGTGTGTGCGTGTGCGTGTGCGTGTGTGTGTGTGTGTGTGTGTGTGTGTGTGTGTGTGTGTGTACCTATTAGAGGAATCAGATGTGTAATACCAGAATGAGATTTCCACTCTGCAGCGGAGTGTGCGCTGATATGAAACTTCCTGGCAGATTAAAACTGTGTGCCGGACCGACACTCGAACTCGGGACCTTTGCCTTTTCGCAGGAAAGTGCTCTACCGTCTGAACTACCCAAGCACGACTGACGCCCCGTCATCACATCTTCTCTTCTTCCAGTATCTCGTCTCCTACCTTCCAAACTTTACAGAAGCTCTCCTGCGAACCTGCGGAGCTGTGAGGACGGGGCGTGAGTCGTGATTGGGTAGGTCAGATGGTAGAGCACTTGCCCGCGAAAGGCATAGGTCCCGAGTTCGAGTCTCGGTCCGGCACACAGTTTTAATCTGCCAGGAAGTTTCTCATCAGCGCACAGTCCGCTGCAGAGTGAAAATCTCTTTCTGGAAACATCCCCTTGGCTGTGGCTAAGCAATGACTCCGCAATATCCTTTCTTTCAAGAGTGCTAGTTCTGCTAGATTCGCAGGAGAGCTTCTGTAAAGTTTGGAAGGTAGGAGACAAGGTACTGGCAGAAGTAAAGTTGTGAGGACAGGGCGTGAGTCGTGGTTGGATAGCTCAGACGAAGCTCAGCGTGTTCGTTCAGAGGGTTTAGCTACTCTCTGTAAAAAAAAAAAAAAAAAAAAAAAAAAAAAAAAAAAAAAAAAAAAAAAAAAAGAGAGAGAGAGAGAGAGAGAGAGAGAGAGAGAAACTGAGTGCACGGATCAACGAACTACCAGAACGAGTGTCATCGAAAGTCGCCGGCACGGTAGCTCAGCGTGTTCGGTCAGAGGGTTAGCTGCCCTCTATAATAATAATAATAAAAAAAAACGAGTAAATGGATCAATAACGGAGTTCTATGGGCCTCAGGTGACGTCCGCCACGAACAATTGCAACGAACTATAACGAACAAAATGAGATTTTTTTTAAAAAAGACGGTAGAGCACTTGCCCGCGAAAGGCAAAGGTCCCGAGTTCGAGTCTCGGTGCGGCACACAGTTTTAATCTGCCAGGAAGTTTCAGATGTGTAATATTTTGTTGGGATTTGTGTCTATTATATGATTAATGGGTGTAAACAGTGAGTTGTTAGTCGTATTTACTTGGTAATTTAGTAGTTGTTTCTTTTCAGACTTTGTTTTGTATATATGACTATTTTCCTGTAATGGCAGGAGATGTCTTTCATTATTTATTCTAATTATTTTCATCACATTCTCTGTTGTGGTAGGTTTCAGTTTATTTTCTCTCAAATGTTCTGCAAAAGTTGAGTGGCTCGTTCCATATTTCCATGCTTTGATATGTTCTTTGTACCCGGTGTCAAATGTTCTGCTGGTTTGTCCTATATACCTTCCATCACTTGTGTTGCACTGTAGTTGGTATATTCCTGCTTTTTGGTAGATATCTGTGCTTTTTGTTATTTTTGGAATGTGTATTTGGATTGAATTGTCTGTTTAGAGTACTATGTTTATCCCCTGTCTTTCGAAAATGTTTGTTATTTTATGTGTGAGTTTGTGCATGTGCGTCTTTGTGTACCATCTAGAAACTACTTTCTTGTTTTCCTCTATTCTTTGTGTCGTTATTTTTCTGTCCTGTTTGTGCCTGTTTCTGTAGTGTTTTGTTGTAATGTTTGTTTGTGGGTGTTTGTGTACTGTGTTCATTGACTGTATTTGTTTTTTAATCTTTTGTGTAATTTTGTGATGCAATTCCTTTGTCATTTCCTTTAACTTTTGAGCATGTAATCCAGATGACTGGTATGATAAAGAACTGGGTTATCTCGAACAGAGTGTATCAGGTATTCCATAATTAAAAGCTTTTTGTTTTTGTTTCATTTATTCATTTTTTTTTTTTTAGTCTTCAGTCTTCTGGCTGGTTTCATGCGATTCGCCATGAATTCCTCTCATGTGCCAACCTGCCCAGCACAGGGTGGCAACCTACGTTCTCAATTTTTTACTGGATGTACTTCAGTCTTCCTCTACAGTTTTTACTCTCTACGGCTCCATCAAGTACCAAGGAGGTTATTCCTTGTCATCTTAATAAATGTCCTATCCTTCTATTCCTTCTTGTGTGTTTCCCATGCATTCCATTCCTCGCTGATTCTGTGGAGAGCCTCGTCATTCCTTACCTTATCAGTCCATCTCGTTTTTAACATTCTTCTTTGGCACCACATCTCAAATGCTTAGACTGTCTTCTGTCCTGGTTTACCGACAGTCCATGTTTCACTACCGTACGGTGCTGTTCTCCATACGTACATCCTCAGAAGTTTCTTCTTCCGATGTAGGGATATGTTTGATACTGGAGGACTACTTGTTCAGTCGTTCATGGGCTGTTTTGCTGCTTATCGGCAGGTAGCAGAATTCGTCTGTCTCGTGCACCGCAGTTCTTATACTAAGCTTCTCTCTGTTCTCATTTCTGTTACTTCGCTTAACTTTTGTCTTCCTTCAATTTACTCTCACCCCGTTTTCTGCACTCATTAGGCTGTTCATTCCATTCAACACAACATGTAATTGTTCTTTACTTTTACTGAGGACTGTAATTTCATCAGTTAATCTTATCATTGACATCCTTTCACTTGAATTGTAATCCCACTCTTGAACCTTTCTTTTATTTTCGTCACTGCTCCTTCGATGTATAGGCTGAACAGTAGGGGCGAAATATTACATCCGTCTTGCACCCTTTTTAATCGGAGCACTTTGTTTCTGGCCTTCCACTCTTATTGCTGCCTCTGGGTTCTTGTACATATCGTGTATTAACCGTCATTCCTTACAGCTTGCAACGTACGGGGGTTTATTGTAAAATTATCGATATATTGAAAAATATCTATTAGTAGTCTTAGTCGACCATGAGTTGCTACCTGACTTAAGTTGGCTCTGTTTTAACGTGCGGTTCTGCCCCCAGTATCTTTTGCATCGAAATTATCATTACACACTAATTATTATACAAAAATATGGTGACTGCTAGCTACGAAATCAATAATGCGGTAAATGGCATATGATACTAAATTAAGATTTATTCAGAAAGCAGGATGAGCAATATTTCTAGCCTAACATGACAATCCAATACACTCGCTAACCTAACTAGGCTATCATTGGCACCATGCATCCTCTTTTCCTAACTACTTAAGGCAACACTGAACCCGCAAGTGACTCTATTGAAGTTCTGCCTGAACGGACACAGACTCAGAGAGCGCTAGTCAAGGAGCTATCGGAATACGAACTCAATTTTAGTTACAGTGCCCTACTGTGACTGATGATTGCTAATATCACCTTAATTTTCCGTGATGATTACGTCTGTCGGTCCGGCCAACGTCGTGATGCCGTCTTCCCCGTGAGCGAGCTTGGCTTTAACCTCCAACGTGGACGTGGTTTGCGCCCGTAAACTCCTGTACGTAAGTGTTCAATTGCGGAGCCCGTCACGAGTCAATACTCAAGCTACTTGCACATATGCCAAGAGTAGTTGGTCGACTCAAGTGCGCGGCAGCAAAGTTACACTTCAGATTGCATATGAACACCACAAGTTAGTACAAATCTGTTTCTCTCCTCAGAGGAACAGATAATGCTACGTGTGTGGAGTCGTATGTTCTAAACTATTCAGACTTGGAAAGTAACCACTGGACTCAATGCTGGTAACTTCTCCATCCTACTTCTCTTCACGCTCTCCAAGCAGGGCAGCCAGACACCGCGACTGCTCTCTTCCACAGCCGACCCCAGAGTCCACCTTCAGAGTTTTTGCAAACCTGGCCGTTCTTCGCTGCATGGATCCCTGCGCGTTGGTAGGCAGTCACGATACAGACTTCCATATATCCGTGCGCGTTTGTACCCAACCACGAAACAGAATTCTTCCGCGGTTACTGTTGCCCCCAAATTTTTAACTAGTATCTCTACGCGCTCTGCACCAATCCCGTCACAGTCTTCCGCAAATTTTCCACTGTGGCGCGAAATCGTCTTTCACTCTTTCACATATAGCTCCTTCTCGCTTCTTGTTGTGATGGCCCAGCCTCTCCGAACGTCTTTGGTAGTCTGAAGTGCCAGCCGACAAAGGGCGCCGGCCGCGGCCATCCCGTTAGTTTGGCATGACATAAACACCTTCCTTAGGGGTTCCGACCGTGTTCCAGCCTCTGAACCAATCTCGTTAGTCTGAGATGACACACACAATTTCCTTTTCTGTGTCCATTCTCTCCTACCGGTGGGCCAATTATCAATTATTACTCGGTGTATTAGTACTGATACAGCATCATGTAAGGTGCGAAATCTGCTACCTTACAAGCTAACTGTTGTGGTTGGCAGGAGAGCCAACACCGTGTTCCTAGAGGAGGCCGAAAGGCACGCGTTTTAGCTCACGCGGGCTGGCGTGAGGTCTGGAACAGGACAAGGAAATTAGAATTTGGAAAAACGGATGTACCTGGTGGAATACTTAACTTTAATCCATTAAATGGTGAACGTCGCTCTTGATAGTACATGATTCACAATATCAATAGTAACTAATAATGGCGCCTTGCTAGGTCGTAGCAAATGACGTAGCTGAAGGCTATGCTAACTATCGTCTCGGCAAATGAGAGCGTATTTTGTCAGTGAACCATCGATAGCAAAATCGGCTGTACAACTGGGGCGAGTGCTAGGAAGTCTCTCTAGATCTGCCGTCTGGCGGCGCTCGGTCTGCAATCACTCGCAGTGGCGACACGCGGGTCCGACGTGTACTAACGGACAGCGGCCGATTTAAAGGCTACCAACTAGCAAGTGTGGTGTCTGGTGGTGACACCACACTAACCCTTATTTTTCTCAGAATTTGCTCCATTTGACCTTATCAAATGCTTTTTCTATGTCTACAGATCCTATGAAGGCGTTTTGATCTTTCAGTCGCAACGCTAGAACTGGCTCTTTGGTGCGTTTATCTCCCGTAAAGACAAATAGGTTGTCATCTAGCAGATCCTCGATTTTCTTCTCACTTCTTCTGTATAGTATTACTGTCAGCAACTTGGTTACATGAGCTGTTAAGCTAACTGTGCCATAATTCTCGCAGTAACATTCTTCAGGACTGTGTGGATGAGATTTTTCTGAAAGTCTGATGGTATATCACCAGTCTCCTATACTCTATACGCTCTGCACAGCAGCCTGAACAATCGTTTTGTTGCCACTTTCCCCAATGATTTCAGGAATTTCGATGGAATGCTAGCTCTCTCTTCTACCTTAATCGATCTTAAATCTTCTCTTTTTAATACTGGAGCGCCTATCTTCACTGTCGACTCCTGTTTCTTCTTTTGTCACCTCATAGACAAGTCCTCCTCCTCATAGAGGTCTTCAGCGTAATCCCGTGCATTTAATAGTGCAACTCACACTGCACCCTGAATGTTACCGCCCTTGTTTTTAATTTCATCAAAAATTGTTTTGAGTTTTTCTTATGCATAGTAGCGCTTCCGACAATCATTTCTTTTTAGACTTCTTCACATGTCTACATCAACATCTACATCTACATCGACATCTACACCTACATGATTACTCTGTAATTACATTTAAGTGCTTGGCAGACGGTTCATCGAACCATAATCATACTATCTCTCTACCATTCCACTCCCGAACAGCGCGCGGGAAAAACGAACACCTAAACCTTTCTTTTCGAGCTCTGATTTCTCTTATTTTATTTTGATGATCATTCCTACCTTTTTAGGTTGGGCTCAACAAAATATTTTCGCATTCGAAAGAGAATGTTGGTGACTGAAATTTCGTAAATAGATCTCGCCGAGACGAAAAACGTCTTTGCTTTAATGACTTCCATCCCAACTCGCTTATCATATCTGCCACACTCTCTCCCCTATTACTTGATAATACAAAACAAGCTGCCTTTTTGCACCCATTCGATGTCCTCCGTCAATCCCACCTGGTAAGGATCCCACACCGCGCTGCAATATTCTAACAGAGGACGAACGAGTGTAGTGTAAGCTGTCTCTTTAGTGGACTTGTTGCATCTTCTAAGTGCCCTACCAATGAAACGCAACCTTTGGCTCGCCTTCCCCACAATATTATCTATGTGGTCTTTCCAACTGAAGTTGTTCGTAATTTTAACAGCCAGGTACTTAGTTGAATTGACAGTCTTGAGAATTGTGCCATTTATTGAGTAATAGAATTCCAACGGATTTCTTTTGGAACTCATGTGGATCACCTCACACTTTTCGTTATTTAGCGTCAACTGCCACCTGCCACATCATACAGCAATCTTTTCTAAATCGCTTTGCAACTGATACTGGTCTGCGGATGACCTTAATAGACGGCAAATTACATCATCTGCGAACAACCTAAGCATCCATATCGCTTTAGCTTCCCTGCAATTCCTACTTGTTTAATTACCGATTAACTTGCTTTTCGTTTTCCTGAATTCCCCAGAACGTTTCTTTACTTTCTTTGTTCGTCGACCAACTGGAGTTCTTCTTCTATTACCCACTACCTTCCTAGTAAGCTTGTTTTTCTTTCCAACTTCTCTAATAGCTCTATTTAGAGGTGTCAATTCCTCTCCAAGTGAAATGCCTACTGAGCTCTTGAATATCTCAATATCTATGGCCTCAGCGAACTACAAGCGTATCTCTTCATTCCTTTTACTTCCGTATCTCACTTCTTGGCGCATTGATTCTTCAGCCTACTCTTCATCATTACTGAATTGTGATCTCTATCTGCTCCTGGGTACTCCTTACAATCCAATATCTTATTACGGAATCTCTGCCTGACCAGGATGTATTCTAACTGGAATCTTCCCGTAGCTCCGGGCCTTTTCCATTTATACCTCCTCCTCTTGTGATTATTGGACAGAGTATTTGCTACTGATGGCTGAAAATTACTGCAGTACTCAGTCAGTCTTGATCCCCTGTCATTCCTGCTACCAAGTCCATGTTCTCCCGCAACGCTTTCTTCTACTCGCTCCAGTACAACCGCATTTTAGAGCTCCATGACTATTACATTTTGATCTTCCTTTACGTAGTGAATTATTCTTTCAGAATCCTCATATACTTCCTGTATCTCTTCATCTTCTGCTTTCGACGTTGTCATGCATACCTGAACTGTTGCTGTCGCTGATGGTTTGCTGTCGATACCGACGACAGCAACACTGTCACTGAACTGCTCATAATAACTCAGTCTCTGCCATACCTTGCCATTCACAACAAATTCTATTCCCGTTCTACCATTTTCTGCTCTTGTTGATATTACCCTTTACTCGTCAGACCAGAACTCTTTGTCTTCGTTCCACTTCACTCACGCTACTATATCTAGATTGAGCGTTAGCATCTACCTTTTCAGATTTTACAGCTTCGCTAACACGTTGAAAAACTTACAACATTCCACATCCCACTTAGTTGCTTATTCAATATTTTTCTCACTGACACCTCCGCATTGGCAGTTCGCTCTCGGGGATCCGAACGGCGAACTAGTCAAGAATCTTTTGCCAGTGGAAAGATCATCACGACACTTTTAAATTAAAGGCCTCATGGCCTTTAGATACACATAATGTGCCATTAATGCAGTGCTTTCCGCTACCTTCTGCATCCTCATGACGTTGATCATTGCTGATTCTTCCGCCTTTTAAAGGCGATTTCTCACCGGAAGGGCAACAGAGTGCACTGAACATATGTCCGCTCCTCAGCCCTCTTTGACAAGGCCACTGACAGAACGAAGATGACTTCTTATCCCAGAAGACTTTGCTAATGATTTTTATTCAAAGCTTTAGCAGTAGTAAGGTTCGAACTCGGGCCAAAGGACGTTTTGATTACTAGACAAAGACGCTACCCATAGAATCTAGGGCCTACCTAGACCATGTGCGCAACGAAAGGGAAGTTTGGCCTCAGGCGCGAACAAATGGTTCAAATGGCTCTGAGCACTATGGGAGTCAACTGCTGTGGTCATTAGTCCCCTAGAACTTAGAACTACTTTAACCTAAGGACATCACACACATCCATGCCCGAGGCAGGATTCGAACCTGCGACCGTAGCAGTCGCACGGTTCCGGACTGCGCGCCTAGAACCGCGAGACCACCGCGGCCGGCTCAGACGCGAACACTGCTGCTGACAGCTCAGGAGTGGCAGAGCACGGAATGACGGAACAGCTGACACACGTCGGGAATGCAGACAGCAGGTGCGCCAGAGGAAGTCCTCTGGTGGCCCGATAGAAGTGGCAGAGAGTTGCTTCGCTTGGCGCCCGCCCCACATGCACGCAGCACCAGTAGAGCAGCTGGGACCCAGCGGTCACACAGCGCAGCTAGTCCCCTGTTCTGCATATCAGTTACGAATCTATCGGCGCAGTTAGATTTAGATTCCGATTCTCTGATGAAGTGACTCCAAAGACGATGATAGCATTCGCACGTAAAGTGTCTCTTTTCTTATCTGCAGCTGTTTATAATGTCTTCATTTTTCCTTGAAACTTTCTGGCAAATTCAAACTGTGTGCCGGACCGAGACTCCAAATCTGGAACTATGGCTTACGATGTTTAAGCAGGATGGCGCTCCACCCCATATTTGCTAGACGCGTGAAAGATCTCTTGCGTGCGTCGTTTGGTGATGATCGTGTGCTCAGCCGCCACTTTCGTCATGCTTGGCCTCCCAGGTCCCTAGACCTCAGTCCGTGCTATTATTAGCTTTGGGGTTACCTAAAGTCGCAAGTGTATCGCGATCGACCGACATCTCTAGGCATTCTGAAAGACAACATCCGACGCCAATGCCTCCGGACATGCTTTACAGTGCTGTTCACAACATTATTCCTCGACTACACCTATCGTTGAGGAATGATAGTGGGCATATTGAGCATTTTCTGTAAAGAACATCAACTTTGCTTTGTCTTACTTTGTTATGCTAATTATTGCTATTCTGGTCAGATGAAGCGCCACCTGTCGCACATTTTTGAACTTTTGTATTTTTTTGGTTCTAATAAAACCCCATGTCATTCCAAGCATGTGTGTCAATTTGTACCTCTCGATCTACATTATTCCGTGATTTATTCAGTTTTCAAATTTATACTGACTTTTTGACCACCCAGTATGTCGTACGGCGAAATATTCTCCTCTGTTGTTCGCCAAAATCTTGTTTAGATATCTGAAACCGTTTATGAGACACGAGCTGGTTTTCTACTGGTGTGCGCGTTCGGGACGGAGACACTTTCAATGAATAATTCAATATGTTAGCTACAATTCACATGCAGCAACATATGGCCTGACACGCCCCAAAAGGAAATTCATAGCGACCCCTGTTCTTCAATTCAAACTTTAAGAATCTCCTCTACAAACTTACCTGAACTCGAAATACCACAATAACTATGACCTTTGACGATTGATAGGCAGTTCGTCACGGAGCAAGCGAATATGGGATTTTCGAGGATCAATTTCTTTTATCGAAACGTTTCTTTACAGTCATTCGAGAAACACTGCAGATCGGCCAGCTTGCTCGTCTTGTCCTTCGTGCAGTGTTGCGAGCCTGCTGGCTACAGCGCCGATTGAATTGGTGCTGTGGGGACGTACGGCTAATGTCCTGCCGTGCGCCTCAAGTAAGTGAAGTGTTCGGTGTCACATTGGAAAGCGTGTTTTACAAAAGTCGCGCAGCACCGCCTCTGCTGCGTACGTTGTGCTGCGTGAGCCGTAGTAAAGTTAGCTTTGAAATGCGCGCCGCAGAGCGTAGTGTGAGGCTAGGCGCAAATTAAGACGCGTATAGCGCGTGTGGCGCGACGCAGCGCAGCGCGCGTTTTTGCAACAACATAGGTTCAAATGGGACCGCGAAAACCAAATTGCGACGCGACACGCGCCTGCGCCAGGTCGCGCGGCGTTGTGGTTGAGACACAGTTTCTCGCGCCGCGCGTCGCGCTTGCCTCGCTAGCACCGTGGGAAATTTGAGGAGGGGAGCGGAAAAGTAGCCCGGCCATATGCTCACGTTGGAACGGCGCATATCAGCAGTGGTAGTATTGCCCATACGATAAATTTTGCCTTACTGTGTACTGAATTTTATTGCCTTTGGGTAGTGTTTCGTTTTTCGCCATTTAAACGCTCCACCTTTCTTCGTTAGCACGCTATACTTTTCTGTTATTTATATCTGCATAGTTTTGTTTTGTTTTTCTTCTGACAAGAAAAATGTATATCTCAGTAACTGATGAGCCATTGGCCGCTGGCATTGAAGGGACAGAGGGTAGTGAATAAGGAAGCAAGGAATATTATAAAATAATGTGATTAAGAATCAAGGCAGGAAAGTAAAACAAGGTTATATTCTTGCTGCTTAGTAAGCTAGCGTACAAAAATTTAGAAAGGGATGATCTCCATAGGTGTGATCCCTTTGTTCTTGTGGTAAAAAGCGTCGAAGATCTGAAGTATAGAAATTTCACTGTGATTACTCTGATATGGATGTAATAATGTAATACGACACACTGTACTACATGCATGTGAACAACATATTTCAGCTGCAAGCTAGAAACAGTCGAAAAGCAGTCACAAATAACAATGTTTTAATTAGTTCGCCGTGATGAGAAAAAGCATTTCAATTGTTGCATGGACATTATCAGCATTAATAAACTAATTATACAACAACAGGCTACACAAATGAAGAAAATAGTCGGTATTATTAGGAAAGTACGAATATCCTAAAAGAGTGTTACGATGAGATATATTTAATTTATTGAAATGTGCTGCTGACAAAGGCAGATCTACTTTCATGACACTGTTTTTCGAACTCCATCTCACAGGCACACATGGCTAGCTTGTGCATTCCTTTCGCGCGCATTATCCTTCGCTGCTGACAATACGCTGACCATTGTGTTGTGCGACAAATCAACTGTTTATTTTTCTGAATAATAACTATTTTATTCGCGATCGCACATTGTCAGTTTGGCAAACCCTAGGTGAGTACACAGTATCTGGCATGTGCCTATCATTCCGCCTGAAGGAACGCTCGTCATTATTTTAATACTGCTCAGATCAAAAGAAGGAATAAAATCCTTTCGTAAGTTTCCATTCCAGTCGCTCAGTGTTAAAAATACGATGGGTTACGGTGATTCCACCAAAATTCCAACAGAATTGCCAATCTGTTTTTGTGTGAGTTGTTAACCTTTTCTCATTCGAAGAAGCATCACCATTTATGAGTAAAGGCCACATTTCTCTTGGTGACCGGTTTAATTGTACTTCCTTTGTCACAATGTAATTTGCCAAACTCATCTCACAGCAGCTATTGAGACAGAATTCCGAAACGGAAGGCCTCATTAAACAAGTAATCGGCAATCACAGAGCTAAATAGCTTACGAAAAACCTCATAGTACCGGTTTGAAATAATATAAAAGAAGAAATTTCGTGTTTATTTTCATACTAGGAAGCTCTTGTATTGCTAGGTGACGATAACTCTTAAAAAATTACAGTCACCGGAGTGAAATAAATAAAAAAGAAGTATAAGTAGTGATATAATGCCATAGATAAGAAAGTTCCGTGTGTTTAATAATTGGCAAAACACTCTCCTCCTTGTGTGCTATCATTCGCCAAACGTTCGTTTCGATGTCTCTGGCGGTTTAGGAGATACGAGAGATGTTGCGAGTATTTCATTCTCGCGGGCGTGAGATCGGAAGTGAGCGCGCTACATGGGATCCATTTCCTCGAGATCGGAGGCAGATAGAGATCTCCTCCCAAGTGTTAACAAAAATTCAGCATATTAGCTAAATTTCATACGCAGCAACATACAGTATAATACGCTCCAAACGCAAAATCACAGCGACCCCTAATTTTCGTTGCAAACATTTTGAGTTTTTCGTAGTGTCTTACTAAAATGTGTACATCACAATAAGAATGGCCATTAGCGAGGTGATGGGCACTGCGCCACGAATCTGACATATAACGATAAGGCAAAAATCATACATTTTCAGCGAACAGTTTCTGTAAAATCGTTTGAGAAAGATAAGAGGTTGCGCGCGATTCGGTTCAGTCAGCGCACAGCGTCGCCTGTGGGCGCGTGCGAAGTATGGTGTAAGCGTCGCAATATGCGCTGCACCCGCGCAACCCATGCGACACGTGCATGTCGCGCTGTAGTGTCGTGTCACGTCACACGTGTTATACGCGTCTCAATTTGCGCCTAGCCTGAAGCAGTCGCCCTCCGTTTTCTGGCGGTATCGCCGTTGTCGCAATTGAAGGCTTCGGTGTCTCCCTCAAGCGCGAAAGGGGAAAAGTGGGCGGTTCGTGTAGGTTTAAGGCCCATACGATATATTTGGCCTTACTGTGTACTAAATTTTATTGCGTTCTTCGCCATTTAAACGCTCCGGCTTTCTTCGTTAGTACACTATACTTTTCTGTTATTTATATCTGTATAGTTTTGTTTTGTTTTTCTTCTGTCAAGAAAAATGCATACTTCAGTAAGTGATGAGACATTGGCCGCTGGAATTGTATGATATGCATCCGTGATGTTTTCATATCGCAAGAAGGGGCAGAGGGTAGTGAATAAGGAAGCAAGGAATATTATACAGGGTGTTTCAAAAATGACAGGTATATTTGAAACGGCAATACAAACTAAACGAGCAGCGATAGAAATACACCGTTTGTTGCAATATGCTTGGGACAACAGTACATTTTCAGGCAGACAAACTTTCGAAATTACAGTAGTTACAATTGTCAACAACAGATGGCTTCACATTCAGAAGAGATGTACTGCTTCAGCTGTTCAATTGTTTCTGGATTCTGGCGGTACACCTGGTCTTTCAAGTGTCCCCACAGAAAGAAGTCACAGGGGTTCATGTCTGGCGAATAGGGAGGCCAATCCACGCCGCCTCCTGTATGTTTCGGATAGCTCAAAGCAATCACACGATCATCGAAATATTCATTCAGGAAATTAAAGACGTCGGCCGTGCGATGTGGCCGGGCACCATCTTGCATAAGCCACGAGGTGTTCGCAGTGTCGTCTAAGGCAGTTTGTACCGCCACAAATTCACGAAGAATGTCCAGATAGCGTGATGCAGTAATCGTTTCTGATCTGAAAAATGGGCCAATGATTCCTTTGGAAGAAATGGTGGCCCAGACCAGTACTTTTTGAGGATGCAGGGACGATGGGACTGCAACATGGGGCTTTTCGGTTCCCCATATGCGCCAGTTCTGTTTATTGACGAAACCGTCCAGGTAAAAATAAGCTTCGCCAGTAAACCTAATGCTGCCCACATGCATATCGCCGTCATCAGTCCTGTGCACTATATCGTTAGCGAATGTCTCTCGTGCAGCAATGGTAGCGGCGCTGAGGGGTTGTCGCGTTTGAATTTTGTATAGATAGAGGTGTAAACTCTGGCGCATGAGACGATACGTGGACGTTGGCGTCATTTGGACCGCAGCTGCAACACGGCGAGCGGAAACCCAAGGCCGCTTTTGGATCACATACTGCACTAGCTGCGTGTTGCCCTCTATGGTTGTCGTACGCGGTCGCCCTACCTTTCCAGCACGTTCATCCGTCACGTTCCCAGTACGTTGAAATTTTTCAAACAGATCCTTTATTGTATCGCTTTTCGGTCCTTTGGTTACATTAAACCTCCGTTGAAAACTTCGTCTTGTTGCAACAACACTGTGTTCTAGGCGGTGGAATTCCAACACCAGAAAAATCCTCTGCTCTAAGGAATAAACCATGTTGTCCCAGCACACTTGCACGTTGTGAACAGCACACGCTTACAGCAAAAAGACGACGCACAGAATGGCGCACCCACAGACTGCGTTGTCTTCTATATCTTTCACATCACTTGCAGCGCCATCTGTTGTTGAAAATTGTAACTACTGTAATTTCGAAAGTTTGTCCGCCTGAAAATGTACTGTTGTCCCAAGCATATTGCAACAAACGGTGTGTTCCTATCGCTGCTCGTTTAGTTTTTATTGCCGTTTCAAATATACCGGTCATTTTTGAAACACCCTGTAAAATCTTGTGTTTAAGAATCAAGGCAGGAAAGTAAAACAAGGTTATTTTCTCGCTGCCTAGTATACTGTCGTACCTGTAAGATCTGTTACAAAAACTTAGAAAGGGATCATCTCCACAGGTGTGATCCCTTTTGCTCCTGGTAAAAAGCGTCCAAGATCTGAAGTATAGCAGTCTCACTATGATTACTCTGATATGGATGTAATAATATAATACGACACACTGCACTACATGCATGTGAACATCACATTGCCACTGAAAGCTAGAAACAGTCGAAAAACAGTCACAAATAACAATGTTTTAACTGGTTCGCCGTGATGAGAAAAAGCATTTCAATTGTTGCATGCACAGTATCAGCATTAGTAAACTAATTATACAACAGGATGCACAAATGAAGAAAATGGTCAGTATTACCACGAAAGTAGGAATATCCTGAAAGAGTGTTATGATTAGATATATTTAATTTGTTGAAAAGTTCTGCTGACAAAGGCAGATTACTTTCATGACAATGTTTTTCGAACTCCAACTCACAGGGCAGACATGGCTAGCTTGTGCATTCCTTTCGCGCGTATTATCCTTGGCTGCTGACAATACACTGACCATTGTGTTGTGCGACAGATCAATTGTTTATCTTTCTCAACAACAACTATTTTATTTGCGATCGCACATTGGCAAGCCGTAGGTGAGTAACCAGTATCTGGCATGTACCTATCATTCTGCCTGAAGGAACGCTCGTCATTATTTTAATACTGCTCAAATCAAGAGAAGGAATAAAATCCTTTGGAAAGTTTCCATTCCAGTGGCTCAGTGTTAAAAATACGATGGGTTACGTGGGTTCCACCAAAATTGGCAATCTATTTTGTGTGAGTTGTTGACCTTTGCTGGCCGAGGTGGCCGAGCGGTTCTAGGCGCTACAGGCTGGAACCGCGCAACCGCTACGGTCGCAGGTTCGAATCCTGCCTCGGGAATGGATGTGTGTGATGTCCTTAGGTCAGTTAGGTTTAAGTAGGTCTAAGTTCTAGGGGACTGATGACCTCAGAAGTTAGTCCCATAGTGCTCAGAGCCATTTGAACCATTTTGTTAACCTTTTCTCATTCGAAGAAGCATGACCGTTTGTGAGTAACGGCCACATTTCTCTTGGTGACTGGTTTAATTGTGCTTCCTTTGTCACAGTGTAACTTGCCAAACTCATCTCACAGCTGCTATTGAGACAGAATTCCGAAACGGAGTGCCTCATTAAACAAGTAATTGGCAGTCACAAAGCTCAATAGCTATCGAAAAATCTCATAGTGTCGGTTTGCAGTAACATGAAAGAAGAAATGAATGTTTATTTTCTTACTAGGAATCTTTTGTTTCGCTAGCTGTCGATAACTCTTTAAAAAATTAGTCATTGGAGTGCAAAAAATAAAATATGAAGTACAATTTCTTATATATCGCCATAGATAAGGAAGTGTGTTTAAGAACTGCAAAACACTCTCCTCCTTGTGTGCCATCATTCGCCAAACTTTAGTTTCGATGTCTCTAGCGGTTTAGGACATATGAGAGATGTTGCGAGTGTTTCACTCTCGCGGGCGTGAGATCGGAAGTGGGCGCGCTACATAGGATCCATTTTCTCGAGATCAGAGGCAAATAGAGACCTCCTCCCAAGACTTAAAAAAAAAAAACACAAAAAAACAGCATGTTACCTAAATTTCATACGCAGCAACATATGGTGTAATACGCGCCAAACGCAGAATCATAGCGACCCCTTATTTTCGTAGCAAACTTTTTGAGTTTTGCGTGGTGTCTTACTAAAATGTGTACATCACAATAGAAATGGTCATTAGCGAGGTGATGGGCCCTTCGCCACGAAGCTGACATATAACGCAACAATTAAGGCAAAAATCATATACTTACAGTGAATAGTTTCTGTAAAATCGTTTGAGAAAGATAAGAGGTTGCGCGCGCTTCGGTTCTGTCAGCGCAGAGCGTCGCCATTCGGAGCGTACGAAGTATTGTGTACGCGTCGCAATATGCGCTGCACCCGCGCGAATACTGCGGCACGTGCGTGTCGCGCTGTAGTGTCGTGTCACGTCACACGTGCTGTACGCGTCTCAATTTGCGCCTAGCCTAAGCGACGCGAGCAGCGGCTCCGTGGTATGGGGCGTTAACTGCTCGTCGCGAAAGGAATCTTCGTGAGCGTGGGTCCGCGAGGGGCCTAATTTGCAGTTCGGCCGAAAGCTGTCGACCGGCGAGGAGGCTCTGAAAGTCGGCGCGGCTTCCTGCGTCCGTTGAAACTCCTGGCAGCGGGCGGCTGGGCAGGTAATTTGAAAGTGCTGCGTTGGTTGAGTCGTGGGAGTCGTAACACACCAGAAGTTGGTTGTTAACAGATTTTATGAAGATTAATTTAAATCAATTTACTTATTCTTGTTAATTATACCAGCCGTATTTAATTTTTTTTTTTGGGGGGGGGGGGGTGCTTCCCGCCCTTTATTCTCGCCTGCACCCTTAGAAAGGGTGGTCAGTTTGTCCCCTTTTGAGGACTAAAGGGGGGGGGGGGGAGTCATAGTAAATCTGTGGTTCGGATTGCTTCTTTAGTTCTTTCCTCTCCCAGCTTATTCGACTGTTAGCCTCTGCCATGTCCTTGAAAGTCTAAGGCACCAATGACTGTACTGTTTAAAATACAAGGCACTTAGACCTGTTCGTTTGGAACGCCTGCCATAACTAGCATTACTAGACTGACGTGTAAAAGAAAGAAGAAAAATTCCTTTTGCCTCGTGGTGAGAACTAGTCAATTGCATAACGAATTCCTGCTCATTTGGAAGCTGTAACTTACGTGAATTTGTTTTTATGTATATTTGGCTATAGTCAAGCAAGATTGTTAATGTACGCCGTAGTGGATTTTTTATATTGTTTCTAGTCAGCACAAACTGTTGTGTGTTTTTTTTTCAATTTCATACCTTTTAAGGCTTTTACTCAACGTGCTTATGTATTCTATACAGGTAGTTGATTATTAGTGTGTTTTCTTGCCATGCAAAACTTTGCCATTTCATTACGGGTAGAAAATGTTGCCTTGAAAGCAGAACGTTGTAAAACTTCGCAGGCCCTACCTGGCGAGCTTGTGTGTTTGCCGTAAGTTAACTGGCAGAAATTTGTAAAATTTGTTAATGATATTAACTGTGAATGTCCCCCGGTGTGTATGACTCACACGTTTTGGTTTTTCTATTTTGAGAAATTTTGTAAACAGGATTGTCTTTATATGTTGCAGACAAGTTAGATTCTGCGCCATTTAATGAATGGAGTGAAATTCACCTGCAATTTAGCTGAGCTTGAAATATTATACAGCGTCGCGTTGTATACGTTAAATTGCTTGCCTGTACTTGCCTTTTACTGGCGTGAAATTTTTTTGTAATAATTTAATAATTTAAAAGTCCTTTCGTAAATTGTGACTTATTTGTTAAATGATTGTTGTTTTTTCTTAGTCTTAGTCTTACAAGGGGAAGGCCTCAGCCACGGCCAACCGATTCCGCTCAAATTTTGCAGGTCGCTTGTGTACAACCTAAAACGAAGGAATCTAAGATATTTTGGGTCAACAATCCCGTGTTTTTGAGAAAATCACCACTAAAGGTTATGACGAGCAATCGACTCAAAATTGGCGGGATCGATATTGTAAACACTTTTCGCCCACAGCACCGATAACACCGACACGGTAAATCAGAGTGCTCGGTCAGAGGGTTAGCTGCCCTCTGTAATAAAAAGACTGAGTTAATCGATCAACGGCGAACTGAAACGGGTGTCTTGCGAGGTCCGCCACGAGCAGATGCAACGAACGAAATCGAACAAAATGAGATTAAAAAAAAATAGTGCAACGGCCAAGGTAACTGGCTGGCAATCGGAGAACCTGGGTTAGAATAACGAGGAAACCTAGCGGATGTTCTTCTTTTCGTTTTTATTTTTACATATCTCAATTGGTAGGGATAGGAGGGTTAATAAGGTAAGTAAATCAATAAGGAATGATAATAATAAGGTAGGCAAATAAATTTCTCAAACCACTTGTGAGCCGGCCGCGGTGGTCTCGCGGTTCTAGGCGCGCAGTCCGGAACCGTGCGACTGCTACGGTCGCAGGGTCGAATCCTGCCTCGGGCATGGATGTGTGAGATGTCCTTAGGTTAGTTAGGTTTAAGTAGTTCTAGGGGACTGATGACCACAGCAGTTCAGTCCCATAGTGCTCAGAGCCACCACTTGTGATAGTAAACAACTAAAATGTTACTCCAGGTCACTTTAAAATGGCTCTTCCAGTCACAATTACGTGTCCTCCCTTTTCTTCGAACAACTAGATGGATGGTACTTGTCATATAAACATTCGAAACAAATATACTCACGGCACCAAGAACATCTAATGAATCCATCTTCCGACTGCTACACTGTTCCTTCCGAAGAGTCTGCTGAAAATAAACTTGGTTTGCATTTAAAAATATGTCTTTTCGGTCATTATTTATGATGCGTACCACGCATACGATATCATTGCCTTAATAATCGGTGCTGAAAGTTGGTTATGAATTATGCTGTGAATAGTTATTGCATCCGTGTAGTTGTGCAATTCCTCCTGGGTTTCCAGAAGCACACTGCAATTCTGAAGCCTGGAAATAAAGTTTTTAACCTGGCGATAGAAATAAACATCACACGGATGGCACACAGGTGTTCAGTTTGGCGGTTTTACTTTTACTGTGGACGTCGGCTGACCCTCGCCATCTATAAACATAGTATCATATATTGTGACTTCAGGAATCCAATATTAGACCAAACTCGTTATCAGAAACGTATGGTTTTAAAAGATTCTCAAGAAATGTTCCGTTAATCGCATTCCTCAGTTTCCCGGATTTGGAGCAGGTAATGTAAACATTTTTCAACGAGTCGGTTAAACGATTGGCCTTTTCTATAACCCGACCAAACGTAAAATTCGTTTCTTGTAGACACAGGAAAACCTTAGGCAACACTTTTCCATAGTTGTGGTGGCATATTGGGCCTTGCACGAATGTGTTAGTTTGTTTTTACTGCCAACTGCGACAAGGGTTCGCTTTTCTCCCTTATGCGACAACGTGCGTCAAATGTTCACCCGATACTCGCATCCTATTTGATCGGTGTCGATCACGTAACGTAATCATGATTAAAACCGGCCATACGCGACGCCTTTTGCATGCTGAAAAGAGCCGCCACTTTCTGTATATCTTCTATATTTTGTACCTCCGTATGAGAGACGTATTTAGTGACGTGCCGTTGACGAATTTTATACTCCGATTTGAAATTTCTTTCCCAAGATAATGATGCAGCAAACGTAAAAGCCTTGTTGACAGTATATTGAAGCGCTGCAGCTGCAGTCCACTCCTGAAGTATTCTCGTGGTTACATTCTCGTTACAACGAGGTTCGACAAATCGGTCGTATGTCCACTTATTTATCGCTTGGTATTTTTCGTGTCTTGACCCTACTTTAACGATATCACTTTCCCACAATTTCAAGTCCTTCCTTTTCAGGGCTGTTGTTGCTCCATTCTTTTGCAGTCTTTGTTAAGTTCCAATTTGGATGATTCCTGGATAGCGCTATTGCCTTTACTTTTACTTCAAGGGGTATAGCGCCGTAGTTCAATCTTTAGTATCCGGTTCGTAACATTCATCGGGAACAGATGAAGCACACATTCCCAGTGACGTAGAGATTTGCAAAGTGTTATGACCATTTTGCGATTCACTAATCTGGATATCTTCCACTGAATCACCTTCTGCTTCGTGTACATGGTATAGTACTTCAGTATCAACAGAAGTCATTTCGTTCGTCAGCTCCAAACATCCCTCGACAATAGCCGCTCCTATCAATCTGGAACGCCGAAAAACAGAACTGCCTGCTTCCGGTAGTGCACTGATAAACCATCTGTCTTGCAAGGCTTTTACAAACCAGAACACAGCGTCAGTGACTTCCAGCTTACCATCGTCTGTAACAGACTCCCAACTATATATTACAGCGCTATTCGATGCGTGTAGATCCTCCATTATTCAGATGATGCACCTGAACGATATGACACAACAAACTATAACTAGTTACTATGGCATAAACAGACGAGCTAATTACTACAAACGACATACAGACTGGTCATATGTTACTTACAGAAGAACACTGTATTCATTCACAAAACGTATTTCAAAAAATGGTTCAAATGGCTCTGAGCACTATGGGACTCAACTGCTGTGGTCATCAGTCCCCTAGAGCTTAGAACTACTTAAACCTAACTAACCTCAGGACATCACACACATCCATGCCCGAGGCAGGATTCGAACCTGCGACCGTAGCAGACGCACGGTTCCGGACTGCGCGCCTAGGACCGCGAGACCACCGCGGCCGGAAAAACGTTATTTCATTCGGTGTATTAACGATGGATAAATCACTAAATGTATCCGTGAGGTTCGCGGCAGCCTAATGACGGAAAACAACTCTTTCCGATTGACTCCTATAAGTCTGGTGCTGGACACTTTCACTCTTCCAGGTTCACAACTATGATATGACGAAGAGGCAACCGGGACAACATAACTCTCCCCGCGTGCATTCTGTCCCGTGCCTCGCTGTAAACAAGCGTCGCGCGGTTGGTTATCTGTGATCCCTCGTGAGGAATTTGCAGCACTCTTACTCGGATTTGTTTTCATGGGACAAGGCTTGAAAGTTTATCACTTTATTAACTCACGGCGATTGGGAAATTATTGTGCCTACCTTACTATTATCATTCCTTGTTGATTGACTTACCTTATTAATCATCCTATCGGCGCTGTCTGCGAAAAGCGTTTACCATGTGGGTAGAGAAGCGGCAGTTGTAAAAGGCTCTTTCCTCGATATCTGGAAAAGTTTGCGTTTTCGGACCCCATACCTAACGATGAAAAATGCCTATTTACTTTTATCAATCGATCGCGCCGATTTTGAATCGATTGCTCGTCATAACCAGTAGGGGTGATTTTCTCAAAATTGCGGGGGTGTTGACCCAGAATATCTTGGAGTCCTTCGTGTTAGGTCGTACACAAGCGACCTGCGATATTTGAGCCGAATCGGTTGGCCGTGTCTGAGGCCTTCCCAATGTTAGTCTTGCACCAAACTTGAATAAAGAGGGTTACTCAAAGTTGTGTGTAATTTCACGTTATTCCTTGGCACCTACTTCCACTTTGCATGTTGTGTACTGATTGAGATACCAGTAGTAATTTTACGGTTCACTGCGGACCTTACAGACTGTCCCCCTGGGCTGCAGTGCCTTGTGAATGAAGTGACACCTTTGCTCTGGCTGTGCCGTAATAATTGCGCCGCCGGAATCGGCCGTCCCGCGGTCGACTTGTCCTCGCGAGACGCCGACTGTGAAGGGTCAAGGCGCGCGAGCTGGGCGCGGTCCCGGGCGCAGCTGCCTGGTGGCACCTGCGTGCGACAGCCGGGGCGGACCGCAGGAGGCGCGCCTGTCTCTGGTTCGCTGTCACTGCCCGGCCGGCCGGTGGTGGGGGCAGGTCGGCGTCTCGTCCGCGGGGGGAGGGGAGGCGACCGGGGGCGACGCGGCGACATGTCGCCCCACGGCAGTGGCCGACCGCGGGCCGAGCAGACCGCACCGCTCGCGCTGTGTTCACGCCGCAGACGCTGCACCACCGTGCGACGCAGCTTCCGCCCGGCGCGGGACCAGTATGAAAGTGCGCTGACCGATGCGGGATTCCCAGCACTACGTCATCATGGGAACAGGTGGGTGATCGCTTAAGTGTCTGTGTGCGCGCGCGCCTGTGTGTGTGTGTGTTGCGCAGGGCCGAGTGTGGAGTCACGTGCGGATTCTGCTGAACTACGAGAGATCGAACGCCTACAGCGAAAGACAGCCCCATCAGAGTACCTCTCTTTCTCATCGTTGCCAAATAGGGTCGGTTGTTAAACTCTCGCGGTGCTAGCTCTAACTGTGACAACTGTCAAAGCATTACTAATACACAAATAATGATCAAGTTGCCCTCGATGGGGTGGGTGCACGCAACGACTTTGGTTATATTGGGTTAGATAGAGCAGCAATTAGTCGTAGAGTTAAGTTGCTTTAATATGACATTTATAGTCACAACGCAGAACAGATTTCGACCTGTGTCAGGTCATTATCAATGCAGTGCGGAATTGTAGCAGTTGTTCGTGCTCAAGTGAATGCTTACGCAGTTCTGCCATTACTCCATGGTAATGGTTGTATGGTAATGGTTGTAAGTAGTGGTTGAACTGTGCAAGCATTCACTTGAACAACTGCTACAATTCCGCACTGCATTGATAACGACCTGACACATCTGATGTGCGTTGCGACTATAAATGTCATATTAAAGCAAGTCAATTCTACGACTGATTGCTGCTCTATCTAACCCAACAGAAATAATGGTTGTCAGCCGGTTTATAATTGAACGTAGCGACTCACACTTCCATTAAGACGTATCCACCGGATTACGCTGGTGCAATTCTTCGAAACACTGGTGTGCGCAGCTGATTTCTTACTGTGAATGAGGATAACAGCCAGCTACTCTTCTGCACTCTAGTAAGAATAGACACGTTGTGGATAGACATGTCGACAGCCGAATCTGTAGTCGACATATCTCTGAGAGACGGTGTCATTAATGTCTTCTCTCGTAACGACTGATGGCAAAATGCACTTTTTTACCCTGAAGAAGTATTTCCATTCGTTACACACGTCTGAGAGTATCTCGACCAACGCTGATATTTTCAGTTCCACATTACCTTTATTTACACAGTGGCAAGTCCGTTATGCCACTTTTCGACTGGACGGTATCGTGGATTGTGACAGGTACGTGAGTATTACAGTTGAAAAAGGAAGTAATTCGACTTGGCATGTGATGCTCTACACGTAGGTCTCAAGATGCTAAGAATATTAAAATGGCGGTTAACGTGTTGTTCGTGTAAAATAAAGTTTTGTGTTGCTGTGAGTAAGTCGAGTGTACCTGTTTTCTGAGTAGTTTTCAGCCCGTGAATACCATCTGTTAAACTTTTTTTCCATTCTGGCAGTAAATAATGGCAAACTGGTCATTACTGTATCCACTCTGCTGATAAACACCAATGGGGACGTCCAAGGCTCGAGTTTTAACAATCCCAAATTTAGTCGAGTCGACAGAGGTGGAAGATCGAAGCTAGACCACCGGTAGTACAGATCTGCTGCGACTGACTTGATTTCTTTGTTATTGTGCTTTTCCATTTTTTTTTAATGATGTGCTGAATGGTTCTGTGATTTTACTGCTGTCGTTTCTTTTGTTTAATGCGCTGTACGTCTTAAGGGTCCATTAATGAAATTGTCAGACATGAGGTATCACTACTGACAATGAAACGCCTGTATCTGAAACTAAATGTTAATACTGTTAGAGTAAGAACACATAGTGGCCAGTCATAAATCCTTATAGTTGCTAATCACGATGCACTACCGAGAGATACCTGATGAGTTAGACACAGGACTGTCGCCCAAAGATAGCGATAATCATTCGAAACACGGCGAGACTTTCTAATACGAAGTTAATGACTTGGGGAGTGTCATTGTTACTTCGACATTAATGCTTGGTATTTCGAAAGATGCCTTCCAAAAGGCACGCACTGAGATGATCCTAGTTGTATAGTTGTGTGAGAGACGACCTTCGGTGCTTGCGAACTCGGGACAAACAACCACGACTACATAAATCTGGGCTAATGTGCTCACTTATTTTCCGAAGATTATTGCATCTTGCTTCGTCAAACTGGTTACCTTATGCTGTGGTGAAAAGACGTTGTTGCAGCACTTTCGTTTGTTCTTGTCAGTGCCGTCGTCTGCAACAAACGTCTGTTCAATATGTCATTTTATTGTGTGTACGCCCTGTACTGCTCGGCTTCCAGGACTCTATTGCTATGAAATATGACTGGCTTCAGGACGTTAAGCAGGTAGTTGCTACGAAAACCCACAGGTGATTCTCACAGCTCCGCCAAAGAATGTGGGATCGCATTACAGTCGGATGAAAGTTTTACTTTGTTTTCAGCATCTTAGTACGTGCTGTGCAAGTGTTTGTACTCGGATTTCTGTGCGATGAATGAAAACATCGCTGAGAGCTGGTAAAAGTTGGTTTCATGAGTAAGTGACCACACTACCGTTTTTCACAGCTTACAGTCGTATCTTCGAGTGCAACAAAAATTATTACATTAATCCAGCATAGGTGGACTCAATGTTCTCAGCTACTATTCAGGCAATACTGTTGGTTTCACCTACGCTGGATTTAAGTAATAATTTTTGTCGCCCCCGAACAAGCGGCTCTAAGCCGTGAAACACAGGTAGTGTCGTCAATTAAAACCCAGTTTTACCAGCTGTCTGTGTCGTTTTCATTCACCATGACCTTCAGGCGCTGCGAATGCCATGCAGTAAAATTGCTTGCGACTTTTTGTAGTTGTGCTTATAATTCCCTGTCAACGTGCAATCTGTTAACCACGGAGCTAATGTGGCTCATGGCGACTGCTTATCACGTTATTTTACATTTGGATTCTCGAAGTCTGAGACTTAGTTCATTTCGTTACGCGTTTTTAAATTACAAGGTTGTGCGATAACATGTCCACCACTTCACAATAAACAAATAATTGGTCATTTTTCTAAATGTATTCTTTGTTAAGATGTGAGTAGTGACACATGTCAGTAGAGTTCTGTTGCCTTTCACGTTGAATTTTTGTAGGAAAGTTGTTGACGATCATTTTCTGTGCATACGAGATTTTCAGTTACTCTTTCACTTCATAGTAAAACTGCAAAATTTCCGTTCTACCTGGCGTTTAATAACACCGCCAAGATCGTATCCGACTTTGAGTTCATACTCTAAATTTTTGTCAGACTCTTTTCCAATGTCCAATGTCTTCATGCCTTAAAAAGATCATAAAATTTATGCGTGCTCGATATTTTCTTTCCAAACAATATGCTTATAAAAAGGCTTCACTCTGACATCCTGTGGCGCTTGGTTAGGAAATGCATCAGTTTTCTAGTGTCATTTAATGTTGTCGGTTTAAAAACGGCTAGGCCCTAACATTCGGCGTTGAGTTGAATGTTCTGTACGTTGGGAGGACACACTGTCATCTTGGATTCCCTGTTCAAAATATTTTTCGTCCATTCAATGTATCAATCCGTCTTACTGTGTCAGTTCCTTACATATTTTCGAAAATATTTCTCCCGGTAAGAGACACTCGCATGTAACTCCTGTGTCCGTCTGTACGCGCTACAGTGGAACTTAACTTCTTGTACATTAATTCTCTGACATTTACCACGAGAAATGATAGCTCATAGTTTTCGACGTTCTGTGCAAATTATGGCTGGAAAGAGATATGTAGGTGACTCATGTCATGTACGTCATTGTCCCACGTGCAGTAACGTCTGATCGCGGGAAGCAAGTTCTCTCTCGCCCCATCACGCCGCACGCAGCCTCTCCCAAGTCGGGCGAGACGCGAAGGCAGATCAGCGTAGCGTAGCGGAGCTGCGGAGGACATCTAGCGGCACGCTCGCGAACTCGCGGCCCGATCGCGTTTTAACGCCTATAACCCGATTATGTGGCGTGCGCGTTGTTCCCGAATACCAACACGGGCATTACCATCAGTTGTTTCTCAGGGGATACAGATTAGATCACAGGGCACACCTTCGAATTATAGACGCAAAAATATTGTTTATTTTATCTACGACAGCAATCTGGCAACAAACGCAGTTGCCATGCCATTTACATGAAAATCCTACAGTAGTACCTGTTGGTTGGCACCTAGCAAAACTGTCTTATTTTGCGTAAATGATAAGTTTCGACACTGGACTAATAAAAAAAATAGAGAAAAGTTAAGGTGGTGTTAACAATGCAGCACGTGTTCTGCATACTCTTCCCTCGCTTTAGCACAACGTACAAAAGTTTATAAAACCATGAAAAACTGTCACTAAAGTTCTTTCAGCTCCCGCGTCTTATTTGCTTGAATTTCGGTGATGTCGTCTGAGCGATGAACCTTCATGTGAATTTCTGCTCTTCGGTATTTTGTGGTGGGCTCGTATTTGTATCACCAAATCTCGTCACCCGCGGTGATTCATTCCAAAAGAGAACTGTCCGCGTTTTGTACTTCAATCGAGTCGCTGCGGGCATCCACACGTTGTTTTTGTTCTGGAGTCAAGTTGCATGGACTCCGAACCACGGCGTTTGTGTAGATGTAGACGATTCTCTCTCTCCTCAGACGCTGCTGCGTACGTGCAATGACGACAGTACCATTGGAGAAACAACGGTATGTTTATGCTCATCGATTATATTTTGTCACAGTTTCTTGATCATGATGTTTCTGTGTAGGAACACGTGACTCGTATAAAGTTCAAGCAAGGTGCCAAGAAAGTGGACGGCTTCAATGAAAGTCATTTTAATCATTTTACAACAAGCCTTGTCCGATGTGAAAGGAGTAATGAATTACAGATAAAAAAGCTAAGTCTGATCAGGAATCGAATCCGAGGCGTTTTGCATATTACATGAATAATTTGTAGCCATGTCTGTTGGTTTTTTTCAACCAACACTGCTCGCTAAAATTGGTTAAAATGACTTTTACTGATGCCGTCCAATTTCTGGATACCTTGTTTAAACTTCATACGAGTCACATGTTTCTAGACATAAACCACATCATCAAGAAATCGTGGGAAAATAGTATCGTTGAGCATAAACATACAGTGGTTTTTTCAGTGGTGCTGTTGTCTCAGAACGTACGGAAGACAGACAGTATCATACCATGCAAGGGAGTTAAATTGTTCTTTGTTATTAACTAGGATAGGGTCAGTTCTGAAAGTAATTAATTGTCTACACCAAATGGTTGACCTTATGCAACGCTTGTCCGTTTTTGTACGCGATCCCTTAGGTTGTTTCTATACTTTTTCATCCGTCTAACCAGTTAAGAATTGAACGCAGACTGTGGACGTTGTACAGTAATGTGAACGTACACAGTTTGTGTTTTCACTGATAAATATGATTTTCTTTTCTGCCAGACAGCGGTGGGGCTATAATTAGGAAATAATCTTTGTTCATTACTAATTTGTAGACTTGATCATAATGGCTGTGATCCATTGACAAACGAAATGTGGCCCGCAAAATGTTTTCTTAAGGAAAAGTTAGGATTTAAGCAAAATGTGACAAAAACTGGATTCACTGGCAACTCATTTCTCATTTACTGTAATTGTAGACAATGAAGTAGTGTTTTCTGAGCTGCCCGAAGACATTGGGAACGAAGACTGGCATCTGTCCTTCTCTGCGTGTCAGCCGACAAGTGGGATCATGAGACTGTCAACCTGCCACGAGAAGAAGGAAATGTGGATACTTGAGGCACTCCCTACAAATGTATCGTTTCTTGAGAATCTTTGCGAGGGGGATAATGCATTTGTTAAGACAGAAGGCTTGTTTTCGGGTAGCTAGATGAAGCCCATATCGGCGTCCAACTACCGTTGTTTACTGTTACTGTGGATTCGAGAAACTTAAGTCAGACGAATGCTAGAAAATTTCTGTCATCATGGAGTTGGCGTCTTTCTTCTTTCTTCACGTCCAAAAAATTGGCGGTGCTACTGAGACGCCAGTGTCATACTCTCACCATTAGTCCATATTTTTTCAGTGGTCTTCCCCCGACTTCTACCAGGTAATGTTCTAATGTATTTGATCATAATGGCTGATTCACTTGCTTTGTGTTATAGTCTGTTGTGTATGTAGTAACTGAAAGCTACCATTAATTCAGTCCAAACATCACGGCAGCAATAAACTACCTCTTGTCATTCCTTAACGGTGGCTGATTTGCACGCTTGTAAAAAACACTTATTTGATAATGCCACAGAATAACAAATATGTGGCAAAACAATAAGAAATAACAAATTTCAGTTATTAAAAGTATTATACAAAATGATATTTTGGTACAATCTGATGCGTGATACTTGGTATCCTAAACATAATGCGATGATGGATCAGCAACTTTGTCACTACAAGCCATAACTGCGCTGACATTAGATAATCCGATTACTCCACAAATAGCGACTGCTAAGATGTAACGTAGTCTAAGATACTGTAGCGAACTAAACTGCAGGCACTGAAGTGCACTGTCTAACTGCTGGCTCCTAATTGTGTGACTGCTGGTGCAGAACTGTCAGAGTGTTCGTGGCACATCGTGTTTTGATGCATATCAGGCGGAAGTATTTCCATGTCCATCAGCAGGCCCATTTGGTGGAAGCAAAGTAGTCCATGGTTGATGGGGTTCCCTGTTGGCTGCTGTTCACACCATCTGCAGATCTACGCTACGCACTGGAGGATGTGACATGCAAGCAGGGGGAGGTCCGTGTTTGTGAGGGTCATCTAGTGTCGCTTGTTTGGTGTGTTGTTGTGGTCTTCAGTCCAGAGACTGGTTTGATATGCAGCTCTCCATGCTACTCTATCCTGTGCAAGGTTCTTCATCTCCCAGTACCTACTGCAACCTACATCCTTCTGAATCTGTTTAGTGTATTCATCTCTTGGTCTCCTTCTGCGATTTTTACCCTCCATGCTGCCCTGCAATACTAAATTAGTGATCCCTTATGCCTCAGAATGTGCCCTACCAACCGATACCTTCTTCTAGTCAAGTTGTGCCACAAATTTCGCTTCTCTCCAGTTGTCTAAACTATTTATCGTCCATGTTTCACTTCCATATATGTCTACAATCCATACAAATACTTTCAGAAACGACTTCCTGACACTTAAATCAATACTCGATGTTAACAAATTTCTCTTCTTCAGAAACGCTTTCCTTGCCATTGTCAGTCAACATTTTGTATCCTCTCTACTTCGACCATCATCAGTTATTTTGCTCCCCAAATAGCAGTATTTACTACTTTAAGCGTCTCAGTTTCTAATCTAATTCCCGCAGCATCACCCGATTTAATTCTATTACATTCCATTATTCTCGTTTTGATTTTGTTGATGTTCATCCTATATCCTCCTTTCAAGACCATGTCCATTCCTTTTAGCTGCTCTTCCAAGTCCTTTGCTGTCTCTGACAGAATTACAATGCCATCGGCGAACCTCAAATTTTTTATTTCTTCTCCGTGGATTTTAATTCCTACTCCAAATTTATCTATTGTTTCCTTTACTGCTTGCTCAATATGCAGATTGACTAACATCGGGGAGAGGCTATAACCCTGTCTCACTACCTTCCCAACCACCGCTTCCCTTTCATGCCCATCGACTCTTATACCTGCCATCTGGTTTCTGTAGAAATTTTAAATAGCCTTTCGATTCCTGTATTTTACCCCTGCCACCTTCAGAATTTGAAAGAGAGTATCGATTCATGTCTGAATGCAGACCGAAGTGGCGCAGTGGTTAGCACACTAGACTCGCATTCGGGAGGACGACGGTTTAAACCTGCGTCTGGCTATCCTGATTTAGGTTTCCCGTGATTTCCATAAATCGCTTCAGGCAAATGCTGGGGTGGTTTCTTTGAAAGGGCGCGGCCGACTTCCTTCCTCATCCTTCCATAATCCGAAGGGACCAATGACTTCGCTGTTCGGTTACCTCCCTCAAATCAACCAACCAACTAACTGTGCCAGAATTTCTTCATCACAAACTGGCCCACATCGGCCAGTCCTGCGCTTTACTCATGGAGTGAATGGAGGTAGAATCCAGTGAGAGAGGCTTCAAGTGACAGGCACATACCCATGCTGTCACTCCCACTAAGCCGATCTTTTGTCGTTCGAGCTGTCGGACATTATCCTGTGGCTACCTCTGTGTCTACCTTGTTGCATAAATATCCGTTCTTCTTAGAGTACTAATGCTGCCGATGTCCCATATCGTCTGAACACTGTCGAAACGTACGTGTGCAGGTGAAGTTCTGCTCTGAAGAAGGTCTTATCAAATATGCGCCGCTGGGTTGCAGATGTTAGCCACCCCACGACCACATAACCGTTCGCTGCAATGTCATTTGGACGTTCTTCACAGAATGAGAATTCCAGAAACATGTGTTGTAAATGAAACTTCCTGGCAGATTAAAACTGTGTGCCGGACCGAGACTTGAAATCGGGACCTTTGCCTTTCGCGGGCAATATCCGCAATATCCTTTCTTTCAGGAGTGCTAGTTCTGCAAGGTTCGCAGGAGATCTTCTGTAAAGTTTGGAGGGTAGGAGACGAGGTACTAGCAGAAGTAAAGCTGTGAGGACGGGGCGTGAATCGTGCTTGGATAGCTCCGTTGGTAGAGCACTTCCCAGCGAAAGTCAAAGGTCCCGTGTTCGAGTCTCGATCCGGCACACAGTTTTAATGTGCAAGGAAGTTTCATATCAGCGCACACTCCGCTGTAGAGTGAAAATTTCATTCTATGTGTTATAGATGCTGTAAAGGTCTACACAATTTTGTCTACGAAAGTTACATTTTTTAAAGTTTCTGGCCCTTATTGTTGCGAATGTTACCTTTAGCTATTCGGCATGCTTGCCGCATGTGTATCCAAGCCCGAAACGCTTGACGTACGTGACATTAAAGACGCTACGCCTTAGTCCGTTGCAGTAAATTTTAGTTTCGCCATGTGGTCCACAAGCACATCAAATGTTCAAATGTATGTGAATTCCTAAGGGACCAAACTATTTAGGTCACCGGTCCCTAGACTTACAGCCGTCCGGAGTGGCCGAGCGGTTCTAGGCGCTACAGTATGGAACAGCGCGACCTCTACGGTCGCAGGTTCGAATCCTGCCTCAGGCATGGATGTGTCTGATGTCCTCAGGTTAGTTAGGTTTAAGTAGTTCTAAGTTCTAGGGGACATGACCTCAGTAGTTAAGTCCCATAGTGCTCAGAGCCATTTTTTTAACCTAGACTTACACACAACTCAAACTAACTTATAATAAAAACAACACACACATCGATGCCCGAGGGAGGACTCGGAAACTCCGGCGGGAGGCGCCGCGCAGTCCAGGACATATCGAGTAGATGGAACGTATTGCTTTGATAGCTGTAAACAATCGCTAACCGTCGCAGCTGCGTGCGGCACGTTTGGTGAGAGTGTGACGGAGCTTTCGCTCGCTTGTTACAGATGAAGGCTGCGGTGACGTCATGACGGCGGAGGAAAAGGCGGCGGAAATGAGGGAAGAGCTGGGAGACTGCACGCTGCCCCAGTCGACCGTCCAGTCGGAGAAAACCTCCACCACGGTAAGCGTCCAGCCTGCGTCTGTTAGGCACTCGTGTCGGTGTCGCGGTCTTCACTCCGAAGACTGGTTTGGTGCAGCTGTCGACGCTACTACGTGGTCAAGGCTCTCCGTCGCTGGATAGCTAGTGCACCCTACATCCGTTTCACCGTGCTTCTGTATGTAAGGCCGGTATTACACTATCAAATTTCTTTGACAAAGATATTTGATGGTGTAATAGGGAACTTTGTCGTCCAATATTTGATCAAATCTAGGTCCTCGCTGTAGATTTGATCAAAGAAGCCGTTTGTCTTCTGTTCACTGCAGTGTGACATGTTACCGCATGGTGCGCTAGCATCGCTGCAGCATTCTGTCGTCCGTAGCGTATTTATGAGCATTGGCGGTAAATACAATTGGTGTATGCCGACAACTAAAAAATTAATAGAGATGTATGAAGCTGATGAGGCGCTCTAAAACATGAGGCGCCCTGAATACCAAAATAGATTAAGGAGATTGGAGACCTGACCTGACCTAACCTAACCTAACCTAACATAACCTAACCTTCTCCTGTATCAAGGAATCGGAGTATTACAGTGAGCCTGTCTTCTGCAGATGTAGCAGCTCTTAAATGAATATTGTGCTTTGTGATATGAGGATACACTTCACTGAGCGCATACAGAAATGTATGCTCGTCCATTCTTAAATATTTGATGTACGACGTCCTCCAATATAAGCTCACGTAACAAGTTTTGGTGAATGCCTTTGTCGTGTAGTCGTAAAACCCACGGCTTCACCCATATTAGATTAGTTTTTCGTTCCATAGACCCGTGCTGAGGAGATCCTCGTGGATGTGGAACATGTCAATTTTTTTTAAGCCGAAATAACAATACTAATAGTATGAATATATACAATACAACATTTGTTTCTATTAAAAATCTCGTCAGTGGAGTAAAAGGAGTTGGTCACTAGTAAGTCTTTTAGGCTCCTTTGAAACTGATCTTTATTTGTAGCTAAATTTTTTTTATGTTTGCTGGCAAATTATTGAAGATGAGTGTGCCTAAGTAGTGGACCCCTTTTTGAACTGAAGTGAGTGCTTTTAAGTCCTTGTGAAGATCATTTTTGTTCCTGGTATTGTATGTATGAACTGAGTTATTTCTTGGAAAAAGATATACTTTATTTAGAACAAATTTCATTCAGGAGTGAATATACTGAGCGGCAGTAGTTAGTATAGCCAGTTCTTTCAAGAGGTTTCTACGGGACGTCCGTGAATTGACTCCACAAATAATACGTATTCCATGCTTTTTGACTCCAAAAACTTTTGTTTGACTTGAAGAGTTACCTCAAAATATTATATCATATGACATTATGGAAAGAAAGTAGGCAAAGTATGCAAGATTTTTTTAATTTTTATGTCGCCTATGTCTGCTAACACTCGAATTGCAAATACAGATTTGTTAAGGCGTTTCTGCAGTTCTGTGGTGAGTTCCTCCCAACTGTGTTGTAATCCCAGGAATTTAAGTCTGTCAACCTCGTATGTATGGTTCCTTCCCCCCCCCCCCCCCACTTCTCTTCCGCATGTGCACACAATGCAATTGCTGCGGTTAATGACAAGTTGTTGTTGGCAGCTATCTTGAACTTTGACGAAAAATATGATGACAGTGTAATACCCCTTCTAGCGCTACGTCAAAGATCTTTGACAAATATCTCGATCAACCCATCTAATATTCAACATTCTTCTGGTGGCGCCACGTTTCAGAAGCTTCTGTTCTCTTCTTGTCGAAACTCTTTCTCGTCCACATTCCACTTTCGTACACGCTCACACTTCAGACAAATCTGCTCTCAAAAGAGCATTCTTGCCAAGATTTACTTGCTATTTCCTCTCATCATCAGTTACTCTGCTACCCAATAGCTACTTTTAGAGTCTCATTTTCCAATTTAATTCCCTCGGTATTACCCGGTTTAAGCCGAGTACAATCCATTAACTTTGCTTTTCTTTTCCTGCGTTCATTTTTTCAAGACGCTATTTCCATACAATTGGTCTTCTAAGTCCTTTCCCGTCTCTGAGATAATTTCAATGTCAGGGACAAACCTCTAAGCTTTTACTTCTTCTCCATGAACTGCAGTTGTCATAGTTTTTTTTCCCTCCACTAAACATTTGTATCGCTACAACAAATCGTGTTTCTTCGAAAATCAACTACAATGATAATAATCTTATTGTTACATTCGAGGAAAGCAATCGTGCTGAACTGGTCACATATTTATCAATACGCACACGCATGTATCGAAGTGAAGTCGTGACGCAGTATACCTGCTTCGAATAACGCACATTTTTTGAAGGGTCAGTAGAAAACAGCTGTCTCCCCTATTCGTGGAAAGGGCTGATGTTGCCTGCTTTCCTACTCGCTGTGTTGAGCACTATGGGACTTTAAACTAATTAATCCTAACTAACCTAAGGACATCACACACAGCCATGCCCGAGGCAGGATTCGAACCTGCGACCGTAGCAGTCGCTCGGGTCCAGACTGTAGCGCCTAGAACCGCACGGCTAAGATTAACGTACCAAGACCAAAGGAACTTCAGATTGTCAATTGTAAACAGCATCCAGAATGAAGTTACGTGATGTCTGGTCACCGTCAACCTGCTACTCTAAGCGTGCAAGTGACATTTCTATAGTCTGACCCAACGGCAGAAGATAAACACGCCACTATGAGACCACGAGACATATTGCTGACATTCGCCTACTTCGTTAGAGCGACAAGTCGAATAATCTGATGGTGTGTGTACTAAAGGTCTTACAGTGCCCACACCACACAATGTGTCGTCCCTTGGTCATGAAAAAATGGAAAGCTGTTTGTTGGTTTAATTAATTTGCCGCCAGAGAAATCTTCCCCTACCGGTTTAACTACTCCTCATACGAAAAAATGACATTAAGGTAAAATATTTGTTTTTATGTCCCCTACAACCTCCCAGAATTTGGCGGTTTAAATACTGTTCACCCTGTAGATGCTGATGTACTAGAGCAACATGCTGAATATGAGTAAACCGCGTGACTAGTCGGATGTGACTCGCTGTCGACCACAGCCTTGGAGAAGTCTCCGGGATCACAGGACGAGAACGTGATTCCGCGCAGCGATAACGTTGGAGCGCTTCCCACCGGCCAGAATCGCCGTTAATGAAGTCCGGCGACGCCCCCGCGGTTGCATAAAAGCTGCTGATGAGCCGGAGCGGGACGGGGAGAGAAGTGAAAATCAAGAAGAGGAGCAGCCGGCGTCGGGCAGCCGCCCCGGCTCGCGTCTCTGTGTGTGTCGCGGGGGCGCAGGCGGCGGCGGCGGCGGCGGCCGGTGCGACAAAAGCGGCCAGAGTGACAGCGAGAGGGCGCGCACTCGCCCGCACACACCCACTGTGTAACAAGGCGACAGCCGACAATGGGATCGGTCGAGTCAGCGCGCTGATTGCCGCCGGCGGCGTTAATGATGCCACCACAAAGCGGCCGGCCCATTTGACTGTCGGCCCATTTGACTGCCGCCAGCTGCCCCAGGTATTCGTGGCCACTCGACGCGGGACACCGCGGCGGCGGGCATCCGGCGTGGGATGTCGTTGATTGCGTGTAATAAACGCCCGGCCGACCGCCGCGTCCGCCAACAAGACTTTAATGGGCTGCCCTTATCTACTCCAGCTTCGCAGGTAGGATAGAGCCGTTGGGGGGGAGGGTGGAAGGCGGGGGAGGACGGTTGTTTTCTCTGTTGCGAGGCTCCGGCTCACGACTGCTGCGGTGCGTCTGAATGCGTGTCGCGTAGTGGTACCGGGAGATGGGAACGGAGAGGGGGGCAGGTGGTGGGGGGGGGGGGAAGGGGGGAACTGCAGGAAGGAGCCCTGCAACCGCCGGTGCGGCGACCTCAAGAGCCCCCCAGCCCGCTTCGCTTATTTAGGGTCCCGCGCCGGTCGTGACGACCTGTCGACAAAAGCGATGAGGCGGCACGAACGGAAACAATAGCCCGTATTCTGCCTCGGCCGGCGTCATTATCGCAGTAAACACGAGCGGCGCTGCCGCTCTCGGTGGCGACGGCTTCCCAGGTTCCTCTGCGTCTCTGCAGGTGCCCGGGACACACCAAGTCCAAACGGCGCAGCGCTGCACTCTTCCACTGTACGTGCAACAAAGGCTTGAAGCGTGATCCGATTGGTTGCACTGTGCGAGTCACTGCAAACTGCTTCACCGGGCCGGGGTCAAAGGCAGCATTACCGCGGAACCGCAGAGCGCCGCGAAAGCCGGCACACAACAACTGGACTGTTGTTCTCTGTACCGCCTCAAAAGCGAGCAAAGTCTCACAGCGGCTGTGGCGTGGGAAACGTCGTCACCTGCACCCATGCAAAGGTAGATTCCACCGAACTGTCCAAGAATGAAGTTACGGTGTTGCTCGAAGAAATATAGCAACCAGCCCGTCGTCATAGAGGGTACTTCTAAAACAGGGCCTAATTTCATGTCTGTATGACTCGTGTGCAGGTAGTAAAAGAATATCGTCTTCCCCCCAAAGATTCACATTTCAGTTCAAGAAGCATCTCCGTAATACTAGTGTTTTGATCGAACCTACAGCTGAACGCCTTTTAATTGCGGTCGGCCAGAGTAGCCGAGCGCTTCTAGGCGCTCCAGTCTGGAACCGCGCGACCGCTACGGTCGCAGGTTCGAATCTTGCCTCGGGCATGGTTGTGTGTGATGTCCTTAGGTCAGTTAGGTTTAAGTAGTTCTAAGTTCTAGGGGACTCATGACCTCAGAAATTAAGTCCCATATGCTCAGAGCCATTTGAGCGATTTTAATTGCGTACGTCTCCTGTAATTCGATCTGGTAGGGATCCCAAACACTCAGCAGTACCGTGCTGAAGAATGGTTCGCATTAGTATTGTATACGCTGTCTCCGTTGCAGATGAGCTACACTTTCCCACAGCTCTCCCAATAACCCAAAGTGGACCTTCCGGCTTGCGTAATACCGACCTCACGTCCTCGTTTAATTTCATATCGCTTTTCAACTTAACGAGGATATTTCATCGATGTGTCAAGTACCACACTAGTCATACTGTATTCGAACATAGCAGGATAGTTCCCACGTGCTATTCACATGTCTGGAAATACGTGGTTTCCGACTTCCGACCATGAAACCACACCAAAGTCGTCGTCGTCTGCCCCCCCCCCCCCCCCCCCCACAGGTAGTTGATTTTGAAACAACTGTGCTTGTAAGAGCGGCAGGAGAGTATCACAAACAACGCACTGGAAATCATAACAGGTTAGCGATGAGTGAGGGGATACGTTTCACTCGAATAACTCGAATACCGTGTGCTCCATTGAAAACGTACCCGATTACAAAATTTAACTACAGTAAATTTCCTACAAAAAAAAAAAAAAAAAGGCTCAAATGGCTCTGAGCACTATGGCACTTAACTTCTGAGGTCATCAGTCCCCTTGAACTTAGAACTACTAAAACGTAACTAACCTAAGGATATCACACACATCCATTCCCGAGCAGGACCGTAGCGGTCGCGCGGTACCTACAAAAAGGTTCTAATCAATTTTCTGTATAGGACTAATAGTTTACGTGTAGTGAGTTAAAGAATAGGAAAATCTTGCACACGGTTTATGAAGGCGAGCTGTAACACTGTGGATTGCTTCAAACGACAGCGGAACAGCTAGCTGAATAGCCCGTTATAATACCTCTAGTCAGAAATGCACGTACGTCTCAGGTGTATACCATAAGGAAACTAATGTAAAATATTTGATGACCAATAATCGCTCCTTGTGGAATGTAAATACTTTTGAGCCAAAAATACTCAATAATTTTTCAGAAAGTAAATAAAACAATCCAATTAAAAATAACACATAAAGTGCTGAAACGTGTTTGGGCACTAACAAAGCTATGAAACGGTGTCTTGTTTAAAGTGGAATATCCCTCGAGTAACTGGTTACTGACGTAACACTTGTCCACGGTGAGTTTTGTATGTACGTGCGTCTCGTGGCGTCCGTTGCGCAGTATTTCTTGAAAAGGAGCCACGCCTGTAGACACAAACAACGCTGCACCAGGAACCGTGCGGCCGGTGCAGCACACCGGCTCCATGACTCTGTGCGGGGACCGCCACAGCTTCCTCGGCTGCGACAATGGCGTGAAAGCCATTATGAGCGGTGCCTTCTGCACGAGCCCTCATTCCTTATGCAGGCGTCTTGCCCTCCGACTTGAGACGCCCTGGCGCATACTCGCGCCCTTTCTCTCGCCCTGCGAGTGCCCTGTCCGCCCAACCCGTCCTGCAACTCCGACCTTACCTTGCAGACCAGCGCAGAACTTGACCGAGGTTGTACCCAGCAACGAGTAGAGTAGAATTTTATCTTCCGTAACTGCCTCGCCGTAGGCCATCACAACACAGTTAACCGCTTCCAAACGTCAAACGGATACAGAAACGGCGGATATGGAAACGAGTAATCGAAGAACTGGAAAGTGGCATCCTGCAGAAGATCGGCCGTTGGATTCGATACGGTACCTGTTGGCTTCCATGTGAGGAATAACTGGCCGCTCTTCTAAGAACGCGACACTTATCTGCATCTCTACTCGGAAAGCCACTTCAGGGTGTGAGCTGGAGGATCTTTCTGGTACTTGTTCTCCCTTGTCTTCTTCCATATGCGAACGAAACGTCCAGAGAACGACTTCTTGAAAGCCTCTGAATTGGCTCTAATACCTCTGATTTACTCGTTGTGGTTATTTCGCGAAATGAAAGTTGGGAGGAAGTAGTATATAGCCCGACTTTCCTTAGTATGTAAGTTTTTCGAATTTCAACACCAAACCTCTCCGTGAAACACACCATCTCTAATTGGATGACGCTTTTGGACTCATTAAATTATCCCGATACGAAACACACAACTCCTGATCGAATCTTCTCTGCCTGTTCTAGTGATTCAACGTGGTAAGGGTAACGTACTGATCTGCAATACTCAGGGATCCGCATTCCGTAAGCCACTGCTTTGGTGGATAAATTACGGTTTATTACGAGTATTTCATTGAACTCCAACGTGTCATCTGCAGATTTTACAGTTACCTTTATGTGTTTGCTAATTGAGTAACCTGCGGTGCCCGGGTATGTATTTATTCCAGCCTTCTATTAGTCAATCTCCTCCTTCCCCCCCCCCCCCCCTCCCCCCCAGGTTCCTCTCCACCACTTTCTTTTCTCTGTTCATCTACTCCTCCCTATTCACCCTCCACGTTATCACGCTTAACCCCGCAGCTTATCTTTCCAGATTGTAACTAGTACGTGTACCAAATTTCGTTGAAATCATATGAATGCGTGGTGTCTAGTGAACATGGAGGAAATGGACGGGGAATGCGGGCAGATGGCACTCGATGGGAAGTTAATCGGCCGTGAGGCATGTCGAGATGGTGCGTTCAGTAGAGATGACGCTATGTCCCAGATGGGACAGTGGTTAACGCACCTGCCTAGTAAACAGGACATCCCGGTCCGATACACATTTTCACCCGTCCCGACGCAGCTGACAGCAGCGGTCCCCTCCCCTTTCTTTCTTTCCTTCCCTTTCTTCCCCTTCAATTTACATATAGGTTGAAATTGTTCCAACGGTTTAGGATAAGCTATTTACTCGTGGCTTTTCCTGCATACGCATGTATCAAATAAATTCCCCTTGATTTAATATATTTCTCACGTATTTCTACAGCCATCAAAAGAAGTTCTGCATGATCTCGGTTCCGAGAGTTCCGGAACCTGTACAGAAAATTGGAGTAGAGATCAACATAAACATCATTTCCGCCCTTTTTATTGCTCATGAAAACCACGCATTGCAGTTGTACCACCATACAGCGAGACGTTCAGAGCTCGTGGTCCATACTGCTGTATACACCGGTACCTCAAATACCCAGCAGCACGTCCTCTTGCATTGCTGCATGCCTGTATTCGTCGTGGCATACTATCCACAAGTTCATCAAGGCACTGTTGGTCCAGATTGTCCCACACTGCAACAGCGATTCGGTGTGGATCCCTCAGAGTGGTTGGTGGGTCACGTCGTCCGTAAACAGCACTATTCAATTTATCCCAGGCATGTTCGATAGGTTTCAGGTCTGGAGAACATGCTGTCGTTATCTTGAAGTAAGTCATTCACAAGATGTGCACGATGGGCGCGCGAATTGTCGTCCATGAAGAAGAATGCCTCGCCAATATGCTGCCGATATGTTTGCACAATCGGTCGAAGGATGGCATTCACGTATCGTACAGCCGTTACGGCGCCTCCCATGGCCACCAGCGGCAAGGTGGAGGTTTTATGCTTCCCGATGAAAGTTGATTCTGCCTCGGTTTCAGTGAAGACCGTATGTTGGTTAGAAGAAGGCCAGTTGAGAACCTGCAACCAACCTGTCTGCATGCAAGACACATTGGAGCTGCATCTGGGTCTGTGGTCTGGCGTTGCTTATGACAGCAGTGTATCCGCCGCAACCTGACTGCAAATTCGTGTGTGACTCTGGTGACTCGACTCGTTGTGCTGCCATTCATGAACAACATTGCAGTGTGTCTTCGTCCAAAGAAAGGGCTCTGGCCCACATATCGCTGTTATAACCCGACATGCTTCACAGAGTGTCGACATGTTGCCTCGACATGCTCGGTCACCAGATTTTTCTCCAATCCAGACCATGTGAGGCATCGTCCGACAAGAACCCCATTGTCATTCCAAACGGCATTAACCGTCCCTGTTATTGACCGACGAAGTGCAACAGGCATGGGAAGTACACCCCACAAGCTCAAATGTAGCACCTGTACAACACAATGCATACACGTTTGCATGCTTGCATTCAACATTCTGACAGTTACATTAGTTATTAGTGTACCAGAATTCCATATTTGCAATCGATTTCAAGCGATTACATTAACCTGTGATCTTGAAGCGTTAATTTTACCTAGAAATTTCACTACTCTGCATTAATTACTTTTTTATGTTGCGACTTTTTTCTGTCAGTGTATATAGCATTATAAACAGTTCTAAGCAAAGAAGGGAAGGCAGAAAGGTGGAAGGAGTATATAGAAGGTTTATACAAGGGTGATGTACTTGAGGACAATATTATGGAAATGGAAGAGGATGTAGATGAAGACGAAATGGGAGATACGATACTGCGTGAAGAGTTTGACAGAGCACTGAAAGACCTGAGTCAAAACAAGGCCCCCGGAGTAGACAACATTCCATTAGAACTACTGACGGCCTTGGGAGAGCCAGTCATGACAAAACTCTACCAGCTGGTGAGCAAGATGTATGAGACAGGCGAAATACCCTCAGACTTCAAGAAGAATATAATAATTCCAATCCCAAAGAAAGCAGATGCTGAGAGATGTGAAAATTACCGAACTATCAGTTTAATAAGTCACAGCTGCAAAATACTAACGCGAATTCTTTACAGACGAATGGAAAAACTGGTAGATGCAGACCTCGGGGAGGATCAGTTTGGATTCCGTCGAAATGTTGGAACACGTGAGGCAATACTGACCTTACGACTTATCTTAGAAGAAAGATTAAGAAAAGGCAAACCTACGTTTCTAGCATTTGTAGACTTAGAGAAAGCTTTTGACAATGTTGACTGGAATACTCTTTTTCAAATTCTAAAGGTGGCAGGGGTAAAATACAGGGAGCGAAAGCCTATTTACAATTTGTACAGAAACCAGATGGCAGTCATAAGAGTCGAGGGGCATGAAAGGGAAGCAGTGGTTGGGAAAGGAGTGAGACAGGGTTGTAGCCTCTCCCCGATGTTACTCAATCTGTATATTGAGCAAGCAGTAAAGGAAACAAAAGAAAAATTTGGAGTAGGTATTAAAATTCATGGAGACGAAGTGAACACTTTGAGGTTCGCCGATGACATTGTAATTCTGTCAGAGACGGCAAAGGACTTGGAAGAGCAGTTGAACGGAATGGACAGTGTGTTGAAAGGAGTATGTAAGATGAACATCAACAAAAGCAAAACGAGGGTAATGGAATGTAGTCAAATTAAATCGGGTGATGCTGAGGGAATTAGATTAGGAAATGAGACACTTAAAGTAGTAAAGGAGTTTTGCTATTTAGGAAGTAAAATAACTGATGATGGTCGAAGTAGAGAGGATATAAAATGTAGACTGGCAATGGCAAGGAAAGCATTTCTGAAGAAGAGAAATTTGTTAACATCGAATATAGATTTAAGTGTCAGGAAGTCATTTCTGAAAATATTTGTTTGGAGTGTAGCCATGTATGGAAGTGAAACATGGACGATAACTAGTTTGGACAAGAAGAGAATAGAAGCTTTCGAAATGTGGTGCTACAGAAGAATACTGAAGATAAGGTGGATAGATCACGTAACTAATGAGGAGGTATTGAATAGGATTGGGGAGAAGAGAAGTTTGTGGCACAACTTGACTAGAAGAAGGGATCGGTTGGTAGGACATGTTTTGAGGCATCAAGGGATCACAAATTTAGCATTGGAGGGCAGTGTGGAGGGTAAAAATCGTAAAGGGAGACCGAGAGATGAGTACACTAAGCAGATTCAGAAGGATGTAGGTTGTAGTAGGTACTGGGAGATGAAGCAGCTTGCACAGGATAGAGTAGCATGGAGAGCAGCATCAAACCAGTCTCAGGACTGAAGACAACAACAACAACAACAACAACAACAACAACAACAAACTGTAACGCACTATGACACTCTCGTGGGGTATCCACGAATTTACCCTTATGAACTACAACACCACATGCTTTTCATAACCATCCTATGCCAAAACTATATCGTAAGTCGGCTAGAACAAATGAACTGTACTTTCCAGAACAATATAACTCATTCATTCGCTTCCCCACGTACTGATACCGCCCCGTTTCATATCTCTTCAACCTCAAAACATGGAGAAGATTTCTCAGCAAGTCCACATTTATCTTCTTTTCCAAGACTCAACTTTGATCTGTCTCCAGTTTCTTGCTTATTTACACTAATTTCTTCTAAATGCATATTCACATCCCTAACCCGCTGCGTTTGCCTTTTAATTTTTCGAAATGCTCCAAGTTTTCTCGTCATCCTGCTAGATGTGTTTCTTTTCTTGGGGCCGCAGAACGTTAATCTTCTTTTCCTAACTTGTTCTGTAATTTACATCGTTCTCTTAACCAATTCCTGTAAGAGACAGTATTGCCAAACTGACAATTTCATAAGTCATGGTTGCAAAATACTAAGACGAGTTACTTCCAGAAGAATGTAAAAACTGGTAGAAGACGACCTCGGGGAAGATCAGTTTGGATTCCGGAGAAATGCAGAAACACGCGAGGAAGTACTGACACTACGACTTCTCTTAGAAGGCAAGTTCAGGAAAGGCAAACCAAATCGTGTAGTTTTTCTGCGTTTGGAGAAAGTTTGTGGCAATGTCGACTGGAACACACTGTTTGAAATTCTGAAGGTAGCTGGGGTCAAATAACGGGGCGCAATGTTACATGCAACATACAAGTTATACAGGAACCAGACGAAAGAGTTGGGGAGTATGAAAGGGGAGCCATCTCGAAGGGAGTGAAACAGGGTTGTAGCCCATCCCCGATGTTATTGGTTGGTTGGTTTTTGGGGGAAGAGACCAAACAGCGAGGTCATCGGTCTCATCGGATCAGGGAAGGAAGTCGGCCGTGCCCTTTCAGAGGAACCATCCCGGAATTTGCCTGTTATTCAGTCTATACACTGAGCAAGGAGTAAAGCAAACCAAAGAAAAAACTGGAGAAGGAATTAAAGTTCAGGAAGAAGAAATAAAAACTTTGCACTTTGGTGATGACATTGTAATTCTGTCGGAACCAGCAAACGACCTGGAAAAGCAGTTGAACGGCATGAATACTTTCTTGAAAAGGTGATACAAGATGAATGTTAACAAATGCAGAACAAGAGTAATTGAATTCATTCGAAATAAATCGGGCTGTGCTATAGGAAGTAGATGAGGAAACGAGACACTAAAAGTAGTTTTTGTCATTTGAGCAGCAAAGTAACTTTTGATGGCCGAAGTAGAGAGAATATAAAATGTACACTGGCAAAGGCACAAAAATTTTTTTCTGAAGAATAAGATTTTGTTAACATCGAATATAGATTTAAGTATTTGGAAGTCTTTTCTGAAGGTATTTGTACAGAGTGTAATGTGGATGGTGAACAGTTTAGACAATAATAGAAGCTTCTGAATTGTGGTGCCACAGAAGATTGCTGAAGATTAGTTGAGTAGATGATGTAGCAGATGAGAAGGTAATGAACTGGGGAAGAAAAGAAATTTGTGGTATAACTTGAGGAAAGGAAGAGATTGGTTGATAGGACACATTCTAAGACATTTAGGGATCACTAATTTAGTATTCGATGGAAGTGTGGGGAGTAAAAAAATAGTACACGGAGACCGAAAGATGAATACAGTAAGCAGATTCAAAACGATGTGATTGCAGCGCTTATTCTGAGATGAAGAGGCTTGTACAGGATACAGTAGCGTGGAGAGCTGTATCAAGCCAGTCTTCGGACGAAAAAGAGTACTACGAGAACAAAAAAAGTGTGTGAAATCTTATGAGAATTAACTGCTAAGGTCATCAGTCACTAAGCTTACACACTACTTAACCTAAATCATCCTAAGGACAAACACACACACACACATCCATGCCCGAGGGAGGACTCGAAACTCCACCGGGACCAGCCGCACAGTCCATGACTGCAGCGCTTTAGACCGCGCGGCTAAACATATTTAACATATTTTCGTGTTATTCTTTGATCCTTGCACGTCTTATGTATTCGTTAATGCACACCAGGAGAAGTATCAGCAGCTTATAGGCATTCTAAATGGCGTCGACGCTATTGCCTAAATTACTAACATTTCCCACTTACGTGGAGCTATTCACGGGGCCAGTGTGGGCTGTAATTACCGCACGGCAGCGAAACTTGGTAGATATGCTAACGCGTTAATGCGGAACAAATTTACACTGGAAATAATAGTTCCTGTTTTGGCCACCAGGTGCAAATGTGGCGCTGTACACTGTATGGCGGTATGGCCACGCTGTCATTTGACAGGCCACAACGCGAGTGAAAGTATGGCAGTAGAGAAGAGAATCCATGTGTTGTTAGCAAAACTGTTTTATGTAAACGGCATCATTTGCAGTGCTGCACTGAGAGGTTTGAGCAGAAACCCACTGTCATTAAATGTTCTTAAGAAGATGACATGAAATTCGAAAGCACGGTTGAGCTTGCTGTGGGACCTGGAAGAGGAACGTGTCCTGCCCTGGTGGATGTCATTGACGAGGTTCCTCTTGCTGTAACTGACCATGCAGCACGTGCCCGGGTAGTGCTAGCGCTTCTCCAGCGTCACCGGAATTTCCCATGGTCAACAGTACGAAAACTTTTGCGGTCTACTTTACCGCACAGGATCGTGACTGCACCAACCGAAACTTCATGAAGCGCAACAACGTTCAGAATTTGGTCCTCGGTTTCTGGCACGTACAGAAGTCGATGACTCGTGGGTGGGAAATCTTCTGCGGAGTGAGGAGGCACATTTTACACTAGAGTGCACTGAATTCGCAGAAATGCCAAATTTGGGGTCCTGTTAAACCGCGTGTTGTGCACGAAGAACCATTGCACTCGCCGTATGTGACTGTGCGGTGTGGATTCGTCTGCACCTTTTTTCTCGGTCCTTTCTTCCTTGAAGAGAACACACCCAGAGGGCCTGTCAGGTATACTGTAACGCCTGCACATTATCGAGACCTCCTTGTACAGCATGCGAGTCCTGCTTTGGAAGAGCGCAGCTGTGTGGAAACCACTGTTTTCATGCGAGAGGGGCAACATGTCACGTCACTCGCACAGTGAAAGATCTGCTCAATGCAAATTTCGGCGAACTTGTTATCTGCATTGATTTTCCAGATATACGTCCCCCAGGATGCGGCTTTTGACTTTGGGGTTTACCAGGGACACGTTTGGTCTCTACCTGATGGTTCAGACGGATCTGAGCACTATGGGACGTAACTTCTGAGGTCATCAGTCCCATAGAACTTAGAACTACTTAAGCCTAACTAACCTAAGGACATCACACACATCCATGTCCGAGGCAGCATTCGAACCTGCGACCGTAGCGGTCTCGCGGTTCCAGACTGTAGCGCCTAGAACCGCTCGGCCACTCCGGCCGGCTCTCTACCTGATCTGAAGGCCAGCATACATTAACACGTTGCTCAGATTCCACCGCAACTGCTGCGAGCAAATTGTTGATCGCGTCGTTTTACGGATGCAGCAACTGTTCTGCATAGGTAGCACACCGCGCATGGTACACGCGGTGCTCGGAGACCACAGCACAGCTACGACACCTGAGGATGGGCTTATAACAGTCCGAAACGAGTCGTGTGAAAATTTACAACTGATGCGGTATTTTCAATCTCTGTTGTAATACTCAGTTGCGGATGTTCTACCAACAGGACTGTTTGTTTTCATACTAGTGAAGATGAAGAAGTGGTCATAGCTCTTATGATATGGACTTCAGCGCCCATGTTTACTCGGCTTTTCTTTTTTGTTTTGGTCGATACTGCCATCTATCAAAATAAGGAAAGTGAAGAGCACGTAGTAGATTTACTTCACAGTATCGAAGACGAAGAAGCACTCATAGCTGTTCTCCTAATCCTCATATTATTCTTTGACAAGTGAAGACTGGTTTACTCGAACTCGTCTTATGGAAGCACTAGTTTCAGGTTATTGATCGTTCATTCAACGAAATTTGGTCACATTTTTTGGATGAAAAGCTTTGTCGTGTTATATAATGTGTGTATATTGTGTATATGTGGGGGGGGGGGGGGGGGCGGCTGCAGTGGCTGAGCGGTTCTAGTCCGCAACCGCGCGATTGCTACGGTCGCAGATTCGAATCCTGCCTCGGGCATGGATGTGTGTGATGTTCTTAGGTTAGTTAGGCTTAAGTAGTTCTAAGTTCTAGTGGACTGATGACCTCAGAAGTTAAGTCCCGTAGTGCTCAGAGCCATTTGTGGAGGGGGAGGGGGGAGGGGAGAGGCGGTTGGGCGAGTGTGTATCCAGTCACGCGTTGTTTGCCTTCAGAGTTGAATAATAAAGTATCTGTATCAATATAACGCAGCTCTATTCTAGATCCTGTAAACTAGGCAAGTGACGAGAAGCTATGTGAGAGGACACTCTTCGATACGAGGAAATAGGAACGAAACTAAATGCGTCCATAACTGCTCAGTAGGTGAAAGACAATGTAACGGACGGGAACGGCTAGAAAATTTCAAATATTTACTGGCAGAGATATATTAGGAAAGGAAACCAACCAGATCTAAGGAATATACTACAAGCATTGCTCAGTCGTGAAATCAATCTCAACTAGCCTCGTGAAATTATAATATTTGAAAACGAAACATCTAAACCTAAGAAGTAGTACAATTCTCGCAGCCATGACCGTATTCTAAGACGATACAAACAACTTTTTTTCATGGTTTACTCTAGCATCTCGACCACTTTGGGGAAACTGCACTTTGTAACACTGGTGTCTTCACTGAACATGACGTGTCTACCAAAATAACAATTATAACACTGTGTTTCAGAATATGGTACCTTGCAACGTTCCAGCACATCTCTCAGACGTGGGAATTTACGTCGTGTAGCATTTAGTGATGAGCACAAAAAACTAGGTAAGGAACGGTAACAGGTCCCAAAATTCTGTTAAATTATTAGATAAACCGACCGAGTTTTATTACTAAAAATTTGTCGATACACTGATCATCGGTTTTCTTCATCTCAAATGCGCATTTCAGTTCTCATCTATGCGATTATTCGCTGTTACCTACACCTAGACATTGGTTGTTTACATCACTCCTATTCGACATATGTGTGTTTTACTTACCTTCACGTTCGGAAACGAAGAGCTAGCGAATGTTACTGACGCGAGTGGTACTTCTGTGATACAGTGCCTACTTTCTCTGCCCCAGTAACTGCTCCAGTTGGTAACACAGTTTTGTTGCCAGATTTTTCTAGAAGACGTGTCTTGTACGATAGTTCCTTGTAGTGGAATCGAGTGGGCAGAGAGTTCGTTCTCCGTTAAGAGATGAGACTGGCCCTGTCTCCTCATTACTGAGCGGAAGTGACGTAGATTTCTCCATAATTTTTAACGATGGCCATCTGGTCATCGGCCGTGGAAAATTGGTTGCCTCAGTCGCTGGTGGTCGCACAGACGATAACAATCTGCCTCGCTAAGTAAGATTTAGCAAGATAAGTACTGCAAAACACTCTCATGATAAACTGCTTCACAACGTAATTTAACCTTTTTGTGACTGTGCAACAAAATTCTTAATAGATGTATTGTCGCGATAAGAAAGTAGGTGTCGCAGCATTGCTCTGTTGTTTAAAACTTTTTCCTCAGGTTGTGCGGTATCTTCTGACAAAGTTACGCGACAGTTTATTAACAGAAATAAAACATCATAAAGAAAGCTCAAAGTTGCTGGGATGTATTCTTATGCCGAATTAAAGGTACTTAGGATATCATTTAAATTAGATTCGAATGATCGGAGTTTTATCAGTTTTCAGTTCAGTTCTGCAAAAGTTCAGCTGGATATGGAACAAGGTGTATAACGTACACAATGGATGTTGTTCAATAATTATTATTGAACTATATGAAAAAGAAACGTAAACTAGCAACAAACTACGTCTTGCACACACTTTATTCAATATGTGAACGTCAGTGCAGATATTCGGATTGAGGTTATGACACGTTCGATATGCCTACCATCATTGGCGATGCTGCGGCGCAGACCAATAGCGAAATTCTGCATGACCCGCTGAGGTGTCGGAACATCGGTGCTGTGGATAACCTCCTGAGTGGCTGTTTTCAGCTCAGCAATGGTTTTGGTGTTATTGGGTTGTTGCTGTACACCTTGTCTTTAATAAAGCCCCACATGTGTTCAGATCCAGGGAGTGTGGCGGCCAATCGACGCCCGTACCAGTAACCTCTCGGTACCGCAGACCTAGAATGCTGTCCCCAAAGTGTTCCTCCCTGACGTCCACCACAGTCCTGCTTCGATGGGGTCGAGCTCTGTGTTGCATTAGCGACATCTTGTCGAGATCAGAGTCGCTTTGGATAATGGGGATGAAATCATTTTCCAAAACGTTCACGTCATACCAACAAAAATCGCACCGATTATTCCTTGACTGGACGCTGCACACAACGCAGTCACCCGTTGAGGGCGAAGAGACTTCTCGCTCGCGAAATGCGGATTCTCAGTCCCCCCAATGCACCAGTTTTGCTTATTGACAAACCCACCCAAATGAAAGTGGGCTTCGTCGCAAGAACGCGAAGACTAATTTCCATCACGCTTCGCGGCCAACCGTGCTAACGCAAACCGTTCACATGTTACGCCGATTTCATGTCATGTAGTTCACAAACAATCCTGTTGGACGAACATCCGCAACTGAGCGTTATACTAGATGTTGTAAAGACCGCTTCAGTTGTAAATTTCTTTTATTATCACGACCGATTTCGGGCTCTCATAAGCCCATCCTCAAGTGTGGCTAATGTGCTGCCATCTATTGACGTAGAGAAGAACGCGGGGCCACTAGCCCAGCTGTTCACAATTTTATTTAGAGGTTTACATTTAAAATGAAAAAAAAAAATACATAAAATGTACGCGAAATAAGTTAAGTGCATTATGCTTAGTAAAGGAACGTATTGAGCAGGTCGGTACAGAACTGTGGTAAAAGTAAGTAGAAGCTGCGATATAAGATGAAACGTCCCCTTAGAACAATTGTACATGACTGTGCTTAAACTGACACACAATATTTTTAGCGCAACGCAACCTGACTTTCAAATATCCCTACAAAAGAATGGCCCTGACTGACATTAACCTATACCTTTCACAAATCACTTACCTCGCAAAAATCTTCATTACTCGAACTACTGCAATACAGCGAGCGCCACTACTGCCAGCTAAATAAAAAGATTCAAACTATGGAAGGCACTAACTACTGATAGGCATAGTTAGCGAATAAAAGATTTTAATAGAGCACAAACAATTTATTTACCTTAATATTCATAATATATATATCAGTTGATGACATCCATTCTTAAAAATTTCAAAACTCCGCCATCTCTCTCCCCACACCCACCACTGCTGGCGGCTCACCTCCAACTGCGCAACGCTACGCGCTGTTAACATCCAGCCGCCCAACACTACAATGGCGAGTATTACAACAATGCCAACCAGCCACTGATTGCACACAGCAGAGCCATTGATTTTTCATACAGAGCGCTATGTGGCGTTACCAGTAAAAAAAAGTAAACAGCCTACTTACAAAGATTATTATATAAACCGTAAAGCGCAATAAAACTCTATTTTTACATGAGTGGCAAACAAGTTTTAAATTTAGTGGGGATGTTTAAGTGGCAAAGTGAAACAGCGCGCCACAGTGATCACGTAAAAAATTAAAAAAAAATCATACCCATGTGCCACTTCTATTTACAAGTCCCCGTTACTGATCAACAGGGAAAGCAGCAAAGCCTTACAGTCTGTGCTGTCTGAAAGTAATATGCCAACTAATAGCTAGCAGCAACAGCACTAAAAGGGCACATTAAAAGTGGGGTCAGTTTAAAACCTGCTAACCAACAGTCGACAAATAATCGAAGCTTACATTGGATAAGACCTGAGACGCATTTTACATCACGAAAGATAGGTAAATTTTTTTTAGATTAGTGAGGGCACAGATAATGCCACAGTACTATAATGCGCCATAGTCATAGAATAAAATGAAAACATGAAAACCTTTACTAAGAGAGTTCAATTTTACAGCTATGTAAAATGAACTGGATGGTCCTTGCGGACCCCACTATAGGAAACAGGCATCACCGTACATTCGTTAAGCCTATTTAAGGCAACAAAAAACATGGCAAAAAAGCACTGACCCAATTAAGAAGTGTACATGTACGGCGTGCAGTAATCAGGGACCAGAAAGAGAAGGAAATGGTGTTTTACCTACCCAGGCAGTCGTCCGTAGTACTGCCTCGTGTCACTTTCTCTTTGACGTGGGTTCCACAGCACCTAGCCCGATCGGTGGTTTTGAAACGTTTTTCAAAAGTTTGTAAAACTTTTTTAATGAAATTATGTGTTTTTTATATGTGTTGAGGCGTGTGAAAATTATCTCCCGCGTTTTGCTATTTTCAGTGAGACACCTGAGGATAGGCTTATGAGAGGCCGAAACCGGTCGTGATAACAAAATAAATTTACAACTTAAACGGTGTTTTCAACCTGTAGTCATATAATTCAATGATTGTCACCCTGTATCTGATACAATGCTAAATGAAGTGCAACGCAAGTGCTAATCGATTTCTGTACGGCATTCGATAAGCCAACAGTCAGTTTTTTAACTCGTTGCAAGGTCGGCAGAGTTGTTAACGTTTTATCATGGACAATTTAAGGGGTGTTCTTATGTCTGTCCTGTCACCACACGATTACCAACGGAGCCGGGATATGTGTAACAGAACTTCATGTGGAACTGAGACAAAGTTAGTCGAAATATATTCAAGTTTTGTAACAGGCGGGAACTGAGTCCCAGCCCGTTATTCACCTAGTCGGATGTGGGGAAATCGGCTGAAAAGCCCATTAGGTTGGTTGCCTCAGCGACAACAGTCGGTAATCCGGCGGGCGGATTTGATACGGAACTGTCCCAGTAGCGGCGCTTTAAAGCGCACGGTTTTCTGGGGGTTTTAATCAGTCTCGTGTCAGACCCATATCTCCTGATCTGGTACGTATGCATATGTACAGAGATGGCGGAATCAGACATCCGAGCAGTGGTACAAGGGATTGCACGAAGTCCGGAACTCCTTTCATGTAGAGTATGCATATTCTTTGCGGGTGCACAGTATTGCCCCATAAATGATATGGAATTGAATGCTGCAAAAACAAGCAAAGTGAGGACGTTTTGTTTCGATCTCAGCGAGAGTAAATATTATTCGTTTTATGAATACGATTCTGGATAGAATACATCCAACAAAGCGTCTCACCTAACACCGTGATGACTGGGTGTTGTGTGATGTCCTTAGGTTAGTTAGGTTTAAGTAGTTCTAAGTTCTAGGGGACTGATGACCATAGATGTTAAGTCCCATAGTGCTCAGAGCCATTTGAACCATTTTGAACCTAACACCAGTCTTACACTCCTGGAAATGGAAAAAAGAACACATTGACACCGGTGTGTCAGACCCACCATACTTGCTCCGGACACTGCGAGAGGGCTGTACAAGCAATGATCACACGCATGGCACAGCGGACATACCAGGAACCGCGGTGTTGGCCGTCAAATGGCGCTAGCTGCGCAGCATTTGTGCACCGCCGCCGTCAGTATCAGCCAGTTTGGCGTGGCATACGGAGCTCAGTCGCAGTCTTTAACACTGGTAGCATGCCGCGACAGCGTGGACGTGAACCGTATGTGCAGTTGACGGACTTTGAGCGAGGGCGTATAGTGGGCATGCGGGAGGCCGGGTGGACGTACAGCCGAATTGCTCAACACGTGGGGCGTGAGGTCTCCACAGTACATCGATGTTGTCGCCAGTGGTCGGCGGAAGGTGCACGTGCCCGTCGACCTGGGACCGGACCGCAGCGACGCACGGATGCACGCCAAGACCGTAGGATCCTACGCAGTGCCGTAGGGCGACCGCACCGCCACTTCCCAGCAAATTAGGGACACTGTTGCTCCTGGGGTATCGGCGAGGACCATTCGCAACCGTCTCCATGAAGCTGGGCTACGGTTCCGCACACCGTTAGGCCGTCTTCCGCTCACGCCCCAACATCGTGCAGCCCGCCTCCAGTGGTGTCGCGACAGGCGTGAATGGAGGGAAGAATGGAGACGTGTCGTCATCAGCGATGAGAGTCGCTTCTGCCTTGGTGCCAATGATGGTCGTATGCGTGTTTGGCGCCGTGCAGGTGAGCGCCACAATCAGGACTGCATACGACCGAGGCACACAGGGCCAACACCCGGCATCATGGTGTGGGGAGCGATCTCCTACACTGGCCGTACACCTCTGGTGATCGTCGAGGGGACACTGAATAGTGCACGGTACATCCAAACCGTCATCGAACCCATCGTTCTACCATTCCTAGACCGGCAAGGGAACTTGCTGTTCCAACAGGACAATGCACGTCCGCATGTATCCCGTGCCACCCAACGTGCTCTAGAAGGTGTAAGTCAACTACCCTGGCCAGCAAGATCTTCGGATCTGTCCCCCATTGAGCATCTTTGGGACTGGATGAAGCGTCGTCTCACGCGGTCTGCACGTCCAGCACGAACTCTGGTCCAACTGAGGCGCCAGGTGGAAATGGCATGGCAAGCCGTTCCACAGGACTACATCCAGCATCTCTACGATCATCTCCATGGGAGAATAGCAGCCTGCATTGCTGCGAAAGGTGGATATACACTGTACTAGTGCCGGCATTGTGCATGCTCTGTTGCCTGTGTCTATGTGCCTGTGGTTCTGTCAGTGTGATCGTGTGATGTATCTGACCCCAGGAATGTGTCAATAAAGTTTCCCCTTCCTGGGACAATGAATTCACGGTGTTCTTATTTCAATTTCCAGGAGTGTATTTTCGACTACCTTAATTTATGGATCATCTTACGGAAAAACGTTTTCTGGCATTCCGTGTTGGAAATAGCGTGCGCTTCCAGATGAAAGAAGGTGAAGAGAGCAAAAACTGCAGGGGAAGACAGAGGTCGGAATAAATCACGCAAATAATTCAGCACCTTTGGCGCAAGTGCTTCTCTGAGATGAAGAGAGGAATTAATGGCGCCCCACATGAAAACCGACAGAAGAATGCTGAACTACCTTCAGGGAAAATAAATAAGTAAACGGATTGTTGTAATGCTGAGCGAAAGAACTTCTCCTACATAGAATACGTTGTTCGGTAGTAAAAGGACAATACATTAAGCCATGTACGCTTCTCAAACGTATTGGTAATAACCCCTCCACGGACACGCACGCAGTCCTCTTCGCGTATCATTCTTTAAATTCTGAAGCAAATGGAGTGTAATACCAGCTGTCCGAAATCACATGTCATTTAATTGTTGTTGGATTAGAGACAATTCAAACAGAACTTTTATTCGGCCACCAAATTTCGAATGATTGTAACACGAATATTACACCGTAGAAGTGATTTCAGAGATCAGTCACAATCTTTAGGTGGAAGATACGTTATTAGTTTTTTTGGCCGCCAAGTTAGTCCAGTATAAAATGCGAAGTAAAACTTTAATTCGACTTACACAGACAGTAATCTTCATTTGATTGTGTAACAGCTAAGGTCTGCATAATAACCTGCGTGCCACAGTACGTCAGCCAAGTTAAGTCGACCGGGAGTATCGTCGACTGTGAAGGTAATAAGGATCTGGTAATTTGTTCGCAGAATGTAACAGTAGCCAGCAACGTGTTTCGCTCTTTACGACCGCCGCTGGGAAGAGAAAATTATGCCCGCTTATTCCACATGGACAAAACTTTATGAGCGGCATAAAATCAGCACCTGATGTGGCTCTAAACTTAACGGACCAGGTCAGTCTGTAGTACAAGATCTCAGGGGTATGCCGGGCCCGCTTCGAGCGAGAATCTTCTGTACCGAGAATGTAGTTCGATGGGTGATCGTTCTGTGTGGGTGATTCACGGCTTTCCAGTGTGTAACCACCATAAATCACTAGTGTTGGCCGTGATGAGACCAGTACCCGTAACGCAAGGCTTTCTGGGGAATTCGAGTGGTTGGCATGCAGGGCTAGGACAAAATGTGGAAACACCGAGAACACAACACTTTACCATACCTGATTGGCTGTAGGGAACCCCTCTGGATTCAAAACAGCTTCCAGTCGTCTCGAAACGGACAAATACATACCCTGTATGGTTTTCAAGATAATCTTTATCCATTCTTCGTGAAGATGGGGGCAAGTTCGAGTAACAATGGTGTAGGTGGTTATAGGGCAAGCACCCTTCTCTCCAAAAGTAGACCACAAAGCTCACTAATATTAACCTCTGCTGACTGTGGTTGCCTGGGAGATGTATAAATGCGTCCTCTCTGCTCACAAAACCAGTCCTGATTTATGCGAGCTGTGTGATCGTGAATCCTGTCATGTTGGAACCCAGCACCACCACTCAGCAACAAACTGACTGTCTGGTACGGAGATGATCTGCCAAAATGGTTACATAATCTTAGACAGTAATGCCACCTTGTAAAGTAACCATGGGCTCCATGCACTGCCACGATATGGCTGCACAGACCATCACGAAACCCCCGTCGTATTTCAGTTTTGGGTGTAAATTCGGCCGTAAGTTTGTAGCCAGTGTGAAAAAAGATTCGATTTATCAAATTCTTCCGTTGGTTAGTAGTCCAGGTTTTATAGCTTCGGCCTCACGCTTTCCTGTTAGGGGCACTTGCATTCGGAATGCTCGCACTGACTTCCCTGCTTATGATGCCCCTTCTACATCTACATCCATACTCCGCAAGCCATCTGACGGTGTGTGGCGGAGGGTACTTTGAGTACCTCAATCGGTTCTCCCTTCTATTACAGTCTCGGAAAGAAAGATTGTCGGTCTAACTCTGTGTGGGCTCTTATCTCTCCGATTTTACTCTCATGGTCTCTTCGGGAGATACACAGTACGTAGGAGGGAAAATATACTGCCTGACTTTCGAAACTTCAACAAAAGCCCGTACCGAGCTACTGAGCGTCTCTCCTGCAGAGTCTTCCACTGTAGTTTTCGCGATTACTGAATGATCCTGTAACGAAGCACGCTTCTCTCCATTGTATCCTCTCCATCTCTTCTATCAACCCCATCTGGTACGGATCCCACACTGGTGAGCAATATTCAAGCACTAACCGAACAAGTGTACTGTAACCTACTTCCTATGTTTTCAGATTGCATTTCCTTAGGACTCTTCCAATGAATCTCATTCTGGTATCTGCTTTACCGACGATCAACTTGATATGATCATTCCATTTTAAATCACTCCTAATGCCTACTCCCAGATAACTTATCGAATTAACTGCTTCCAGTTGCTGATCTGTTATATTGTAGCTAAATGATAAAGGGATTTTCTTTCTATGTATCTGCAGCACATTACACTTGTCTACACTGAGATTGAATTGAAATTCTCTGCACCATGCGTCAATTCGTTGCAGATCCTTCTGCATTTCATTACAATTTTCCATTGTTACAACCTCTCGATATACCACAGCATCATCCGCAAAAAGCCTCAGTGAACTCCCGATGCCATCCACAAGGTCATTTATGTATATTGTGAATAGCAAGGGTCCTATGACATTCCCCTGCGGCACACCTGAAATCACTCTTACTTCGGAAGACTTCTCTCCATCTAGGAACTCTTCAATCCACTCACACAATTGCTCTTACTTCGTTCAGTAAACGACTGTGGGGAACTGTATCGAACGCCTTGTGCGGAAGTCAAGAAACACGGCATCTACCTGTGAACCCGTGTCTATGGCCCTCTGAGTCTGGTGGACGAATAGCGCGAGCTGGGTTTCACACGATCTTCTTTTTCAAAACCCATGCTGATTCCTACAGAGTAAATTTCTAGTCTCCAGAAAAGTCATTATACTCGAACATAATATGTGTTCCAAAATTCTAGCCGGCCGCGGTGGTCTCGCGGTTCTAGGCGCGCAGTCCGGAACCGTGCGCCTGCTACGGTCGCGAGTTCTAATCCTGCCTCGGGCATGGATGTGTGTGATGTCCTTAGGTTAGTTAGGTTTAAGTAGTTCTAAATTCTAGGGGACTGATGACCACAGCAGTTGAGTCCCATAGTGCTCAGAGCCATTTCTTTGAACCAAAATTCTACAACTGATCAACGTTAGAGATATAGGTCTATAGTTCTGCACATCTGTTCGACATCCCTTCTTGAAAACGAGGAAGGCCATGTGGCCTTTTCCAATCCTTTGGAACGCTACGCTCTTCTAGAGACCTAGGTGTCGTTTTGGTGCTTACAGTGTTCGCGAGTGCAACATTCAATTCTGTCTCTTTCTTACGTCTTCAATGACCGTCTGTCACAATCGCTAAACAAACACATTCGTTCACCTTGTGATTTAGTGGTTGATGTTTCTCCGTTTCTCCTGTAGGCAGCACAAATATTCGATACGATGCCCCTTGGAAGATGAAGCAGTTTTGCTTCACTTGGTTACGGAGGAAGCTACCGTACGAACCCGAATCATTTGCGCACATTCGAATTCACTCAGCTCCTACATAATGTACGCAGAACACTCTTCCGACTACGTCAGGCAGTTGCATTGTGTTACGAGCATTGCACAGTTACCGTCCGTGGCCAAATACAACAGTGCAAACCTGTAGCCTTGGCAACCATCTTCGTTTCTGTTTAAGCTTGCATTTGCCCTGATGTTTCCATATTTTTGTTAACACCTGCAAACTTGTAGGCTCCGTCCGACTCTGCAACAGGTGGCATTGTGTACAAGTGCTAGGCTGGACCGCTCTAAGTATCGTGCCTGCCAGTCATCGGTGACTCGTTGCAGCAGGCTACTCTCTTATGGGTAATCACTCGCATTTCCTGTCGTGTTTCGGCAGACGTTTGCAGTCTGGTTTTTGAAACGTTCATCACGTCTGTCGTGCAACGCGTACCGTCTACAGAAATCGTCTGTTCATTTCCCATTACAAACAAAGTGATTTTTAAATCGGAATTTTATGTGCCCATTCGACAGAGTGGACCCAAATTACTCTGGTGAAATATTTAATTTATCTGTGTGTCTTAATAGATAACGTAAAACACAAGGAATAACCTGGACTCCAGCAGCGACATAACTGCACTGGCACGCGCTGGCTGCTACCGCCATGTATAACCCTTGCTCAGTCGCTGTGGAGTACTGACGGCCACGTATAAGCTCTGCTCAGTCGCTGGTGGAGTACTGACCGCCATATATAACCCCTGCTCAGTTGCTGGTGGAGTACTGACGGCCACGTATAAGCTCTGCTCAGTCGCTGGTGGAGTACTGACCGCCATGTATAACACCTGCTCAGTCGCTGGTGCAGTACTGATTATTCTTCTTGTTTAACTGTTCCCATTTATACACGTCGATAAAACGAACAACGCACTGAACTAATTTGGGAGGCCCTTATCAAATGGGCACGTAAAATTCCGATTTAAAAATAACTTTGTTTGTAATGGGAAACGGATGGACGCTTTCCATAGACGCTGGGCGTCGTGTGAAAGACGTCATGCGTACGCAGAGTTAGCAAATGAAAGATTTTGATAGACAACAAACAATGTATTTACCTTAATAATGTTCAAAAGTCATCATATATATATATATATATATCGACCTGACCCTGCGGCGCTACCCAATTCACCTATTACATCAGATCTTATTTATTGACATGGGGCCTCTTTGCAGTTGCTTCTGTCGGCGATATTCCCACAGTGCAACGCTGCTATTGCTGTCGTTTGATGAAACAGCTTTACCAGCAGCGCAAGGTCTTTCTTCTCAATAGGCACCGCATTTCGTACGGAAACCCTTCACACCAAGTCACTTCACAAAAGAACACTTGTCGTCAAGCAATAAATAGCATGCCGCTGTCGAAACAGGAAACGTTTCACATTCTGACTGCTTACAGCGACGTATTTTCACCTGGTGCCAGAAAGTGGAACTGTAATTTTTGAAAGCATACTCCGTGTGCCAATGGATTACCGAACGTACCTACGATTTTTCGATCCTGTCATGATAAGAACCTGCACTGCAGCACTCAAAAATGGTTCAAATGGCTCTGAGCACTATGGGACTTAACTTCGGAGGTCATCAGTCCCCTAGAACTTAGAACTACTAACCTAAGGACATCACACACGTCCATGCCCGAGGCAGGATTTGAACCTTTGACAGTAGTGGTCGCGCGCTTCCAGACTGTTGCACCTAGAACCACTCGACCACTCCGGCCGGCCTGCAGCACTCGTTAACACCGTTTGTTTAATGACAGCTGCACGATGTCAACACCATTAAGTATGCGAGTTACGCTCTCCCCAGATACTTGCACTGTGTGCTAGTGGAGGAGAGTCAAAGTCAGTTTTGTGTGACAGTTTTAATAACGTCTGGTTTACGTACTTCTTTTATCAGGTCTTGACGAGAGGAAAAGGAATTCTGTCCATAGTGGATGCTGTCGAACTCCGTGACTGTTCCTTTATGGGGTTGTAGAAAAATATCCGCTACCAGTCACAATAAAAGGTTGTTCGTTACAATATTGTACCCCCTAGATCTAAGTTCTCTGACAACAGTGTGGCTCAAAACAGTTCTAGCTGTCATTTTTTTTAATTTTTTAATTTGTAATAGCGTTGAGTAATTTCATATATATAACGCCATTGTACTTCCTAGATCTAAGTTTTCGTCAAAAATGTGAACCAGAAAATTTCATAATGTGTGTCAAGAAATGTAGCAGTCTATAATAGCTTTTTAAATTTCTATATATGCAACACTTTTGCACTATCTGTGGCTAAGTTCTTTGACCAGAACCTACAGTTTCTGTGTGAGCAACATCTTTACATCTGCTACATCTTTGACCGCAGCCCACATGTTTGTGTGTAAACATAGTGTAGTGCACATCATAATAGTGTAATATGGAGCTATAGATGATATATGGACGTGAAAATGACCATAGGTGTGTAACTAAGTGGCAAAACTATCACCACAGCATAACTGCAATAATGGTGCTTCATTTTTTTGTAAGTACAGATATATTTTCGTCAAATGCTGCCTTACCACTTACAATTGTCCCACATGTATTTGTGTAGTCACCAGCAAATAAATTTTTGTATTTATACAGTGTTCTCCAACAGTACAAACATGTAAACGAATGTATTAACACCTGAAGATGGGCGCAAGCCCGAAACCGGTGGAGTGACGAATGAACAACCTTTTATTGTGACTGGTAGCGGATATTTTTCTACAACCCCAGAGAGGCAAAGGATTGGGAAGTAAAATCGTGATCTGCTGCTTGAAAGGGAAAGGTAGGCGTAATGCTGCTGATGTATTCGCAACGAACGAACTTCCGATAAAGTCAGACGCCCTGGTTAATGACCCCCCTGGTAGCTAAATAATCTTTTCTTTTGCTTCTGGTCAAAACATTATTATGCCAAGGTAAATGGGACAGCGCGTTTTAAAATATAAACGAGTTTAAATCAGGCTGCGGTTACTCGGAACTCGTGTGGCGAAATCAGCGCCTCCGCTGTACGGCGTGCGTGTCGCTCGCCTGCCCGTAGTAATTATGCGGCCGTGTCAGGTCGGCCGGGGTTTGCGTAGCGTGGCGTGACGTAGCGCTGGCACCACACCGGCCGCATAAATTACCGGCGCCGCGGAGGTGGGAAGGCGGCGGTTCCCACGGCGCTGCCGGCAGCATCACGCGTGCCGCCTGCGTGACTCGGCTCGCGGCGGCAGCAGCAAGCAGCGCGGCCTACGCACGTCAAGAGCCTGCCGGGCGCCCGTTTCTTCCTTTTGCCGACGCCGAAGGGGCCCGCTGCCTCTAGTGCCCGTCACGGCCGCCGTTCTAGCAGTGGCGCGCGCGTCGCCCGCGGCCACGGCGGCCTACTGCTTCGCGACGCCTTCTTTCTCTGGCCTGCAGATGTATGACAGTCTGTCACTGTGAACAGATATGCACATACAATGCAGGCCTTCATGTTCGATATTTACTCTCAGCAGATTTTATTTATACAAGTATAACCGCGTGGTCTGAGCATGTTAATTGAACAGGAGATTGCAATACTGTCCGAAAAAAAAAGAAGCTCGTGGTCTTGCGGTAGCGTTCTCGCTTCCCGCGCACGTGGTTCTGGGTTCGATTCCCGGCGGGGTCAGGGATTTTTCCTGCCTCGAGATGACTGGGAGTTGTTGTCGTCTTCATCATTATCATCATTTATCGCCATTACGGTCGGAGGATGGCAATGGAAAACCACCTCCACTAGGACCTTGCTTAGCACAGCAGTGGGATCTCCCGCATCGTCTCCTACACTCTTGGGAGTTTTTACTCTTAGCAGATTTTATTTATACAGGTATAATACCGTTCTCAGATCATAATCTTCATTATCATCATCATTGCGATACTAGCAGTCGGTTTTAACCAATGACATAGTGATCATGCGACACTTTCTGCAGGACATGAGCATCATTTTGCAGGACAGTGTTCAAGCACGTACAGTGCAAGCTGTTACTGATTTGTTTGACTGTTGGGCCTGCTAAGTGCTAAACCACCTACTGTACTCCCCTGACTTAAGCTCTCGTGAGTTCAACTCGATCTCTAAACTTAAGGAAACACGTAAATTACGCACTTATCATCCGGCATGAGACGAAAACGCGATTTATAAAATTTCGTAATACGTAGAAATATGCTTTAATGTTTCTCAGTTATCATCTGAAGGATTCTGGGGATCCCGTGTTGTAGTACTGAGGCAAATGTAAAATTTTTGTGTGCGTGAAATTTGGTATGGGGTGTAAAATTTGTTTTGTGTTATTTCTATTTCACATGAGTATACTCTAGAAATTTTACTGACCCTTAAAGTTCTTTTCGTAAAAGTGACATGCCGTGCTGCAGCATGGAAAGGAGTGGAAGCAGCGGATAAATGCTCCTATCGGAGCATCCCACTTAAAAGACTTTGACTGAAAAGTGGAGTACCATCTAACTCATTCTACCTTCCACAGGAAAAGTTTTTTCAAGAATTGTGGTTCGAGCATGTTAAGATATTCGCGCTTTTTTATACTGACGAGACAGCGACACTGGGAAGGAGACAGAAAAATAATAAATATTGGAAGATTGCAAACAGTGGTTATGGTATAGAGAGAGCGAAGGAGACAGTGCCAGTGGGAGAGGAATAAAGAGGAGAAAGTGGATGGAAGTGGCTGAGAGTCAGTGATAATGAGAGACAGCGCCTACGACAATGACAGCGAGAAATAGAGATAGTGACAGTGAGCAGAGACAGCAGGAGTGGGAAGGAAGGAATGAGGTAGTAGCAGTAAATGAGAACGAGAGGGAGACAGTGAATTGAGAGAACAATAGTAATAGGACAGAACAAGGAGACTCTGTCTGTAAGACAAGAGAAAGAGATGATGTCAATAAGTTGGACTGAATGAGTGAGTAAGAATTGGCAAGTGGGAGTGAATGTGTATGAGTGACATACAGCGATGGACAACTTGGTGGGTGGAGCGAGTTACAGCTAGGACAGCTTTTGGCAGTGAGAGGCGAGTTGCGTTTTTCCACTGGTGGCTGTAGTACTGTAGAAGAGTTGGCGCCCTTTGCTTTATTTAGCATCGAGACACAAGACTTGTGTAATGTGTTGCGATTGTTTTTATATTTTTAATTTCTGTAGCCTCTCTGTACGTCTTGGGTTGGTAATGAGTGAAGCTTGATAAATACAAAGTACTGGAGACTCAAATTTCTTGGTTCCCTGATTCCAGTACCACAGTGGTACTGCAAATTATTATTACTGACATTTTTTTAACTGTCGTTAAATAAGTGTAATGTGAGTAATAAAGATTCTGGGCGTGTATACAGGGTGGTTCATTGATCGTGACCGGGCCAAATATCTCACGAAATAAGCGTCAAACGAAAAAACTACAAATAACGAAACTTGTCTAGCTTCAAGGAGAAAACCATATGACGCTATGGTTGGCCCGCTAGATGGCGCTGCCATAGGTCAAACGGATATCAACTGCGTTTTTAAAAAAATAGGAACCCCATTTTTTATTACTTATTCGTGTAGTAAGTAAAGAAGTGTGAATGTTTTAGTTGGACCACTTTTTTCGCTTTGAGATAGATGGCGCTGTAATAGTCACAAACACATGGCTCACAATTTGAGACGAACAGTTGGTAATAGGTATTTTTTAAATTAAAATACAGAACGTAGGCACGTTTGAACATTTTATTTCGGTTGTTCCAATGTGATACATGTACCTTTGTGAACTTATCATCTCTGAGAACGCATGCTGTTACAACGTGATTACCTGTGAATACCACATTAATGCAACAAATGCTCAAAATGATGTCCGTCAACCTCAATGCATTTGGCAACACTTGTACCGACGTTCCTCTCAACAGCGAGTAGTTCGACTTCCGTAATGTTCGCACATGCATTGACAATGCGCTGACGCATCTTGTTAGGTGTTGTCGGTGGATCACGATTGCCAATATTCTTCTACTGTCCCCACAGAAAGAAATCCGGGGACGACAGATCCGGTGAACGTGCGGGCCATGGTATGCTGCTTCGACGACCAATCCACCTGCCATGAAATATGCTAATCAATACTGCTTCAATCGCACGTGAGCTTCCCTTAATGCCGCACCATACATTAACCCGCCAAGGTCGCTGATGTTCCACTTGTCGCAGCCACCGAGGATTTTCCGTTGCCCAATAGTACATATTATGCCGATTTACGTTACCGCTGTTGGTGAATGGCGCTTCGTCGCTAAATAGAACGCGTGAAAAAAATCTGTCATCGTCCCGTAATTTCTCTTGTGCCCAGTGGCAGAACTGTACACGACGTTAAAAGTCGTCGCCATGCAATTGCTGGTGCATAGAAATATGGTACGGGTGCAATCGATGTTGATGTAGCATTCTCAACACCGACGTTTTTGAGATTCGCGATTCTCCTGCAATTTTGCAATTTGTCTGCTACTGATGTGCGGATCATCCGCGACAGCAGCTAGAACACCTACTTGGGCATCGTCATTTTTTGCGGGTCGTAGTTGATGTTTCACATGTGGTTGAACCCTTTCTGTTTCCTCAAATAACGTAACTATCCGGCGAACGGATCGGACACTGGGATGATGTCGTCCATGATACCGAGCAGCATACATTACACAAGCCCGTTGGGCATGTTGATCACAATAGCCATACATCAACACGATATCGACCCTTTCCGCAATTGATAAACGGTCCGTTTTAACAAGGGTAATGTATCACGGAGCAAATACCGTCCGCACTGGCGGAATGTTACGTGATACTACGTTTGTGACTATTACACCGCCATCTATCACCAAGTGAAAAAAGTGGTCCAACTAATAAAAAAGGGGGGATCGTTCTTAAAAAAAAAAAAACAGTTTAGTTCCGTTTGACCTATGACAGTGCCATCGAGCGGGCCAACCATAGCGCCATCTGATTTCCCCCTTCGAGCTAGACGAGTTTCGTTCTTTGTAGTTTGTTCTTTTGATGCTTATTTCGTGAGATATTTGGCCCGGTCAAGATCATTGGACCACCCTGTGTGTGCTGTCGTGGTTCGCTGTATGGTACAAGTAAGAGAGAGTGATCCACTCCGACCGTATCACTAGAGGACCCTGAACGAGGTAGCTTCTTGTTGCAGGGACTGCGATGCGCTGCCCCCGCCTGCTTCTGCCCTTCCTTCAGCCCCGGCCAGGAGGTGATGCGGTCCTGCGACTCCTGCGGCCACGGCTGGCTGTCCCACGGTAAGTGTCCTGCACGTAACTTCCTGCCCATTATTCTGCCTGCTGCCGAACTGGAGCTGCCTGCCGCAGCTGCCTATACTCGCAGCGGACTAGACGCAGCACTATTCAGCACTTGTTAACAACTGATACGAACAGCGAGAATTCCACAGCTAAACAACCTGTTCCAAGCTAATTCTACAATAATAAATGGCCAGTCTTAGTGGTACACGTAAAGGTGCTGTCAGAAAATCGTATACGATATTCGTGAGCGCCTCTACCGACTCTTCGGTTGAACTTTGACGAGTTACGTCCTGTTGTACGTCAGTAAGTAACGTTTTCAAATCATAAAAATTCGAAGTAGGAATTAAAATCCATGGAGAAGAAATAAAAACTTTCTGGTTCGCCGATGACATTGTAATTCTGTCAGAGACAGCAAAGAGCAGTTGAACGGAATGGACAGTGTCTTGAAAGAAGGATATAAGATGAACATCTAGAAAAGCAAAAAGAGGATAATGGAATGTAGTCGAATTAAGTCGGGTGATGCTGAGGGAATTAGATTAGGAAATGAGACACTTAAAGTAGTAAGGGAGTTTTGATATTTGGGGAACAAAATAACTGATGATGGTCGAAGTAGAGAGGATATAAAATGTATACTGGCAATGGCAAGGAAAGCGTTTCTGAAGAAGAGAAATTTGTTAACATCGAGTATACATTTAAGTGTCAGGAAGTCGTTTCTGAAAGTATTTGTATGGAGTGTAGCCATGTATGGAAGTGAAACATGGACAATAAATAGTTTGGACAAGAAGAGAATAGAAGCCTTCGAAATGTGGTGCTACAGAAGAATGTTTAAGATTAGGTGGGTAGATCACATAACTAATGAGGAGGTATTGAATAGAATTGGAAACAAGAGAAATTTGTGGTGCATCTTGACTAGAAGAAGGCATCGGTTGGTTGGGCATATTCTGAGGCATCAAGGGATTACCAATTGAGTATTGGAGGGCAGCGTGGAGGGTAAAAATTGTAGAGGGAGACCAAGAGATGAATACACTAAACAGATTCAGAGGGATGTAGGTTGAAGTAGGTACTGGGAGATGAAGAAGCTTGCACAGGATAGAGTAGCATGGAGAGCTGCATCAAACCAGTCTCTGGACTGAAGACCGCAACAACAACAACAACCCATGACGACTTTTTCAGACAATGTACATTGGATAAATGACAGCACCGGTCGTAAATATTGAAGTTCTTTATTTTACAGATAGATTTCGGTCAGTATGTGAGCATCTGGAGTGAAAATTATTCGAACCTTGTATGGCCACATCATAATAGCACATCATTTTCTGTGAGGTATAATCTGTACTGTGATGATTACTTCTAACATATATCTTCACTTTTACTGAATATCATTAGTCGTTTTACTCATTGATGAGTGTCGCGACCTCATTTTCTCATTCCTTCTTATGTATTTGAAACTTCAGACAGACGTGTCCATCCACAGCGATCTACGGTCTTTCTTAATATGATGTGAAGAGGCTGGCTGTAAACTTCTTCGCTTGATCCAGCCATCTGTTTGCTGCTCTCCCAGATGGTCTTCTGCCGTAACGATGGTCTTCTCTCAATTATCCCCTTTCCTTCTCACGATGTGCCCAAGGAACTGAAGGTATCTTTGGCTGACACGTGAAGATAACCTTCTTGTGATTTTAAGTTGTTCTATTATTGGGGCATTTGTTCTTTTTCGTGCCCACGTTACGCATAGCATCCACCACCAACACCACATCTCGAAAGCATCAATGCGGCTCTTATCACTACCTTTCACGGCCCAGGTCTCGCATCCGCATAAGAATACAGGAAACACCAATGCCTCTACCGGGCACATCTTCGTTGTCTCGGATATTGCCCGATTCTGCCATATCTTTGTGAGTTTGACCATTGCGGCGCGACCAAGAATGATTCGCCGTCTTATATCTTAATCACACTCTCGTATGCAATTGATGAGAGAGCCTATATATACATAATCACCCACTACCTCCAGATTCCTTTGAATCCTGTAAGTTAGTTTTGATCGCTGCCCTGACGATTTATAACCATTAGTTTGGTTACTTTCATGTTTATCTCTAGGCCAAGGTTTATACTAATATCTTTCACTTTTGCGAACAGATTACCAAGTTCTTCCTCACTTCCTGCTGAGTGTAGTATCATCTGCGAAGCGTAAATTGTTGATTTTCCTGCCGCCAATTGAAATCCCACCGTCCCAGCCATCCAGCGCTTTCCTGATCAAACACTTTGCATAGATATTCTAGAGCTGAGGTGACAGTTTGCAACCTTGTCTGACGCCATCAAAAAAGTGGTTTAAATGGCTCTGAGCACTATGGGACTTAACTCCTGCGGTCGTCAGTCCCCTAGAGCTTAGAACTACGTCAATCTAACTAACCTAAGGACATCACGCACATCCATGCCCGAGGCAGGATTCGAACCTGCGACCGTAGCGGTAGCGCGGCTTCAGACTGTAGCGCCTAGAACCGCTCGGCCACCCCGGCCGGCCTGTCTGACACCATGTGTCACATCGAAAAATTCCGAGTTTTCCCCATCTACTTTTATGGTTGCTGTATGGCTATTATAAAGACCTTTTAATTAAGGATACCGGGTGTTTTCGAACCCCAGACTCGTTGAGCACATGCAACAATTTGTTTCACATGACACAATCAAAGTCCTTTTTATAACGTAGGAAGCAGATGTAGGCAGGGACACACAAATCATAAGATAGTTCAATTATCTACCTTAAATTGAAGACTGCCTCTCGAGAACTTTACCTGACACGAAACACGCTTGTTGTGCAGAAATCTGAGACTGCAGAAAAAATTTTAGGCGTTGATTTATTATATGCAGGAGGACGTTGCTAGCATGTGAAATTAACGCTATGGTCCTATTGTTGGAGCAGTCCCTATCAGTTCCTTTTTTTGTGCAGAGGAATTAGGACAGAGGTAGTCCAGTCTTTAGGTCATTCACCCTTTTTCCACACTTTATTAGATATTAATTGTTGGGCATGCATGCCATTGCAGCCAGCATTTCTCAGTACAGTAGTTTTTAAATTTACAGAAGAGCCTATGTTGTAACCGTAGTAGTTGCCGATCCGATGTTCGGTGAGCTTTTTAAGAGGTCGAATGCGGTAATGATACGATTAGTGTGACCTGGCGCTGAAAAAAGTAACTAAAAAAAATCGCTTTCTCAAGATGTTTCTTTAGTGCTGGAACCGTCAGTGGTTATTCAAGTACTTCTTAAAAATCGTTTACTGTCCAGCACAATCAAACATGATTTCTTGTCACAAGGGACACAGTACGTAGTAGTTAAAAGGAAACCAACGAGTGAAACAGATGTGACATCTGGCGTTATCCAAGCAACTGTTGCAGGCCCTCTGCTGTTACATACAAGGGGATTCAGGAGCCTCTGCTTCCAGGTTTTATATAGAGTGACGAGTATCAACTGAGGATGACACGGCGGTCGGTCGGTACCGTTGCGCTTTCAGACACCCGATCGGACGGAGATTAGTTTTCGTTTAGTGCTTACGTATCTCCGCAGTTGTTTCATATTTAACGCCTCGCTGTATATTACGTCGTGTTGATTTTGCTGCCCCCAATATTTTTCCGTATTAATCTTAAAGGAATTTGGCAGTAATCCGTCGAGATGCATTAGCTAGAAAGACTTTGCAAGAATTACGACTGCGGCCGTGAGGACAGAAATTCGCGATCCAGTTCCTCGTAATGCAACCTGCTGCTGTTGAAAATAGGGTGTACAGCGACACAGACCCTGAACCGACTGATTTGTGTTCGCGCATTCTCCCGCGCGGAATCCACGGCTGCCCCGAGGGCAGATGGCGAGTATCCCGCGTCTTACGGGCGCACTTCCGAGAAGGAGGCGCCGCCCGACGGCCGTTAAGTAAGTCGGACTTTAAAATTAGCCGGCGACCGAGTCGCTGTATATTGATACACTGGTCCCCGGCTCGGGCGTTTAATATAGACGCGCGCGCGCGCGGCGTTTCCGCGACGGCGCACTTCATCAGCGTGTAAACACGGCCCGGGCGGGCGCCACTCTATTTTACGACGCCGACGCCGCTGTCAGCCTCGCTTATAGTGGTGGCGCCGTCTCGTCACGACGCCGGGCCAACTCAAACAGCGCGCGACGCGCAGAAACAATTAAATGCGGCGAAAACAGCGGAATTCCCTAGCGGCCCATCGTAAACACCGACCCGTCCGCTAGTTCTGTATTTGTGTTCCTAGGCCGGTATTTCGCTGCTTCCGCGAACGAAATGGACTGAGGTGTCAGACATCTCGCACCGCTGGCTGCGATTAGGGTACAATTATTTTTGCTCGTTCTCAGGGAGTTCTTTTGTGCTCAAAATGTAAACAGAATTGAAGAAAAAGTGAGTAAGACCCACGGCACGTTCCACTAATACCGTGTAAAGGCGGGTTCCTTCCGGGCGTGAAGGCGGATGTGTTCTACGCTTTCGCACTTGCTGTCACGCCAAGACAGGAGTGACCGCATGAGTCGTGGGTTGTTTCAATTTCACACGTATTGAAGTGCAGACGAAAGCGTGATTCTGTTGATTGCGCGAAGTCGGCTATGAACGTGCTCCCTACCGAGGCTTGTGCTTTGGTGGATTCCGTTTTCGGTCCTATTTTAGCACAGAGAAAGAATCGGTTGGAAAAACGGAAGAGAAGACGATGGTGGCTTAGGAACTGGGTGCTACAATGAAAGTCGGGGGATAGTAATTTGGTTGACATGGAATTCAGAAATCATTGTCATGAAGATTTGGAAAACGTATTACGACTGTCTCAAACTCAGTTTGACTGCCTTTTGGAGCGCGTTCACTAGTGACTTCAAAATCGGATACGATCACGTGACAAGTAACTTTACGCTATTTGGCCGCAGGAGACTCTATGAAAACTTTGAAAATTTATTACGTATTCCAAAAATAAAAAACTTGCCCACCGCAGTAAAGTTCCAGAAACAGTTAACTCTCACTAACTTGATAATAGGCCTTTTAATGTCACTAACTTCAAATGGTTCAAATAGCTCTGAGCACTATGGTACTCAACTTCTGTGGTCATTAGTCCCCTAGAACTTAGAAATAGTTAAACCTAACTAACCTAAGGACATCACACACATCCATGCCCGAGGCAGGATTCGAACCTGCGACCGTAGCGGTGTCGCGGTTCCAGACTGCAGCGCCTAGAACCGCGAGACCACCGCGGCCGGCGTCACTAACTTCTGAAGACTTAAATTTATATTCCATGCTAGTAAATTTTTCTCTTTCCGTTATGCTTTTCTTGTCACTGCCAGTCTGCTTTCTTTGTTGGCCACAATCATTGATTTTCCTCCCCACATACCAAAATTAACTAACAACTTTCAGTGCCTCATTTTGTAATACAATTCCGTCAGAATCGCGTGATTCAATTCGACTGCGTTCCATTATCCTTTTTTTACTTTAGTTAATACTCATCTTATAATCTCCTTTCGAGGCGATATCTATTCTGTTCATGTTGTAGCCTAATTTCGTTCCGTTCATCTCATCTTCCTAGTACTTTGGCGTCTCTGACAGAATTACCAACTACATAATCCAATCTAGATACCTAACATTTACGCGCTCACATAGATGTTGTTGCTGAAACTCTTTTACGAGTCTCGTGACCTCTATATTGTGGCGTCCCGGCGATATCCCGTTACGCCACATTTCACTGCCGATGCGGTCAGCCCTGTAGTGCTCGAAGTTTCTGCTCCTGTCCTGTCACGCTATAAAGGCTGCAATTACTTTCACCTGTATAATATAACGGTCGTCCCCACTCAGTTGCTATAATGTCACAGATAATGACGGCCTTACTTGGAATAACACTCACCATTTAAACAGCCCATGTAACCGGATCTCTTGATTTTTGAATAATGAGAGGCTTTAAGCGTAAAGGTCACATTTAAAGCAGTTCAAACGTAGTCATATATGGATAAGGTTTTTAAACACGCCTGGGTCAGTTATTAACACGAAACTACGAATTGTACGTTGCATCCAGTCTGAAATCTTATTGATTACTTCACGTCGACCTCTTGTTAAATGTTCGTTGTATATTGATTTTTACTTTTTAGTATTGTACACCGCCAAGTTTGATCGTGACGTGAAAAATCACGAGTTAATGGTACGAGTGATTGGGAATATCGTCTAAGAAGTCGTAATGCATGCATCTGACACTTCATCGCTGACACACTTTTTTTTTTTTTTTTTTTTTTTTTTTGCAATATTGGAGAAAAGACTGTATGATTCTGACTTGCCTGCGTAGGGTACGTTCTTCGTTAACTGATACTTTCTGAACTCGGTATTTTTATCGTGGCAGCAAATTATAATTCACATATTGATTTCGATTTAAAGAAAAGATGTTACGTGGACATGTGTCCGGAAACGCTTAATTTCCATGTTAGAGCTCATATTAGTTTCGTCCACCTACGCTCAATGGAGAACGTTATCATGATTTCATACGGGATACTCTACCTGTGCTACTAGAACATGTGCCTTTACAAGTGCGACACAACATGTGGTTCATGCACGATGGAGCTCCTGCACATTTCAGCCGAAGTGTTCGTACGCTTCTCAACAACAGATCCACTGACCGAAGGATTGGTGGAGGCAGACCAATTCCATGGCCTCCACGCCCTCCTGACCTCAACCCTCTTGACTTTCATTTATGGGGGCATTTGAAAGCTCTTGTCTACGCAACCCCGGTAGCAAATGTAGAGACTCTTCGTGCTCGTATTGTGGACGGCTGTGATACCATATGTCATTCTCCAGGTCTGCATCAGCGCATCACGGATTCCATCCGACGGTGGGTGGATGCATGTACCCTCTCTAACGGAGGACATTTTGAACATTTCCTGTAACAAAGTGTTTGAAGTCACGCTGGTACATTCTGTTGCTGTGTGTTTCCATTCCATGATTAATATGATTTGAAGAGAAGTAATAAAATGAGCTCTAACATGGAAAGTAAGCGTTTCCGGACCCATGTCCACATAACATATTTTCTTTCTTTGTGTTTGAGGAATGTTTCCGGTAAGTTTAGCCGTACCTTTTTGTAACACCCTGTATATGCAAGATATACGGAATAATAAAGAATTAAAAATGAGTAAGCCGGTCGGTGTGACCGAGCGATTCTAGGCGCTTCAGTCAGGAACCGCGGTGCTGCTATGGTCGCTAGCTGGAATCTTGCCTCGGGCATGGATGTGTGCGATGTCCTTAGGTTAGTTAGGTTTAAGTAGTTCTAAGTCTAGGGGACGGATGACCTCAGATGTTAAGTCCCATAGTGCTTAGAGCCATTTGAACCGATTAAAACTGAGTAAACCATAACAAGCTTTGTTACGATAAGAAACTCTTTCAGAATGTGATCAAAAGTATCTGGACACCCTATGTAATGTAGAGTTGATTGCTAGACGTCACGGGGGCAATAGAAAAGTAGTCGGGGGGAGGGTGTTATTGTGTTTTCAATGTAAAACTAGTTAGTGGGGGGGGGGGGTTACCGTATTTTCAATATAAAAGTAGTAGGGCGGTGTATTGTGCTTTCTGCATAGCAATAACAGCAGAATGGGTCGGTCGGGAGTGTACAGTGAGTTCGAGCGTGGACTAGTCATTGAATGCCGCTTTACAGATCCATCAGGGACATTTCAACCTTCCTAAGTTGTCATTTCGATTGCTGGTGATCTGATCGTGGAAACGCGAAGGAACAACTGTGCCCTGTCGGGGAGCAATCGTCGAGTATTGTCGAGAATCAGCGAGAGAAATCATGCGTGAGTTCCAGTGTGGTAATGCGCGTAGAGAGTCGAGATGACAGGGTTACAACGGTCCAGCAGGTCCTCATGACGCACACGTTTTTATATCCAGTGAAATGGTGTAATGAGCGACGCCACTGGGCAGTGTACGAGTCTACATCTACATGGATACTATGCAAATCACATTTAAGTGCCTGGCAGAGGGTTCATCGAACCACATTTACAATTCTCTATTATGCCAGGCTCGTGTAGCGCGCGAAAATAACGAACACCTATATCTTTCCGTACGAGCTATGATTTCCCTCATTTTCTCGTTGTGATCGTTTCTCCCTATGTAGGTCGGCGTCAAAAAATATTTTCGCATTCGGAGGAGAAAGTTGGTAGTTGGAATTTCGTGAGAAGATTCCTCCGCAGCGAAAAATCCCTTTGTTTTAATGATACCATCCCACATCCTGTATCGTTTCAGTGACATCCTCTCCCTTCCCGGGTTCGATTCCCGGCGGGGTCAGGGATTTTCTCTGCCTCGTAATGACTGGATGTTGTGTGCTGTCCTTAGGTTAGTTAGGTTTAAGTAGTTCTAAGTTCTAGGGGACTGATGACCATAGATGTTAAATCCCATAGAGGTCAGAGCCATTTGAACACCCTCTCCCCTATTTCGCCATAGTACAAAACGTGCTTCTATTCTTTGAACTTTTTCGATGTACTCCATCAGTCCTACCTGGTAAGGAACCCACACCGCGCAGCAGTATTCCAAAACAGGACGGACAAGCATAGTGTAGGCAGTCTCCTTAGTAGATGTGTTACATTTTCGAAGTGTCCTGCCAATAAAACGCAGTCTTACGTTCGTCTTACCGTAAGTTTTTCGTAGTTTTACTTTCTAGGTATTTAGTTGAATTTACGGCCTTCAGATTTGAGTGAATTATCGTGTAACCGAAGTTTAACGGATTCCGTTTATCACCTAGGATGAACTCAGACTTTTCGTTATTTAGAGTCAATTGCCAATTTTCGCACCATACACATATGTTTCCTAAATCGTTTTGCAATTTGTTTTGGTCTTCTGACAACTTTATTAGTCGATAAATGACAGCGTCATCTGCAGACAACCTAAAATGGTTGCTCAGATTTTCTCCAAACAGTTTATATAGATAAGGAACAGCAAATGGCTTATAACACTACCTTGGGGAACGCCGGAAGTCACTTCTGTTTCACTCGATGATTTTCCGTCAATTACTACGAACTGTGACCTCTCCGACAGGAAATCATGAATCCTGTCACATAACCGAGACGGTATTCCATAGGCATGCAATTTCACCACAAGCCGCTTGTGTGGTAAAGTGTCAAAAGCCGTAAGGAAATCCACAAATGGCATGATGGGAATTAGTATTCGCGTTCGTGCGACGATGCCCACTTTCATTTGGATGGGTTCGTCAATAAGCAAAACTGGTTATTTGGGGAGACTGAGAATCCGCATTTCTCGTTCGAGCAGTCTCTTCGCCCTCAACGGGTGACTGCGTTGTGTGCAACGTCCAGTCACGGGATGGTTCAAATGGTCTGAGCACTGTGGGACTCAACTTCTGAGGTCATCAGTGCCCTATAACTTAGAACTACTTAAACCTAACTAACCTAAGGACATCACAAACATGCCCGAGGCAGAATTCCAACCTGCGACCGTAACCGTCGCGCGGTTCCAGACTGTAGCGCCTAGAACCGCTCGGCCACTCCGGGCCAGTCACGGAATAATTGGTGCGATATTCCTTGATGGTAAGGTGACTACCGAACAGTACGTGAAGGTTTTGGAAGATGGTTTCATCGCCATTATCTAAAGCGACCCTGACCTCGACAAGATGTGGTTCATGCAAGACAGAGCTCGACGCCATTGAAGCAAGAGAGTGTTTGATGATCTGGAGGAGCACTTTGGGGACCACATTCTAGCTCTGAAATTCCCAGAGGCCACTGGGATATACAGCAATAACCCCAAAAACCATTGCTGAGGTGAAAACAGCCATTCAGGAGGTCGTAGACAGCATCGATGTTCTGACACTTCAGCGGATCGTGCAGAACTTGGCTATTCGTCTGCGCCACATCATCGTCAATGATGGCAAGCGTATCGAACATATCATAACCTAAATCCGTACATCTGTAGTGACGTTTACATGTTGAATAAAGGGTATGCACGCCGTAGTTTGTAACTAATTTACGATCTTTGAAGATAGCTGCTAAGGTTAGTGACCCTATCAGAATTATATTAGAACAAATAAGCCCTCAGTCACAAATATTAAGTCAAAATTGACCAGGTTGGGTGAACACGGTTTGCAACAAAACTCAGGTACGAGCAGCCCTTAGCGGCTCGCCATCTTATCTTATTTAGAACTTTTCATGTCGTCGCCTTTCCGGCTTAGATTTTTTTAGAATGTCACTTGCGAGTACTGCATCTCTTTCCAGTCAGTACGCAGTTTAGTTTATTAATGTCTTATATACCTATTATGTTTTAGTACAGTTAGTTTAATTCTGAAGACGACGCTCATAGTAGCGTCGAAACCTGGTCAGTTTTGACTTAACATTTGTGACCGAGGGCTTCTTTGTTCTAATATAATTTACGATCTTCTTCATAGTTCAACAACTGTCATCCTGAAAGTGTAAGTGTTCCTGTGTCCGTGCAGAGGCGTATCCAAGATATTCGGTTATCGACTCTGCACAATATTCTCATTGCACACTTGTGCAGAATAAACACGGATGCTTCACCGTTGCCGCAGTATAGTCTGCTCCCCGCGCTTGGCACCGGACGGGCCTCCCAGCTCACCGTCAGCATGCAACGCGCGTACCTCCATCAGCACTGTCATATGTGGGACGTAGGCGAGCGCGGCGCCAGAGAGCGGCTAGACACGAGTCACCAGCAGATCAGATCCGGCGTCGGCCAAACAAGGCCGAGAGCGTGAGACTGTACCCGTAGCGCCCCTCACGTGGACTGGCGACGCGGACGAGTTCCCGCTCCAGTTATGGCCCCGTAATTACGAGGCGCCGGCCTAGCTGGATTTATGCAGAGCCCGCGGCGGTCTGTTCCGTGAGAGCGAGCTGGTGGGCGTTCCCAAGGCCGCCGCGGGGAGGCGCTGCTGTCTGCACCGCTGGCGCGTCCGACATCCGAAACCTCCCCGACTCTACCACCAGAATCCGCCTCGCGCTGACATTTCCGACCGCAGAGTCACTAAAAGCAAATATCTCCAGTAATCGTACACGTACAGCAATGCTGGGTGTTTCACGCTGTGCTATTACGGATCTTTGCATTTTACAGCCCTGGTCTTTGAACAGGACCGGTTTAAGGCCCAAACGACACAAGCAGACGCTCGGTGCTTGTAAGGTGCCTCTTCCGCGAGGAAAACATTTTTACCAGTTTTAATAACTTATTGTCTCTTATTGATGTATTCACGATAGTTAGGAAGTGCTTTAGTCCGTAGCCGGCCTTGAATCGGAGAGCATTTCCCACACGGCTGGCTAGGTGACGAAGCGACCACATGTCGCGCGTAGTGGTGTGGGGCTCGGCGCTGGACCGTAGCAACAAGCGTCGGCCTGGGAAATACACATGGCGGGAAGTACCGCCGTCTTGGCGCCAAAGTCACCGATTTTGTTTATTATTTTTAATAATTAAAGTCATTTATGACAACATGAATACTAGGATGAGCATCTGGATGTTTAAAACTATTTATCATAATTTTGCCTCGTTAAAATTCACACCCGTTCATTAACAAATGCATATCTTAGTAAGAACGAACTTGATCGGAAATCCATGAACTGTGACGAAACTATTAAGAGATACGGACGGCGCGCCAAAGTAGGCAGTCGGCGTTAAGATCTCTTCCTGTCTTGTTCGATGGTAGCCATGCTCTCGGTTACGAGTAGTTTGTGACATGAGTGTTTCATTATTAATCTAACAGGAATAAAAGTGAGATTACGGCATTCTGAATGTTAATTTCGAGTAAATACATACCCCAAAGTTAATCGACAGCAATTTCGGATAATTAGCTTCCACCGACAGAGACATCCAATGCGCCATTGAAGAATTTGCACGGGACGACATTTACGAGAGCTGCACCGCGCACAGGTAGGAGGAAATCCGACGACACGACCCACCAAGGCGGATCAAGGAAGGTCCGACTTACACTCGCAAATTCCGGATGGAAATGCTGACAAGTTATACTGTACGTCACATATACCACCCTCTACGGACTCGCGGCTAAGCTAATAACAGTATTGTTTAGAAGTGAGGGGATCCTGCATGTTTCCGGAGACGCCCTAGTGCAGAGTTCGTAAGGAGACGCCCTAGTGCAGTGTGCGTAAGCGGAGTGCACTAGAATTAATAGCGAAAACTGACAGTGGATGAAATATACGATCCAGACAACGTAAGACCGTAAAGGAGCCGTGAGCTTGATATTTCCCAATATGCGTTAAGATGGGGGCTGTCATAAATTTCGGTTCGAAAAACTGATTTCTCAGAGCTATTTATTTCTTCTGTAGAGTTTTATCTAAGTTGTGTATAAATTTTATTTTCTTGGTAACATTAAAAATGCCTGTGAAATATTAAAATTTTCCTCTGCCCTCGTAGCCACCGCCACCTTTCCATACGTCTGGGAAACTGCTTGCTTCAGATGACTTTTTGTGAATGTAAAGACTCTTTCTTTACTTCCTATGTATTTGGCCGACAACTACGGTTTTGGCTGAAAACTGCCTCTGTGGCTGACAACTTCGACGCATGTGGTTTGTTTACATTTCGATGATACGAAAACGTACTAATATGTGGTGACTGAAACACCGAAACCCTTACGTGGAACTGAAGAGCATGACGGAATGTGAAAAAACTGTGTTTAAGCAACGTAGGTTTCACAGAAACAGTTTAGATGCAACGAGGCGTGTGTATTTTATTTTCACAAACCATCCACTGTCGAAACGCCAACGCATAATATGTGCGCAAAAGACGAATGGTGTAGGCACAACATTAGAAATGAAACCTATTCACATAAGCATTCACTAACAGGACCGATTATGAGTAGAATTAAGCTCACATGCTGTTTTCTTGCATACTCCGATTGACTGAGAACGTGTCTTCATGGGAAAAGACACAATACAAATTAAAGCGTAAGCAATTTAATTTTGATTAGATGCTCAAAGAGAACTTTATTTACCACAAACAGATGTCCACAGTGATGCTTTATAAGTCAATGAGGGGAACAACGGCAAATATGATATGATTTATAGAGTTGGTGTACGTCCAGCTGTGTTTACTGCATCGGTCAGAGCAGGATTTATAAACCTGGCAGGACTATGTCTGACCTACAAATAGCCTCCAGACAGATTGGAAGGCAAGGGAAGAAAAACCTCTAGGATGAGAAAGCGTTTAAAATACAGTTATTATATGTTATAAATCTTAAAACGCATTTTCTCAGTTTTACATTTTTTGCGTCGTTAAAAGCCTTTTCTCAAAAAGTGTACGGACAAATGCCATGAAATTTTCATGCTCCGTTCAAAACATGTCGCTGTGTCATTGGCACTAAAGAATCTCCATCAATTAAATTGCTATTTATAGCTTGGGTGACCGCAAAAAATACGTAATTTTGATTGTTCAGAAATTTAATGTTTCGAAAATATTTCAATTTTAAACATAAATTAATAATTGTAGATCAGCGATCTTATGATCGTCTTAACACCCTACGATAATGTTCTCAAATCTGTTGCGTGATGATAATATCAGTCATGGCTTTTTATAAAAGGGGAATGAAAAAATTTAAAAATTTGTGTTTGTGGCAATGTACTGCACCATGGTTTTTTACTATATTTTGACATTAAAACGCAAGTATTTTTCTTCGTACATCCGAAAGTTCAGAATTCTGACTTACTAATTGTGGGTGTAAAGATTTCTAAAGGAATGTTTACATTTTCGGTAGCATCCCCCTTTCTTGATAAGCGCCCCCACTCCACCCCACCACCATCACCACAGACTTCAGTATCGAGTATTGTCGTGATTAGTGTACATACACTTGAAATCTAAACTTCTTACGTACGGCCGGTCTAATTGAGCTGAAACTTCATGCAAGGCCTACCTTAATAAGAAACACTACTTCACCTGTCAAAGGAGCTGTTCCACGTGTCGTCCTCACATTTGGAATCGTTACTGTACTTGTCTCTGCTGTTAGTTGCAAATTCTTTCAAACACCCCTGATCATGCCTGCTCCCAATCTTTAACTGTATCAGTGGAAGTGCTGTAGAGTTAACCTTTGAGATGCTCAAATATGGAAAGGTCCTCGTGTCACTTCTGAGTTGTTAAACGGTTACTGAAAGGTTATTTCCGATTCTACCATCGTCTGTCCAAATCACTGTAGACCAGAATATTGTTTAGGACACTTGTCGACAGAACGAATCGACGCATCTAGGAAATACCATGCTAGGATCTTAACAGGTTCCATGAAAATTTAACTGAAGTGCTTTACACAGTAAACAACTGTACCAATTATGTTTTTTCATGTGCATCCCGACTCTTTTCCATAGCGCCATGGGAGATTACCTTAGTACAGTATGTAGTATGTGAAGAGAACGTAGAAATGCTACTACAGTTTTCTACGGCACGTATTGTATACAAGAAAACATTGCCGTTACTGTTTTGCTTACATTCTCCATAGGTGAGTAGCATCTACATTCTCTTCATTTCTGTACATTGTACTCACACAAATACTCGAACTAAAGATAGTTGAATGTGTTATGTTCGACTTCGTACACAATGGTTCGTACAGATGGGCTACAGAGTGACGCGGCAGCTGTCGTCATAGCAAAGCTGAACAGGAGCAGACCTGATTAGCGACCAGGTCAACATAGGAAACAGAAGATTTATTTAACTTGTATTTCTGCAAGCGTACGTAGACTCGTTACAAATAATGAGGCAAGAAACCAAGTGCAGGTCTGTGTCAATAAGGAGGAGAATCCCTATTCTAGAGCAGTAACGATGGACCTGAAGCCGCAACTAGGTGACGTCTGTGTAGCCGTGTCGTAGCGAAGAGGCTCCAAGCGTGAACAGGTTGAGCAGCTGCCACCAGCCATCCTTATTATCGTGGCGGTAGAGGGCGCTCACTGTACAGAGCCGCTGGAGGCGTGGCTCAGCACTAGCGCGCCATTCGGTCTGTCAGCAGTGTAGCCATGTATGGAAGTGAAACTTGGACGATAAATAGTTCAGACAAGGAGAGAATAGAAACTTTAGAAATGTGGCGCTACAGAAGAATGCTGAAGATTAGATGGGTAGATCAAATAACTAATAAGGAGGTGTTGAAGAGGATTGGGGAGAAGAGATGTTTGTGGCACAACTTTACTAGAAGAAGGGATCATCAGTTGGTAGGACATGTTCTGAGGCATCAAGCCATCACCAATTTAGTATTGGAGGGCAGCGTGGAGGGTACTGGAAGATGAAAAGCTTGCACAGAATAGAGTAGCATGGAGAGCTGCATCAAACCAGTCTCAGGACTGAAGACCACAACATCAGGGTGATATTTAAGACATACTGCTGTTCACATCTTCATTATGAACGAAGTTACAAGTAAAGCAATCAAGTGGTACTTTACTTGATACATATTTTATTTTACTTTTGGACATACAGTTATGTTGTGTGATCAACACAAGTGGGAGAAGTAGGCCTGTATGCATCACTTATCACGGTTTAACCTTTCTCCATACTGGTGACAGTAACAAGGCTCTTTCTGTTGATTCACCAGCTCTCTTCTGACGTAGCTGTCCCGTAACCCGTCCAAAAGGAACTCGTCTGCAGCACTCTTATAAACTTGTTGTACCGTTCAGCCCACTCAGCTCGCTGTTGATGCGGCTCCGATATTCACCTGCGGCTTCAAGTCTCAGCTGTCGCAACTACAGGTGTGCCCTGACAGAAAAAAAACCAGCAGGCTATGCGAGGAGCGTGGAGGCTCATGAATATGGAGAGCTTCCAGAGGCGATGAACTTGCCGCTGGCGAACCTGGTCGGCCCCTGGAGCGACCCCAGAGGTCACGGGGACGGGGTGAACTGTGACCACTTGTCACCAAGTGGCTCTATCGTTCACCAGCAGGTGCCGCAGCGGACGCTTTCCCATCCAAACCGGAGGGGTGCCCGGCGGAGCTGGCAGTGACGGAACTGAGGCCTGTGTCAGGGGTAGCAATGTAACGGAGGTGGCTTTACCAGTGTCGGAAAAAGGAAGGTAACAGTTTAAAACCTCATCGACAACGAAGTCATTAGAGACGGAGCACAAGGATGGACAAGGAAATCTCCCGTGGCCTTCTAAGGAACCATCCCGGCATTTGCTTTGGGCGATTTAGGGAAAGCACAGTAAATTTAAATCTAGGTTGCAAAAGTTTCCGCACATCGTGGTCTAGCGGTTAGCTTCTCTGTTACTAGATCGCGGGGTTCTTGATTAGTTTCCCGGCCGAGTCGATTTCTTTGCTCAGGAACTCAGTTGTGTGGGGTCCTCGAATTTCATCTCATTATCATATACAGGGTGTTACAAAAAGGTACGGCCAAACTTTCAGGAAACATTCCTCACACTCAAATAAAGAAAAGGTGTTATGTGGACATGTGTCTGGAAACGCTTAATTTCCATTTTAGAGCTCATTTTAATTCTTCCACCTACGCTCAATGGAGCACGTTATCATAATTTCATACGGGATACTCTACCTGTGCTACTAGAACATGTGCCTTTACAAGTACGACACAACATGTGGTTCATGCACGATGGAGCTCCTGCACATTTCAGTCGAAGTGTTCGTACGCTTCACAACAACAGGTTCGGTGACCGATGGATTGGTAGAGGCGGACCAATTCCATGGCCTCCACGCTCTCCTGACCTCAACCCTCTTGACTTTCATTTATGGGGGCATTTGAAAGCTCTTGGATACGCAACCCCGGTACCAAATGTAGAGACTCTTCGTGCTCGTATTGTGGACGGCTGTGATACAATACGCCGTTCTCCATGGCTGCATCAGCCCATCAGGGATTCCATGCGACGGAGGGTGGATGCATATATCCTCGCTAACGGAGGACATTTTGAACATTTCCTGTAACAAAGTGTTTGAAGTCACGCTGGTACGTTCTGTTGCTGTGTGTTTCCATTCCATGACTAATGTGATTTGAAGAGAAGTAATAAAATGAGCTCTAACATGGAAAGTAAGCGTTTCTGGACACATTCCACATAACATATTTTCTTTCTTTGTGTGTGAGGAATGTTTCCTGAAAGTTTGGCCATACCTTTTTGTAACACTCTGTATACGCTAGCCGCTGAAGCATTTTTTTGGCTGAATGTACTAGAATTTTTTTTATGAGAATGTTGTTGGCTTTAATTTTTTTAGGTGGTGATTTTAATTTTTTTTTTTTGTATTTTTACTAAGGCGTAAATATTTCCTTGCACTAAGCGGCCGACAACCCCAGACAGAGTCTGGCGGTCATTCCATTAACGAAAGCCCTTTGTAAAATTGCTTTTCGGAGAAGAACTACATATAACAAGATACAATGTAAGAGGTTTTAATTAGATTAAGTTCAAATCTGTCATTTACAATTAAGAAACAATAACTTTGCTGCATTGCATTCCTTTAAACTTATCCTTAAGGCGTCACAGATTAACCCTGCCCCACTTAAAGTTTTCTCATTTGCTACTGAATATGTTGGCAGCGAAAAACGCTGTCGTCTCATATGAGACAGAATCTTTGGAGTTTTGCTTGTACTTCCCACAAAGCAAAGAATAATCAAACATTGGAATACGTTTATAATTAATCTTTGACTACTGTTTTCCTTAATATGAATTTCTGTTCCTTAGCAGTTGAGCTGTCACTATCACCGTTACAATATCCGTTGATTGCAATATTTGTTAGCAAAGATTGGAGATTACTTTTACCTACCCCTTTTTCGCAGTTTCAGATCTAGTATTAGATTCAATAGCTTCCCATGTATTAGCTGGCATCAGTTCTACCCTTCCTGGTTTGTGGACATGAAACTCAGAATCTTTTCTGTGACGAAGAGACATACAGTAAACAAAAGATATTATCTCGTAATCAACGTTTTATTTGTTTCATTGACACCCTCGTATTGCATCTTTGCTCCAACAATTTGAAATTCAACTAATCCTCCCGACAGCTATTTTTGCGGTGTCAAACTAGTGTCGATAGTATGTAAATAATGACTCCACCTCTGCTGTGTAAAGCTCCTTTAATATAGAGTCAAGCGCGACCTGTTTTGGGTCGTCTCGCCCTTTTCCGATACAGAAAGACATATGTAAATCGGTGGTCACAACAGACCCGTGTGTTGCTTAATCAATAAACTACCAAATACATCAAAGCTGTCGTCCATATCCCCGTATATCGTGTAAACTAACTTAGTCTATCCAAAGGTATTTGCCGAATTTCATGCACCAAAGTGGGGACGGCCGGTTTGCTACAAGAACAGCTGTAGTGTTGCTGACGGAAAGTTACGATTTTATAGGCACGTGACGGAATAGTAAAGCAACATTAAACAGCCTGGGTGAATCCATTATTTCATACAAAACTAGGGAGATTACGGCTCATACAGTCCTTCTACCCATGAGATACTGTTGTGAAGCTCTAAAGGCCCTTTAATTTACCAGCTTTAGTAGAAGCATTGAGATACGAAGGACTAAACTTCGTGCCTCGAGGGAAAACATTCAACAGTGATTAAAAGCTCGCGTGTTTTTAACCGGGGTGGCTGTTTTTAAAAAAAACCGTGACGTTACTACGATGTCATGCTGCCATCTTCTGGCAGTGTGTCGATGTGTAGCATTATGCCCCACAATTTATACATCAGTGACGGGTTCCAACTCTGCCACCAGATCCGAAAACTAGCGGCTTTTCAGTATACGCCTGGCATGTCTGATTTGACTGAAATATTTGAAATGTTTTCCATTGTTACGGTGAAGCTGACCTGCCAAATCGCATCATTCCTCACAGTAGTTAGTTCTGTATTTGCAAAAAAAAGAAAGTGTGTCTAATCGTGGGAGATGTCTGGGCCGCCTCATTCTCCGACCTGTTATGACTCCCAGCAAGGCATCTGTCTTGTCTTGTAGACAGTGATGGGTGGTTCTTTAGTTCGTATTGCATTTGTGTTAGTTTGGTTGGCTAGGGACGGCAAGAAGAGAGAAGTGGCCTAATTTCAGTGTACAGCTGGTTTTCGTGTAATAGTACCAAGCGGACCACGTCTTCGTACGAACGGGTCACCACTAACAATCTCACATGCCCCAGTCTCGAATGTCCCTAGGTTTGGTATTTATGCTGCTGCAATGCACACCATCCGGCGACTGGGATCTTCCCAACTCAAGCTACTAGTCTGTTAGTGATAATGAAAATTTCTTTCCCTTTATATAACTATTTGGTGACATGTTCGGTGGTCAGTGGAAAAGTAAAATGTTTATTTCAGTATCAGATTGACACACTTCCAAAAAAGTTTCTGCGCAGTTAGTTCCATTTGTGGCGACTAACCAAACTGTAAGAAACTCAGGTCTTTACCAATAACAGTGGGCGAACGCAGTAGCCATCACACAAGTAGAAGAGATGTTTTTCACAGTAGCAAACATGAACAAGCGATCGCAGGTCTTGAGGATGCACTTCAGAGCCCATATTGTTCAAATGTGTGTGAAATCTTATGGGACTTAACTGCTAAGGTCATCAGTCCCTAAGCTTACACACTACTTAACCTGAATCATCCTAAGGACAAACACACACACACACCCATGCCCGAGGGAGGACTCGAACCCCCGCCAGGACCAGCCACACTGTCCTTGATTGCAGCGCCTGAGACCGCTCGGCTACTCCCTCGCATTGGGAGAGCCCATATTTACTGGATTATTTTTCTTTTTTTTCGGTCCACACTACCTCCTTCCAAAATATTAAAAGCAAAGAACTTGCAGTGGAGACTGTCCACTACCAAGGGTATCAGAACGATTTCCGTTTATAAGTTTCGATTCGGTCGCTTCTGGACCAAGATTCCTTTCCTCATATTGATTCACTTACATTTCCCCGTCATCCCTAGGGTTGTAAAACTACCGTAAGCTCTCATAAGTAAGCGCAGACTACCGTAGGTATCCAAGTAACTTTGGTCAGCTGAGGTCGTACCTGCAATACATGTACGATAGATGTGTTGCAGAGCTATCGGGCGTTTCTTCATAACTATCGCTTCCTTTACATATCTGATCTGTCTCTTACGAGATTCCCTTAGGAACCGGATGCGGAGAACTACCTAGAAATCGAACGACGATATGTAAAGGGCCTCATCACCTACGGAAGTTTTTGTACTACGTAGTTAGCCTCCTGTCTTTTACGTATAGGGAAACAGTGTTTGCAGCAAAATTTAAATTTTTAATGTTGAATTCAGGTTTTATTCGAAAACTGTTGGTCTGCAACCTGAAAGAGCGGGACGTTGCAGTAAAAAATAAAGAAAAAGTACGGATTTATCACATAGCGCTAGAAAACGCTATTTCCTCAAAAAAAAAGTTAAAATATAAAATACTGCAAAGCAAAATTATATCAAAAATCGCTTTAATACTTCGCAAATTTAAATAAATCGTGTTTCTGAAATTCATAAACAATTTTCGCATTTAATACTGATAACAAGAAACTCTAGTCTTCGATCATGATGAAGAACATTCTGTTGAGTACAAAATAACTGAAATTATTGATTATATATGTTTTATGTTTGTGCACGTAAACTGTACTTGCATTAAAAATAATTCATTTGGTCACATAAAAGCGCTGAAAGTATGTGATCAACTTATTCTTATTACTGATTGTTGTGTGGTTCTAATCAAAGAGAGAGACACAGAGAGAGAGAGAGAGAGAGAGAGAAGTGGTCGTATCCCAGTGTCTTTCTGACACCTTCATTTCTGTTTCTTTTCCTACGAATGCTATTGGGAATCCTACTATTTACTGCGCCGTGTACGTATTTCATTGAAAATCCCGAACCGTAGCTTTGGCAGAGAGTAGTTCTAATCATCCATTAAAGTTTTAACATAGTCACGGTATCACCCTGTATAATGTATATAAAGGTAGTGGAATGGTGACGAGTAGGTACACAGCAATTTCGCATAATCAGGGTCAGTAATGAGTCTCACAGGGCACACACGTGGCTCGTGAACACAGCAAGACTGTTGGACATCTGGTAAGGCGTGCGTCATTGGCGGCCGAATGCACAACGGATGCTCACATAGCCCAGCAGATATAGGCTGTCTCGTTGCGTAACTGGAGCAAGGCGCGCGCAGTGCGTAGGTGCTGACGATCCGAATGTGCGTAACTAGCACGTCACGCTAGCGTCTGAGCTCAATGAAGCGCTGCGCAAATGGAGGAAGATACACGCTACAGAGTTGAGAGATTCCGTATTGCCTGCCGGTGTGGCCGAGCGGTTCTAGGCGCCTCAGTCCGGGACCGCGAGACTGCTACGGTCGCAGGTTCGAATCCTGCCTCGGAAATGGATGTGTGTGATGTTCTTAGGTTAGTTATGTTTAAGTCGTTCTAAGTTCTAGGGGACTGATGACCTCAGCTGTTAAGCCCCATAGTGCTCAGAGCCATTTATTGAAGAAGTCAGTTCGTGCACAAAATCCTGGACTGTCCACTCTTCCGCAATAACGAGACTGCGGGGCTCAGTATTTCTACAGCTGACTTCCAACGTATTGTTGAGTCCATGCCACGTCGCATTGCTGCACTATGCCGGTCAAAAGTAGGTCGAACACGATATCAGGAGGTATCCAGTGACTTTTTTCGGCTCAGTGTATGTACAATAATTACCTGTACACTGTTTTATGTATCATTATTAATTGTTTTTGAGCATACTATTCTCTATTCTAACCAATAATTAACACAAGTATCCCCCATCTTGGTCCCTCGTAGTACACAGTGTGGTGTGTCCACACTGACAAAGAGGTTCATCTACATCTACATGATTACTATGCAATTCACATTTAAGTGCTTAGCAGAGGGTTCATCGAACCACAATCATACTATGTCCCTACCATTCCACTCCCGAACAGCGCACGGGAAAAACGAACACTTAAACCTTTCTGTTCGAGCTCTGATTTCTCTTATTTTATTTTGATGATCATTCCTTCCTATGTAGGTTGGGCTCAACAAAATGTTATCGCATTCGGAAGAGAAAGTTGGTGACTGAAATTTCGTAAATAGATCTCGCCGCGACGAAAAACGTCTTTGCTTTAATGACTTCCATCCAAACTAGCTTAGCATATCTGCCACACTCTCTCCCCTATTACGTGATAATACAAAACGAGCTGCCCTTTTTTGCACCCTTTCGATGTCCTCCGTAAATCCCACCTGGTAAGGATCCCACACCGGTCAGCAGTATTCTAACAGAGGACGAACGAGTGTAGTGTAAGCTGTCTCTTTAGTGGACTTGTTGCATCTTCTAAGTGTCGTGCCAATGAAACGCAACCTCTGGCTCGCCTTCCCCACAATATTATCTATGTGGTCTTTCCAACTGAAGTTGTTCGTAATTTTAACAGCCAGGTACTTAGTTGAATTGACAGCCTCGAGAATTGTACTATTTATCGAGTAATCAAATTCCAACGGATTACTTTTGGAACTGATGTGGATACCCTCACACTTTTCGTTATTTAGCATCAACTGCCACCTGCCACACCATACAGCACTCTTTTCTAAATCACTTTGCAACTGATACCGGTCTTCAGCTGACTTTACCAGACGGTAAATTACAGCATCATCTGCGAACAACCTAAGAGAACAGCTCAGGTTGTCACCCAGGTCATTTATTTAGATCAGGAACAGCAGAGGTCCCAGCACACTTCCCTGGGTAACACCTGATATCAAATCAGTTTTACTCGACGATTTGCCGTCTATTACTACGAACTGCAACCTTCCTGACAGGAAATCACGAATCCAGTCGCACAACTGAGACGGTACCCCATAGGCCCGCAGCTTGATTAGAAGTCGCTTGTGAGAAACGATGTCAAAAGCTTTCCGGAAATTTAGAAATACGGAATCAACTTGAGATCCCCTGTCGATAGTGGCCATTACTTCGTGCGAATAAACTGTACATCAGAGTCCTGAGATACTGCAGATCAGTACTCAAGCGTTGGGCGGAACACGGACTGTAACATCGCCGCATTCTCCGTGTATCGGCTCCTTCGCGCTCGCTGCTCCTGAATCAGAGCAATTCTTTAGAGACATTAACGAGATTCTTACTCCTTCGGTGACAACTAACCGCTCCGTCCCGAAGCGACGTCAGATATTCGTCGCATTACGTTGCGGCTCGCTGCTCGCGAGAAAGCCGCGCTTGGAGGAAAATGCGTGCGTGCCGGCCGCATCCCGCGACGGCGAGTGCGCAACAAAAGCGGCCGCAATTAATATGCACTTACCCGCGGTGTAATGTGCCGTGCTGCAGTCGCAGCCGCGGGGACCACGTGACAAATGACGGCCGGCAGCGTAATGACCACGTGACTCGGCACAGCGGCGCAGGCTGCGGCATCAAAGGAAGCCGCCGCCGGGGGCCGCCGTGCGTCGCAGTAGCTCCTGCGGGATGTGTGTTTTCTCCGGATGAGCAATCACAAGGCTCCTCCTTTTTTAGCAGTGAGAAATATTTTCAGAAGACGACAGCGATACAGACAAATGGTTACCACTGCCCGTGAAGTCTTCGTGTTACGTGGCCTTATCGTAAGCTGGTTAGTTCTTTTGCCTAAGTTATCTTATTGGCTCGCAGGTGCCACCATTCAGCCGCTCATAGACCTGACGAAAATGTACTACGGTGACAACGGATAGCTACATATGGTTTTGTGCGTGTATACAAGGTGTCTCAAACTTTTAGGGTCAAACTGAAACAGTTGATACTGGGTCCACAGTCGGTTAGATAGAGAACCAATGGTCGGAAGCGAATATTTATAATGTTACGGACATAGACAACGTAGCTCATAGTAATTACTCAAAGAGACAACCGCCACTCTCACTGCATGTATTGCAACAGCACATCCACATTCTTTCAAAAATCCCGGCTATCTGTTGTACACTTGTCAGCTTATTTGCCCGTCGCTGACATAGAAGACTGCCAACCCTGTTTCCTTCCCGTCTGGGCAAGCTGTGCAGTGACTAAAGTGCATGTAAATCTTACTGGTGGTGGTTAGTGTTTAACGTCCCGTCGACAACGAGGTCATTAGAGACGGAGCGCAAGCTCGGGTTAGGGAAGGATTGGGAAGGAAATCGGCCGTTCCCTTTCAAAGGAACCATCCCGGCATTTACCTCAAGCGATTTAGGGAAATCACGCAAAACCTAAATTAGGATGGCTGGAGACGGGGTTGAACCGTCGTCCTCCCGAATGCGAGTCCAGTGTGCTAGTCACTGCGCCACCTCGCTCGGTATAAAAGCTTACTGAGACAGGGGAAATACTAGCTACAATGAAGTCGATAATTCAATTGTAATATTGGCATTTTAATTTGATATTCCCCACAACTTACAAAATTTACAAAAAAAAGTGAATCTCTTTGTTCACCCACACACTCCTGAGAATGGCACTTTAACAATTTGCAATTACGCGCCCCTACTACCGGCAGGCGCGTTGATAAATACTCGGCACATCGCAAGGTCAAGAACGTTAAGTTGTTGGAAGTGGTCAAGCGTTGGTGAAACTCACCAAACGCACACAGCTGGGCCACACTAACTACGTCCTAGGGGTCACGGGGTGGCGACAGGAAGGCCACCCTCCAACACTAACATCGCCAGATCCGTAGTAACAACGCCGACCCCGCGATGAAGTTGGACAAAGGCCCAAAGAAAATGATGATGATAAAGCGTGATAAAACATTCCAGAGCAAAATACGAAAGGAAACTATGGTTACACTTGTACTGGTATGCAGAAGTGAATCACGCGTGATGAAAGTAAACTACAAGCAGCAGAATCGAGATTTCTCCGGAAAGTGATAGGTGCTGCCAGCGAAAATCAAATAGTGAATGAAGATATTAGGAATCGTATAGATACTTGTAATATTAATGCACAGATTGAAAAAATTAAAAAAAGTTATTGAATCATCACCCAAAAACAATGAGTGTAGTGAGAATTGCACCTTAGGTTATGCTTTACCAGCGAAGAGGAAGAAGGGACCTAGGAAGACCCAGCACTAGGTAGCAGTGATAAGTGAAAAAGAGAAGAAGGAAAAGGCATCAATGCCTAAACTCTGAACCTGAAGAAGAAGAAGAACATGATGATGATGAAAAGAGGATAAGCAAGATACTGTTCTGTTGCGAGATTCGGTCCGAAGACTGGCCCGAACAGAAATCCTGTTCTCCCTTATGCCAGACTAGTTTCCTACTATATCTTTCTTCAAGCCATCATTATTTTTTTCTTTTCAAATGTTCTGACTTACCGACCCTATGACTCCGCCCCCGTAGTTGAGTAGTCAGCGCGGCTGACCACTAGGTGGAGGGCGGCCGCGGTGGCCGAGCGCTTCTAGACACTTCATTCCGGAACCGCGCGACTGCTACGGTCGCAGGTTCGAATCCTGCCTCGGGCATGGATGTGTGTGATGTCTTCAGATTAGTTAGGTTTAAGTAGATCTAAGTTCTAGGGGACTGATGACCCCATAGCGCTCAAAGCCATTTGAACCATTTTTTACTATGTGGAGGATCCGCGTTCGATTCCCAGTACTTCTGGGAACTGGAGCGAGGGGTACTGTGACTCGTGATGTCAACTGAGGAACCACTTGATCTAATAGTGGCGAGAACAGGTCAGAAAACTGACAAAGGGACGGACATCGGTGTGCTCCGCGTCTTGTGGAGTAATTGGGAGCGGATGACACGGTGGGCGGTCGGTACCAGGGCACCGCCAGGGACTGTGGACGGAGTTGAGTTCATTTTATATACTTTTTAATGACGCTTTGTCTGATAGCGTCAGTCCCTCCTATACTCGGTCAGATCAAGCTGCATTGAACTGCCGAACGACAATTTAAGCGCGCTCCAGGTAGGCAGCGATGAGACTCCCCGCCTCTGGTTCTGGCGGGACACCGTCCCCCACCCCCGCCCGCCGCTGCGTGGGCCAACGGAGGCGACGGTGGCGCCATTGTCTCTGCGGCCGCGGTGGCTGACTCCACCTCCTCATCAATATGGAACACCGCGCCGCGTAAAAAACCCGCCACAGGCTTTGATTGGTTCCCACCGGGACCCGGTCGCCCTAGCCGTCGCCCAGGCCACCGCAGCGTGCGTGATCTGTTCCGTCCGCCGGGTTCGCCGGGCTCCGCACATGCTGTTCATTTTTCGCTCGTCGAGTTAACTTCTGCCGTTTTGATTCTGACGCAAGTAAACTTATAACGCTATATTTTTCGTGCTGATAACGACGAAATTTCGTGGGAGCCGTTACTCCTCCGTATTTCGATGTAATTACAGTGCAGTGGAAAGTAGTAGATTTTTTTCTTCACAGCTCTGGGCGTAGTGAGACACTCGAAACGGCTTTGCGCTGTTAAGCGTATTCGGAGTGTCCCGCGACGTCAGGTGCTTTTTCGCATCATTGGTTCACCAAATACTGTCAGGAGTATTGTAGGGGCTGACACGTGATCCTGAACGTACAAGTAAATGACGGTAATGCATTGTGTACTTTGTCTGACCAAAAGTATCCATGCAGTCCTGTGTAATACGGATTTGACCACTACTTACAACGAGAGGCCGACCCGCCACTATAAAATGAAGCGGAGACTGGCGAATTATCAGTACCAAGGATGACCTTATGATAGCTCGTACGAGAGAGGATGGGGATTAGCCCTGACGGTATGGAGAATTTTTAATAATTTGGAAGACGAATGGTGACCCCTAAGTACCCATAAAGAGGTTCCAGTTCCGACCCTGTTAAAAACCTACGTAACGCTGCATTTTAAATCTTTTCTTGAAAGAAAAACACCTGGCTGCAGTAAATTTCTTCCTTTACCTTAGATGCGGCTTTTCGCGGATGATGCTGTAGTATACAGAGAAGTTGCAGCATTAGAAAATTGCAGCGAAATGCAGGAAGATCTGCAGCGGATAGGCACTTGGTGCAGGGACTGGCAACTAACCCTTAACATAGACAAATGTAATGTATTGCGAATACATAGAAAGAAGGATGATTTATTGTATGATTATGCGATAGCGGAACAAACACTGGTAGCAGTTACTTCTGTAAAATATCTGGGAGTATCCGTAGGGAACGATTTGAAGTGGAATGATCATATAAAATTAATTGTTGGTAAGGCGTGTGCCAGGTTGAGATTCATTGGGAGAGTCCTTAGAAAATGTAGTCCATCAACAAAGGAGGTGGCTTACAAAACACCCGTTCTACCTATACTTGAGTATTGCTCATCAGTGTCTGATCCGTACCAGGACGGGTTGACAGAGGAGGAATATCCAGAGAAGAGCTTCGCGTTTCGCCACAGGGTTATTTGGCAAGCGTGATAGCGTTACGGAGATGTTTAGCAAACTCAAGTGGCAGACTCGGTAAGAGAGGCGTTCTGCATCGCGGTGTAGCTTGCTGTCCAGGATTCGAGAGGGTGCGTTTCTAGATGAGGTATCAAATATATTGCTTCCCCCCTACTTATACCTCCCGAGGAGATCACGAATGTAATGTTAGAGACATTCGAGCGCACACGGAGGCTTTCCGGCAGTCGTTCTTCCGGCGAACCATACGCGACTGCAACAGGAAATGGAGGTATAAATGTAGATGTAGATGTAGATCTAGCGGACTAGGGTACGGCTCTTTCCCCCTCTCCCCCCCCCCCCCTCTCCTCCCTGTTCACGGGTATCGGTGTCCTCGGTTAGTACAGAACCAGTAAGGTCAGAATGGATTGCTCAGGACAGCTCAGTGGCTGCTAACTTGGGGTAACCATTTGATGTCGCCTGAGTAACAGACCCATCAGAGATATTCCAATCCATCTATAGCAGCCCAAGTCGACTGTTTGCAATGTCAAAGGCAAGTGGAAACACGAAGGAACGACGGCAGCTAAACCAAAACAAGGCAGAGCTCACGCTGCCTTCTGACGGACAGGGATCGTTCAGCACTGCGAAAAATGGTTGTAGAAAATAGCGTGAAATTAGCTGAGGAGTCACTAGTGAGTTCCAAAGTGCTGTCAGCAGTCCAGCTATTACAGTTTGACGCTCCATAGGGATTTTGCAAAAACAGACATCATGTCTGATGGGATAGCAGCAATCAGTAATTATACAATGTTACTTAAAATCCGTCTTGATTGCAAAATTTTTATTCATATGACCGGTTTCGGTTCATCCAGAACCATCTTCAGATATAATATTTCGGTTACAGGAGTAACCCGTTCACATCCAGCAACTTTCAGGTGATGTGACGCAGCACTCAGGTGAAGAGAAATTGAAATATACGTGAAATGTACCACATGTCTCTGTTGTAATCCCGACTGTTTGAAATGTACTGAAAATTTTGACTCACGTGACTGAAAAGCGGAATATAATAATTTAAATGAAAATCAATTCTAATGCTCCAAAATTTTAAACCGGTCTAAAAAGTATAAAAGAATTCCTGCTATCCTCACACAGGTTCGTAAGGCCAAAAAGACAGTCCTGAAAATTTGTGATCGTGAAGTTTTAATAGCTATGAAAAAAATTGTGGGACTTTAAACGGAAAACCTTCGGAGCTTTCGGTATATATCTGATGTATGGATAGTTCACTTCTTTACTATTAGACTATACAACGTGGTGAGAATCAGTTTTACATGTGTTTTGATAGCTACTACAAACTGTCAGACAAATTTTCCGTGCTATCTGTATGTGCTTAGGAATCTGTGTGGAACTATGGGAAATTATTTTATATACCTTAGCCAGATTTAAAAACTTCGTATATTAAAAATTGATTTTTATGTGAATAATTATTTCTGATCTTTTTCCCAGTGAAATACTGAACAACGTAAGTTCTTCTGGCTTTCTGACTTCTAATCTTACTTCCTTTTTTAGCTTTGGTTTAAAGGAAAACAGTCGTGTGTCTGACAAGAGGGCAAAAAAGGGCAGCTCCTTTTGTATTATCACGTTATAGGGGAGAGAGTGTGGCAGATATGATACACGAGTTGGGATGGAAGTCATTACAGCATAGACGTTTTTCGTCGCGGCGAGACCTTTTTACGAAATTTCAGTCACCAACTTTCTCTTCCGTATGCGAAAATATTTTGTTGAGCCCAACCTACATAGGTAGGAATGATCATCAAAATAAAATAAGAGAAATCAGAGCTCGAACAGAAAGGTTTATGTGTTCGTTTTTCCCGCTCGCTGTTCGGGAGTGGAATAGTAGAGAGATAGTGTGATTGTGGTTCGATGAACCCTCTGCCAAGCACTTAAATGTGAATTGCAGAGTAGTCATGTAGATGTAGATGTAAATGTACCCCCCACCCCACCATCGCACCACACTTACATTTAGTGGTAAGTTGGCACACTGGCCAGCCCGTCAAAAACTGAATACAGATCAAACATGAAAGCAGCAGGAAGGTGTACTAAGTTGTGGAAGGAAGTGAACTGTCCAAATTTAATATGTGGAATGTCGAGTAATGTTACCCACCGGAGCGTCGTCGTCGTGCGGTCGCTGTGTCGGCCTGCGAAGTGGAAGGTACGGGTTCAGGTCTCCCTCGTGGCCTACATATTTCCCACAAAATTACGAGCTGTGCGTCCGGCCATTGCCGTGGTGTGTCTGTTCGTGTCGTGGCGTAGCGTCCGTTTGCAGCAGCGACGTGTGACGAAGGGACCTCCATACGCGCGTAACTCCTATTTGTTCCACACAGGTACCACCTCATCGGTTACGTTTCGGAAGTTTTGACCCGTGATTTCCTTCGTCGTAACATAATTCACGCCCGTTTATTTGTTGTGAGAGGTCTATGCGGCATCTCGCCTGCTCTCACTGTGGATCACATTTACTTGCGACAGTAATATACCCTTGATGATGATGACGATGTTTCGGACTGTGGGGCGCTCAACTGCGCGGTTATCAGCGCCCGTACAAATTCCCAACCTTTACTCAGCCCAATCTCGCCACGTACATGAATGATGATGAAACGATGAGGCCAACACAAACATCCGGTCATCTCGACCCCGCCGGGAATCGAACCCGCGTCTCCGTGCTCGGGAAGTGACAACAAGAGCGCGAGACCGCGAGCTACGGACAATATATTCTTATCACACAGAAACACCCCAGTTTAATTCCTTTACTGGATTTTGTGTAATTTATCGAAGCCGCCAAACAATTATTATGATTATATGACCGTGTGCTTAATGGATGAAAGCTATCGGCTTTTCTGCTGTGGTTTCGGGGGTATTTCAGTCGAGTACTGCTGTTCTGAGATTGAATAGTGGAAATGATAGAAAGTTTGTCTATTATTAAGGACCACAAAAGTTGCGATGTACAAATTGATATATATTTCCTACTAACACACAAATGCTGAGGCAGTTGCTACCTTCGCCTTACACGTCTAATCACAGTTATACCTTTTTATTGGTTGTTGATTTTCAGTACTTCGTCACACGAGATGCTGACGGTTAACATTCACAACAGTCCTCACTGCAATCCCTGGTTGTTGCTGGCCGACGCGGTTGACGCCAAACACGTGATTCGACACTTGTCACTTTCTGTTTCATATCACTAGCGAATCGGTATTAGTGGGGCTCGACCCCACGACGATCAGGGGGACGCGCTCACTCGTCATACTCCGGTGAATTTTACTCGACCACCATTCTTGCCCGTCTTTCCCGCACCACAGCTCACTCGACACTCTCCGGTGCTACTCGGCACTCGACACTCATCCCACAGCCTCCTGCAGCGCTGGACAATCGACCCCTGTCTACTATCGACCTTGGCGTCGGATACTAGCATCTATGCTTGTGGGATCACGGATCCCTTACAACATGACTCCTATTCTATAAGCTACGTATAGTATGACAATTGCCAAGAAGGAGAACAGGACGTACAGTTCGTATTATTTAGAACAACAAAGAGCACGAGGGAGACTTGAACGATCTCCCCCTTCGCAACCGTGATTCTGCGGTCGGTAACGCTGCTCGATATTCCACATATTAGATTTGCACCGTTCACGGTTTCTATTTTAATTCTTTTTTCCACAGTTCAGTACACCTACTCCCTGTTTCCATGTTGGATCTGTATCCAGTTTTAGACGGGCTGTCCAATGGGCCAACTTGACACTAAATGTGAAAAGGGGGGGGGGGGATTCGATGGGGAGTTTCCCTCGTGCGTAGAGGACTGGTAAGGAAAACCAGTCGCTGCTGGCAAAGTGCAGGAGCGGAGGTGGTGGCTAATAAGCAGAGGCCGCTAGCCGGCGGCGCCGTCTCAAGCTCAGCGGGCGGCTGGCTACGGCCGGCAATTAGGGAGCCGCAGTTTGCACCTCTCGCTGTCACGCGAGGCGAGCCAGCGCCCGGACAGGGGCGTGGTCCAGCAGGGGCAGCCGCAGCGGCCGCCCGCCACGCGACGCTGGAGGAAGCTGGAGGCCCTGCTGGTCAGCGCCAGCACCTCCAATCTGGCGCTAAGGAAGACGGATGCGCAGTCATCGGAACTTGAGGTTGCAGGCGGATACTATACGATTTGCTTGTAGGAGCTGCATACGGTTTGCTTACTGATGACCAAAATTAAAGAAGCAACCGGTAATTTTGGAAGGCTGTGTTCATTATGCCACAGAATAGTATAAACAGCTGATAGCAATGTAGAAAAAAATGTAACTACTCTACTGGCCACCAAGAAGAAATGCAGATGATAAACTGGTATTCATTCGACAAATTTATTATACTAGAACTGGCATGTGATTACATTTTCACGCAGTTTGGGTGCGTAGATCCTGAGAAATCAGTTCCCAGAACAACCACCTCTTGCCATAGTAACAGCCTTCATAGGCCTGGGCATTCAGTCAAACAGAGCTTGGATGGCGTGTACAGGTACAGCTGCCCATGCAGTTCATCAAGAGTAGTGACTGGCGTATTGTGTCGAGCCAGTTGCTCGGCCACCACTGACCAGACGTTTTCAATTGGAGAGAGATCTGGAGAATGTGCTGGCCATGGCAGCAGTCGAACATTTTCTGTATCCAGAAAGGCTCGTACAGGACCTGCGACATCCGTTTGTGCATTATCCTGCTGAAATATAATGTTTCGCAGGAATCGCATGAAGGGTAGAGGCTCTGGTCGTAACACATCTGAAATGTAACGTCCACCGTTCAAAGTGGGGTCAGTGCGAACAAGAGGTGACCCAGACGTGTAACCAATGGCACCCCATACCATCACGCCGGGTGATACGCCAGTATGGCCAAGACGAACATACGCTTCCCATGTGAATTCACCGCGATGTCGCCAAACACTGATGCGACCATCATGATGCTGTAAACAGAACCTGGATTCATCCGAAAAAATGACGTTTTGCCATTCGTGCACCCAGGTACGTCGTTGAGTACACCATTGCAGGCGCTCCTGTCTGTGATGCAGCGTCTAGGGTAACCGCAGCCATGGTCTCCGAGCTGATAGTCCATGCTGCTGCAAACGTCGTCGAACTGTTCGTGCAGATGGTTGTCTTGTAAACGTCCCCATCTGTTGACTCAGAGATCGAGACGTGGCTGCACGATCCATTACAGCCATTCGGAGAAGATGCCTGTCATCTCGACTGCTAGTGATACGAGGCCGTTGGGATCCGGCACGGCGTTCCGTATTACCCTCCTGAACCCACCGATTCCATATTCTGCTAACAGTCATCGGATCTCGACTATCACGAGCAGCAATGTCGGGATACGATAAACCGCAATCGCGATAGGCTACAATCCGTCCTTTATGAAAGTCGGAAACTTGATGGTACGCATTTCTCCTCCTTACATTAGGCGGCACAGCAACGTTTCAACAGTTAACGCCGGTCAACTGCTGTTTGTGTATGAGAAATCGGTTGGAAACTTTCCTCTTGTCAGCACGTTTTAGGTGTCGTCACCGGCGCCGACCTTGTGTGAAAGCTCATAAAAGCTAATCATTTGCATATTACAGCATCTTCTTCCTGTCGGTTAAATTTCGCGTGTGTAGCACGTCATCTTCGTGGTTTAGCAGTTTTAATGGCCAGTAGTGTAATACAGAACATAGCCTGTTTGAATATACACAACGGTATATAAAAATGTTCTCCATTTTTTTCCCACGTAATGGATTTGCACAGTAATTCTGACAACTATGTGCTCAGTATAGGGTGTGAGTACACCTGGCACCAATAAAGGCCTGACAGAGAGGGGACATGCTCTGAATTCTGTCATCAGTCTCAAGTTGAGGCAATAACTCCCATTCTTCCTGCAGAGATGCTCGCAGGACTTGGAGATTAGTTGGTGGATGCTGACGTGATGCAAAGCCACCTCTCTGACACTTCCCTGACCTGCTCTTTGCGATTCAAATTGGGAGAGCGACATGCCACGCAACCAGCCCTGCTGTGTGAGGTCGAGCTTCATCGTCCATCAATACAAGTCTAGGTCCACAGCACCTCGCAACAACCAGTCGTGCGATTCTAAGATCTCCTTACGGCACCTGAAAGCAGTTAAATCTTGCCGATTCGGCCGTAAAATTTCACGAAGAGGTGCTCAAGTGTTCAACATAATCCGTGCCCACACTATTAGAGATTATCCTCGATATCGGTTCCTTTCCACCATTTTTGGGTCCCGAAATCGTGTTCCACGTGCTCTCCAGATGCAAATCCTTCGGGAATCACCCTCCAGACCAAATCGGGACTTATCTGTGAAAAGAACATCGGCCCGCATTTCGACCGTCCAGGTGCCATGTTGACGGCTCCACTCCAGACGTTCCCGTCTGTGAAGACACGCCAGAGGTAAACAGACAGCAGGTCTCCGACAATAAAGGTCACTCTGCTGAAGCCTTTTGTACACCGTTTGCCTCGATACAAAACGTCCAGGGGATGCTGCGAGCTCAGATGCCAGTTGCGTGCTGTACAAACGCAGTACAAGTCGTTCCTTACAGCCAAATAATGGTCCTCTCTTCATGACTTCACACGTGGTCGGCCGCGTCCTGATATCCGCGATCCAGTTTCGGTTCCTATAAACTGTCGCCTCTTCCGAGAAAGAACAGAACGATTCGAATTAAGCCATCGGCCTACACCAGTTTGCGACTCTCCTGCTTCCATTCTTCCTGTGGCCCTCCTCAGCAGAGATTCTGCAGGCTGTGCTCTGTGTCATACTGCACCGGCTGCGACTGTGTACACAGCGATTTTGCGTGTGGGACTACCCTGCAAACACTACCCCGCTTGATAGGTGCATTGACGCCATCGATGGAGCTGTTGTCCGTTGATGGATGTTGTCTGCATCTTCTATGCAGAACTCGATCGTCATGACATCTGTTGACGGTTTGTATGATTATAACGTGAATTAGACACAGGACTGGGAAAAGGCCGTTTGTTGCTTTAAGCCGGCCGCGGTTGCCGATCGATCGGTTCTAGGCGCTACAGTCTGGAACCGCGCGACCACTACGGTCGCAGGTTCGAATCCTGCCTCGGGCATGGATGTGTGTGATGTCCTTAGCTTAGTTAGGTTTGAGTAGTTGTAAGTTCTAGGGGACTGATGACCTCCGAAGTTAAGTCCCATAGTGCAAGGAGCCATTTGAACCATTTGTTGCTTTAATTTTGGACACCAGTGCAGTTAATTCTCATTTCCGAGCGCTATGAATAACCGCAATATTTCCTGCAGACAATGTCGCGCGACTCATAAGTTACAGCGCTGCGTGTTCCGTAGATCATTCGAACGAGTTGTGTGCAACGAATTATTTTAACATTAACAAGCATATTACGAGGGTCACTCCAAAAGAAATGCACACTATTTTTTTTTTAAATCCATATTTTATTCTACATGTTTGAAACTTTTACAGTGTGTAGATACATCCTTTAGGAACAATATTTTCATTTATCCACATAATTTCCGTCCCTCTCGGCTGACTTACGCCATCTTGGAACCAGCGCCTGTATACCCGCACTGTAAAATTCTGGACCAACCTGTTGGAGCCACTGTTTGGTAGCGTGCACAAGGGAGTCATCATCTTCAAAACTTGTTCCATGAAGAGAGTCTTTCAGTTTCCCAAAGGGATGATAGTCACATGGATCCTGGTCTGGACTGTAAAGTGGGTGTTTCAGTATAGCGTGACAATTCGTTCACTGTGATGCGTTTGTCAGCAGTCACCAATTCGTTAACTCTCTGCACATTGTCTGGAGTGTGTGCAGTACGAGGCCTGCCGCTGCGAGGACAATCCTCAACATTGCCGTGCCCGCTTTCAAAACGTAACCTGCTTGCCCATCTACTAACTGTACTGCTATCGACAGCAGCATTTCCACACACTTTTTTTCAACCTCTTGTGGCTGTTTCCCCTGTCTCATTTTCACAGCACAGAATGTCAAGTGTAGCAGCCATCTTGAAGACATGCTGTGATGGCGCCACTCACGGGAACAGGTTGAACTACGTTTGAAACAAGCGGGAAGGGTGTATCTACACACTGTAAAACTTTCACACGTACAGAATGAAAACTCTATTTTTACAAAAATAGTGTGCATTTCTTTTGGAGTGACCCTCGTATTTTTCAACTGCGCTTGAAACTAGTCTTTCTATATTTTATAATTTTTTACAGGCTGCCTGTTTTTAGATAAAATACTTTCCACATAATACATGTTGTCGAGAAGAAATGATTTTAGTGTGGGTTTAAAACTTCCTTGGCTACTTTCTTCTTGTGTTCTAGATATCGTCATCACTATTCCTTCAACAATGAAGGATTATTTACGACGAATTGGTAGTAAATACTGTCTAACACAAAGGGAAAGAGAGAGACTCGACGCATAGCGAAGGATTTAAGCAAATTAGTCACAAACTGACATTCATACACGTATTGACGGCAAATGCCAAATTGTAAATTGTGATGGCCTCTCGATGAAAATGTGGCGCTGAAACGCTGTTCGACCGTGCAGCTGGCAAGCATAGTAAATAGAGGACATGACGATACCAGGGCATAAAATCTTTGCTAGTTTCATTTCGTGTCGTCAACTAGATATTATAACCATGTCCCGCAATCAGGCACGTGAACAAAGTACACCGCTGGCAGCATTTGACAGAGGATGTGTAGTTGGGCTGGAGTAATCAGCGAATCGCTCGACATTTTAATAGGAGCAATGCCATGTAGTTGGACTGGAGAAATCGGTAAGTCGCTCGCCGTTTGAAAATGAGCGATGCCGCTACTCGAGGATGCTGGCAGGAATGGGTGAACCGTAGCCGAACACAGCGTCGGGGATGGAGTGGTCGACTTAGAGAGAGAGGACACAACGAAAGGACCGAGCAACTGTCAAGAGGCACAGAGAGCTCCGGATTCATCGTCCGGAAGTGTCGACGATGTGCCCTATTATACACCATATTTTAGTTTTACGTGAAGATGCTTTGCTGAGTGTACTTATTTGAGCAAACGTTGCCATTAGTGAAGTATCACATGACGGCATTACCGACTGAAACCGGTCATCGTCGAAGGACTTTATATTGTGATCAAAGACTGGAATGAAAAAAAAAAAAAAAAAAAAAATTGCCGCGCGGGGTTAGCCGAGCGGTCTCAGGCGCTGCAGTCATGGACTGTGCGGCTGGTCCCGGCGGAGGTTAGAGTCCTCCCTCGGGCATGGGGGTGTGTGTTTGTCCTTAGGATAATGTAGGTTAAGTACTGTGTAAGCTTGGGGACTGATGACATTTAGCAGTTAAGTCCCATAAGATATCACACACATTTAAACACACACACACACACACACACACACACACACACACAAACATATAATAAATCATTCACTTCTTCCGGAATGGTAATTCTTTTTTTTTGTCTGTACATCGCATCTCCCGATTTCTGTCATGTCTTCGGATAGTTCCTTCGTGGTGCGCAGTTTTGTATTTATTTCGTTTCTTAGATTGTGTAAAGAACAAAATAACACATTGTACGTACAACGCACGAGTCTAGAAACAGATCTAACTCTACCAAAGCGGAGACGCAGCCGATGGTCGTCGCACAAACTTAGTGAAAGTTGTGGAGCCTGCTCAAATACGCCTCGGTCTGTCCGTTATCGTCATCGGGAAGTCACGAGGGCTACCCGTAAGTTGTCGCGTTAATATCTCGCGTACTACGTGCTCGGATTTTGAATGTAGAGGTCTAGAGGAGCGCGCCGCGTGAGGGACCTAGCTCATTAAGATGGCGGCCGGAAACAAAGGACTGAAGCGCAGCGAGCGCTCCCCGCGGAGAGGCGGCCAAACAGCGGGGGTGAAAAATACGGCCGCGGCGGCCGCCCGCCGGGATAAATCTCTGACAGACAAGTGCCCGGCGCGGCGCTGGCTGCCTCGCCTCACCTTGCGGGTGACCTTGGCCGTCCTTGGCGGCCCTTCTCAGCGGGCGATCGGGCCGCGCTGTCGGCGGCTGCGGCGGCCCGGGAGGCGGCGCGGCACGCGAGGGATACCTACTGGTGCCTGCTGGTTGCCACGCACCGGCGCACGTGTTCGGGGAGCACCTCAGCCGCCCGCGGTGGAGGTGGCTCGAAGCTCCTTCACACCGGAGCGACCACAAGCGAATGTGCAAGAGTGAGAACACTTCTCTCTGGTGTAAACCCCGGGGGTGAGACTCGTAAAGGGACTTCTGGTAACACACACGCGGTTCATTGCCATGCCACTTGGAGGCTGCAGTTTTATCAATCTATCACCCTCCTTTCTTATTGGCTGATTTTTAGTATTCTATGTTTACTTTCATTTCGTAGTTAACAGAAGTTGGTTTCATCACAGTGTGCTTCTCATTTCGACTTCTCGTGTGTATTGCACCCGTTATAAATGTATTGCTCGTATTCTGATTGCGTTCTTCTCGCATCCGTAATGGTTGCGAATTTGTTTTCTGCATCTACATCTACATATATACTCCACTAGCAACTAAGCGGTGTGTGGCGGAGGGCACAATTCGGGCCAAAGTTATATTTCCCCCCCCCCCCTCTGTTCCACTCGTGGATCGCGTGAGGGAAAAACGACTGTCTGAACGCCTCAGTACTAGCTCTAATTACCCTTATCTTTGAATGGAGGTCATTACGCGATTTGAAAGTTGGTGGTAATAATATATGCTCTGGCAGAAGTAAAGCTGTGAGTACCGGGCGTGAGTCGTGCTTCGGTAGCTCAGTTGGTAGAGCACTTGCCCGCGAAAGGCAAAGGTCCCGAGTTCGAGTCTCGGTCGGGCACACAGTTTTAATCTGCTAGGAAGTTTCATATCAGCGCACACTCCGCTGCAGAGTGAAAATCTCATTCTGGGAATATATGCTCTACATCCTCAGTGAAGGTCGGACTTCGGAATTTAGTGAGCAGCCCCTTCCGTTTATGTGTGTCAGTCACTATCATTTTCTTGCACTACGTATTTTCACGGCTTACACACTCAGGCTCAGGCGGATCAGTGGATTGCATTACACTTACGTTTGGTAGATGTAGCCAGTTTTCTATTTTGAACATCATTTCGTTGCAAATAGGTGTAGTTTATTTTTGAGATCGTAATATGACACTGGAATTACCAATTTTAAGCAATAACAAAGTAGCTTACAAGAAGAAAAACCTGTGGGTCTTTATAAATAATTTTTATCATTTTAGCACACAAACACGAAACAGCAACACAAGCAATTCAGAGACTGGGATCTGTTGACGATATGTTGGGGTGTATCTGTTATCTTTATAATTTTGTGTTGTGTGGTCTTTTGAACATATGTTACCCTGCATCCTTAAGGATCTCCTCAGTATGGCTGTCTTCAGAAGTATTTGTGCTCATAGCTGAGCGTCGTGACCCCATGGGCGAGCGAGGTTGCACAGTGGTGAGCACACTGGACCCACATCCGGGAGGACAACGATTCAAACCCGCGTCCGGCCATCCTAATTTAAGTTTTCGGTTATTTCCCTGAACCGCTTCAAGCAATTTCCCGAATGGTTCCTTTGTAAGGACACGGCCGACTTCCTTCCCAATCCTTCCTTAATCCGATGGGACCGATGACCTCGCTATTTAGTCCACTCCCCGCCCCCCAAATAAAATTCAATCAACAAACTAACGTGACCCCCTGAACAAAGCGTCTCCATATCGGATGCTTACCAGCTTTTCTCAGAGACCGCTGAAGAAGTAGACTGGAGCTCTCCTTTACTTGACCTGTCCAAATCCTCGCTGCTCTCCCCTTCGTCTCGTGCCCTTGATCTTTCCTTCTATGACTGTTTTCCCCTCTTCTCACAATATGTAAAAAGAACTGGAGTATTTTTTAGGTGACGTGAGAAGAAAGGTGCATATAGATACTGAGTTGCGCGGTAATAGACAAATTAATTTCTCTTTCAGTCCATTTTATGCGCAGCATCCTGCGTCAGTACCAAAGCTCAAATGCATCAGTACTCCGCTGGTATCTTGTTACGCAACCTTAAAATGAGACAAGAAATACGAGTGTTTCGGTAAACCGAATCTTTCAAAAATGGTTCAGATGGCTCTGAGCACTATGGGACTTCACTTCTGAGGTCATGAATCCCCTAGAACAGGGGTCTCCAAACTTTTTAGTCCGAGGGCCATATTGACGCCTCCACGAAGTCACAAGGGCCAAGATCTTCCTAGTGGGTAGAAAGCACCCTAGCACTCCATAACCGTAATATAAGGATAAAGGGAAGATGAAATCGCAAAAATCTAAGGTTGTGGGAATAGCTAGCACTGAAACGAACTACGATTTTTATTTAATTACATAATTTTGATTGGTGGACGTACCTGACCGAAATTCTGGCGTGTTTTGTTCTGGCGAATTTCGCCGACAGAAAGGTATGTCACTGCACATTCTTCACGAAAGCGTCCTGCAAAGTTAACGAAACCTCGAAATCATTGTTAGCAACACTATTACTGCAAGACGTAACAGAGGTAGAGTATGTCAATGCATTGTTATTTCAAGCGGCGCAACAATAAGTTTAGTTATGTTGTCTTGCAGCGACTAGCAGAGCCAATAGCGCGGTGTATTGGTCGCGATAGGCCTCGAAACTCAATTTTTGGCAATATAGGAACCACCTCAATTATTTGGCGGGCCGGATACCGGGGATGTCCGGCCATCTAACGCGGGCCGGTTTGCCGGCTCTCGCAGACCGGCTTCGGCCCGCGGGCCGTAGTTTGGAGATCCCTGCCCTAGAACTTACAACTACTTAAACCTAACTAAGGACACAACACAAACACATGCCCGAGGCATGATTCGAACCTGCGACCGTGGCAGTCGCGCGGATCCGGACTGAAACGCCTAGAACCGCTCGGCCACCACGCCGAATCTTTGTTGGGCTCGATATCGCTTTGTTCTGCCAAATCTCGGAGAGCTTCTGAAAGTATAGGTAAAATAAGCACATATAATCTACTCTTGATTCTCCGCAAGTTGAGTCGCGTGAAAACCGTATACACCCGTGGATGAAAACTTTTCCGGTCCCCCCCCCCCCCCCCCCCACGATGGAAGGGGGGAGACAGGGGGGGCGGCGTTGAGTCGTATAAGGTAAAACACCAATGGTTCCAAAATGGGATCGGTGAACGCGCCGAAGGCGCCCGCTGCGCCCGGTGGTGTTTGGGAGTGTGGCGGACAAAAGACTGGCGACCAGTGCCGCAGCAGCCGGCAGGCGGTGAGGCGGTGGGCGGAGCAGATAAATCAGCGCTAGCAGGGCCGGCCCGCACCAGCTGGAGGAGGGGGCAGGCGCTGGATGCAGGCACGTCACCGCCGGCCAGCACCCAGCTGAGGCAGACGAGGGACCGCAGTCACTGTACAGGACGGCAGCGCGACTTGTCAAACTGGTTGTTCTGAGGTCACAACCTGCCTTCTTCTTGAAATCCATACGTATAAAAGTATAGAAGTATGAATGATGCAAATCTGCTCCTAAACGACTGGGTCGATTTGAACAAACTTGGTACACGTATTAATGTACTCTGGAAAGAAGTGCTTTGGGTGTAAGAAGCACCAGCGTATCTAACGAGTGCAGGTTAAAAAGAAGTGTAGCCTATCGTCGCATCACCAAGTATTTCAGAAGGAGAGCCCTTAGCCACTTTAAACGTACACTACTGGCCATTAGAATTGCTACACCAAGAACAAATGCAGATTATAAACGGGCATTCATTGGACAAATATATTATACTAGAACTGACATGTGATCACATTTTCAAGCAATTTGGGTGCATAGATCCTGAGAAATCAGTACACAGAACAACCACCTCTGGCCATAATAACGGCCTTCATACGCCTGGGCATTGAGTCAACCAGAGCTTGGATGGCGTGTACAGGTACAGCTGACCATGCAGCTTCAACACAGTTCATCAAGACTAGTGATTGGAGTATTGTGACGAGCCAGTTGCTCGGACACCATTGACCAGAGGTTTTCAATTGGTGAGAGATCTGGAGAATGTGCTGGCCAGGGCAGCAGTCGAAAATTGTCTGTATCCAGAAAGGCCCGTACAGGGCCTAGACATGTGGTCGTGCTTTATCCTGCTGAAATGTAGGCTTTCGCAGGGGTCGAATGAAGGATAGAGCCACGGGTCGTAACACATCTGAAATCTAACGTCCACTGTTCAAAGTGCCGTCAATGCGAACAAGAGGTGACCGAGACGTGTAGCCAATGGCATCCCATACCATCACGCCGGGTGATACGCCAGTATGGCGAAAACGAATACACCCTTCCAATGTCCGTTCACTGCGATGTCATCTTGATGATGTAAACAGAACCTTAATTCGTTCGAAAAAATGACGTCTTGCCATTCGTGCACCCAGGTTCGTCGTGGAGTACACCATCGCAGGCGCTCCTGTCTGTGATGCAGCGTCAAGGGTAACCGCAGCCATGGTCTCCGAGCTGATTGTCCATGCTGCTGCAAACGTCGTCGAACTGTTCGTCCAGATGGTTGTTGTCTTGCAAACGTCTCCATCTGTTGACTCAGGGATTGAGTCGTGGCTGCCCGATTCGTCACCGCCATGCGGATAAGATGCCTGTCATCTCGACTGCTAGTGATACGAGGCCGTTGGGATCCAGTACGGCTTTCCATATTACCCTCCTGAACCCACAGATTACATAGTCTGCTAACAGTCAGTGGACCTCGACCAACGCGAGCAGCAATGTCGCGATACGATAAACCGCAATCGCGATAGGCTACAATCCGACCTTTATCAAAGTCGTAAACGTGATTGTACGCATTTCTCTTCCTTACACGAGGCATCACAACAACGTTTCGCCAGGCAACACCGGTCAACTGCCGTTTGTGTACGAGAAAGCGGTTGTAAACTTTCCTCGTGTCAGCGCGTTGTAGGTGTCGCCACCGGCGCCAACCTTGTGTAAATGCTCTGATAAGGTATGCATATTCTTCGTGTCGGTTAAATTTCGCGTCTGTAGCACGTCATCTTTGTGGTGTAGCAATTTTAATGGCCAATAGTGTAAATCTCCCCACTTGCAGGCCAACACCGTTACCACATAAACTCGACGCAGTGGCTATTCATTTCTATTTACCTTTTTTTTGTATTTCAGTACACATTCTCCCTGTTTTCATGCTTGATCTGTGTTCAGTTTTTGACGGAGTATCCACTGTGCCATCTTATTACTAAATCTGAGATGCGTACGACGGGGTGTTGCCCTTGTTAGAATCGGGCAGCTGCAAGCGTGAAATTTACGTTGAATAAGTGTACGCGTGCGTAGTAAGGAGTAAGAATATAGTTGAGTGTAAATTTTATGGGGTTTTACAGTAAACGCATCGTACACGAGAGGGCAGGTGAAGCAAGCCTCACTCTCCGACGCAGGTTCGTGCAAACGCTGAGACCGCTACTCGCACAAGCTCGCAGCTGCCACTTGCGGCGGTGGCAGACGCACAGTGGCGGAGGGGAGCGTGCACAGTGGCCCAGTTGTGTGCGGGGACCGGTTCTCGTAGCGCTGGGAGCTCCATACATAGGTAGATGGTTAGTGTGCCCCTTCCGCGGAGTCAGGTCACACACCAGACCCCGAAGCCCTGCGGGCCACGCGTTAAATGTTAACGAGCGGGGGTCAGCTGGTAGCGGAGGCAACCAATATGAGATTCCAGGGCACGAGGAACGAGGCCCTGAAACGAAGAAGTTCTACACTGAAGCGCCAAAGAAACTGGTATAGGCATGCGTATTCGAATGCAGAGTATGTAAATAGTCAGAATACGGCACTGCGGTCGGCAACAGGGTGTTAGAACAAGGAACTGCCAAACTTTCAGGAAATATTCCTCACACACAAAGAAAGAAAATATGTTATGTGGACATGTGTCCGGAAACGCTTACTTTCCATGTTAGAGCTCATTTTATTACTAATCTTCAAATCACATTAATCGTGGAATGGAAACACACAGCAACAGAACGTACCAGCGTGACTTCAAACACTTTGTTACAGGAAATGTTCAAAATGTCCTCCGTTAGCGAGGGTACATGCAACCACCCTCCGCTGCATGGAATCCCTGATGCGCTGATGCAGCCATGGAGAACGGCGTATTGTATCACAGCCGTCCACAATACGAGCACAAAGGGTCTCTACATTTGGTGCCGGGATTGCGTAGACAAGAGCTTTCAAATGCCCCCATAAATGAAAGTCAAGAGGGTTGAGGTCAGGAGAGCCTGGAGGCCATGGAATTGGTCCGCCTCCACCAATCCGACGGTCACCGAATCTGTTGTTGAGAAACGTACGAACACTTCGACTGAAATGTGCAGGAGCTCCATCGTGCATGAACCACGTGTTGTGTCGTACTTGTAAAGGCACATGTTCTAGTAGCACAGGTAGAGTATCCCGTATGAAATCATGATATCGTGCTCCATTGAGCGTAGGTGGAAGAACATGGAGCCCAATCAAGACATCACCGACAATGCCTGCCCAAACGTTCACAGAAAATCTGTGTTGATGACGTGATTGCACAATTGCGTGCGGATTCTCGTCAGCCCACACATGTAGCGGTGAAACGATGAAGTACAGTACATACTGACGAAACTAAAATCAGCTCTAACATGGAAATTAAGCGTTTCCGGACACATGTTCACATAACATCTTTTCTTTATTTGTGTGTGACGAATGTTTCCTGAAAGTTTGGCCGTACCTTTTTGTAACATCCTGTATAAGACGAAAAGTGTCTGGCGCAGTTGTTAGAACGGTTACTGCTGCTATAGTAGCAAATTATCAACGTTTAAGTGAGTTTGAAAGTCGTGTTACAGTCTGCGCACGAGCGATGGGACACAGCACTCCGAGGTAGCGGCGAACTGGGGATTTTCCCGTGCGACCTTTTCACGAGTATATCCTGAATATCAGGAATCCGGTTAAAACATGAAATCTCCGACATCACTGTTGCCGGAAAAAGATCCTGCCAGAATGGGACCAACGACGACTGAACAGAATCGTCCAGCGTGACAGAAGTGCAACCCTTCCGCAAATTGCTGCAGATTTCAATGCTGGGCCATCAGCAAGTGTCAGCGTGCAAACTATTCAACTAAACATTATCGATATGGGATTTTGGAGCCGAAGGACCACTCGTGTACCGTTAATGACTACAAGACACAAAGCTTTACGGTCGCAGTTTCGAATCCTGCCTCGGGCATGGATGTGTGTGCTGTCCTTAGGTTAGTTAGGTTTAAGTAGTTCTAAATTCTAGGGGACTGATGACCTCAGATGTTAAGTCCCATAGTGCTCAGAGCCAAGCGTTACGTTTCGCTTGGGCTCATCAACACCGATACTGGACTGTTTACGACTGGAAATATTTAGCCTGGTCGGACGAGTCTCTTTTCAAGTTGTATCGAGCTGATGGACGTGTTCGGTTATGATGACAACCTCATAAATCCATGGACTTTGCCTGTCAGGAGGGGACTGTTCAAGCTGGTGGAAGCTCTGTATTGGTGTGGGGCATGCATTTGGAGTGATATGGGACCCCTGGAACCTCTAGATACGATTCTGTAAGGTGAATCGTACGTAAACATCCTGCCTGATCACTTGCACCCTTTCATGTCCATTGGGCATTCCGACGGACTTGTCCAATTCCAGCAAGACAATGCGATACCCCACACGTTCACAATGGCTCCAGGCACACTCTTCTGAATTTAAACACTTCCGCTGGCCAGACAAGAACATCATTGAGCATGGGCCTATATGGCAGAACTGATGGTGTCAGTTCCCTCCAGCACTGCTTTAGACATTAGCAGGGTATACTCCACGTTGGGCTGCGGCACTTCCGTTTGCTCGCGGGAGCTCTACACTATATTAGCCAGGTGTACAAATTTCTTTTTCTCTTCAGTGTATATCTACGCACCATAAGCCACATTATCGCGTGCGTTGCTTACCCTGATCCAGTTGTTCTGGAGCGTTGAAAGAGCGCCTATTCATTTCTGCCGCGATATTCTTGTCCGTTATTTTCCCGGTGAATGTCAGAGACACGTGGCTGGGACCTGCTAGGCGGGCTTCACGGCTTGTGATTCCACTTGGAGGCAGGTTTTCCCAGTTCCTGTTGCGACTAATTTGCGACACTTGCTGGCAGGAAACGACTCATAGCAGAGGAGTGCTGTTAATTCCAAAAGGAAATGGCCGACTAGAGTGCTTGATTCTCTTCCAGTCTCAGTCTGAAAACTGCATTTTGTACAATTATTTTTAAGAGGCCGCTGTATTGAAAGTGCTTGTGAGTGCTTCCACTGGTTGTTCAAGAATTGTGAAATCATACAACAGTGTATACTTCCGCCTACCTGTGCACAGTATGCTGTACTTTAATTTTATTCTATTTTATCGAGGTTCAACCACCTCTCCCTGAACCGAGTGTTTATCTTTTGCAGGTTGTTTTGCATTTCGCTGCACGTTTCTAGCGTTGCGACTTCCATAATTGCAACAGCATCATCCGCCAAACAGCCTCATAGAGATTCCAACCTTCTGCACTGCGCCATTCCCATTCACTAACTGGTCTATACAACCAGCACGCCTCTTGATTTACATTAGTATGGATGCATCCAACACCACCCCTTCAAGAAAGTTTAAACTCTGCTGGGACGCATTCTGTGAGATATTTGAATGTCTGTAGGGTAAATGGAAACCCATTCTTCCTCGAGAGCCGAATCCAGAGAAAGCAAAATTTATTTATTTCATTAACAGTACAGAGTAACCCACCGCCTAGAAATGTAAGGTGGGTCGGATGCTTCTAAATCCAACAGCAAACACTTCTCATTCTTACAGTCCTATTGGTATACGGTTGTTAATGCTGTTTTAAATAATATGAAGAACAATATATAAAAATTTCTCTAAGGTTACAGCGAACTCAGTGCTTAACAGTAGTTTAAATCGTTCTATATAATTTGTTTCTGCCTAGTTGATGAAAATATAATTTATATAACGCAAATGTCAAAGATAGATAAAAAGAAATAAGTAATACAGTGAGTGTGGTGAAAATAATTTGCAATATGTACAGGGAAGTGATATACTGTATCCGGAAGTTTAATATAACTTACGTAGCATGTTGGTTAGTAATTATCTATTTCAAGTGAGAAGGTCTCTGTAGAGCCTCGAGCTATTCTCACATGAAATGGTTCGTTCTTATGTATGTTCACTGTGTTTGTGTGTACTGGTATATTGCTGGGGGAGTTGCGAGTCAGGGCACTACATGATATTCAGTAGCTGTTTGCTTGTTCTGTTATTGGTAGTTGCGGTATGTGATACCTTAGATATATGCAACTGGTGTCATACAGATTAAATACTGATTAAGTATTTCCTACATGGAATACATGAATTTTAGCTTTACATGAGAAATGCACGTATGTTTGTAAATTTGTTAGTAGAAATAGAATGCAGCTCATTGCTACTCGAATGCATTCTTCCTTAAATAACTTAATACATTACATTTTTAGTTTTATACAAAGTTGTAGCTTTGAATAGAGGTGAGAATACACTTCTATCTACAAACAGTAAGACGAACACTACATTACTGCTTGTCTGCAGTATACTTTAAACACTATATAGTATGTCGTTGGGGAGTAGGAGGCTAGGAGTAAAAGTTCTTCGAGCCTTATCCTCCCAAGCGACGTTACGTTATTACCAGAGTCTTAGTATGTGGTGTCGGCGTTTGTTTTATGATTTTACTGCCTGTTGTGTTGTTCGTGACTGTGTTGTGGCATGCAGTGGCATGCGTTTTTGGTTCGGGTCCCTTACCTGTTGATCCCTTCTTAGTCATGCTCACTTAGTTTGCTGGATCCTTCCTCGGAGTCTGTGGTCGGGCTTGTGTCCTCCCATGCGGTTTGCTGTGTTGTTTGTGCTTGTCTACGCCTTCTTCCATATGAGTTTTGACGCTTGTATCCTTCATACAGTGTGTCCGATGTAATATCGGCTACGCTATTTATTGTGTTCCAATCAGCGGCATTACGTATTATTCCGGCGATGTCACTGTCGTTCTGTATAGGTCTCACTTGTGCCAGCGTGTTGCATAGCAGTGTGACATATTCTGGTGCCCCAGATTCTCCGCAAATGTATATTTTATCGTTATTTAGTCCCATGCGGTTTAAATGTGCCGGATACGGCCCGTGTCCTGTCAGGAAATGGACCATACCCCTGCTTGAGTCGACATGTTTCAGTTGTAATCTTTCGTTTGCGTCTGGAAGGAAAGTGTGTACTCGGCGATCCTTGTCGGATGCGTCCCACTCTCTCTGCCATGTTTGAATCCGCCACTGTTTCATTCGTGTTTTGTTCATAATATTGGCTTCTGTAATTTCGGTGACTTTATCGAACCTGTCCCTCTTAAACCAGTAAAGTGCAACTCTATAACGTATTGTTATGTCTATAGGATAGGTCCTTAACACAATGTAAAGTGCCTCTATTGTTGTGGTGTTGGGCTCCGCTCATTCTCAGGAGTACACTACGTTGATCTCGCCATGCAATTGTCTTGTTAGTCTGTATGTTCAGTCTGTGGAGCCACGAACTAGCGGCGAAGCATGCGATGGATTCAGATATCGCAGTGTGGTAGGTCCTTATCGTCTTAATAGGTAATTTTTCCTGAGTTGTGTTGGGCCTTGCCAGTCTGTGCATAGTTTTTGAGGCTTTCTCAATTATTGGTTTGATATGATAGTTAAAAGTCTTTTTTTCGTCAAGACGCAGTCCTCGATAACGTGTGGCTTGCTTTCTAAGTAAGCTTGTATTGCGTACTTTTAGAACTGGATTCCTCTGTAGTGTCCCTCTGAGCAGTAAATATACAGTTTTGTTGGGAGCTATTTTTAATTTATTTTCTTTGCACCAGTTGTTGATTTTCTGAAGCAGTTGGGTGCCTTTTGTCTCTACTGCTGCTCTCGAGTTGGCTGACACCACTACGATCAGGTCATCTGCGTACGCCAGTACACCCCTTACCCTATCGTCACCGTCCAGCGTGTTCAGCAAGGGCTCGATTGGTATATCCCAGAATATTGGTCCGCAGATCGAGCCGTGTGGGCATCAATTCGTTAATCTCTTGACAGCCTTGCGTATACCAGCGCTCCACTCCACCGCTCTGCCTCCGCGGTAGTCGAGGAGGCTATTGTAGAGGGAAGCTGATAGCCTCATTTCCCTTATCCTGGCGAAGAGGGACGGCCACCACAGGTTGTCAAAGCAGTAATGTTTTACGCCGAGGTCTGGAGTCAAGTCGACGTTGTAACTCCTCCCAACGGTGTTCCATTGGGTTGAGGTCGGGACTCTGGACGCGCCAGTCCTTTGCAGCAACGTTATGGTCCAGAAGCAGACGCTGCTTTATGACGGAATGCATTGTCAAGCAGATACAGAGCAGCACCGCCTGCAAACCATTGCACTACTCTATGCTGAACACAATGCTGTAAAACGTACTCGATATCCTTCCGCATGCAATACTTTCTTAAGCGCAGTATAGCGACTGACTTTTTTCAAGTAAATGAACATTTATTTTTACCTGTTATTACTTTTATGTTGTAATTTCATGTACTGACACGTTCCATGACCTTCGAGATTTGCTCCTCAATTTGGTCCTACGGAACTTGACGTGTAAATAAATAAATAAACACCCACGTAAAGTAGTACAACGTCCTCCGTGCTTAACTGTTAGCCGTACAAATGACAACAGGAAACAATCTTCAGGCATCTGCAAAACCCCAGTTTTTCCGTCGGGTATGCAGCAGGATATAGCGTGGGCCATCACTCCAGATCACTCATTTCAAGTCATTAAGTGTCTAATAGCGTCGCTCTTTATTCAACGTGAAGCTTTGCGCTTCGCGTTGACAACAGAAAAGTGTGAGTGATGAGGAGGTGCTCGATCACGGTACCCAATTCGCCTTAACTCCCTGTGCAAATCATTATGCTAACTAGACGACTGGTAACATTTTGAAACTCACGAGTGACTCCTTTCGCTGCTTTCAAGCGATTGTTTACGGCCACCTTCCGCAATGCAGGACAGTCCCTGTCCGTCACTACGTGAAGTCTGCCTCGTCTCGGTATCGTTAATCAGGTGACGTCCAATAATTAGTCTACGGTCGAGGTCGCTGTTAACTCCTGACCTACCCATTCTGTTGTTAGCGGTTCTCTGCTCACAACGCAGTACTTCCCTCAACCAATCGTGAGGGGCGGGGCTCCCCCCTCCGGATAACTTTGATCAGATAGGGTGTAAGGTCCGATAACAGTACCATAGGTGCTCCGGAATTTACATTCTGGTCTGTTCTCAGTTACGAGTTCAAGCTGTGTCGTGTTTGCGAGGGACTTTGTAGTGCTGCCTGAGAATGAGTCAGTCAGCCTCCCGAGGAACCGCGCGGCATTCTCTGGTGACTCGACTTCCGCACGGAGGAAAGAGAGGAGGGGACTCCGGACTTCCCAGACTCGGTCGGCTGCGTTCCGTCCCCTTCCGGCAACTGCGTCGCCTCTGATTATTCAGCGCGCCAGAGAGCCGACTTCTGCGTATCCTGGTGAGCTCCTCCTCTGCAGGACGCCGCCGGGGAAACATGGCGGCTCAGGTGCCGCGATCCGCCGTCCTTGTGTCCTTCCCCAGTGGGCCGCCCGTCACCCGCGTGACGCACAGTGCCTACGTGACGTCATCCATCGTGTTCGTGTCCGTGACGCAGCCGAAGTCGGCACGGCACTAGCGCCACGTATTCGACCAACATACGCTGATTAGCCAAAACATTATAACCATCTGCGACATAGTGTGTTGGAACGCAATACTTACACTATGTGATCAAAAGAATAAAATTCTATACTATTGGCCATTAAAATTGCTACACCACGAAGATGACGTGTTACAGACGCGAAATTTAACCGGCAGGAAGAAGTTGCTGTCATATGCAAATGATTAGCTTTTCAGAGCATTCACACAACGTGCTGACATGATGAAAATTTCCAACCGATACACAAACTGCATAGTAAAAGAACTGGAAGCGAGGTGTAGCAAAGCTAATGCAGTCAGCGCTCAGCTACGATATACTCTCTTCTGCAAGAAGGAAGTCAGTACCAAGACTAAGTTATCTGTGCAGCGTTCAATCTTTCGACCAACTTTGTTGTATGGGAGTGAAAGCTGGGTGGATTCAGGTTACCTTATCAACAAGGTTGAGGTTACGGACATAAAAATAGCTAGGATGATTGCAGGTACTAGTAGATAGAAACAATGGCAGGAGGGTCTCCACAATGACGAAATCAAACAAAAACTGGGAATGAACTCTATAGATGTAGCAGTCAGGAAGAATAGGCTTAGATGGTGGGGTCATGTTACACGCATGGGAGAAATAAGGTTACCCAAGAGACTCATGGGTTCAGCAGTAGAGGGTAGGAGGAGTCGGGGAAAACCAAGGAGAAGGTACCTGGATTCGGTTAAAAATGATTTTGAAGTAATAGGTTTAACATCAGAAGAGGCACCAATGTTAGCACTGAATAGGGGATCGTGGAGGAATTTTATAAGGGGGTTATGCTCCAGACTGAACACTGAAAGGCATAATCAGTCTTAAATGATGATGATGATGATGACACAAACTGCAGATGACCGGCGTTGCCTGGTGAAACGTTGTTGTGATGCCTCGTGTAAGAAGGAGAAATGCGTACCATCAAGTTTCCGACTTTGATAAAGGGTCGGATTGTAGGCTACCGCGATTGCGGTTTATCGTATCGCGACATTGCTACTCGGGTTGGTAGAGATCCAATGACTGTTAGCAGAATATGGAATCGATGGGTTCAGGAGGGTAATACGGAACGCCGTGCTGTATCCCAAAAGTCTAGTGTCACTACCAGTCGAGATGACAGGCATCTTATCCGCCTGGCTGTAGCGGATCGTGCATCCACGTCTCGATCCCTGAGTCGACAGATGGGGACGTTTGCAAGACTACAATCGTCTGCACTGACAGTTCGACCACGTTTGCAGTAGCACGGACTATCAGCTCGGAGACCATGGCAGCGGTTACCCTTGAGGCTGCATCACAGATAGGAGCGCCTGCTATGGTGAACTCAACGAATAACCTGGGTGCATGAATGCCAAAACATAATTTTTTTCGGATGAATCCAGGTTCTTTTTACAGCATCATGAAGGTCGCATCCGTGTTTGGCGATATCGCAGTGAACGCACATTGGAAGCGTGTATTCGTCATCGCCATACTGGCGTATCACCAGGGGTGATGGTATGGGGTGTCATTGGTTACACGTCTCGGTCACCTCTTGTGCGCATTGACGGCACTTTGATCAGTGGAAGTTACATTTCAGATGTGTTACGACCCGTGGCTCTACCCTTTATTCTATCCCTGCGAATCCCTGCATTTCAGCAGGATAATGGAAGACAGCATGTTGCAGGTCCTGCACGGGCATTTCTGGGTACAGAAAATGTTCGGCTGCTGCCCTGCCCAGCACATTCTTCAGATCTCTCACTAATTGAAAACGTCTGGTCAATGGTAGCCGAGCAACTGGCTCGTCACAATACGCCATTCACAACTCTTGATGATCTGTGGTATCGTGTTGAAGATGCATGGGCAGCTGTACCTGTACACGCTATCCAAGCTCTGTTTGACTCAATGTCCAGGAGTACCAAGGCCGTTATTACGGCCAGAGGTGCTTGTTCTGAGTACTGATTTCTCAGGACCTATGCATCCAAATTGTGTGAAAATGTGATCACATGTCAGTTCTAGCATAACATAATTTTTTCAATGAATGCGCGTTTATCATATGAATTTCTTCTTGGTGAAGCAATTTTAATGGCCAGTAGTGCATATTAAGCAAGACATAATTTAAAGAAACAGAGTATGCGTCATAAAAGAACTTATGTTTCCAATGAAATTATCTTGAGGTGGCACTGCATAACCTTTTTTAGTATTAGGACAGGGTATGCATGATAAAAGAAGGAATAGCAGGGTTTAAACGGTTAACAAGTTGGAAGGAGTGCAATAAGCCTATCTAAGAGAGTGCGCTGTAGAAAGTTATGTCAACCATACGTGAAGCTGATGGACATTTGCATGTCAGAACATGGTTGAAGTGACAGCTATAGCGAAAACCTACTTATACTAGTACTGCTGGCCCAATTTTGATCACGAAAGAAATAGAATCTTCCTACACGTCGGTCAGGGGCCTGAAAATGGTGTAGTGAAACGCTGAAACTGGTTACAAATAAAATAAGGTTGGAAACTAGACTAACTGGTAGAAGCCGACCTCGGGGAAGATCAGTTTGGATTCCGAAGAAATATTGGAACACGTGAGGCAATACTGACCCTAAGACTTATCCTAGAAGCTAGATTAAGGAAAGGCAAACCTACGTTTCTAGCATCTGTAGACTTAGAGAAAGCTTTTGACAATGTTGACTAGAATACTCTCTTTCAAATTCTAAAGGAGGCAGGGGTAAAATACAGGGCGCGAAAAGCTATTTACAATTTGTACAGAAACCAGATGGCAGTTATAAGAGTCGAGGGGCACGAAAGGGAAGTAGTGGTTGGGAAGGGAGTGAGACAGGGTTGTAGGCTCTCCCCGATGTTATTCAAGCTGTATATTGAGCAAGCAGTAAAGGAAACCAAAGAAAAATTCGGAGTAGGTTCGCCGATGACATTGTAATTATGTCAGAGACAGCAACGGACTTGGAAGAGCATTTGAACGGGATGGAAAGCGTCTTGAAAGGAGGATATAAGATGAACAACAACAAAGGAAAAACCAGGATAATGGAATGTAGTCGACTTAAGTCGGGTGATGCTGAGGGAATTAGATTAGGAAATGAGACACTTAAACTAGTAAAGGAGTTTTGCTATTTGGGGAGCAAAATAACTGATGATGGTCGAAGAAGAGAGGATATCAAATGTAGACTGGCAATGGCAAGGAAAGCGTTTCTGAAGAAGAGAAGTTTGTTAAGATCGAATATAGATTTAAGGGTCAGGAAGTAGTTTCTGAAAGTATTTGTATGGAGCGTAGCCATGTATGGAAGTGAAACATGGACGATAACTAGTTTGGACAAGAGGAGAATAGAAGCTTTCGAAATGTAGTGCTACAGAAGAATGCTGAAGATTAGGTGGGTAGATCATATAACTAATGTGGAGGTATTGAATAGGATTGATGAGAAGAGAAGTTTGTGGCACAACTTGACTAGAAGAAGGGATCGGTTGGTAGGACACGTTCTGAGGCATCAAGGGATCACCAATTTAGTACTGGAGGGCAGTGTGGAGGGTAAAAGTCGTAGAGGGAGACCAAGAGATGAATACACTAAACAGATTCAGAAGGATGTAGGTTGCAGTAGGTACTGGGAGATGAAGAAGCTTGCACAGGATAGAGTAGCATGGAGAGCTGCAGTCTCAGGACTTAAGACCACAACAACAACAAAGGTAAGACACACTCACATGCCCGAGGGAGGACTCGAACCTCCGTCAGGGGTCAGGGGGGGGGGGGGGGGGTCGCACGAAGCGTGGCAAGACAAGGCAGCTACCCCGCATGGGTCCCACGCACTAGACGCGAATTGAAATGTGTGTGTGTACTGGGTACTGAAGGGGGGAGCTAGAAACGACGGAGAGGCTTCGCCGCGTCTTAGCCCTCAGGGGCTCACAACTTCACAACAGGCCACAGGTGTCAATCCGCCCCACCGAACTCAAGATTACTGTGTGGTTCGGTCCCCTGCGGACGTCTCATGCCACTCTGTAACTCCAAATGTTTGTGTGGTAGAGTAATTATGGTGTGCGCGTACATGGATACAGTGTTTGCGCAGCAATCGCCGGCATAGTGTACCTGAGGCGGAATAAGGGGAACCGGCCCGCATTCGCCGAGGCAGATGGAAAACCGACTTAAAACCCATTCACAGGCTGGCTGGCACACCGGACCTCGACACCAATCCGCCGGGCGGATTAGTGCTGGGGACCGACAGTCCTTCCCGCTCGGGAAGCAGCGCGTTAGACGGCGCTGCTATCTGGGCGGGCGAATTGAAATGTAGTTCATCTGGAAATTAAGTAGTTCAGAGAAGTGGAAATAGTAAGCTCACCTGCACGATAAGGTCGCGAAATTACAGAATGTAAGGTATTGCGCAACACAATAATGAACGAAGGGGTAGCCTTACAGTGCTCTTCCAACTTTTAATGCCAGAGACAAAAAACTGTGGGCTCTAGAGAAACGCGGGATAAAGATTGCGGCACTCCATGTCTTATGAATTAATAGAGTGGCGCGGATCACAGATTATATACATCACACCGAAATGTGACGTGTCCGAAATAGCTGGATGACGCAAGCGCGAGTGTCTCGTGTAATAACACAGCCCGCGGGCCGGATCCGACACAGCAGGTATTACTTCTGACAACTCGGCAAAGAGCGAGCGAGCCGTGGCGAGGCAAGCGACGACATTTTAAATGGCCGCAGTGAGGCAAGTGCGGACAAATCAAGGCACACACTGCGCATGCGCACACTGCATCAGACGCGAGCCTTTCACGGTTATCACGCGGGAACGATGGCGAGCCATGCTGCCTCCTGGCAGCTTTACGGAGCCCGTCTCGTCCGATTGCCCGCACGGACAACGTACAGCCTTACCGCGCACATCCAAAGGTATTCCTGCTCCCCAACAGTTTTAACTGACTCATCACCAGATGAGACTGTCTAGTTCACGGCCGTGTTTGCAGACGCAATGCACCCGTTCCTTATACCGTCCTCACACGGGACGTGTTTCTCGACGCGAAATTCAGCAAACAATGTTGCACGCGCAAGACTCACTGGTACTAGGGATGTTCGGTGATAGTCGTCATTTGCAAAATATCGATGTTAGGTGTTTAAACATCGGCATTGAAGCCTTTGAATAATCGTAGCATCGATATTGTAGACAAAATATAGACCTCCGATGCTTGAAAAAATACCAGATTACTTGTTACCATAATCAAAAATTTTTTTCGTCATTTCAACGAATCTTTTTCTGAATATTTAATGCAACAATACCAGTGAAATGGTTAAATCAGTAGAAACAGCATTTGGAAGAGAATTCATGTATTGTGTTTTATCACATGCTCAAACTTTTAGCAAAAAGACTGAGAAACGACTTGCGTTGATTACTACTGAGGAAAGGATTGTAACGTGGTGTAGAAGCAAGTCACTTGGTAAGAAATGAATCCTACCTCAAACTAATCCGAAAAGCATTCATTAGATGTAATTCAAAGGTGCATGAGAAAGATTTTTTTGCAGCTAGATTCAGTGATTCTGCTTGACAATTGCTAAGGGACCGACGCATTGTTGGGCAGGAACAATCACATGAACACGGTATATACGTAACAAATGTGGAATGGTGTACTCACAATGAAAAATGGTAGAGATTTCACCACATGGGAAAGTAGGATAACAGACATTATCGATGTTCACGTTTGACACAGATCAGACTCCCAACACAATGGTAGATATCGGACTCTCACTAAGGATGTACCCTCCTCAAGCACTAAGCCATATCTTGAACTTGCTGTTGATGCTGGCCACTAAACGGTTGAGGAGTCCTTGCGTTATATCGTTCCACGACTCTCTCAAGGCGGTTTTCAGTGCTTGCACGGTTCGGGGAGAGGGTGCTCTATGAGAAACACGTCTGCTAAGGGCATCCCACGCATGCTGTATACCTTTTAGTTTGGCGAGTATGCAGGCCATTCCTTACGTTCAATATCTTCACTTTCCAGGATGTCCGACACATCGGCGGCCTTTATAGGTGGACATTGTCGCCCACAAACAGGAAGTCGGGACCTACCGGACCCCTGGACAGAGGGACATGATTCAGAATAATTTGTCTGCAATGCCGTTGTGCTTTAAAGGCACCTCAATGAAAGATAGGCAGCGGTGTTCGGTCATTCAGCATAATGCCTACCCGCATCATAACGCCTAGGCCGTACTGATGACGTTCATGAACATTCTGTGGTGTGTAACGTGTTCCTCTTTCTCTCTACACACTAACTGGTGGTCAGAATCACCACAATGAAGCGGGATTCGTTACCCGGGACCACTGTTGCTGACTCCAACCAACATGATCCCTTCACCAACAAACTCTTTGTCGACGACGACGTGGTGGAAGTGGGATGTTTTTAACAGGCTTCTGAGAATGCAAACCAGCTTGATTTAATCGCCAAGAAATGGTTCTAGCACAGACACGCGTACCGATAGCAGTTGAGAAGTCCGCAGCGATTTTCCTAGGGGTGACACGCAAGTTCCTTTTCGCCATTAGGGCTACGCTGGAGGAGGACTGTTTACAACTGCCGGCATGCTTTCGAACAGCATTTCCGGCTGCGGCGGCCTTTCTTAATCGCGAGAAGACGCATGTGGCCATTACTGTGGCCACAGTAGCAGGGACACTCTGGCCGGCTTCGAGCTCTCCCACTGCTCGTCCTTTACCGTAAGCACTCAAATAATGTCTTGCAGATACGACGTACTAATCGTTTCCACAACAACTTTCACGAAATATCGTACTTAATTAGCTGTAGAATGCATACAGGGCGGTCGTGCAATGGCTTCGCTGTAGCTAACACGTTCCTCCCTCTCCATGTGCTTCTACTGTCAGTGGTCGGGTGTTACTTAGCAGTTGTCACTTGTTCCTTAGCACAGAAGAGAAACCTATCGATTGAGTAGGTCGCCAGTTACTGAACAAGGCCTTACGTTAAACCTCCAATTAGTTTAAATTACTATAGTGTAATTGTAACAGCCGGCCGGGGAGGCCGAGCGGTTCTAGGCGCTACAGTCTGGAACTGCGCGACCGCTACGGTCGCAGGGTCCAATCCTGTCTCGAGCATGGATGTGTGTGATGTCCTTAGGTTAGTTAGGATTAAGTAGTTCTAAGTTCTAGGGGACTGATGACCTCAGATGTTAAGTCCCATAGTGCTTAGAACGGTTTGGACCATTTTCAGAGAAGCTTACTCGCATATCTCCTTGAGCTGGCTCCTAACTCAAATTGTTCAGTGCAGCATTCTGCTCGTCGTGTTAAATTTTTGCACGCTCTTAGGGAAACACCGAGCATAAACCCACCAAACATGGGCTTCAGCTGGGATACAATACTGCATCAATGGTTCAAATGGCTCTTAGCACTATGCGACTTAACTTCTGAGGTCATCAGTCGCCTAGAACTTAGAACTACTTAAATCTAACTAACCTAAGGACAGCACACACGTCCATGCCCGAGGCAGGATTCGAACCTGCGACCGTAGCGGTCACGCGGTTCTAGACTGAACCGCACGGCCACACCGGCCGGTAATACGGCATCTCTCAACTCTGTAGCGTGTACTGAAAGAGCAGATGGCCAGCATGTGACGCAGGTGGCGTTCTTCCGTTCGTTGGTCTACATTCAAAGGCGTGTTCAGAATATCTGACATACTAGAGAAAGATTCTGTCGTTTGCTTTTTCCAGAAACCCAGTACCCTCAACGCTGACTTTCGAATGCGAGATCCGTGTGAGGACAACTTTAAACGACACCGCTGATGCACGAGTGTGCCGGACCCCATACCTTCTCGGGCGCTTTCGCGCTGTGGAGGAACGGGCCCGGCGGCGCGGCACACACAATAGGGCATGGGCGACCGGCCGCGGCTGTCTTCGCTACCTGGGCCGGGTGGGGGGACACGGGGTCCAGCACCGGCTCCAGCCAATTCCCGCAGGAATGCGTGCCGGCCTGGAGCCCGCGTCATTAGGCCGCTGCCTCATTACGGGACGTGTCACGGCGCCCGGCCGGGGCCCAAAACAAATTGCCCGCGAGCCGCAAGGCCGCCGCTCCGGCCTACCTGTGTATGTCTGTGTGTGTGTCGACGCCGCCGGCGGTGCTCACCTGCTGCTGCCCGGCTCGTAAAACGCCGGCCGCCGAGTCCACACATCGCGGCGCGCCGATCGCTAATCTCCCACGTACCGAGGCGGCGAGTTGAGCAACGGAAAGGGATTAGCAAAGGGTAAAGGTAGCAGTCGATCGCAGAGTGCACGTTCCTCCGTCTGAGGACACTTTAGACTGCATGGAAACTTCGCTCAGTATTCCTGGAAACCACCTGCCCAATATCTCCCATCCCACCTGCACTGTGAGGTGGGCAAACTTAATCATCATTGGGAACTAGTTCACTGCTGATTGTTCTTTTTTGGGAACCGTTCTTTTTTACTCGTTCACCGTTCATTTGTGCTTGGTATATGGTTCTCAGGCTGGCCAAGTGCCCCTCCTGAAGCTGCACAATGTTAATTAACAGGAAGCAAAGCGTTTCAGAGAGGCTAGTGCAATTTTCAACCTAAACTATAGCCACTTGCTCGAATTGATTCTCTCTCTCTCTCTCTCTCTCTCTCTCTCTCTCTCTCTCTCCGTTTCTTTCTAGAGTGAACCACATCGTGACGCTTCACTAATGAGTTATGGAATCATCTTTTGGGGAAACTTCTCTCACAAAGAGAACATTTTCAAAATTCAGAAACGAATAGAGACCTCTATAAGAAAGTAGGTATTCTACTTCTCAGTACATGTACTTATTGATGTCTTTTGTCATTTCCAACAAGTCTATTTTTACACAAAATAGTGCAAAACATGATTATAATACCAGAGCGAAAAACAGTCTGTATAAGGATATAAAAGCTTAACATTAGTACGAAAAGGAGTCAAATAAATGGGTACTCATATATTCAGTAACTTACCAGAGCATATCAAAGGTCTTGTAAGTGATAAAGATCGGTTTCAGAGTGAATTAAAGAACTTCCTGTTGGCCGACTCCGTCTGCTTCATCGATCGATATCTTCACAAGGATTGTAGCTCATAAATCTGTCTGCATTAGAATTGTACGATATCTATGTATTTGAGTAAAAAAGTATCTAAAAAAACCTTGACTCTTTCCACATCCCAGAGACTCCTCTCCAAGGGATCCATGGAAAACGATAAATGTAATGTAATGTAATTGAATTAAGATATGTGTGTTGGCTTCGTTCTTCGTGGTTCTTCAGCATCTATAAACTTTTTAAATGACACCATGGTTCGACAACTGGCTGATTTGTACCCTTCCTTTTTATTACTGCAGTTTGAGCTTTCACCTGGAATTCCATATAAGAATGAGACTGCTGTGTTAATGTAACAGGCCGATAGTAGAAACTGGAGCAACACAGATAGATATTACAGAGTCAGTCAGTACTCGCAACATGTATTTATTTGTAAAAAAGGAGCAAAACGTGTATTTTTTTAATAAAATTAGTATCTTGAATCGGTGTGTATTAGAATTCATATTACAATTGTCTGTTTCGGACTACCAGTTTTTTGCAAAAAGTACCTCCTAATCGATTTTTATGATCCGTGACGATATTAAATGCGCACTGTTCATTTAAGTAAACAACGTCTTCCATAGACTGGGATGTTCGAGCACACAATTAATGATAGTCCGTGAAATAATAATAAATAAAATTTCAAAAAGATAAATCAAGAATGACTTTACCTTGACGTCTTGTTGACATAACTTTATCACATTGGAACATTATAAAACAGATTGTTTCAAACTGAGTATAGTTCACATTTGCAGCAAGACTTGTCACTCGTCGCTGAAGAGACCCAACTTTTCCTTGTACGCTCGTTTTAGCAATACTCATTTTTCGTTTAAAAGTACGTCGTACCGAGGAAAAACTGTTGCCTGTGAAGAAATACTTACCTGATTTATAGTATCGAAATTAAATATGAAGCTGTTCTGTGATCTGTAACGCGTGCTGTTAGGAGCAGTTTGCACACAGGAAACTGTAGACCGAAGAGAAGTCGTATATTGAATTAGGGAACCATTTTGTTCCGAAGGAAATTTTTCGAAAGCGCAAACTCCATTTGCTGTTGATTAGAGAACAAGCCAGCAGTCTCATAACTACCTGTCATGGAGACTAGATCAGAAAAGCGTTCAACGTAGCCGTCTTAAATCTTCAGCCGAGTTCGCTAACCAGGCATCCACTGGAAGTCGTAGAGACCTAAAGCGGCGCTTTACGACACGCCAGACGTTCGGTTTACGAGCCAGTCACTTCATTACATGACACGACAGCCAAGATACAGACGTCCTTTCGTTCCTTTTTTTCGCGTCTGTTTGTTTTTATTCACAATATGTCTGAATGCTTGTCCGCCTCCCTCGCCACTTGTCACGACTGGTTCCTTTCCTGCTTTTCTTCTTGTCGAGAACGCGCGATGTAGTATCTCTTGTAATCTTGTCGGACTGCCTTTTATTATTTAATTTCGTTTCTCGAACGCTCGTTTATGGCGGGAGCAGCAGGACTGCCTTCGATTCCTGAAGGGAAAGGTGCGTAGCCATTCAGGTGCTGTGTTTATACCGACAGCCCACATCGATCCTCGGTGTTGCTATTGTTATTCACTTGCACCTTAAATATTTTAGTCTGTTTCATAAATTAAGTTTAGCACTGGGGAGTAGTATTACACGATACGCTGTGGAATGATGTGTCGACGTATTAAATATAACTTAAAGTGAAGGCCGTTGCGACATATGGTGTCGTTCATAATCTTTACGCCACGACGTAGTCTTGTGGGAGATTCCAGTTGGATATCCGGCATCTTAGAGTATCACGTGACGTGAAAGCGTTCGTGGATGTTGAGAGGTCGAGTTTTGTGTCGCCGCAGCCTGGAATTTCACGTCTTACTAAGTTGCGAGGCGTGAGGGAATAATATGCCAAGACAGATTTCTGCCTCGTGCTAAGGAATGAGCCAATGAGATGGACAATCGGTTTTGCGTCATGTGCAGAACTTAGAAGACGCCACATTGGATTTAGTCTTTTGGACTTCGTATTTGGCGGTTTCCACACACGTCAACAAAAATGTTTTGCCTGACCCCTTCATTTCGTAATTCATTGGACAGGGATCAAAAGTTGACCCTCAGACAAGCATTTATACTCATTTGTTACAATCATTTGGCATTCCATCGATGAGGTCATCAACCCTAGTCCAAATTGTCCCACTCTTCAGCGGCGGTTTTGTGTACGTTGCGCACAGCTCGTTTAAATCGATCCCACACATTTTCAATCGGGTTCATGTCCACGAAACAGGCAGCACACTCCATTCTGGGGATCCTGGCATGCTGAATGAACGTGTTCCCGAGACCAGCACAATGATCACGCTAGTAACAATCCATCAACATGAAATTGTCATCAAAATATTGGCGATACGGTCCCACTATTGGTTGATGAATCTCGTCCGTATACCTTAGAGCAGTAAGACAGCGCCAACAACGAAGAGAGGCGTACGGTAGCCCCATGTGATTCCACCGTAGAACACCGCCCCACCACCAGCTTGTTGCACAAGTGGGACACAATGTCAGAGTCTTTCGATATCACCGGATTGTCTCCAACCATGTTCTGTTCGATTATCAGGGTACAAACGAGTCCGAGTTTCAAACGTAAACAACATTGGACACCAACCCTGGGGTGTCCATTGCCTTGATTTCGTACCCATATGTAACGGAGTCCCCGGTGTTGTGGAGTACGACTTGGTGCTCTCCATGACGGTCGGAAATGGGGATCGCATCATGCAATAGTCTCTTATCTGTTAGGTGCCATACATGACATCTTGTAGCCTCTTCGAAAGGCGCATTCAGTCCTGGAGCAGTCAGCCGAAAACTCATAGATATGTGTAATCCTGGACACCTGTCGAACGTGAACGGCTTTTGGAGCGCTATGTCCTGAACACTACCTGTCAGTCCATGACCGCACCACCTTACTTTAACTCCGATGGACATGTTCGCAACTTCCCTGGTTGAGAAGTCTTCTGCGTGTAAAGTTCTAATGCGAACCCGATCATTGGTCGCGACTGACCTTTGCGCCATGATGAATGTGCACTCTAGTGTTCCACAGACGCCTCTAATCCGTCCCTACTGATGTTTTACCTGCAACTGCAGTTCATTCGAGTGCGGAATCTCACACGTAGGTAGCGCTCAGGTAACTGTGGGTATCTTTAAAAACAACGTCAGTAAGGACGTTACTGCAGACATAGGAACAGTCACAATAGCAACACATCTGCATAACATATCAAGGTGATGCACCATTTTTGTTGATGAACGTACGTACTATGAATATATGCTGTTGACACGCTGAAGATCTCTCGAAAGGCGTCGTATTTGATACGAATTGTTATAATAAAAGGCCCGGAAATCACAAATCGTTAGTTTAACGCATTCTGTATTTTAATGAGATATGTGGCTACAATCTTTAAATATTTGTATAAATTGTGTAACATATAAACTAGAATCTACTGTTGTCTCGAAACCGTAGTGTAATCGATAGTCATGAGCTGTAGTGGATGGGAAAGTAGGTTCGCACGTGGCTAACATGATCATATTTGTTTACCTAACGTTTTCTGAATATTCTGGGACTTCGTTCTGCAATAGCCGATGTTATTTATTATAAAGAAGAGCGCTGTCCGTTCAGGAGAGGGTTTTTCCATTTTGTAAACGTTCGAGGGAATGTGGACCGTGAACTGCAAGGCTGCAGTCTACGTCACTGGCTCATTCCCATGCAGATGAATACGTTTCATGCTGCAGAGACAGCAAAACGGCTACTTAATGTGCCCGTATTGTGACTGTAACGTGTTTTATAATTTCTTTGAAAATATCGTTATGTTAATAAAATATTGCTGTCATTATTTCAGTGAAATTGTTTATAATTGGCGTAATATTGCTGCAATTGATAAAAAACAGTAGAAGAAACAATGCACAACGCTGTGCAAATTATAAACACGATCGATATCTTACGAACACATTAAAACACAACGAAATGCACCGTGATAATTATTCCTGAAAATAAAGTACGTTTTTAGCTGCCATTTTGCTTTTCAACGTGAAAATATAATGTTCACTCATTGTGATGGAAGTCGTCATCCTTTAGAAGTAGTACAGGCCAGGTCCTGATTACATATAATACCTTAAAATGATTGCCAACTTCGTCATCAAACTGCCTGTTATGGGTCCTCAGCTTTGACAGAGGAAAAATTATTAAATAAAACTTCCTGGCAGATTAAAACTGTGTGCCGGACCGAGACTCTAACTCGGGACCTTTGCCTTTCACTGGCAAATGCTCTACAAACTGAGCTACCCAAGCACGACTCATGCCCCTTCCTCACAGCTTTACTTCTGCCAGTACCTCGAATCCTACTTTCCGTCCGGCACACAGTTTTAATGTCAGGAAGTTCATATCAGCGCACATTCCGCTACAGTGTGAAAATCTCATTCAATTATTGAATAGTCTGCGCCTGACAGAAACTCGACTGTGAAACAATAATGTAAATTTTAAATTTGCCGCATAATGACGGTTGATTGCAGCACTCCAGGTTTTTTTTTTTTTTTTTTTTTTTTTTTTTTTTTTTTTTTACACCCCGATGCAGACAATGCTGTAATTCTGAAAGCTGGGATTCTTTTACATAGGTTTAACAGTTCCGTAAATAAAATTCAACACACTTTTGACTCAGTACCTGTCTGACATCAGCCCTGTAAATTACAGAACCTTACTTTGTGCGCTTGGATAAGCAGTTTACTTAATAACGCAACGGAAGTCAACCATACAAACACCACAAACGGACACACACACACACACACACACACACACAGAGTGAGAGAGAGAGAGAGAGACAGACAGAGAGAGAGAGAGAGAGAGAGAGAGAGAGAGAGAGAGAGAGAGAGAGAACGAGAACGAAGCTTTAAATGTATAAATCGGTTGAAGAACACAAATGAATACTTATCAGTACAATGACATCGTTTATTTTTCAAATAAATCATTATTTTCTTTGTTGTAAAACTACTAATTTTCATAGTGGTTTACATAAAACACTGTCTTTACGCATTTGATAGTCGCACGACTCTTTTTATAGTTTTTGTATGTCTCACTTCACTTGCAAAAAATATTATTATTACATAACGCTATAGCTAGTATTTCGCCACTGGAACACATTTGTGTGTTAATAGAAGTCAATGAGGGACGAGCAGTGTTTATATAACGTTAAAAGTAAGAATTATCATAACGTTTGCGAACCGAGGCACTATACTGCATATTTGACAAAGTGAAATTCACAGGCCGAACCTGTAGACTTCAAAGGATGCTCTCTCTCTCTCTCTCTCTCTCTCTCTCTCTCTCTCTCTCTCTCTCTCTCACACACACACACACACACACACACACACACACACACAAAATGGCTCAGCAGATGACTTGAAATTACGCTCCTCCGTATCGTGTGATACAGCTGCGTGAAGTACCAATCACTCAATGTTGCGCCAGGTGATACGACTGAGCGGTATGAGAATCTCAATAAATTCAGAAGTACGACCTCATTTGCATCTTGAATTTGCTCCTCCACTCCACTGTCCGCAGCTCGCGGTCGTGCGGTAGCGTTCTCGCTTCCCACGCCCGGGTTCCCGGGTTCGATTCCCGGCGGGGTCAGGGATTTCCTCTACCTCGTGATGACTGGGTGTTGTGTGATGTCCTTAGGCTAGTTAGGTTTAAGTAGTTCTAAGCTCTAGGGGACTGATGACCATAGATGTTAAGTTCCATAGTGCTCAGAGCCATTTGAACCTTCCCTCCATTAATATACAAACGTATGGCAGTGTGTCTGTACGTGGCATACGCTTGGCGGCACTTCAGTAGCAAGTTGCAGAATGCTGTGGGAGTTTCGTGGCTCCTTACCTTCGACTCTAACATACCACTGTCTCCACTGGATTCACTGAATCTCTGGTTCGTGCGATAGCACTCAAATACAAAATCAAACATTTTCTACAGTAACATACTTCGCGATTATTCTCAGTCAACTGGAGTTAAACAGCTTCCATTCACGTTCATTTAATAGCTCAACTGTTGATCGTAACTTCCTCAGTTAATAAGTAGGGGAAAAGAATGGCACATTGTCAGAAAAGTAGATAGTAAATAGTGTCGGAAGTTACATGCGTTTTTTCGCGGATGTTGCTGTAGTATACAGAGAAGTTGCAGCATTAGAAAATTGGAGCGAAATGCAGGAAGATCTGCAGCGGATAGGCACTTGGTGCAGGGAGTGGCAACTGGCCCTAAACATAGACAAATCTAATGTATTGCGAATACATAGAAAGAAGGATACTTTATTGTACAATTATATGATAGCGGAACAAACACTAGTAGCAGTTACTTCTGTAAAATATCTGGGAGTGTGCGTGCGGAACGATTTGAAGTGGAATGATCATATAAAATTAATTGTTGGTAAGGCGGGTGCCAGGTTGAGATTCATTGGCAGAATCCTTAAAAACTCTAGTCCATCAACAAAGCAGGTGACTTACAAAACACTCGTTCGACCTATACTTGAGTATTGCTCATCAGTGTGTGATCCGTACCAGGTCGGGTTGACAGAGGAGATAGAGAAGGTCCAAAGAAGAGCGGCGTGTTTCGTCACAGGGTTATTTGGTAAGCGTGATAGCGTTACGGAGAAGTTTAGCAAACTCAAGTGGCAGACTCTGCATGAGAGGCGCACTGCATCGCGGTGTAGCTTGCTCGCCAGGTTTCGAAAGGGTGCGTTTCTCGATGAGGTATCGAATATAGTGCTTCCCCCTACTTATACCTCCCGAGGAGATCACGAATATAAAATTAGAGAGATTCGAGCGCGCACGGAGGCTTTACAGCAGTCGTTCTTCCCGCGAACCATACGCGACTGGAACTGGAAACGGAGGCAATGACAGTGGCACGTAAAGTGCCCTCCGCCACACACCGTTGGGTGGCTTGAGGAGTATAAATGTAGATGCAGATGTAAAAGAGTACACGTTCCGCGTGTGCTGGAGACGCAGCTCTGCTGTGGTATGGATAACAGGTGGATATTACGGCGCGGGAGTGAAATAGCGTGGCAACTGGAAACGTACTCGAAAGGAAACACGACGATCAGTACGATTATCCTGGGCAAAACGCCTTAATTTGCTCTTCTTTTTCCATGTATTTGTAACAGTGGTACTTTGTAAGTAGAACTGTAGATTCTGCACGTTGAATTTACGTACAGTATTACCCTGTGAGCAAATATATTAGAGATTTTATACATAATGAGTACCTGAAAGTTTATTGCATTATTAGTGGCCATGTAGAAGAACTTTTCATTGTTACTTCAATTTAAAATGCTGTTACTTAACACAAGCGAGGCGCGCATGTACACTCCTGGAACTTGAAATAAGAACACCGTGAATTCTTTGTCCCAGGAAGGGGAAACTTTATTGACACATTCCTGGGGTCAGATACATCACATGATCACACTGACAGAACCACAGGCACATAGGCACATAGACACAGGCAACAGAGCATGCACAATGTCGGCACTAGTACAGTGTATATCCACCTTTCGCAGCAATGCAGGCTGCTGTTCTCCCATGGAGACGATCGTAGAGATGCTGGATGTAGTCCTGTGGAACGGCTTGCCATGCCATTTCCACCTGGCGCCTCAGTTTGACCAGCGTTCGTGCTGGACGTGCAGACCGCGTGAGACGACGCTTCATCCAGTCCCAAACATGCTCAATGGGGGACAGATCCGGAGATCTTGCTGGCCAGGGTACTTGACTTACACCTTCTAGAGCACGTTGGGTAGCACGGTATACATGCGGACGTGCATTGTCCTGTTGGAACAGCAAGTTCCCTTGCCGGTCTAGGAATGGTAGAACGATGGGTTCGATGACGGTTTGGATGTACCGTGCACTATTCAGTGTCCCCTCGACGATCACCAGAGGTGTACGGCCAGTGTAGGAGACCGCTCCCCACACCATGATGCAGGGTGCTGGCCCTGTGTGCCTCGGTCGTATGCAGTCCTGATTGTGGCGCTCACCTGCACGGCGCCAAACACGCATACGACCATCATTGGCACCAAGGCAGAAGCGACTCTCATCGCTGAAGACGACACGTCTCCATTCGTCCCTCCATTCACGCCTGTCGCGACACCACTGGAGGCGGGCTGCACGATGTTGGGGCGTGAGCGGAAGACGGCCTAACGGTGTGCGGGACCGTAGCCCAGCTTCATGGAGACGGTTGCGAATGGTCCTCGCCGATACCCCAGGAGCAACAGTGTCCCTAATTTGCTGGGAAGTGGCGGTGCGGTCCCCTACGGCACTGCGTAGGATCCTACGGTCTTGGCGTGCATCCGTGCGTCGCTGCGGTCCGTTCCTAGGTCGACGGGCACGTGCACCTTCCGCCGACCACTGGCGACAATATCGATTTACTGTGGAGACCTCACGCCCCACGTGTTGAGCAATTCGGTGGTACGTCCACCCGGCCTCCCGCATGCCCACTATACGCCCTCGCTCAAAGTCCGTCAACTGCACATACGGTTCACGTCCACGCTGTCGCGGCATGCTACCAGTGTTAAAGACTGCGATGGAGCTCCGTATGCCACGGCAAACTGGCTGACACTGACGGCGACGGTGCACAAATGCTGCGCAGCTAGCGCCATTCGACGGCCAACACCGCGGTTCCTGGTGTGTCCGCTGTGCCGTGCGTGTGATCATTGCTTGTTCAGCCCTCTCGCAGTGTCCGGAGCAAGTATGGTGGGTCTGACACACCGGTGTCAATGTGTTCGTTTTTCCATTTCCAGGAGTGTATTTAGCGGCCTCTGCATCCCAATTTTTGCTTATTGCTTGAGCCTGTTCCTTCGAACAGTTGGCCTTTGTCTCTGGCATGGTGAATACTTACGTTATGCAAATATTTTGACCTTTGGACAGCTGTTATAGTCTTATGCAGTCAAGAGCCTGTACCAGTGGGCGTAGTGAGGTAACACGCGCGTCGTCGGGCCCTGAAAATATTCAGAGTTCTGAGGAAGGAGTGGACGCGCGGGCCGCTCGGCTGGGCTGCCACGTGGTGCTAAAGCGTTAGCCGGGCGAGATGGGTGGTCGGAGCAGGTGGTCCATCGGCCGCCTGGCTGGGAATTCCGTGTTGACACCGAGACGAGGACGGCGCTTTGTGTCGAAGGAGACGTCTGTGCCGGGAGCGCCAAAGGTGGCGGGCTTTGCGAACCATAATAGCGGACATTTCACACTTCGTATAGAAATTAATAGTAGCCAGATGAATCATGATACCTCAAAAAGAAACTTGAACATTACTATAATTGAGAAACAGCATTGATCGTAATTGTTTGTTTTATTATCCGAAAAATCGACTTTCGGTCACTTAGTGACCATCCTCAGTGCTGTACTACACAATTAAAATTGGTAGGCCCTGGTATCAACAAGCTTAGAGCCTACCAGAGCCTACCAATTTTAATTGTGTAGTACAGCACCGAGGATAGTCACTAAGTGACCGAAAATCGATTTCGCGGATAATAAAGCAAACAATTACGACCAATGCTGTGTCTCCTTCCAATTATATCCATTATCTGGTCGTGGTGCACAGAACACTCCATGGAGTCGCCAATCCATGAACATTACTATTTCCAGAATGAGATTTTCACTCTGCACCCGAGTGTGCGCTGATATGAAAGTTCCTGGCAGATTAAAACTGTGTGCCGGACCTTTGCCTTTCGCGGGCAAGTGCTCTACCAACTGAGCTACCCAAGCACGACTTACGCCCCGTCCTCACAGATGTACTTCGGCTAGTACCTCGCCTCCTACCTTCCAAACTCTACAGAAGCTCTCCTGGTAGAGCACTTGCCCGCGAAAGACAAAGGTCCCGAGTTCGAGTCTCGGTCCGGAACACAGTTTTAATCTGCCAGGAAGTTTCAACATTACTATTATTTGCACGACGATCTGATGGTGTAATCAGATTTTCAATTACTTTAGTAGTTTAGAGTTTAGGTATCTGACGGTAAATTATACAAGTAACACCCAACGACGAATTTCCAAAATGTAACCTCTTAATCCGATTTTGCCGATCGCCGTGTATTTAGAAAGCTATTAGTGTAAGCCAAAATTGGTATGAATTACAGACATGTAACTTAAATAGTACATGAGCTACTGGAGGTCAAAGTGGCCGATTACTATCGATCGCGTCAGGCCATAAGTACTCCACAGTAACACTCCTGGAAATGGAAAAAAGAACACATTGACACCGGTGTGTCAGACCCACCATACTTGCTCCGGACACTGCGAGAGGGCTGTACAAGCAATGATCACACGCACGGCACAGCGGACGCACCAGGAACCGCGGTGTTGGCCGTCGAATGGCGCTAGCTGCGCAGCATTTGTGCACCGCCGCCGTCAGTGTCAGCCAGTTTGCCGTGGCATACGGAGCTCCATCGCAGTCTTTAACACTGGTAACATGCCGCGACAGCGTGGACGTGAACCGTATGTGCAGTTGACGGACTTTGAGCGAGGGCGTATAGTGGGCACGCGGGAGGCAGGGTGGACGTAACGCCGAATTGCTCAACACGTGGGGCGTGAGGTCTCCACAGTACATCGATGTTGTCGCCAGTGGTCGGCGGAAGGTGCACGTGCCCGTCGACCTGGGACCGGACCGCAGCGACGCACGGATGCACGCCAAGACCGTAGGATCCTACGCAGTGCCGTAGGGGACCGCACCGCCACTTCCCAGCAAATTAGGGACACTGTTGCTCCTCGGGTATCGGCGAGGACCATTCGCAATCGTCTCTATGAAGATGGGCTACGGTCCCGCACACCGTTAGGCCGTCTTCCGCTCACGCCCCAACATCGTGCAGCCCGCCTCCAGTGGTGTCGCGACAGGCGTGAATGGAGGGACGAATGGAGACGTGTCGTCTTCAGCAATGAGAGTCGCTTCTGCCTTGGTGCCAATGATGGTCGTATGCGTGTTTGGCGCCGTGCAGGTGAGCGCCACAATCAGGACTGCATACGACCGAGGCACACAGGGCCAACACCCGGCATCATGGTATGGGGAGCGATTTCCTACACTGGCCGTACACCTCTGGTGATCGTCGAGGGGACACTGAATAGTGCACGGTACATCCAAACCGTCATCGAACCCATCGTTCTACCATTCCTAGACCGGCAAGGGAACTTGCTGTTCCAACAGGACAATGCACGTCCGCATGTATCCCGTGCCACCCAACGTGCTCTAGAAGGTGTAAGTCAACTACCCTAGCCAGCAAGATCTCCGGATCTGTCCCCCATTGAGCATGTTTGGGACTGGATGAAGCGTCGTCTCACGCGGTCTGCACGTCCAGCACGAACGCTGGTCCAACTGAGGCGCCAGGTGGAAATGGCATGGCAAGCCGTTCCACAGGACTACATCCAGCATCTCTACGATCGTCTTCATGGGAGAATAGCAGCCTGCATTGCTGCGAAAGGTGGATATACACTGTACTAGTGCCGACATTGTGCATGCTCTGTTGCCTGTGTCTATGTGCCTGTGGTTCTGTCAGTGTGATCATGTGATGTATCTGAGCCCAGGAATGTGTCAATAAAGTTTCCCCTTCCTGGGACAATGAATTCACGGTGTTCTTATTTCAATTTCCAGGAGTGTACATGAAAAAACGGTAGCAGCATGCTTATAAATATATTGATTCATCTATGGCTTTGTTAATATCCGATATATGCTATTCACGAAGAAGCTGGTCAATTATTTACTGTGTTTTAGGAAGCACAGTGACATTAGGCTCCTGGCCTACCTTTTCCTTCTTTTTTTTGTATATGTTTATTTAATTGTTTATGTATTTAATAAGCGTGTTTATGGTCCAGCCGTAGGAATATTTATTTAATTTCAGTTATTCGAATGTAACTTCGGATGTGCTTAAATATGTGTGTGGGCGTTGGCGCGAGCGCTCTAGCCAGTCACAGCGCTCGTGGTTGGGGGGACTGAATGGGAGCGTCGTGTCCGGGGAGGACACAGGGGTAGTTCTGGCTGTGCGGGAGTGCCGGAGAGTACGGCACAGGACACGGAGCGGCGGACGCAGAGTCGGCGGAAAGACGTGGACAGTGGAGCAGTTTGCGCGCGGTCACGAGAGATACAAATATTTAGGAGTGCCAACCTGTGCTCTTGTGTGGTTTCCGTGGCTTCTGTACTGAAGTCGTTGTATGCGTTCAGAAGTGAATATCTCGCGAGCTGTGTTGTTGTTCGTAACTAATTACGTGCTGTAGGAATCTATTGTTTCCCTGTAATTCAACTTATATTTTATTTAACTGCTGGACCATCGACACCAATAAGTGTTTTGCAGAAGTATACCGCATTCTCAAAAGTACTTCTACTGTCGTACTCATCATTTGAAGTCGTTAAGATAGTACCTGCAGATTTTATTTAATTGCAAACTTTCATTTATAAATTTATATGTTGCATTCATAATTCGCAATTTCCGAGTGATGGAAACCTTCGACCATTCGATTCATGTGTGTATTCATATTGTGCACTGTAGACTCAGCAGTATTTGACTTGTAATGCGACAACGAAACCAGCCAAAACTTTTAATTGTCCAACGTCGAGTCGGAGGGTACGTAGTAGCTATTTTGAAAGCCCACAGCGTATACAAGTGAGCATTTATTATGACGTGCGCTGAGTGTAATCTGGGTGCTGTCTCAAGCCATGATATGTGATATTAGTGGTTTTCATATTAAGAGCCGCTCGGCTACAAGTAATGTAATTTACCCCCCTATGGTATAGCAGGTCAATACAGTTACATAACAAATATTTGTCTTTTTTAATATATTGTTATGTATGTAAAAATAAAAGGGGCATTCAAATGAAACCCGGTCACTAGTGTAAAGTAACAGTAACGATTCTATTAAATAAAAAATGTTGTTATATACAGAACACTCACTCAAAAATAATGGACAAAACTGTTGGCATATTTGTCCCATTACGACAAATGGTTAAGCCGGCCGGAATGGCAAAGCGGTTCTAGGCGCTGCAGTCTGTAACCGCGCGACCGCTACGGTCGCAGGTTCGAATCCTGCATGATGTGTGTGATGTCCGTAGGTTAGTTAGGTTTAAATAGTTCTAGGTTCTAGGGGACTTATGACCTTATAAATTAAGTCCCATAGTGCTCAGAGCCATTTTTGACAAATGGTTCAAATACCTCGAAGCGCTATGGGACGTAACATTTGAGGTCATCAGTCCCCAAGACTCAGAACTATTTAAACCTAACTAACGTAAGGACGTCACACACATCTATGCCCGGGGCAAGATTCGTACTTGCGACCGTAACAGCAGCGCGGTTCCAGACTGAAGCGCCTAGAGCCACTCGGCCACAGCGGCCGACCCCATTACGACATTAGCCGGTCGATTCCATCCTTGAAGAAGCTAGTAGTCTGCTGTCGCATCCAGGCCTGGACCCAGTCACACACTTTGTCGTTCGCTGCTAACAGCTAGTAACAGATGGTTCTCGTCCACGGTGATTCTGTGGTTGCCCAAGACTAAAACATTCACTTTCGCAACTGTTTCCGGTGTGACGACACGATGGGCCTGTCCAGGACGAGCACCGTCTTCCAGTGACTCGCGCCATTCCACAACACTTTAACGACTCAAACTGTACCGACCGTGCGCAGCGTCCATCCGTCGATACATTTTACGGCCTCCAACTCCCTCCGCCGCCAAAAATCGACTCACTCCTCGTTGTTTCAAGTTACTCGCCTGCATATTCGGTAGTGGACGCTAACTTTTGCGACCACCTCCTCGCCGTGAAACCACACTGGCGCTATGTAACATCAAACGTTGAGCACGCGTCAGTCTCTCTGACAATAGATGGCGCCACCATACCCGCAATTACTTGGTGACACCTTACGTGTAAGGCAAAGGTAGACGCACTGACCAGGTTTCATTTGAATGAACCTCGTGGTTTGTAATCCTTTATGTACGTTTTTAGGGCCCGCTCCTTGCGAAGAAGATATTTGTATAAATTTCGAAACCTAGGTCAGGGGCTCAATAAATCTCCGGTTTGCAACTGGCTGACTGATTATTTCAGCCCCTTCAGATTTATGGAGTTGCCGAATAGCAGCCATGTATAAGATTTTGTGATTTAATACAGGCCCAAAGCAATTTTCTGGCGCAATATGGACTAAAGCCACACAGATGTGAGTGGTAATGACAGGAAAATCCAGATCCTTCCCCATTACATTTGCTTCTTTTCGGCGGACTGAAAGAACATAATGACGGTATGGGGGGGGGGGGGGGAGGGACATTTTCCAACGACGAGGACGTTCGCTTAGCGGGTCTCGCATGGCTCCGAGATCAAAGGAGTGGGTTTCTATCGTCGAGGAACTTAACGATCGGCAGAATGTTACGACATATGTTTACAGAAAAATGGTGACAGAAGTTTCAATATAGGAAATATTGATAACTCATTGATTATTTTTTATCTTCATAACAACTTTTAAGTTGGTTTACTCACCGCCAAAGAACACAATACGATGTCACGCACTAGAAAATTGCTGGTGGTGTAGCGACGTAGTAGCTGACTTGATGGTGACCAGAACAAGAACTGATCACAGCGTCGGGATTTAACTATTACTTTTACACTTTTCATTTTTCGTATTGTATAAATAATCACCGCAGGAGGTTTTGTGCATTTTCAGGCTCTTTCTTGCGATGGACGATCCTCGACCTCGTGTAAGATTTTTCCTTCTCGCGTAAAGAATAGCTGTCAGCGCTCGTTAGGTATCTGCGACGTTCATGCAACAAATAAAATAACATGAAAACAGTCCGTGGTGTTACTTTAAACAGTAATGACTATGAAAACTGATCAACATACAGTAAATCATAAGAGACACTTGACGATACATAATGGAGGCGAACTATTCACTGTTTTATTATATTTTTTTTTAACTGCGATTTCATAAAACAATATATTTGCTTTTCAAATCCTACCTTACAAAGTGTTGCATATTTCCAATGTTCCCCCTGCAGATTCCATTCTCATATACACTATGTGATGAAAAGTATCCGGACACCGCCAAAAACATATTAGGTGCAGTGTGCTGCCACCTACTGCCAGGTACTCCATGTCAGCGACCTCAGTAGTCATTAGACATCGTGAGAGAGCAGAATGGGACGTTCCGCGGAACTCACGGACTTCGAACGTGGTCAGGTTATAGGGTGCCGCTTGTGTCATACGTCTGTACGCGAGATTTCAACACTCCTAAACATCCCTAGTTCCACAGTTTCCGGTGTGATAGTGAAGTGCAAACGTGAAGGGACATGTACAGCACAAAAATGTACAGGCCGATCTCGTCTGTTGACTGACAGATACCGCCGAAACCTGAAGAGGGTCGTAATGTGTACTAGGCAAACATATATCCAGACCATCACACAGGAATTCCAAACTGCATCAGGATCCACTGCAAGTACTATGACAGTTAGGCGGGAGGTGAGAAAATTTTGATTTCATGGTCGAGTGGCTGCTCATAAGCGACACATCACGCCGGCAAATTCCAAACGACGCCTCACTTGGTGTAAGGAGCCAAAACATTGGACGATTGAACAGTGGAAAAACGTTTTGTGAAGTGACGAATCACGGTACACAATGTGGCGATCCGAAGGCAGGGTGCGGGTATGGCGAATGTCATCTGCTAGCGTGTGTAGTGCCAACAGTAAAATTCGGAGGCTGTGGTGTTACGGTGTGGGCTTGAACCCCTTGTTTTGCGTGGCACTATCACAGCACAGGCCTACGTTGATGTTTTAAGCACCTTCTTGCTTCCCGTTGTTGAAGAGCAGTTAGGGTATGGCGACTGCTCCTTTCAACACGACCGAACACCTGCTCATAATGCACAGCCTGTGGCGGAATGGTTACACGACAATAACATTCCTGTAATGGACTCACCCGCACAGAGTAGTGACTTGAATGTTATAGAACGCCTTTGGGATGTTGTGAAACGCGGACTTCATGCCAGGCCTCACGGACCGACGTCGATACCTCTCCTCAGTGGAACACTCTGTGAAGAATGGGCTGCCATTCCCCAAGAAACCATCCAGCATCTGATTGAACGTGTGCCTGCGAGAGTGGAAGCTGTCATCAAGGCTAAGGGTGGGCCAACACCATATTGAATTCGAGCATTACCGACGGAGGGCGCCAAGCCAGGTGTTCGGATACTTCTGATCACATAGTGTAGCTCTCCCTCTGCGCGCAATGGTTTCGATCATCCTCTTCTTCTTCAAGTTGAATATCTTGCTATGTCACCTCTCGTCACTCATACAGGACACATGTCCATGGCACCTCATTAATTTTCTTCCGACTGTATTCATTACAGCTGTGCCCAGTGCACATTCATTTTTAATTTTGTCACCTAGTGTCAACCTACAGCACCATCCCACTTTTTGTATCTCCTTTACCAAGAAGTCTCACTTAGACCTGTGAGTTATTTCCGATGTTTCTAAGCCATACATTCCAATATTTGCTACAACGATTGTAAATATACGTATCTTCCTTTTTCATGTAAAACTGCGATTTAGTTGTCTGTTTTCTCGTCTACCTTGGCCAATTCAGTTCTTAATTTCACTTTTACTGGACCATCTTTGTCAGTATTGACAATAATTTTTAAGAGTCCACAGACTTTACTAGCCCAGTGTTTCTGTTCTTGACTCAGTCCTCCGGTAAACAAGTACTTCTTTCTCTATAAATGCTTAAACTCCATTTATGGTATTCGTTGTGCACCTTCTAGCCACGTAGATTACGTCATTCTCATCCTCTGGAAAAAGGATTTGGTCATCAGCAAAATGCTAAGGGAACACCTTGCCATCATTGAAGACACCAATACTACGCAAGGACCCTAGGGCAGAATTCAACTATATTGTAAATAATGTAGAAGCTATGGTTAATCCTCGTGGTAGATCATCTCCATTACTTGTACGCCAGTACAGTAGCCGCTAAGCACAGCGCCACCTTGTGTGCCCACAGCGCTGCCTCAGCTGCCGCACCAGAGCGACGTGGAACACGCGGCCTCCCTGGTGCTGTACGGCTGCCAGGCTCTGCCCATTCGGCTCAAGATCCTGCTGGACAGGCTCTTCTCCAGCGTCGGCCGTCGCCAGCTGGCCCAGCTGCTGCTCCAGTTCGGCTGGACTCTAGACGACTACGCTCGCGGCTACATCGTCCGGGTACGTACAGCGACCCGGCTCTCAGCCAGTCCCTCTCCACCATTAAGGTCCTCTCAGTTTCTTCCATTTTGGAAAGCACTCACCCTGTCTCAGTCCGAGCATCTGGGTACCTCAGATACAGTAATTTCATAAGAACATCTGGAAACTAAACAGGAATATCGGAATTCTGCACAGGATATTTACTGCAGAGGTCCTCGTGGCCAGACTGTACATGGAGGGCTTGGCTGGCGTTCCTATGGTTGTCAGGATGGAGTAGTTGCTGTCCCACCCAGGTTCAAAATGGTTCAAATGGCTCTGAGCACTATGGGACTTAACATCTGAGGTCATCAGTCCCCTAGACCTAGAACTACTTAAACCTAACTAACCTAAGGACATCACGCACATCCATGCCCGGGGCAGGATTCAAACCTGCGACCGTAGCAGCAGCGCGGTTCGGGACTGAAGCACCTAGAACCGTTCGGCCACAGAGGCAGGCTGTCCCACCCAGGCATTATTGGTTCGACGGCGGACTGAATTTCGTCTTAGTAGTGGAAAGGCATCAGGACCACGTCAGATAAATGTAAGATTCCACACAAAAATATCCGAAGGAACTTGCTCACCTTCAAGCAGCAGTTTTTCGTAGACCACTGAAGCAGTGAAGGGTACCTAGCAACTGGAAAAAAGCGAAAGACATTCCGATTTTCAAGAAGGGTCGTGGGACAGATGCACATAATTATGGGCCTATATCGTTGACGTCAAAATGTAGAATTAGGGTACATGTTTTCTGCTCACTTAAAAATGGTTCAATGGCTGTGAGCTCTATGGGACTTAACTTCTGAGATCATCAGTCCGCTAGATCTTAGAACTACTTAAACCTAACGACATCAAACACATCCCGAGGCAGGATTCGAACCTGCGACCGTAGCGGTCGCGGGGTTCAAGACTGTAACGCCTAGAACCTCTCGGCCACCCCGGCCGGCCCCCAAAAAATCAATAAAAACTTTAAAAGAGGGAAAGGTGTGGGCGGTGGGGCTGGTTATGAGATGTGAAGTCTGGGTGACATTTTGGTGAATTGAGAAATAGGGAACTGACTGCCACGAAGGAGCGGGTGTAAGGTCCCCAAGGCCCCAGTGCGTGTAGTGACGTCAGTGCTCGACCGTCTGATTACCTGCAGCTTCTGGAGGAAACCGCAGCCGCCGTTCGGAACTGTGTGTAGCCTGGTCGCCAGCGCTGACTCGGAGCCCGCGCCCTCGCCCTGTGGCGGAAGCCGCCCCCGGCACGCAGGCAGCGCCGCCCCCGCACCTACCTGCCGCCCCCATTAGCGCCGGAGAACAAAGTAGCCCGCTAATGGCTGGGGTCGCCTTTCGGCCCATTACCGCCGCCGCCGCAGTCGGCGCTCGGTCCGCCCCCACTTGTCCTCAGCCCCCGACATGTGTAACTCTGCGGACACCACTCAAAGCCACCGCGGCACGCTTCTCACCATTTACTTCTTCGTTCCAGCAGCGCAAGGGCACTCCTAGTCATTAAATCCGCATGGCGTTTAATCGTGGGCCACTGAAACAAAATGCAGTCACATCAACAATATACCATCTCTCTCTTCGACTGTGCTAAAGTGGACGACCTAAATCACATTTCCTTTGGCTGCAAATATCGGACGGATGTCAATAACACAAGCCCTCTAGTACATGAGTTACCAACTTTAGTCCCTGTATTGTTATCATCAAAAAAAATGTTCACATGTGTGTGAAATCTTATGGGACTTAACTGCTAAGGTCATGAGTCCCTAAGCTTACACACTACTTAACCTAAATTATCCTAAGGACAAACACTCACACACCCATGCCCGAGGGAGGACTCGAACCTCCGCCGGGAGGAGCCGCACAGTCCATGACTATAGTGACTGAGACCGCTCGGCTAATCCCGGGCGGCATATTCTTATCATCAAAAGACATTTTCTGTAGATGAAATGTGGTCGCAGTTGCGAATACGAACAACCTTCTTTCTTATAAGGGAATGACGACAATGAAAATTTGTGCCGGCCGGGGACTCGAAGCTGGATTTACCACTTCGCTATGGCTGTCTGTGCATGACTCACGACCAGACCCAAACGTCCGGTAAGTCTTCGTTCCTGCGACACAAACTGTTGACGGACAGCATCGTTCGTCTAAACAAAACAGGCACTGCAATATTGGATTTGTTAGTCAATACCAAGCAGCGACTTTCAGTTAAAATGTCCTCCCGTGCACGGGAATTATATTGCGTGTGTGCGAGTACAGTTTGTAACGCTGGAACGACAACATATGTAAGTTTAACTCAGACCGTGAGTCGTGTACGAGTAGCCAAAGCGGTCAAGGCGACGCTCGTGCAAAGTGAGATACCCATGTTCGAGCTCCAGTCCGGCACACATTTGCACACTGCCGTACACTGCTGATGGCTGTTCGTTTTCGCAGTTGCGAATACAATTCGTGTGTTTCAAAATGGCTGCAGTCGCCACAGTGTCCGTCTTCTAAACAACACATGCACTGCAGCGTCGTATTTTCATACAGTAAGGTTAAAAGAAAGTGTCGCGTTATTCTTCAGGAGGTGGTATTGGTCAAAACTGGAAGATACGTTCCTGTAATTGTATGTCGGGGAACTAATACCTGTTGAGGTAAAGGCCATTTGATTGTGACAGGTAACGTGTAGTATTTACAGGTAAGTCAGGATTCATAAGAGATGGCATGGTAAATTACCACATTACATGCGTGTCTGTAGATGCGAATCCTCCAACAGTCGTGAACGTGAGACGACATAATCACTTCCCTAAATGTATTTTCGCTGAAAGATTCCTAACTGGTGTTGCTTATCGCCGATTTCTGTGAGTGGAATTACCAGCGCAAGTGGCAAAGAAAAAGGACTTTGATTTATATTCAACCGTGCTCCACGCCATTTCCTATGGAGTAAGAGACAGTATCTCACCACAACGATTCGTGAGCGATCGATTGGTCAAAATCATGCCCTCCCTTTCACCAGACGTGAACCCGTTAGATTTCTCGTTAAGGCGACATTTAAAGGCTTTTTTGTATGCCCAACCCATCGACAGTGCGCAGATGTCAGAGGAGAGTGCCACCAATGCATGTGACGCAAATGGAATCGCTGCCTTTAATTTAACTTGTACGTATCAAAGTGTGTTCAAATGGCTCTGAGCACTATGGGACTTATCTTCTGAGGTCATCAGTCCCCTAGAACTTAGAACTACTTAAACCTAACTTACCTAAGGACATCACACACACACCCTTGCCCGGTGCAGAATTCGAACCTGCGACCGTAGCAGTCGAGCGGTTCCAGACTGTAACGCCTAGAACCGCTCGGCCACCCCGGCCGGCTCAAAGTGTGTACTTTGTATACGTGCACCTACTTCGAAAGAAAGAGAGACACTCCAACTCGTGCCGGGCACAGCTAGAGAGGTATAGCGGCGCAAGAGAAACTATAGTTCACTGTTAGGCTGGATGGTGTCGCGGTTCTAGGCGCGCAGTCCGGAACCGTGCGACTGCTACGGTCGCAGGTTCGAATCCTGCCTCAGGCATGGATGTGTGTGATGTCCTTAGGTTAGTTAGGTTTAAGCAGTTCTAAGTTCTAGGGGACTGATGACCACAGCAGTTGTCCCATAGTGCTCAGAGCCATTTGAACCATTTTGTTAGGCTGGAGTCCAGGTAGAGAGGACATACAATACAGTGCAGGAAAAAAAAAAAAAATGTTAACATGTAAAAAAGACATCGATTTTGATCCGATGACGGCATATGCCACCTGGGGCATAGCAGATGTACTGATAATGGTTTTCCCATCGTTTGCCAATAGATAGTGTAGTCCATCAGAGCAGCCTCTGTGTCTTCCCTTTGATAGGGACTGCCCACACGCAGAAGGCTCAGTGTAAAGCGAGCAGGCAGCCATGCGACGGAAAGTCACTCGTGCTTCCTACAGCCAACTGAGCGAGTCTGAAAGGGGTCAGATTTTGACCTTCCTAGTGGGCCTTTCAGAGAACTGACGTGATGCGTCAGCTGTGCAACAACGCAGGTATCAGTCATCATGTGAACATTCTCACGCCTGTAGACGAGGTTCTTTAAGCCAACGCAGCACAGACGTCCGCGAGAATAGTCCTATTGTAAGGGCAGCGGTGGCAGATCATACAGAACAGATAAGAGGGCTTGTGAGCCCAGACATATGAACACCTCCTATTGCGAACCGGTTATTAGCAGTACGACTACGGGCACGTACTCCTCTACGTTTGAAAGGGGTCAGATTATGCTTATACAATAGCTCCCTACTTAGCAATCAAATACAACAGCTCGCTCACCGATAGATCTGTACATGCAGATTGGAAAATTGATCAGGTTGCAACAGTGTTTAAGAAGGGTAGTAGGAGTAATCCATCGAATTACAGAATTATATTATTTATGTCGGTTTGCGGTAGAGCTTTGGAGCATATACTGTATTCAAACATTATGAATCACATCGAAGGGAACGATCTGTTGATACGTAATCAGCATGGTTTCAGAAAACATCGTTCTTGTGCAACGCAGCTAGCTCTTTATTCGCACGAAGTAATGGCCGTTATCGACAGGGGATCTCAAGTTGATTCCGTATTTCTAGATTTCCGGAAAGCTTTTCACACCGTTCCTCACAAGCGACTTCTAATCAAGCTGCGGAGCTATGGGGTATCGTCTCAGTTGTGGGACTGGATTCGTGATTTCCTGTCAGGAAGGTCGCAGTTCGTAGTAATAGACGGCAAATCATCGAGTAAAATTGAAGTGATAACAGATGTTCCCCAGGGAAGCGCCCTGGGACCTCTGCTGTTCCTGATCTAAATAAATGACCTGGGTGATAATCTGAGCAGTTCTCTTAGGTTGTTTCCAGATGATTCTGTAATTTACCGTCTAGTAAGATCATCCGAAGACCAGTATCAGTTGCAAAGCGATTTAGAAAAGATTGCTGTATGGTGTGGCAGGTGGCAGTTGACGCTAAATAAAGAAAAGTGTGACGTGATCCACATGAGTCCCAAAAGAAATCCGTTGGAATTCGATTACTAGATAAATAGTATAATTCTCAAGGCTGTCAATTCAACTATGTACCTGGGTGTTAAAATTACGAAGAAGTTCAGCTGGAAAGACCACATAGATAATATTGTGGCGAAGGCGAGCCAAAGGTTGCGTTTCAGTGGCAGGACACTTATAAGTTGCAAGAAGTCCACTAAATAGACAGCTTACACTACACTCGTTCCTCCTCTGGTAGAATATTGCTGCGCGGTGTGGGATCCTTACCAGGTGGGATTGACGGGAGGACATCGAAAGGGTGCAAAAAAGGGCAGCTCGTTTCGTATTATCACGTAATAGGGGAGAGAGTGTGGCAGATATGATACGCGAGTTTGGATGGAAGTCATTAAAGCAAAGACGTTTTTCGTCGCGGCGAGATCTATTTACGAAATTTTAGTCACCAACTTTCTCTTCCGAATGCGAAAATATTTTGTTGAGCCCAATCTACATAGGTTAAAATGTTAAAATAAAATAAGAGAAATCTGAGCTCGAACAGAAAGGTTTAGGTGTTCGTTTTTCCCGCGCGCTGTTCGGGAATGGAATGGTAGGGAGATAGTATGATTGTGGATCGATGAACCCTCTGCCAAGCACTTAAATGTGAATTGCAGAGTAATCATGTAGATGTAGATTTACCAAGTATTCCACTCACGCCCCATCATGGACGTGCACGGCTCGCCTGGTTCTTTCGCTTTGGGGGTGGAATCGATCGCCGCGGTCTTCAGCGCTGAAAGCACATCCTGCCTGCACGCAAGGGATGGTCGTTTACTCGTACGACGTAGAACCCGTGAACGCGGTCTCTTTGAGTGCATTCGTCCAAGACACACTAGGCCAGCCTCAGGGCTTATGTTACGGGGTGCGATAAGCTACGCATCTCGTTCCCCTTGGGGACACGGTAACCAGCTAACCAGCGCTCGGTACGTCAATAATGTTGTTAGACTCGTTCTTGCAATAGGAAGGTCATGTGATGCTCCATTACCCACACACTGCCCGTGCAACTCAACATGCTCTGAAAGACGTGTAGCAATTTCCCTGGACACCAAAATGACTGTATTTGAGCACGTACGGAATATGACGGGACGAGAAGGGACTCGTGCGGCACGCCAGCCAAAAACTTTTACAGAATTACTTGAACACGGCGAGAAGGACTGTATCGCAGGATAGTAATCACCATTTATACGATCGACTAGTCAGCCTGCGCATTACCGCACGCGCAGGCTATACCACGTACTAATGTGGGTGTTTCGGCATGCGTCGACACCTCGTACGTCTGACCCGCCTGTGCTACAGATCTGTAAATGCAATCATTTCATGTACTCTGTTGCACTGTTGCATGTGAACAGAGTGAAATGGAAACCTCAGTTTTTCCCGGCAGTGTGGAATAACCAGGAACGCCTTTACATGACTTGGTCGGTCGTCGAAATATTGTGCGAAAACTGAAATACACCATTAATGTGTATAGTATGGTTCGAAATGGTTCAAATGGCTCTGAGCACTATGGGACTTAACATCTGAGGTCATAAGTCCCCTAGAACTTAGGACTACTTAAACCTAACTAGCCTAAGGACATCACACACATCCATTCCCGATGCAGGATTCGAACCTGCGACCGTAGCGGTCACGCGGTTCCAGACTGTAGCGCCTAGAACCGCTCGGCCACTAGGGGCGGCGTGTATAGTATAATCACTGTTAATTTTGTTACCGTATTACAAAAATATTTTTTCAAGCAAATGTTTGGTTGCTGAATGAGATTTCACTCTGCAGTGGAGTGTGCGCTGATAAGAAATATCCTGGCAGATTGAAACTGTGTGCCGGACCGAGACGCGAGCTCGGGACTTTTGCCTTTGACGGGCAAGTGTTCTACCAGCTCAGCTACCCAAACATGACTCGTAACCTGCCCTCGCAGCTTTAAATCCGCCAGTACCTCGCATCCTACCTTCCAAACTCCACAGAAGCTCATCTGCGAACCTTGCAGAAATAGCATTCCTGGAAGAAAGGATGTTGCGGAGACATAGCTTAGCCGAGTTCGAGTCTCGGTCCGACACACAGCTTTAATCTGCCAGGAAGTTTCAAATGTTTCGTTTTTTGTCAAGACTGCATTTATGAGTTTTATGAATCTGCTCGTGCTGTCCGTCAGTTAGTCGGTATTGTTTCTTCAATGAGATACGTTTCTCTGTAGTGTTCAGATTCGATAACTCTCAAAGATGGATTACATACAAATCCAGAGTCTTACATATAAAAAAATTACTTGATAATTACTTTGATTCATAAGACACGTCGAAATTCTGACGTACGAGTTGTTGGACGCCGTGGGAATGACGTCAATAGCCATTAGAATGAAAGCAGTAGCTTCATCTCCGAAAGGGTGTGGTGACAGTCTTGAAACCATATCGGCGGGTTATAAAGCAGACGCTGCTGCAGCTACAGACGTGCTTATATTTTCGAGATCAAGAACTGAAGTTGTGGGCGTGCAAGCTTGAACAACAAATGACTACAAGATAAGGGTATCTAGGGGAGTTGTTAACGTGGGAATCTATCATTAGTGAGCCCTCGAATTAAAGACAATAAATGTAACATATAAGTAGGCACAGAAAAAAATCATTTTTTTAGGGCCAAATTGGTATTAATTTTTGCCAATGTCAGTGTTGTTTTTTGGTAATATCGTTGATATTTTTTGGCAGTAAAGATGTTATTTTTGGAACAATCCGGTGTTATTTTTGGCCAAATCAGGTGACTTTTTTGGCCAGCTTCGATGTTGTCTCTGCTAGATTCGGTGGCACTGTTTTTCCCAGGCTCGCTGTTCTTGACAGATTCGTTATTTTTTGGCATATTCGGTGCTAATTTTTTGCTAAATTCATTCTTATTTTTTACTAAATGTAGTCTAATTTTTTGCCAAATTCGGTCTCTTTTTTTGGCAAATTCGGTGCTTTTTTCTAATTTCGGTGTTATTTCTTTTAATTTCGGTGTAATTATTTCCAGTTTCTTGTTGTAGTTGTGTTCAATTCCGATGTTATTTTCTTTCCAGTTTCGGAGTTTCAAATTTAGGTGGTACAAACATGGGACACGAACATCAGATTTTAGGCAGTACGAACTCAAAATTCAATTTCAATATCCAATAACTATGAGTTACGAATATTGGTATGCTGCTGTCCCTTAGATTTTCGGGGAAAGGACATATTTCGCGATATTTCGGAAAAATCGCCGATTTCGAGATGTTTCGTAAAAGTCCTTGAATCCCTGTATTTCGCTAAACACCTTGAAATTCGCGTTATCATTCTTGGTTTCGTTTTCGTGAAATTTTCCTATCCCTACATAAAAGTAGGTCTCATCAGTCAGAAATTTTAAGGGACGTTAAATATGATCGGCAATTAAACAGGACCGGTAATCCCAAATGACGTATAGCACGTTAGTTGTAGGCCACTTTAGTCCTGGAACAAGGATGCTGGCTGCGAGTAACTGGTGTGACGCCTCCTTTCAAGAGGCGCCTCGCCAACACCGACTCAAAGGAAGGCCTCGGCGCTTGTTGGTGACGTCACGTCAACTAGGCACGGCGAACGCCAGGTCTGTTGCAGGCATACTCATAATGGTGGTGTCTCCCTCTCTGACACAGGAAAATGTGAAACTATTGGCGCTAGTTGACCAACACACATTGTTCTGAGAGGTTTCTACAATCAATTAATTGTGCAATTCATTACAATTCTTAACAAATAGTGTATTCCTCAACTTAAATTTCCACATGTTTTAAGGATTGACACACAAAAACAACTTCATGGTCCAGCAGCAACAGAATTCGTGCTTCTTTACCTTATGTGTAAATCTGAGGAAGTTACGTTTGTACTGAGTTGCTTTTACAAGAAACTGTGAACATATTGGTGCTCCTCTTTAGGTATCTTGGTTGACTAAGGGGTGAGCACTGAATGTTAATGAAATATCTTGCGATTGTACACGTTGGGGGACGGGATGGGGGCCAAAAGAAGACCCAGAAGAGAGATACTTGTTTTATCAAATAAAATTTTTTATCTTATATAGTTTCTCCTTTCAGTAGCAATAGGGGAATATTTATGTTTTCTAATGTACATGTTTAAAAAAGTTTAAGCTCAGCATTATTTGCCGGCCGCGGTGGTCTCGCGGTTCTAGGCGCCCAGTCCGGAACCGTGCGACTGCTACGGTCGCAGGTTCGAATCCTGCCTCGGGCATGGATGTGTGTGATGTCCTTAGGTTAGTTAGGTTTAAGTAGTTCTAAGTTCTAGGGGACTAATGACCACAGCAGTTGAGTCCCATAGTGCTCAGAGCCATTTGAACCATCAGCATTATTTTCAATGTATGGAGCTATTTTGTTTCCTGTTTAGAATTCCTTTCGTTGAAACGACTGTAACCTTATGACTGGTAACAATTGGACATTTACACATGTGAATTAGTTCACATTTCCAGTGACGCTGTCAATCGAAAATAAATAAATAAATAAATAAAAGAATTAGTTCATTATAAGGGGGTTGGGGAAATTTTCGATAGCAAAATGGATCAAGTAAATATACACTCCTGGAAATTGAAATAAGAACACCGTGAATTCATTGTCCCAGGAAGGGGAAACTTTATTGACACATTCCTGGGGTCAGATACATCACATGATCACACTGACAGAACCACAGGCACATAGACACAGGCAACAGAGCATGCACAATGTCGGCACTAGTACAGTGTATATCCACCTTTCGCAGCAATGCAGGCTGCTATTCTCCCATGAAGACGATCGTACAGATGCTGGATGTAGTCCTGTGGAACGGCTTGCCATGCCATTTCCACCTGGCGCCTCAGTTGGATCAGCGTTCGTGCTGGACGTGCAGACAGCGTGAGACGACGCTTCATCCAGTCCCAAACATGCTCAATGGGGGACAGATCCGGAGATCTTGCTGGCAAGGGTACTTGACTTACACCTTCTAAAGCACGTTGGGTGGCACGGGATACATGCGGACGTGCATTGTCCTGTTGGAACAGCAAGTTCCCTTGCCGGTCTAGGAATGGTAGAACGATGGGTTCGATGACGGTTTGGATGTACCGAGCACTATTGCACTATTCAGTGTCCCCTCGACGATCACCAGAGGTGTACGGCCAGTGTAGGAGATCGCTGCCCACACCATGATGCCGGGTGTTGGCCCTGTGTGCCTCGGTCGTATGCAGTCCTGATTGTGGCGCTCACCTGCACGGCGCCAAACACGCATACGACCATCATTGGCACCAAGGCAGAAGCGACTCTCATCGCTAAAGACGACACGTCTCCATTCGTCCCTCCATTCACGCCTGTCGCGACACCACTGGATGCGGGCTGCACGATGTTGGGGCGTGAGCGGAAGACGGCCTAACGGTGTGCGGGACCGTAGCCCAGCTTCATGGAGACGGTTGCGAATGGTCCTCGCCGATACCCCAGGAGCAACAGTGTCCCTAATTTGCTGGGAAGTGGCGGTGCGGTCCCCTACGGCACTGCGTAGGATCCTACGGTCTTGGCGTGCATCCGTGCGTCGCTGCGGTCCGGTCCCAGTTCGACGGGCAGGTGCACCTTCCGCCGACCACTGGCGACAACATCGATGTACTGTGGAGACCTCACGCCCCACGTGTTGAGCAATTCGGCGGTACGTCCACCCGGCCTCCCGCATGCCCACTATACGCCCTCTCTCAAAGTCCGTCAACTGCACGTACGGTTCACGTCCACGCTGTCGCGGTATGCTACCAGTGTTAAAGACTGCGATGGAGCTCCGTATGCCACGGCAAACTGGCTGACACTGACGGCGGCGGTGCACAAATGCTGCGCAGCTAGCGCCATTCGACGGCCAACACCGCGGTTCCTGGTGTGTCCGCTGTGCCGTGCGTGTGATCATTGCTTGTACAGCCGTCTCGCAGTGTCCGGAGCAAGTATGGTGGGTCTGACACACCGGCGTCAATGTATTCTTTTTTCCATTTCCAGGAGTGTAGTTACTTGAATGTAAAATTTACGAAGCTTGCAATGGGGCAAAGCATGTTTCGACACGGTTCAGTAATACAGAACTATGATCTTCATTTGTAGCTTTACGACTGGAAGAAAATCTTTCATCTAAATAAAACTGCAGATTCCAAAACCCAACATTTCGTCCAAAAATAAGAGATTTATAGTGATAAGCACGCCCAAGCGTTTCTGCCTCCAACAGACCTGGCGTTCGCCGTGCCTAGCTGACGTGACGGATCCAACAAGCGCCGAGCCTTCCTTTGGAGTCGGTGTTGTCAAGAGGTGCCTCGCACGGCGCGCTGGCCATGTTGGCTGCCTCGGGCTCTCCGTGCCCCTCTCACGCTGGCTACTCCCCCCCCCCCCCCCCCCCCCCCCGGCGGCCGGGATCCGCCGTTCGCCGCTCGCCTTGTCTTTAGCTAATCTCTTCCTGTGCGCTGCTCGCGTTCATATTTAAAACCCCAGGCCTTAATGTCGCTGCAGCCAGCTACCGTAGCCGCGCGCCCTTCCTCCCCGCGCCTTCCCCGCGCCGAAAACCGCAGCATCCTCCCGCAGTTCTTTCCGGGATCAGGCCGCAGCGCTGCCGGGATAAGAAGGAAAGGATTTCCCTCTCGTTAGCGAGCGACCCGCTGCCGCCGATGAATAATGAAGCAGCGTGGATGCCGGCAGGAGAAGTGCAGCCAAGAGCGGGCGCTCGCTGCCTTTTAACTCACCGCTAAACTCCCACACCGCGGCGCTCCTTCCCAGCATTAATTAATAACCGCCTCTAGAATGATAAAGTCTTGTCCGTATCATCAGACACTGTAAAATAATTAAAACCGCCGAGCATCCCCCTGCATCCGCACTTCCTCCGTGAGCATTCGCCACTTTCATAAAGAGAGGAAGATTACTGAAATAATTTCACAACACTGTTGTCGCCACATACGCTGCTCATCTATATTTCACAGACAGCGCTGTCATTGTCTTTGTCATTATAGTTACTCCCGTAGTGTACTTAGCACGACATGGTTTGTTCCAAGCAATTATCTACGCAGGGACAAAATTTTATCGATTTACTGCTTCACTCAAATCCACAGCCTTCAAACGGTAATTCCCAGTCTATTATGGCCAGCAATCAACTTCATTACGAAGTCATGCAGGTAACAAGGTATCTCTGATACGACGTGTCACCGTGACAGCGGCTAAAGAAGGTAAACATCTGAATGTGGTCAATGCAGGTCCGTAGCATTGATCCAGGAGGAATAGTACAACGTTATTCTTGTTGCAGGCGTATGTGTGTGCTGGTATGAATTATTAACTGATGGTGACTTTGATGCACGGGTAAAACACAAACATTCATCAGGTACACGCTTGAGCTGCGTGTTGCTCTCAAAATGGTTCAAATGGCTCTGAGCACTATGGGACTTAACATCTGAGGTCATCAGTCCCCTAGAACTTAGAACTACTTAAACCTAACTAACCCAAGGACATCACACACATCCATGCCCGAGGCAGGATTCGAACCTGCGACCGTACCGCCTAGAACCGCTCGGCCACTCTTGCCGGCTGTTGCTCTCATTCTTTTTCTGTCTTTATAATGTGAATGACAGCTGACCCGAAAGTGATAACATACGAAATGAGCCGAAACAAAAGGTCTTAGAGGCATAGTTTCTGGTGCAACATAAATTACGCTTTGAGCTCTCTCTATTTCTCATCAGTAAGAGATACTGCAAAACTGGTAACATCGTCGAACCAAACAGCAGTTTGTCTTTGACTTGACATTCACCAGAAATATCTAAATCTACGCAATGCAAACCACTATGTTATATGTGCATGGCAGGGGGCACTTCGCATGTAACACCAGCGCTCTTCCAGTTACATGCATGTCGCGCGGGAAGAATAATGCGTAGGGACTTCGGAGCGCGTTGTAATTAATCTAATCCTGTCTTCGTGACCGCTACGAAATCTGTACATAGACGGTTGTAGTATATTTCTAGACCATTCATTTGAAGCAGATTCTCAAAATTGTGTGTCTTTCGCGGGATATTTGGCGCTTCTCTTAAAATGCACACCAGATCACGTTTTTCAGCATCTCTGTGACCTGTGATTTTCGGCGCTGCTCTTCTCTGTATACGTCCAGTATCCCGCGTTAGGGCCCGCATCTCGTGGTTGTGCGGTAGCGTTCTCGCTTCCCACGCCCGGGTTCCCGGGTTCGATTCCCGGCGGGGTCAGGGACTTTCTCTGCCTCGTGATGGCTGGGTGTTGTGTGATGTCCTTAGGTTAGTTAGGTTTAAGTAGTTTTAAGTTCTAGGGGACTGATGACCTAAGATGTTAAGTCCCATAGTGCTCAGAGCCATTTTTTTTCCCGCGTTAGTGGTGTCGAAGTTGAGTGACTGTAGGAAGATACAAGAAGGCGAAATTTCCAGTTGGTGTAATGAATGGCAGCTGGCACTAAATACGAAAAATGTTAATGCGGATGAGTAGGTAGATTAAACCTGCAATGTTCGGGTACAGTATTACTAGCATCCTGCTTCACGTAGTCAAGTCGTTTAAATATCTGAGCGTGAAGCTGCAAAGCGACATGATATAGAACGTACGTGTGAGAACTGTGGTAGGGAAGGCGAATGGTCGACTTCGGTTTATTGGGAAGATCTTAGGAGGAAGTGGTTCACCAGGAGACCCCATGTAGTACGTTGGTGCGACCTATTCTTGAGTACTGCTCGAATGTTTCGGACCCGAACCAGGTCGGATTGAAGGAAGTTATCAAAGCAATTCAGAGGAGAGCTGCTAGATATGTTACCGATAGGTTTGAACAATACGTGTTATGGAGATGTTACGGAAACTCAAATGGGAATCACTGGAGGGAAGGTGACGTTCTTTTCGAGAAACACGGTCGAGAAAATTTAGAGAAGCGTCATTTAAAGCTGACTGCCGAACTATTCTACTACCGCCAATATACGAGGGATATCCAGAAAGTAAATACCGAATGATCGCGAAATGGAAACCACTTTGAAAATCAGAATATTTTATCTGCAACCGTTAGCTACAGCTACCAGGCACTGCCCTACGTAGTCACCACTCCGGACACTTGTCATAGCGTTCTACCAACATTCCTATACCCTCGTCATAGAAGGCAGCCGCCTGTGCTTCCCTCCAATTCTCTACGCTCATCTATAGCTTCTTATCTGTCAGAAAATGTTGTCTTCATAGCCAGTAGTCAATGTGAGCAGAGATGAAACACAGAGGGAGTCAATTACGTGCTGTAGTGCGGGTGATCAAACACTTCCCATTGAAAACGCTGCAGGAGCATTTCCATTGCCCCTGCAGATTGCGACCGAGAATTGTCACGAAGTAGGAACCGTATGGAACTTCAGTAATGTGGGCTGCATAACATCAGGCGAAATCTCTCACCAGGACCTCATTAGTGGCGGCAGACACTATTATCTACGCACTTTATGTGCTCACCATGCACTCAGAACTGAAAAGAGTGAAGTGATGTAACCGACACTCATACTACAGACACTGTCGAGCACATATGCGCAAAGCTTTATCAGATTTTCACAGTGGTTTCCATTTCTTAACCGATCGGTACTTACTTTCCGGATGTCCCTCGTACATTTCGCATAAGGACTACGGAGATATGATACGAGAAATCAGGGCGCATACGAAAGGATACAGTCGTTTCTCCCGCTCTCTGTTTTGCAAGTGCAACATTTGCTTAAATAACAAGTAGTGGTACAGGGCACCCTCCGCCAAGTACCGTTCTGTAGCTTGCAGAGAATGTATGAAGATGTGGGTGTACACACTACAGCAATATTCCAGGGTGAGTGCTACATTAGTAATCTATTTTGTAGTTCGACTGCATTTTCTTAGTATCCTATAAACTAATCGGTGTCAGTCATCTACGACTGAACCCATGTGATCGTTCCATTTGTTATTATTGCAAACTTTACACCCACGTTATTGTTTGAGTTGACTGATTAGAATTGTGTCATCGACACTGCTTTAATACTATAATACAAATTTTCTTTTCTGAAGCAAACTATTTTAAACTTGTGAACGTTTAAAGCAAGTTTCCATCTTTTGTACCATATCGAAATCTTATCAAATGTGAGTAAATATTTTTATCTTTAAATGCGAACATTTTCGATAAGACGTTACCGTGACTGTTATTGATATGAAATGAAACAATAAGTTTACTGTTACCAGTCACTGTTCATTTATCTCCACGTCGCGTTTCAAAGGTTTCAACTTCCATCATCAGGTGCATTTACATTTGTTTGTATGATATTTGTGTGTGTGTTGTGTTACGATTATTTGGAGGAACTTGTGGCACTGTCTCTAGTGCAAATTTGTTTACAAAATATGACAGTACACATATGATGTGTTACGACATTAAAAGGAACTTGTGACCACTGGAGATAGTGGCACAAGTTCTTCCAAATGATCGTAACACAACACACACACAAATGTCATACTGACAACTGTAAATCCACCTGATGATGGAGGCTGAAATAGTTGAAACGCGTCGTGGAGATAAATAAACAGCTACTGGTAACAGTAAACTTGTTTCACTTAATATGAGTAAGTAGTTGTGCGAGGAAGTGGAAGTAACACATTCTTTCATCTGCGACAGGGGGAGTTTTTCTGGAAGGTAGGATAAGGAGCGTAGCACGGTAGACCGAGTGGCTATGAAGAAGATCAACAATATTTGGTGGAACTGAGCGATAGGAAACGATAAGTACAGAGAACCAGCTCACTGAAACACTCGTGAATCCTCAAGACCAGCGTTTTGACGTAGTTGAGCTTTCTACTGGCGCAAAATCCTGTACATAAAATGTATCGAAAAAAATACTAATGCGTCCATTATCAAGAAATTTACTATCTCCAGGCGTCTCTCTTCTCGTGTCAAGTAAAAAATTCTCCAATTGTTTTTCTGTGTTGTGGGAAGAAATGGAGAAAATCTTCATGGCTGGAAAGATCGAGAGCACGAGACGGAGGGTGAGAACAGCGATCAGGTGGATAGATCACATCAAGAAGTCAAGTATTACTCTTCAGCGCTCCTTGAGATAGGCGGATAACAGTCCAGTAAGGCGACGCTTGGTTCATGTGGTCACGACAATAAGCAATAAATAAGATGACCTGTAATGATGATGATGATGATGTCATTCTCGAGAACTACATCATCTTAGGAAAGTCTAAGGATACTATTTATATTGACAGTCAGATCATTAATGTACAACATGAATAGCAAGACCTCAAAACTACTCCGTGGAGCAGACCTGAAAGTCACTTAATCCATCGATGAATCTCAATCTCAAGATAACACGCGGCGTGCTCTCTACCAAGCAATCAATAAAGTCACAAATTTTGCTCGATACCCTACATAATCTTACTTCTGTTAATAAACGTCGGCTTTGTGTTGAGTCAAACGTTTTTCGGGATACGTACAAATGATGCAGGAGGCGGAGACTGAAAACGGGGGAAGGACAGGGTACGGGGAAATGTCTCTGAATTTCTGAACAGAAGGAAATGAGATGCGTGACGATTACGACGTGGCTGGGTTTCTTTCCCACGCGAAATGTTCTCACACTCAGTCTCGATGTAAATTGCCGTCTCTGCTGCGTCGCAGCGCCTGTTTTACATTCTGGCTTCACCGCATGGGCGGCACGGAAAGGGCGGACTCCGTACCGCACAGAAAGTCCCGCCGTCAGAGGGAATTCCACACGCAGGTTCCGGCATCGCTCTTAGGAAAAATCTCCTCCCATCTTACAGTCATGTTAAAGAGGATGAACGAAGTTTAGAAGAGTTTGCACCATACTTATCAGATTACAAAATTGCGCGTCGATAACAGGTTTAGATAAAGTCACAAAGATTTTTAATCGCATTTGGAAGACACGGAAACTGTTCGAAGAATAGAAATGTGTTGTCATAGTACAGTGATTTATCGAGGGGTAAACCATTACGGGGAAACGTACGTCATACATATTGGCTACTAGTTGCTGCCTGCATTTCTTGTTAGCGTAGTAGATCTGAAAGTGCACTAGGAGCCTAGCAAAGGAGGCGGTAGAAGAGCACAGAAGGCATGGAGGACTTGACGCTGATACCACTGATATGACACAGGCCCTTGAAGGACAATAAAGCAGCTGCAACGTTTCGGTATTTCAAGAAAGTGAAGATCATGAAGAACAGTAGACAGGATGAGAAGACGCTACAGGAGAACTGAATTATTAAGAGATATTAAGGCAAGGATGATGTTGGGAAGCATTTCGTTTCATACTATGGTGTACGTCAAACAGGGAGACTGGCTTTTTCCCATGCTGTTCTGTCTTGTACACAATGAAGCCATCACAACGGAAAGCAACAACCTCGGAAAGCAAGACAAAAAGGACTGCAGGACATACAAGGACATCTTCCATTTGCGGATGACGTTGTGATACTAAGTGGGACGGAATACTGATACTTCTAAATTTAAGTTATACTATAACAAGAGTAGGACTAAATACTGCCCACAACAAGATGATATTGCCTGCTACTTAGATTTGAAACATCAGGAGGCACCGTACAGCACACTGACGCATTAATCTAAGAGAATAAGTAACAGGAAATGTAGCAGTAATGAAGAAGTGAAAGGGGGGACGAAGAAGATCACAACTACTTCTCTATGTCCAGGAAATTTTGTTGTTAAGAGAGGATAACAACGGACGTTAAAACTAGTGATTTCAAGATACCAGCGACGAACGCAGTGTTATCTAAGCTTGAGATGGTAGAGTTGTATACACGATATACAGAAAACAAACGAAGAGTAGAATATCTTTAGGAAATTGTTGGACCTAAAAAGAGAAGATAAAAGTTACGAATCAAGGGAATAAATGTGCCGCATCTCGAGGGCCATGGAAAAAAGTACACACCAACTAACATTTCGCGAAGAAAAAAAAGAGATGAAGAAGAGTTGCGCGAGCGGAAGAGAGAACCTTAATAGGGCGCTAAGATATAAGAAAACCAGGACAGATCACAGAAATCGAAAGAACTATCACGGCGTCTTAAGAATTTAGGTAAGTCATGGACAGCTGTATCTGGATAGCGGCACGGGGTTTTGAACCAATGTCCCCCAGAATGCGAGTCTACTTGTCTTACCATTGCGTTACCCAGGTTGATGCCCTTGAGGTAGACGCCTCAAATTTCACCGCATTGATAGTCGCTGCTGGAGGTGTTTCGCAATTCGAGGTATTTGATGCGGCGTGCTATCATATCAGAGGTCAGTGCAACGACAGTTGAATGAATGCAGTGGAATGACATGAGGTGACGCGGCGGGTCGCGCTGTTAATTCACGACCGTAGTCACAAACTGCTGAAGTGGTTACTCCGTGTTTTGTACCTTCTCAAAGATCATGCAGGACGGTCAGTGTGCAAGGGATCGACCAAAATATGATACCACGTCATACATTGGGTCACTCTAATTAACGCTCCCATTACGTATGCGAAAACGGCATTTCACTTTCTTTCAGTCAGACATGTACCAGTGAGAGAAATAAAGTTGTCGCCTGCAACTTATAATTTAGAAAGGCGACAGAACTTACGGGGAATGATGTAGTTCACACAAGGCAACTATCACCGGCAACATTTTTTTTTTTAATCCTGTGATGAACTACACTATCCTGTATAACCATCGTCAGCTAGTATGATGGTAACAGGGAGAATGGTCCCATTGTTCCAAAGTTTTGGAGAGCCTTAGCGGTGTTACTCCTGGTGTCACGGTGGAGTGATACAACGAGTATGACTTCGGCTCACGGAAGACAGTGATTAATCTGACAGCACGACGGTACCTCACAGACGTGTTGCGTCCTCATGTATTACCTTAAACGCGACAGCACCGTAGTGCGATTTTTCGACACGATAATGCTCCGCCATTCATGGCACGTTTGTCTATGAACTATCTGCACGATGCTGAGATTCTCTCGTGGCCACCAAGTTCCCCATATGTGTCCGATAAAAAATGTGAGGGAGCAGGGCGAAGGTCTACTCCATGCCGTGCCGTTATCTAGGATTTCAAGGACCGGTTAGCCTGCAACGTTAGTGGGCCAGCTTGCCTCAGGTACAAAGCCAGCCAGCATGATACCCTCCTTAACAGAATAAGTGGATGCATCCAGGCCAGGGGAGGTGTAATGTCATACTGCTAAGTGGGATCATACTGCCAGTTCCTTTGTATAAGTGACTCGATTATGTCATCAATGGAATAACGTGATATGCTCTGTCAACCCGTTTAGTTTCATTTTTCTCATTCTCCACTCCTAAGTGGTTTACTGGTCCCCGAGATTAGCAGAAAATAAAACGTGGCACTGGTCTTTGATTCATAAAGGGCGGTTGAGCTGCGCCTGCCCCTACTTTTTTGGCAACCCGCAATGCTATTCAGGCCTTCAAAATCCATGCCCGAGATTTTCAAATTCTCTTGCTCGCTACGCACAAACTGTTAGTTAGTTTTTTTTAAAAAAAGCGATTTTTTTGTATGTAATTTAAAGTAGTTAAACTTTGTAATGGGATGCGCCTTCGTTGGAGGACACGGTTTCCGAGTTATTCAAGAAAAACGTACAAAAATAGCCTTCAAACGCACCTGCATTCCCAAACTCATCCCTCACCAGTCAGGATTTCTAGTTAGAGGTACTCCTTCCTACCACTATACAAATATTTATGACTAAACAAACTAGTCCCTATATTCGAAAATCTTTGGTCTCTATTAATTGGGCTATTACGCCACGAGCATAGTCGACTGATTCGTTAACTTTATTAATTCAAACGTGACCGTGAGGATAATGAAAGAGAAACGTCTTTTGTAAACTTTACGCTAAAGCTAATTACGTTGGCAATTCGATCCAAACTAAAACCTTACAATCATAATAGTTTTGCAGTCGGAAGATCTGACGAATACAATGATACAATTGTTGATTTTATCGTGTTAAAATTCACAGAAAGGTTAGTTAAAATTTATAATTTCTATTTGCTCGAGTAAGCCGGTGATGTAATAAGGTGAGCCAATGAAGATAAAAAAGAGTCGAATTTGGGAAATAATTAGTTCAGTCACATATTTTTGTACGGTGGTAGCAGGGGGTGCCATTAACAATATACTAGAAATCCTGACCGGTGGGAGGGAGGAGAGTGGAGGCGCGTTTGGAGGCCTCTTTTGTACGTTTTTGTTGAATGATTCGAAAACTATGGCGAAAACGTACCCCCAGTACAAAATTTAACTACATTAACTTCATATAAGAAAGGTGTAGATTTTTTTCTGTTGGACGAATAGTTTGCGCGTAGCGAGCGAGTGGATATGAAAGTCTCGCGCATGGTTTTTTAAGGCCGTATATAACATTCAGACTGCATAAAGTGATACCGGTAGGGGGTGCTGAATCACGCTGTATGTGTGTAGATTACCAGGTACCCACAGATGGTCCACATAGATTGAACCTAGCAGCACGCTTCGGTAATAGTAATAGAGCATTTGATTGTGTGTAGGAACGTATATCTCATTACACATATTACAACTGTGAAGCACCACCTTGTAAAAATACCGAAGGATGAATTTCAGTGTGATCATGTATATACTGGAGACTGGTGAACTGTACATAACAGCGAATAGCGTGTGCAGGCGTGCGCAGCCATGAGTGGAGGTCTTATAAACTGAGCCGAATTGTCCGCCATGTTTTCGTTAACTCCGAAGATTCGGCATTACTTACCTTGTGAGTGTTAAACCTATTCAGCATTCTCACCTGTTCATGCAGAAAGCGAATAGAATCACTAGGTTGTAATATTAATATCTCATAATAGTGGCATTATTTAAAAGGCCCTAGAATTGTGACATGAATGAAGTCAACCCTGGAAATATGTCCACACAGGCGTATTACCCAAAAATAAGATTTTATGTTATTTTTTGCTCATTAGATTAAATTAGATCTTGCCCTGCAGTGAGGTCTGAGTAACCACCCCGCTCCTCTTTCCCCTGCCCACACTCCCAAACACGAAGTGAGAATTTTGTGTATCTGGAATTCACGCTGTTGTTAGAAGTCTTTCTGATTAACATAAAAATAAAACAGATCATTTATAGTTTGTTGAGTTGTGGTCCAAACTTTATTAATTGAAGTTTATGTCACTTACACATGTTCCCTCACAATGACCAGTCCGCTATAAAAGTATCTTGATTATGACTAATCCTATTGTACATGAATAAGAACTTCCGTTAGATATTATTCAATTTGTGTGTTTATGGTTATGATAAAGACTTACAAATAAATCCTAATGACTATTTCACTTAACTTTCCCAATTCCAAAAGTACCTCAGGAACCGAAAAATTTTGAGACGAACTGATTCAGTATAGTTTTCGATGGGGAAATAAACGCAGTTGTAAACATCTGGTTTCATGTTTAAAACTACTTTCCGTAACATACAGTTACAACACACAGTTGAGCGTCAGACGCTGGTTTCTAGTTGTGAGATCGTGGCCCACGTTTTTCTTCGTTTGGGATAACCTGGAATTCTAAAGACGTGAAAAACCATTTTTGCAATGTTTAGTGCAATTCACAGCTGAGCAGTCACCAACCGTTCATGCCGAATTCTTCTTTCCATTTAAATGAAAATCTCCAATCACGTCGGGACTCACATGAAAAGAAGTATGAATATCCTATACGTTGGGGAAACATTGGGCACTGGGGACAGTTTTTTTAATTTTTATTTTTATTCATCAGTCTTTTGATGCGGCATGCAGGCGCGCAATGAATTCCTCTCCTGCGCCAACTTCTTCATTTCAGAGGACCACTTGCAGCCTAAGTCCTAAATTATTTTCTGGAGTTATTCCAATCTGTATCTTCCTCTACATTCTTTGCCCTTTACAGCTCCCTCTACTACCACGGATATCATTCGCTGATGTCTTAACAAATGTCCTGTCACCTTGTCCCTTCTCCATGTCAGCGTTCCCCACATATTCCATTCATCTCCGATTCTGCGCAAAACCTCTTCATCACTAACTTATCAGTCGAGCTAATTTTCAACATTCGTCTGTAGCACCACATCTCAAATGCTCCGACTCTCTTCTGTTCCGCTTCTCCAACAGTCCACGTTCCACTATCGTGCAATGCAGTGGTCCAAACGTACACGATCAGAAATTTCTGACTCAAATTAAGGACTATGTTCGAAGCCAGTAGGTATCTCTTGACCGGAAGTGCCCTTTTCGCCAGTGGTAGTCTGCTTTTGATGTCATCCCCTCTCCGCCCGTCGTCGGTCACCGACGCGGCACTCGAGTGAGTGGTTTGTGTCTGGCTTCAGGACGCGTGCGGCGAGCGGCTGGACTCGTGGCAGATGTGCTCGGCGGAGGAGGAGTCGGCGCTGGTGCGCGCGTGCGTGCGCTTCGCGGACACGCACTCGCTGGCGCTGCAGCTGCTGGCGGCGTGCGACGGGCCGCCGCCCCACGCGGGGGTGGGCGGCGCCGCCCACCACACGGCGCACGCGCTGCCGCCCTCGCCCGCCAGGACGTCGCCGCCCGCCTCCCCGCCCCACGCCGCCCCCGGTGAGTGCAGCAGCCGCCCCACACCTGCAGTTCACTGGGCGCGACTGCGGAGAAACAGAGCTGTCGGTTGCCTGAGTACACTTGAAAGAGGATTACTGTTAGTGAAGTAAAAGATGCACGCAGTGGGCACCAAACGAAAAAGCTACTCCTTATGTTTCTCATCTAGGCTGCCACGAAAATGCGAAGGAAGTCTTGATCAGAACTCAGGGAGAAGTTGTAGTCTAATTCACAATCGATTTATTCATCTTAAACAAGACAAGACAATAAAATTATTAAAGAAACGTCATGCAAAAAATATTTATTTAACAAAAGCCTTACTAAAATGGGATCTATGGTGCACAAAGTGATCTGCTGGGGATCGACACACGACACTAACCAGTACACTACTCGCTCTATCTAATTTCATACACGTGAATCTAGGTAATGGCACCAAACAAGCGCCACTACCAAGCTCCTATATTCTACCATACAAAAAAAGGAAAAATATGGTTCGAAGGAACAGGGTGCTGAGAAAGAGATATTATAGCCCTACGTCGCAGCAGCGAATACTTTACCATCCTACTGGTCAAGGCGCCACACTACGATGCATTTGGCGACTGAAGCCATGGACGGCGGCAATCTGTTATTAAATGCGCGTTCCCAAAAAAAGCAAGTACGCACTCTCGCATTCGGTTAACTCAGAACACAGGTACTTACCTAAGAGCCTGTGAAACCCTGACGGATTCCAGTGTGCAGGTGGACCTGTTTGTTGGTCTGCCAAAGCAATTTGACTCCGTGCCACGACTGTGCGTGTCGGAATACATCAAATGTTTAGACGGCCGACTCAAGACAAATAAGTACACACACACGTCACTTGTTGTGACCGTGATGATGTAAGCAGTACCTCTGACGGTTCCGAAGGTGACTGGCACAGGCTCTAAGTCGCGCCCTAGCAAAGGAGACAAGTCTCACCTTTTAGGTAGATACGTGCAGTTCTTTACTAGCGAAGCGCCAGTACAAGAGAGCTGTAAGAGTGCCGATCTCCCTTTCTCCCAGTTTCCTCGTCAGCTCGGTTCCAAACCCATATTTCTCTTTTTTGACTTCCTCCATTTTCGCACAAGCCAATCACGAGGTGGAGCCCGGCATTCTGGGCTCGGTGAATGGTCTTTGCACTGCAAACCAATTTGACGAACCAGAGACTTAAAGTTAATTGGCAGAAAACGGAAAAAACTTCAGTTTCGCGGCCTGTTTCCCACACATTTGCTGTGTCTTTTGCTAACACAATACAGGGTGGAAGCACAGCCCTCGATAAACAGTTTGTTATCTCCCCTGTTGCGTCCATTTCAAAGTTTGCAAAGAACGGCCATGAACTTGCAGAGACAAAACATGTTTAGAAACAGAGTCTGGACGTCTGGGCCCCAGTTTCCCTGTCCCACGGTCATTTGCAGAACGTTTATTATGCGGAGCCTGTGAACGAGTACCTGGTCGAATGTTCACGTGCCAATGTCCAGAGGGTCTACGGAAAGAGGTAGAAGGGCAATGAAACGGCCACTAGGCGTTAAATCGTTGTACGTCGACGACTCTTTACAGAACATCGGGTTCGAAGCCTTATATGCACTGTAAGATAGCGTAGATAGTGATCTGTGGCATCTCAATCGAAAGAGCACAATGCTGGTGCATGCACAAGTGTTTTGGAGTGATCGTACATTGTTGAACACAGAGGTCCGCAGCAGACCACACTTAGGACTCGACAGTATGGCGTAAATTATACCTAGTGAAACATCCCCTTAGAAAAGTTAACGAATGACTGTGCTGATAAACCTCTTATATTATTTGCTTTTCAAACAGCTGAGCAAAACTGAAAGTAATCAGACATTTCTCTCTTTTCTTATTCTGATAATCACTAAACTGACACACAATGTTTTTAGCGCAACGCAATCTGACTTCCAATAATCCCTATAAAAAATGGTCCTGACTAACAATAACCTATACCTTTCATGAATCACTTACCTCACAAAAATATTCGTTACTCAGACTACTGCAATACAGCGAGCGCCAATACTGCCAGCTAAATAAAAGATTCAAACTACTGAAGTCACTGACTACTGATAGGCATGGTTAGCAAATGGAAAATTTTGATAGAGAACAAAGAATTTATTTACCTAAATAATGTACAGAAGTCATAATATATATATCAGTTCATGACATCCAGTCTTACAAATTTACTCTCTCTGATGGACACAGGTCCAGGCCATCCGCTCTCAAAACTCCGCCATCTCTCTCCCCACGTCCACCACTGCTGGCGGCTCACCTCCAACTGCTCAACGCTACGCGCTGTTAACAGCTAACTGCCCAACACTACAATAGCAAATTCCAACAATGCAAACCAGCCACAGACCGCACGGAGCACAGTCAGTGATTTTCATACAGAGCGCTACGTGGCGTTACCAACACAAAAACATAAACTGCCTACTTACACTAATGTTCCTAATGATTCAATTCTCCCTCTTTCCTGGCATAAAATGTCAGAAATAATACCAAATCGTCGATCAGTGGAAGCATGTCGGATGAATTCCATTTTTGGTACACTAGGTCGATGATCGTCTTCACAAACGCCGTCATCGAGATGTACGGCGGCTCGAAACGCGCAGCGAGCCACGGGCGTAGGGTGGTGGGAGCAGTATTATTGCATAGAAGACATTCTCCTACACTTGCACGGGACCTGTCTAAGCAATCGACATCCGCGAACCACTTACATCCGTTCGTGCTTGTTGTCTTCAGATGGTTCAAATGGCGCTGAGCACTATGGGACTAAACACCTGAGGTAATCAGTCCCCTAGAACTTAGTACTACTTAAACCTAACTAACCTAAGGACATTACACACATCCATGCCCGAGGCAGTATTCGAACCTGCGACCGTAGCGGTCGCGCTGTTCCTGATTGTAGCGCCTAGAACCGCTCGGCCACTTGATGTCTTCCCCGACGGCGATGTCATCTTTCAGCAGCAAATGTCTCGGAGCCAGAACCGTGTACAGTGGTTTAAAGAGCATTATAGCGACCTCACCCTGATCTCTCGGCGCTCAAAGTTGCCTGATGTAAATCCTGTGGAACCAATCAGGGTCGCTATCTGGCGCCATTATTTACGCGAATTCCATGATCTGTGTCTAGACTTGTAATGAATCATACCTCCGCAAACCTACCAACAAACTATAGGATCCCTGATACGCAGAATCAGTAATATGTTTCGTTTCAAAGACGGAAAAACAGTCTTTTAAGCAGTTGGTTATAATGTTTTGGCTCATCAGTGTGTGTATTAACAATGCGACTTGTAATCAGTTTCTGTGCGGAGGGGATGTTAAATTCGTTTCTGTGGTTATTACAGACAAACATGGAACTCCGCAAGCGCACAGTTCTGCAGATTCATGTACGGCAGGGGCGTCGTGACTCACCATGTTTGTTGTGGTCTTCAGTCCTGAGACTGGTTTGATGCAGCTCTTCATGCTACTCTATCCTGTGCAGCTTCTTCATCTCCCAGTACCTACTGCAACCTACATCCTTCTGAATCTGTTTAGTGTATTCATCTCTTGGTCTTCCTCGATGATTTTTACCCTTCACGCTGCCCTCCAGTACAAAATTGGTGATCCCTTTATGCCTCAGAACATATCCTAACAACCGATCCCTTCTTCTAGTCAAGTTGTGCCACAAACTCCTCTTCTCCCCAATTCTATTCAATACCTCCTCATTAGTTACGTGATCTACCCATCTAATCTTCAGCATTCTTCTGTAGCACCACATCTCGAAAGCTTCTATTCTCTTCTTGTCCAAACTAGTTATCGTCCATGTTTCACTTTCATACATGACTACCGCTCCATACAAATACTTTCAGAAACGACTTTCTGGCACTTAAATCTATACTCGGTCTTAACAAACTTCTCTTCTTCAGAAACGCTTTCCTTGCCATTGCCAGTCTACATTTTACATCCTCTCTACTTCGACCATCATCAGTTACTTTGCTCCCCAAATAGCAAAACTCCTTTACTGCTTTAAGTACCTCATTTTCTAATCTAATTACCTCAGCATTACCCGACTTAATTCGACTACATTCCATTATCCTCGTTTTGCGTTTGTTGATGTTCATCTTATACCCTCCTTTCAAGACACTGTCCATTCCGTTCAAGTGCTCTTCAAGTCTTTTGTTCTCTCTGACAGAGTTACAATGTCATCGGCAAACCTTAAAGTTTATATTTCTTCTCCATGGATTTTAATACCTACTCCGAATTTTTCCTTTGTTTCCTTAACTGCTTGCTCAATATACAGGTTGAATAACATCGGGGAGAGGCTACAACCCTGTGTCTCACTCCCTTCCCAACCACTGCTTCCGTTTCATGTCCATCGATTCTTATAACTGCCATCTGATTTCTGTACAAATTGTATATACCCTTTCGCTCCCTGTATTTCCCCCCTGCCACCTTCAGAATTTGAAAGAGAGTATTCCAGTCAACATTGTCAAAAGTTTTCTCTAAGTCTACAAATGCTAGATACGTATGTTTGCCTGTCCTTAATCTAGCTTCTAAGATAAGTCGTAGGGTCAGTATTGCCTCACGTGTTCCAACATTTGTACAGAATCCAAAATGATCTTCCCCTAGGTCGACTTCTACTAGTTTTTCCATTTGTCTGTAAAGAATTCGTGTTAGTATTTTGCAGCCGTGACTTATTAAACTGATAGTTCGGTAATTTTCACATCTGTCAGCACCTGCTTTCTTTGGGATCGGAATTATTATATTCTTCTTGAAGACTGAGGGTATTTCGCTGTCTCATACATCTTGCTCACCAGACGGTAGAGTTTTGTCAGGACTGACTCTCCGAAGGCCGTCAGTAGTTCTAATGGAATGTTGTCTTCTCCCGTGGCCTTGTTTCGACTCAGGTCATTCAGTGCTCTGTCAAACTCTTCAGGCAGTATCGTATCTCCCATTTCATCTTCATCTACATCCTTTTCCATTTCCATAATATTGTCCTCAAGTACATCGCCCTTGTATAGACCCTCTATATGCTCCTTCCACCTTTCTGCTTTCCCTTCTTTACTTAGAACTGTGACTCGCCATAGTACCTGTAAAATGTATGTAGCGGAAGGAGAGTGAGTAGAGCCTCACTGAAGCGGCAGCTGCCTCGCTGTTGCGCAGGCAAGGTGCGGCTGCCGCCGCTGGAAGTCCTGCAGGACGCCGCCCCTTCGCCGCTGCCGGCCGCTTCTCCCTCGCCGTCGACGTCCGCGTCGCTGTGGCCGGGCGCCCGCGGCAGCTCCACCCCCGCCGTCCTGGCGTCGCCCGGCGCCAGCATTTCCGACGGCGGATCCTCGGAAGAGTATAACGGTACGTGTCCTGCCCTCGCCGCCAGCACGGCGAGTCCTTAATGCACCGGGAAGTCGGATAATTACTGACTGCACCTCTGTAATTAAACTAGGTCTTACATGTTACAACAAAAGTCTAAGCACTGCCAAATTATAACAGCACTATATTACCCGGCCCCGGGAGTAGTCAACATTCCATTAGAACTACTGACGGCCTTGGGAGAGCTAGTCCTGACAAAACTCTACCGTCTGGTGAGCAAGATGTATGAGACAGCGAAATACCCTCAGTCTTCAAGAAGAATATAATAATTCCGATCCCAAAGAAAGCAGGTGCTGACAGATGTGAAAATTACCGAACTATCAGTTTAATAAGTCACGGCTGCAAAATACTAACACGAATTCTTTACAGACAAATGGAAAAACTAGTAGAAGTCGACCTAGGGGAAGATCATTTTGGATTCTGTACAAATGTTGGAACACGTGAGGCAATACTGACCCTACGACTTATCTTAGAAGCTAGATTAAGGACAGGCAAACATACGTATCTAGCATTTGTAGACTTAGAGAAAGCTTTTGACAATGTTGACTGGAATACTCTCTTTCAGATTCTGAACGTGGGAGGGGTAAAATACAGGGAGCGAAATGCTATTTACAATTTGTACAGAAATCAGATGGCAGTTATAAGAATCGATGGACATAAAAGGGAAGCAGTGGTTGGGGAGGGAGTGAGACAGGGTTGTAGCCTCTCCCCGATGTTATTCAACCTATATATTGAGCAAGCAGTGAAGGAAACAAAAGAAAACTTCGGAGTAGGTATTAAAATCCATGGAGTAGAAATATAAACTTTAAGGTTTGCCGATGACATTGTAACTCTGTCAGAGACAGCAAAAGACTTGGAAGAGCAGTTGAACGGAATGGACAGTGTTTTGAAAGGAGGGTATAAGATTAACATCAACAAAAGTAAAACGAGGATAATGGAATGTAGTCGAATTAAGTCGGGTGATGCGGAGGTAATCAGATTAGGAAATGAGATACTTAAAGTAGTAAAGGAGTTTTGCTATTTGGAGAGCAAAATAACTGATGATGGTCGAAGCAGAGAGGATATAAAATGTAGACTGGCAATGGCAAGGAAAGCGTTTCTGAAGAAGAGAAGTTTGTTAAGATCGAGTATAGATTTAAGTGTCAGGAAGTCGTTTCTGAAAGTATTTGTATGGAGCTTAGCCATGTATGGAAGTGAAACATGGACGATAACTAGTTTGGACAAGAGGAGAATAGAAGCTTTCGAAATGTAATGCTACAGAAGAATGCTGAAGATTAGATGAGTAGATCATATAACTAATGAGGATGTATTGAATAGGACTGGAGAAAAGTTTGTGGCACAACTTAACTAGAAGAAGGGATCGGTTGGTAGGACATATTCTGAGGCATCAAGGGATCACCAATTTAGTACTGGGGGCAGCGTGGAAGGTAAAAATCATAGAGGGACACCAAGAGATGAAAACACTAAACAAATTCAGAAGGATGTAGGTTGCAGTAGGTACTGGGAAATGAAGAAGCTTGCACAGGATAGAGTAGCATGGAGAGCTGCATCAAACCAGTCTCAGGACTGAAGACCACAACAAGAACAATATTACTTCCCTCTTCTTCAGCTGAGACATCCTGGAGATGGGTTCGCCAAATGACGGCCAAGTTGTGAAACTCCGTTTCGCTGTAACAAGTTTCCTGTACCGTTTTAATCATCGTCGTTATAGACATGCGCAGTTTGTTCTCTGAGATCGATAGCTGATGTTTTATGTCCTGCATTTCATTTGAGAGTTGCACAATGTCTAACCTCCTTTAACCTAAATTTACTTCGTAACAGTTCGCGGTTCTTCAGTCATTGAAGATTCTGAGAAGTGTCGTAAATTTCGACCTTGATAATTCTCTCCATGAAATGGGATCAGTTAACAAACATGTTGCAGAAACTTAAAAAGTCTTTTAATCTTGAACCTCGATTTCTAGTTCATACATTCTTTATGACAGGCCGTAGATGAAGATGAGATGGGAGGTACGATAAATCGAGAAGAACTTGATAGAGCACTGAAAGTCCTAAGCGCAGACAAAGCCCTGGGAATTGGCGGAATTCCGTTACAGCCAATGATAGTCTTAGGATAGCCACCGATGACAAAACACTTCCATCTGATGTGCAAGATGAATGAGAGAGGTGGAATAACGTCAGACTTCAAGAACAATATAATAATTCCAATTACAAAGAAAACAGGTGCTGACAGATGTTCGTATTACGGGCTTTTCAGTTTGGCAAGTCACGGCTGCAAAATGTTACATGACATTTTTACAGATGAATGGGAAAGATGGTAGAAGCCGACCTCGGGGAAGTATAGTTTGAATAGAGCTGAAATATACAAACACGCGAGGCAATAATGGCTGATTTATCTTTATGAAGAAGTGTTAAGCAAAAGAAAATCTACGTTTACAGCATTTGTTCCACTAGAAGAACTCTTTTGACAATGTTGACTGGAATACTGTCTTTGAAATTCTGAAGGTACCAGGGATAAAAAAAAAAAACAGGTAGCGAAAGGCTATTTACAACTTGAACAAACCCAAACGACTGCTCTAAGAGTCTATGGTTACGAAAGGAAATCAGTATTTGAGGAAGTATCGCTGTAGTGTGGACCCTTCGTAAAATAACGGAATGTGGGTACTTTTTATTTGTAACTAAAAAGGATCTGAAAATGACATGAAATGCAGACGTTACAAAAGTGCTTGACAGTGACGCTTAGTTGAACTTAGCTAATCGCACGACTAAATAAACATCGCATTACATCATACTAAGAACCATGTTTACATTTATTAGAGGTTTTGGATCCCCACAAGCACAAAATATTACTGAGAAAAGGTTCTAGACTATATCCGCCCGATATTATTCAATCTATACACTGAGAAAGCAGTAAAGGGAACCAAAGAAAAATTTGAAGTACGAATTAAAGTTTAGTAGGAAGAAATAAAATCTTTGAGGTTTGCCGATGATACTGTATTCTGTCCGAGACAGCAAAGGTCTTGGAAAAGCAGGTAACGGAACGGAGTGCCTCTTGAAAAGAAGATATAAGATAATTTAATTTAGTCGAATTAAATCAGGTGATGCTGAGCGAATTGGATTAAGAAACCAGAGAATTGAAGTATTAGATGAGTTATGCTATTTAGGAAGCAAAATAACTGATGATGGCCGAAATAGAGAAGATGTAAAATGTAGACTGACAATGAGAAGAAAAGGATTACTAATGAATAGGGATTTCTTAACATCGAATATAGACTGAAGTGAGAGGAAGTCTTTTCTGAAGGTATTTGTCTGAAGTCTAAGAAGAGAATAGAAACTTTTGAAGCTTGGTGCTACAGAAGAATGCTGAACATCAGATGGGTAGATCGCGTAACTAATGAAGAGGTACTGAACGGAACTGCAGAGGAAAACAATTTCTGGCATAACCTGATGACCTGACTAGGGGAAGGGATCGGTTGGTAGAACACATTTTGAAACAACAAAGGATCACCAATTTAGCACTGGAGGGAAGAGTTTTGGGCGTAAAAACTGTAGAGGGAAACCAGGGGATGAATACAATCAGCAGATTCAGAGGGATGTAGATAGCAGTAATAATTTGGAGGTGAGGGGGCAGCTAAGGATAGAGTAGCATGGAGCTTTATTTAAACAGTCCTTTGACTGAAGACCACCACAACAACAACATCCATTATGGCTTTTGGACATCTCATATCTGAAGCTGTTGTTGTCTTCATTTAGAGGCCTGGTTCGACGCCTTTCTCCTTCTTAGTCTAGCTTGCTCAGTCTTCTTCATCTCTGCACAACTGTTGCAACCTACAGCCATTTGAAATTTTGAACCTGTGTACTGAAGTCAAACATAACTCTTTATCTACAGCTTTTACCCACCGCGCTTACGTGCGTTTCTAAACAGACAATTCAATGGTGCCTCATTGCGTCCTATTAACTGACACCTTCTTTTAGTCAAGCAGCACCATAAATAATTACTTACCCCCCCCCCTTTCAATTCAATACTTCATTACATATCTTACAAATCCTCGCCATTCTTTTGTAACACCATATTTCAAAAGCTTCTGTTCTCTTATACAGTATCTGAAATGTTCCTCGTCCTCGTTTTGATTTCCGTGTAAGGCCACACTTCAGACAAATACCTTCAGAAAAAGACGTCTTAACACTCAAAGTTACATTCCATGTTAACGAATTTCACTTTTTCAGAAACGCTTTTCTTGCCGTTAACGGTCTGAGTTTTATATACTACTTCGGCTATCGTCCGTTATTCTCCTGCACAAATCCCAAAAGTCATCTTCTACTTCTAGTGTATCATTTAATTTGTTGGTGTTCTTGTTATAACATCTTTTCGACATGCATCCCGTTCAAGTAATCTTCCAAGTCCTTTGCCATTCCCGACGGAGTTACAGAGCGATTTTCAAACCGCAAAGATATTTCTTCTACCTCAACTTTAATTCGATTTTAGAACTTCACCTTGGCTTTCTTTACTTGTTGCAAAATGTATAGAACGAATATCACGGAAATATTCCAGTTTCTTAACTCAGGAAATAGCTCGTAGCGAATAAATTATATGGTGAATCTTACTTAACAAAAATTTACCCAAGCAAATAATTTTAGAGATAGTAGAACTCGTCTGCGAAATATCTGAAGGTGTTGGGTGTTAAAAATCTAAAGCATGAATATAATTAGAAGATCTGAGCTGTTCAAAATCTGAAGGACGAAAATAACTGGTCTTGTGAGACTTTAATACTTGGAGTGCTACTATAGGTCAGTGACGGTTTGAGTTACCGATCATGATTTGCTTCTCTTCAAAATATAATGTTATGATAAATTCGTGCTGAGTTACCTTAGCCGTTTGGAAACAGAAAGCGAGACGAGTTTGACAACAGCTCCGAAATATATGACTGAATGACCGTGCGTGTTTGTGAGCTCAGAAGACTTTGATGGTGTAATGAGCGAGCCGCTGTGACGAACGACGAGCATAAAAAAGATTCTGATGAGTCACTCGCTAATGTGCCGATGAGTGTGCTTGTTCGGCATCAGTCTTACGAAATTATACAGTTAGGCTATACAGTAGACCCATTGAGCGTGGTGATCTCAGCGTCGGTCATTAACGGTGTAGGCCATATTTACACGTAATGCTCTGAACTTCCGATATCCAAGCAGGGACGCACGATTTGTTTCGGTTCTCCTTGCAGTCTGTTTGTATTCGGTTGCTTTGGAATATATTACCAGATGTTGAAGCTAATTCACGAGACGTCGAAATAATTAGTATCCGACCGTGTCACCTCCAATAATCATTCGAAGAGCACAGGGCAGACGTCAGTAATACTGAATAGCTTTCAAACCCGTCTGGTGTTAATGTGTTCCTCCTATACGGGTGGATGCCACTTCTTCCACGTAAACGGTACCTCAGCGGGTTATTGCCGTGGTCTTCACCCTTAAAAATGGTTCAAATGGCTCTGAGCACAGTGGGGCTTAACTACTGAGGTCATCAGTAACCTAGAACTCCTTAAACCTAACTAACCTAAGGATATCACACACATCCATGCCCGAGGCAGGGTTCGAACCTACGACCGTAGCGGTTTCGCGGTTCCAGACTGTAGCGCCTAGAACCGCACGGCCACTTCGGCCGGCTCTTCACCCTAAAAACTAGTTTAATGCAATCATCCAAATGTTTTTTATTCCAGTCTCTGATCACAATATCAATTCTTTAGACGATGATCGGTTTCAGTCCGTAATGACCCTCCTCAGATCTTTTTTACACCATGTCCTAAAGTGATAAGGCCATAGTGGCATCGAAGTCCGGGAACACTTTCAATTATTTATTGCACAAAAACTAAACATTGTACAGATGTCATTCATATTGCATTCTGAAGAGAAACTCTTTTACAAAAATTCGAGCCGTGAGTGACCCGGGAGACGTCAATACGTTAATCGAATTCTTGCCATACCCGTCCCAGCATGGTATCGTCGGCTGTGGCAGTCGCTTCCCGTATTCTCTCCCGGAGCTCTGCTACATTACTTAGTAGAGGCGTTACATACATCAGATCCTAAATGTGTCCCCACAAAAAAAGTAACACAGAGTGAGATCTGGTGATCGGGGAGGCCATTTCACGAAACAACTGTCCCCTTCTGTAGCACGGCCGATCCATCGATGCTGCAGATGCGTGTTCAAGTACCGACGAACTTCACGATAAAAATGGGGGTGGAGCCCCATCCTGCTGGAAGATGAACGGAGAGTCCGATTGCAGTTGAGGCATCAGCCATTGGTGCAACGTGTTCAAGTAGGAATATCCAGTGATAGTGCTCTCAGCGAAGAAGAATGGTCCGTACAATTTTTGACATGACGAGGCACGAATATCCTGTGATAGTGCTCTCGGCGAAGAAGAATGGCCTGTACAATTTTTGACATGACAAGGCACAAAAAACATTTACCGTTGGGGAATCACGCTCAAACTCACTTCATTGGTGTGGATCCTTTGTACCCCAGATTCGACAATAATGCCTGTTCACTTTCCCATTAATGTAAAAAGTGGCTCCGTTGCTAAAAATTAAGTGATCAACAATACCATCCCCATCGTCATTCAGTTGTTACCACCAGTTACGAACCTTGTCGTAGATGTTTCTAAATATCGGCACCTATAAATGCAAAATGTCTAGTATAACTATGTTTTCGGAACGAAGGAAGGATGCATGAGCTGTGATTAGCGAAGATTGGAGAAGAAACCAGCCTTGTAATTTAGAAGGCATCATTCTGGGCCGGACGCGGTGGTCTAGCGGTTCTAGGCGCTCAGTCTGGAACCGCGCGACTGCTACGGCCGCAGGTTCGAATCCTGCCTCGGGCATGGATGTGTGTGATGTCCTTAGGTTAGTTAGGTTTAAGTAGTTCTAAGTTCTAGGGGACTGATGACCACAGATGTTAAGTCCCATAGTGCTCAGAGCCATTTGAACCATAATTCTTGTATTAGCCTTACGCGATTTGAGAGAATCATGGAAAACCGAAATTTGGATGACTGTATGAATATTATGACCCCGTGTCTTACCACTGCCTCACCTTGATGTTTCTGCATAGGATTATTAGGGAAAGCAACAAGAAATCTGCACCATAGCGAATTGGCTGTTTTTTATTGATAGCGCCAAATGCTGGGTGGGAAATATAAAACTGGCCCGAAAAATATTACATTCATTTTAAGATATGCAATCCAACTTAGCATCAAACTTCCTGGCACATTAAAACTGTGTGCCGGACCGAGACTCGAATTCGGGACGTTTGCCTTTCGCGGGCAAGTGCTCTACCATCCGAGCCACCCAAGCACGACTAACGCCCTGTCCTCACAGCTTTACTTCTGCCAGTACCTCGTCTCGAGTTCGAGTCTCGGTCCGCCACACAGTTTTAACATGTCAGGAAGCTTCATATCAGCGCACACTCCGCTACAGATTGAAAATCTCATTCTGGCAACTTAACATCAACTGCACCAGTTGAAGATGATGTAAGTGGGTTGCCGAATTCAAGACGCATGTTGTACTTCTAAGCCAGTTTTATTATGCCTACCCAGTATGTTTTAGTTTCTTATCGCTGTGCTACTTTGTACAGCTCCAAGTTAAGTTACAAGTTCAAGAATGTGGTGTACCAGATCGATACAGACCACAGTGTAGCCGTGAATGCTCGAAGCAAAGTTTACCATTCTGAGTCTGCTGGTGATTTCTTCGCTGCACCGCCGCCGGATGAGCCAGTTTCTTCATATGGTACCTCACTCGTTTGTTGCAGGCGCTTACGAGACGGCGCTCGACCTGAGCCGGGATGGTTGCTCACCGAGGCCAAAATCGGGCTCCGGGAAAACGGGCAAGGCGTCCGGCTGGAACTCCAGGAGCGGAGGCGTGAGTGCGGCGGACCTGCCGTCTGGCGGTTCCCAGGGGAAGCCTGCGCTGGGCAAGAAGCGAGTCCAGTGCAACGTCTGCCTCAAGACCTTCTGTGACAAGGGCGCGCTCAAGATACACTTCTCGGCCGTCCACCTCCGTGAGATGCACAAGTGCACGGTACGTATCACACTTGCACATTTCTCTGAAATGTAGCTTAGTTAGCAACCCAAAAAGAAAAACTCGTCTACTATATACGAGGATCAGCCAACATCTTTTCGCTAACAAAACTTGTTCCCCATGGCCTAAACTTGTAAGTAGGCTGTTTAGGTTTTCTTATTGGTAACGCCACTTAGCGCTCGGTATGAAAAATCACTGGCTGTGCTGTGCGCAGTGTGTGTTTAGTTTGCATTGTTGTCTGCCATTGTAGTGTTGAGCAGAGGCAGCTGGATGCTAACAGCGCGTAGCGTTGCGCAGTTGGAGGTGAGCCGCCAGCAGTGGTGGACTTGGGGAGAGAGATGGCGGAGTTTTGAAATTTGTAAGAATTGGTGTCATGAACTGCTATATATATTATGACTAGTGAGGTAAATACATTGTTTGTTCTCTATTAAAATCTTTCATTTGCTAACTATGCCTATCAGTAGTTAGTGCCTTCAGTAGTTTGAATCTTTTATTTAGCTGACAGTAGTGGCGCTCGCTGTATTGCAGTAGCTTGAGTAACGAAGATTTTTGTGAGGTAAGTGATTTGTGAAACGTATACGTTAATGCTAGTCAGGGCCATTCTTTCGTAGGGATTTTTGGAAGTCAGATTGCGTTGCGCTAAAGATATTGTGTGTCAGTTTAAGCACAGTCGTGTATAATTGTTCAAAGAGGACGTTTCACATAGACCAGTCTTATATAATTGTTCTAAGGGGACGTTTCAAACTATCATCCTGTATACAGGGTGGTCCATTGATAGTGACCGAGCCAAGTATCTCACGAAATAAGCATCAAAAGAAAAAACTACAAAGAACGAAACTCGTCTAGCTTGAAGGGGGCGACCAGATGGCGCTATCGTTGGCCCGCTAAATGGTGCTGCCATAGGTCAAACGGATATCAACTGCGTTTTTTAAAATACGAACCCCCATTTTCATTACATATTCCTGTAGTACGTAAGGAAATATCAATGTTTTAGTTGCACCACTTTTTTCGCTTTGCGATAGATGTCGCTGTAATAGTCACAAACGTATAAGTACGTGGTAACACGTAACATTCCGCCAGTGCGGACGGTATTTGCTTCGTGATACATTACCCGTGTTAAAATGGATCGTTTACCAATTGCGGAAAGGTTCGATATCGTGGTGATGTATGGCTATTGTGATCAAAATGCCCAACAGGCGTGTGCTATATATGCTGCCCGGTATCCTGGACGACATCATCCAAGTGTCCGCGCCGTTCGTCGGATAGTTACGTCAATTAAGGAAGCAAGAAGTGTTCAGCCACGTGTGAAACGTCAGCCACGACCTGCAACAAATGATGGTGCCCAAGTAGGTGTTTTAGCTGCTGTCGCGGCTAATCCGCACATCAGTAGCAGACAAATTGCGCGAGAATCGGTATTCTCAAAAACGTCGGTGTTTAGAATGCTACATCAACATCGATTGTTCTACCGATGTTACTGCAAGATGTTTCACTGCATGACAGAATGGCGATGTACTTCCAACATGATGGATGTCCAGCACACAGCTCGCGTGCGGTTGAAGCGGTATTGAATAGCGTATTTCATGACAGGTGGATTGGTCGTCGAAGCACTACACCATGACCCGCACGTTCACCGGATCTGACGTCCCCGGATTTCTTTCTGTGGGGAAAGTTGAAGATATTTGCTATCGTGATTCACCGACAACGCCTGACAACATGCGTTGCCAATGAATGTGAGAACATTACGGAAGGCGAACTACTCGCTGTTGAGAGGAATATTGTTACACGTATTGCCAAATGCATTGAGGTTGACGGACATCATTTTGAGCATTTATTGTATTAATGTGGTATTTACAGGTAATCACGCTGTAAAAGCATGCTTTCTCAGAAATGATAAGTTCACAAAGGTACATGTATCACATCGGAACAACCGAAATAAAATGTTCAAACGTACCTATGTTCTGCATTTTAATTTAAAAAACCTACCTGTTACCAACTGTTCGTCTAAAATTGTGAGCCATATGTTTGTGACTATTACACCGCCATCTGTCACAAAGCAAAAAAAATGTGGTCCAACTAAAACATTCATATTTCTTTACGTACTACACGAATATGTAATAAAAAGTTGGGGTTCCTATTTTAAAAAACGCTGTCGATATCCGTTTGACCTATGGGAGCGGCATCTAGAGGGCCAACCATAACGCCATCTGGTTTCAGCCTTCAAGCTAGACAAGTTTCGTTCTTTGTAGTTTTTTCGTTTGAGGCTTATTTCGTGAGATATTTGGCCCGGTCACGATCAGTGGATCACCCTTATAATCCAAGGCATTCACTGTTTGACTCTTGCTTCGCCTGTCGCGGCCTGAAGGCACAAACAGGGTGACATTTATTGAACTACATGGAAAAAACGTGAATTAGAAACTACGGGATGCACACACTTTGTTCGATATGTAACCGTCACTACGGATAGTCGGATTAAGCTTATGACATGTTAGATATTCCTGCCATCATTGGCGATGATTTGACGCAGACGAATAGCGAAATTCTGCATGACACGACGCCGAAGTGTCGAAACATCGATGCTGTCGATTACGTCCTGAATGGCTGTTGTAAGTCAGCAGTGGTTTTGGGGTTATTGCTATAAATAATGTCTTCAATGTAGCTCCACAAAAAGAAATCGCATGTGTTCAGATCCGGAGAACACGGCGGTCAATCGAGGCCCATAGCAGTGGCCTCTGGGAACCCAGAGCCAGAATGCGGTCACCGAAGTGTTGCTCCTGGACATCAAACAGTCTTCTGCTTCGAAGGGGTCGAACTCCGTCCAGCATATGAGCCACATCTTGTAGAAATCAGTGTCACCTTGGGTAATGGGGATGTAATCATCTTTCAAAACCTGCTCGTACTGTTCGGTAGGCACCGTTCAATCAAGGAATGTCGCACGGATTATTCCGTGACTGGACATTGCACACTAGACAGTCACCCGTTGAGTGTGAAGAGGTTTCTCGATCGCGAAATGCGGATTCTCAGTTCCTTATTGATGAACCCATCCAAATGAAAGTCGGCTTCGTCCTACAAATGCGCCTAGTAATTCCCATCAACCCTTCGCAGCCAACCGTGCAGTTTGAACGTCCCAAGGCAAACCGTTCAGATGTTATGAGGATTTTATTTAATATAGTTCAGTAACTGTCACCCTGTGTAATCTCCTTTAATGTAGCCTGTTTGTGGGTTACCGAATCAGGTGGCGCAGTGGTTAGGACACTCGCATGCATTTGGGAGGACGACGGTTCAAACCCGAGTCCGGCCAACCAGATTTAGGTTTTCCGCGGTTTCCCTAAATCGCATAAGACAAATTCTTTCCTTCTCCATCCTTCCCTAATCCGAGCTTGTGCTCCGTCTCTAACGACCTCGACATTGACGGGACTTTAAATCTCCTCCTCCTGTACAACCTTCGCTGTTGGGTCAAAACATAATTTGGAACCGACACAATTAATCTTCCAGTATTTATTGTACAGGAGTTTTATAAGAATCTGTTTTGAAGTTGAAATGCAGTCTCCAAGAATATTAACGTCTAAGAAAATACAGGGTAATTATAAAGTCCACGAAACATTTTAAGAAATCGGTATAGGTAAACGGCTAAACGTAGAATAAGAAATGATAAAGCGCTTGAAAGACAAAGTTTCAATTTTTTCCCCTCTTTATCTCTCTCTTTCTTTATACGTGGTGCCGGCAAGTTAGTTTGGAAAACCGCCAGCAGTAAGTAGTTGCTGAATATGGAGGTGAACTAAGCAGAGGAAGCATTTTGCATCCTAGAATTTGCTAGTTGCCAGTCGGTAGTGAGCATGCATAAAGCTTTGCCTGCCAAGTTCCACAAGACACCATTAGTTTGTAACAGAAGTGTCAAGTGGTACAGGAAATTGAAGGATGGTTGTAGGATGCAAAACGTTTGAACCGACTGGACGTGTGAGAACAGAAGTAAACCATGTAAGGCGCGTGATGTTGTGAAGTCCCACAAAGTGTGCGTATCTAGCTAGTGCAGAATTCAACATTTGTCAGCCAACATTGGGGAAAATCCTTCGTAAGCGATTAAGAATGAAATCGCACAAATGGCAGGTCCTGCAAGCCATAACGGAGGTTTACATCTCTCTTCAGAAAACTGTATTCCTGTTGGCTAATGCTGGGGCAAAGGGAGAGCTAACACAAATCTAATATCAAAAATAGAGGGAAATAGTCCATTCGCATTACTATATAAAATTAATTGTTTAACGATGTACAGGAGTCAAATAGATGTACAGAGCCACCCGTTAAAGTGCCGAATTTCTAAGCAAATTAATCTTCACTGACGAAGCCACTTCTCATCCTTCGGTGAAGTTCAGCCAACATGACACACTACAGTGGCTGAGAGAGAATGTAGACGCAACGGTGGAGCACTTGCGGGATTCCGAGAATGTTAAAATTCTGTGCTCCACATCCAGTACAGGCTTATCGCTGAGAGGTCAATGGCGCGACCTGTGTCGATATTCTGTACTTGCGGCCCTTGCCACAACTTGAAACTGATAGAATGGATTTCGTCTTTCAAGAAGCTGGCGGACTTCTGCATTTCCACATCTGCGTTCGAGATTACCTGAATGATTACTTTTATGATCATACTCATCTGCTTCTGTCGATGACAATGGAGGAAGTCGTAGCTAGGACGACTTATATCTCAAATTTGATCCAACAAGGAGACGGAGAAAATTATATATGAAAGCTACAGGATATTAAAGACTAATAAAGTTGAAGGAAATTGTTGTGCCAGGCTGGAATCCTGTGGTGATCGTATTGGACATCCTTGCCATTTTCGACGGAGGACACTAAATCGTAGATAATTCTGTCATAGAGGAAACATCAGAACTATATTACAAGTCCTTTCTACGAAACTTGGAAAACAGTGCTTCCTTTAGTTACATCCAGAATTACATGCTCTGGTTACTTTTGCTCGGTCATAACATGGTGCTTCCAGCCTGTAAATAAATCCACACTGCAGTCGTAAACAGGCCTGATGTCCCACGTAAACGTTTCCCAAGCGAACAGCAATAAAATCCGACAAGTCTGCTTTGCGAAACAGCCAACGTCGGGACTCTACATATCACGGTCACTTAATAAAGCACTAAATTTCTATACCGTGACATCTGGCAGACAATATTGCGGCCTTGCCTCATGCTCATGGAACTGTGAAGATGTGGGACGGAAGATTGCGTTATTTATTGGTCTATAATACGAAAGCACTGAAGAATCACGACATACGTATTTAAAAGATTTCCTGTTACATTACGCTGGGGCGTAAAATACGTTAGGGTGACCGTATCGGCTACAGTATCAGAAAATTGAGCTCTTTGAACTAGCTCAAGACGCCGTCACGGTACCAGCCACGGAAAATCATCCCACTAGAGCTGAGCACCTTTAGCCAACTGCCAGCAGAAGTGAAACCGGCAATCAGTCCCCGCGTGATGTGGAGGCGGTGCTGTGTAGCATCCATACAGAGTATACCGACCCAGGCTTTCCTAGTTGGCCAGAACTACCGTCTGTTGAAACCAGATTCTCAGTGAGTCTCCATGGAACCCATGGTGTTCGCATTAGTGAGATGTATTTCCCCACCTGTGACCAGTCATCACCGCGGAAACTCCTGCGTTACTTCTGCAGCAAATTTCTGCTGCCAGTACATAAATGTCGCCTTCATCCAAAGGCAATGGGTAGCCCACAGACGGCTTTAGCCACAGCCGCCGTGTGTTCTGCGCAGTTGCTTCTTTCTGACCGCAAGGGGCGTGGAATTGTAGTGAGTCCCGCGAAATGTTTTGCCTGACATTTCAAATGACTGTCTCCACCCAATGATAAGGCAGATCTTACAAATATCTGTAGCGATTGAGATTGTTTGAGGTAAAGTAAAATCGTATGCCATAAACGGTTGTCAATCCCGAAGAACAGGTTCAGCCGCCTGATTGGAAAGGTTTCTCCTATTCTTGACGCCAGCAGGAACCTTTCCTTCGCGATGTATAAAAGCTGTGTTGGGAAGGGTATTTGTTAAGGTGACTAATTGTTATGTTGTAATTCAATGCATATTCGTGTTGGAGATGATAGGAGAGAGAGGGTGAAACCCAGTCCCGGCGTATAGAGCCTTACTCCTCTCTAAGAACACCAATGGGATCGCTGAAGTCAACGACCCCATCCGACGTACAGATCACCATCAACCGCATGCATTCACTTAATGAGATACTGTGGATCTGCGGATAGGTTTATAATTTAATGCAGGACAGGTGATCAGGAATTTGCAAGTGATCATTCCTCCTGTCCCCTCTGCCGTAAGACAAAGGGAAAAATCGTCAACAGCAAGCAGCATATCCGAACGTTACCATCCAATTACTGTCCATGCCCGGAGGTGCTTTATTGCCTGATCTGACTGACATTAGTGAGTCCACTTCGGCACGGCCGTTAACATTGTTTGAAGTCCCCGTCAAGGAACTGACTATCTAGGAAGGACGTGTGGGAGACAGCTGTCCTCAGTAACGCAACATGCAGGTGAGATTCTACACTCAGAAGGAGTCTGTGCAGCACACGGGTATTCTCCACAACAGATACACAAGGCGTTGCGAATACAACCCAAGGCGCGCAGAATGACTGAGGAAGAAGTCACAGGGAAATTTCAATCCAAGCCGTTCGTGCAGTATGTGGGAAGTCTTTCACATCCAGATCAATCACGAAGTTAATGTGACTTTTCGCCCTCCACTGAAAACAACCGCACTCCTGGGTTTTGCTGCAGATGACTTGATGCTCCGCACGGTTGCGGACCCCAAGGTTCATCCCCTGTAAGGGTAGCTTGTCGAACGTCTAGCAGACGACTCGCACAATTCATGAAAGATGCACGGAAGTTAGTTCATTAGTTAGGTACATGTTCCGCAGAGCGTTTGAAACGATTCTTTTATCTAAATGTGGACCGCCGCGGGTACACGGAGCTGCTACAGTCCAATAAATAGTCTGTGACAGAGTACTGTATCGACACCAATCGCTCTGTTCTGTATGAAAACGTCGCAATTCCAACGTCGCCATTATCTTTTTAGCACTCGCTGGTGAAAGAAGCAGTTGAAATTCGTTTGGCGAAGAATTTGATTAAAAGACATAGCTTTTTCAGCTTGCACAAATCGTGAAAGCCGGCACTTTATGTAATAAACTTGCTGCAATGCAGTCACACATCGATATCCCAGCGTGAATTGACTGCGTAGCCTCAGATTCAATTTAAACATACTTATTTGCCACCGAATGACGCATGTGACACCTTTGCGTCTGCGGCCACACGCGCAGTGGCTCATTCCACGCGTGTAAAAGGTAGGAGCGAATGTCGCAGCTTCATTCTGTCGGCCCCTGAAGATGTCCATAAGGTATACGGCCGAAATATTAAGAGAAGCAATTTTGTTGAAGGCTTTGCTCACGCGAAATTTAGTGAATCTATCGGTGCGCCGCAAGTACACGACGATGCTCAGAGACAAGTTATACTGCTGTGCAAAACTTACGGATGAAAGTAGCTTTCGCATGATGAGTCACTGGCATGTAACACAGAGGGGGGGGGGGGGGGGCATAGAGAGAACTGCTACAGTCTAATACAGAAGGTAACTGAAAGAAGTACGCAATATGAAGAATATGCATGACACTTTTATTCCAAGAGAGTAATGAAACTTAAGCTGCCGCGATTTATGATGAACCCCTGGACATTAGAAACCCCAGGACTGGTTGTGATCACCATGGGAGGGAGAACATGCTGTGCAACGCGCTCCCATGCTGGCCGAAAGGTTACATAGGATTTCTTATGGTATGGCGTTCCATTCGTGAACTAGCGCAGCTGGTGACTGCATAATGTAGTTGGTTCAAATGGCTCTGAGCACTATGAGACTTAACATCGATGGTCATCAGTCCCCTAGAACTTAGAACTACTTAAACCTAACTATCCTAAGGAAATCACACAACACCCAGCCATCACGAGGCAGAGAAAATCCCTGACCCCGCCGGGAATAGAACCCGGGAACCCGAGCGTGGGAAGCGAGAACGCTACCGCACGACCACGAGATGCGGGCAATGTCGTTGGTACATATGAACGTCTTGGAATGCGACACCTCAACGCATCCAACACTCGGTCACGTGGTCAGTGGGATTTTGTTGGGGGGGGGGGGGGGGGGGGGCAGGGCAGACCACTCCATTCACCGATTATCTTTTCGTTCCAGGAGCTCCGTCACCTGCGCTGTTCCACGTCGCCGCTCATTGTCATACCAGAATCTGAACTCAGGGCCGAATGAACCCTCGACAGGACGAACGTGCGGGAAGGAGTACAGTGTGACAATAACGTTGATCGGTGATAGTAGCGTGTTGGAAGGTTTGGAGTTCAGTAGGTGCATGCAACATTATGCCTCTCCACACCATAACACGTGGATAACAACACACGTGTGACAATGCTGAACGTACCACAATACGGCGAGGGGGAGAACATTGAACGAAAACAGGGAAGAGTAGAACCGTGATACTTTTGAGAGACGAATTGTGATGACGTGAGGAGGCGTAATGTTGCATGGATGTATTTTCAGGGCTGCATTCGTTCCTTATTTCATTATTATGCGTCATAATGCGCGATCGCATCGTAAACCACTGGTGAGGAACCATTGGAATGGAGGATATTCGGCGAATTGACTGTCCTATCCGTTACTCCGAACTTAAATCCCATGGAGCACGTAGGGGATGCGTTTTGGAGACTTTTGCAAGATGTCCACATGCTCCGAGGACCATCCAGCAGTTTTTAACCGCGCTCGTCGAGGAATGGAACTCCCGACACAAGAACTACTTACCAAACGCAGGAAATGTAGGAGCACATTGCAGAGGCTGCACCGAAGCCGGTTGTGATCGCACACCCTATTAAGAACAATGTGCTGCCTTTTGTAATGTCCAAGGGATTATCATGAATCGCGGTGACCTGAGCGTAATTATTATGTTTCAATATAAAACGTCATTTCTGGGTTCGTCTCGGTTTGTATTCTTTCACTTACCTTCTGTACTGTACTGTGGCAGTTTTTTCTATGTGCGGTCCAAGCTTGATACAAGCTATGTTACTTGGCTGGTACACGTCATGTGAAAATTACTTTGGTCCTTAAGATTTTCACAAGGAAGGAATGAAAGAACATGCTTTAACGTTCCGCCGAGAACGAGGTCATCAGATACGGACGTTATGTACACCAGTGTTCTTGTGCACCCAGTAGTTTTCCTCTCTTGAATACCTCCCGTGCACTTCCTTGGAACCGCAGCAAGTATGTCGTGTAACCGCAGTGGTGTGCAGCAGTGGACGCGTCTGATCGCGCCGTGTGCCCGCAGGTGGAGGGCTGCAACATGATGTTCAGCTCGCGGCGGTCGCGCAACCGGCACAGCGCCAACCCCAACCCCAAGCTGCACCAGCTGCAGTTCCGGCGCGCCGACGTCGCCGTGCGCTACCCCAGCCGCTCGCCCGTCGACGCCGCGCCGGCCGTACTCGGCGCTGCCGGCGCCGTCGACGTCGGCGTGGGTGGCGTCAGCGCGGAAGACACGCTGACCCGCGTGCTCAGCCTCAGGCTGCTGCAGGGCGCGCGCCCAGAGCTCAGGTGAGTCCCCTTTATTTATTTACCTATTTATTTCTTTTACTGCTTCTTGTAGACTTATTTACTCCGTTTACTCGAGGGACGTTCAACAAGTGATGTAACAACTGAAAGAAAATCAGCTCTCGGTCACTATTTTTAACAAATTAACTAGTTTCGACACTGCTAGGAGTGTCATCCTCAGAATTTAAATCAAAGAATGGTCTATATTCTATAACATGGTCACAGAATTATGACTGAAAACGTATGATAGAGTAAATGTGACCATGCTATAGAATATAGAACATTCTTTGATTTAAATTCTGAGGAACACACTCGTAGCAGTGCCGAAACCAGGTTAATTCGTTAAAAATAGTGACCGAGGGCTGATTTAAAAAAAAAAAAAATGTTCAAATGTGTGTGAAATCTTATGGGACTTAACTGCTGATGTCATCAGTCCCTACGTTTACACACTACTTAACCTAAATTATCCTAAGGACAAACACATACACTCATGCCCAAGGGAGCACTCGAATCTCCGCCGGGACCAGCCGCACAGTCTATGACTACAGCGCCTTAGACCGCTCGGTTAATCAAACGCGGCGGCTGATTTTCTTTCAGTTGTAATTATTCACGGTCTCTGAACGTGCAGCCATGTACATGATTTACTGATGTAAAAATTTTTTTTTTTTCTGCAAACAGCTTGGTTCTGTTTAGGATTCCAATACCCCATATTGTTCCTCGCTATTTTGGCTTTACTGAGAGGACCTAGTGCCCGCGTGGTTCCACTCTACTGGTCGACTTCGGAGGCAACGTTCTGATCCATTAATAACTTCCTCATCATCGACGTACTGCTTCCCGTCGAATGATATCCCTCATTGGTTCAGACAGATGGTAGTCGGAATTTGCGAGATCCGGGCTATAGGGTGATGAGCAAGAGCAGTCCAATGAACTTCTATGGGGTTCCCTCGAGTGCACAGGCTAGTGTTTAAGGCCTTGCGTTGTCACGGAGAAGAAGGAGTTCGTTTGTATTTTTGTGGTGACAAACATTGCGAAGACGTTTCTTCAGTACCCTGAGTTAGCACATTTCAGGGTTGATCGTTGCACCAAAAGGAAAACATCGAACAGAATAACCCTTCCACAGTTCCAGAAGACCGTCGCCATGAGTTTGTCGACTGATGGCGCGGTTTCGAACCTTGTCTTCGGAGGAGAACAGGTGCGGCGTCCGCTCCAAGAATTGATGTTTTGTTTTCGGTTCGAAGTGATGACCCATGTTTCATCGCCAGTTCGCCAAAAAATTGTCACGAGCGGTGTGGTCCTTCGCTGGTCTTTATGGGCTTCTGTGAGGCAGCAAGGAACACAGCGGGCACATACCTTTCAGTAATTCAACTGTCTGTCAGTGCTACCAACAGAGACGTCCAGTTGAGCAGCGAGGCGTTTGATTGTGATCTGTAGATCACCTCGATTGAGAGTGTCCGCACGTTCCAACACTGCAGGAGTCACTACGGTGTGCAGGAGATAGGAAACGTTTGTGCGACCTTGTTGCTATGATTACAGGCACCTTCCCCAATGACTCACCGTGCTTTTGTTCACTGCCTCACCTCTGTAGCTGAAATGCTCTGGCTTTCAGCCAAAGCGTCTCAGTGACAGCCCTCCGCTTGGAACGCAACTCCGTAACAGACGCCATTTTGAAAGCTGGGCATAGCGCCGCCACTTCAAGAACTCGCAGGGGCTGAAGCGGGAATATTCCACGATATCCGTAACAAATTCCGCATTTTGTCAGCCGAAATTGGCAGAGAAAAAAAAAAGAGTTACAAAACTCACTGGAAACCCCCTCATAATTAGGTAATGGTTAAAAAAGAAATGTATATATACTGGTAAATGCGCTATGCCTCAGCCTCATTATTTCAGTGTTATCACTCATATTTTCTAAAATCCATGCGACCCTCCAGCCCATGACCGAGATAGGTGACAGAGTTTTTAATACACCTGTAACCGAGAAGAATGGGGCTTTAATCCCCATCCACATATCAGGATTTACGTTTCTCATGATTTCCTTAACGGTGAATCCAGAACAGTTTCTTTGAAAACGACTGAGCTCAGTCAAATTTCCATCCTTCTGGCGACTCTTCAATGAATTCGCCACCGAAGCCGCAATGAATCCAAATTATATCTCCCCCCCCCCCTTACACGTGACGTGGGTCAGTTCTTTGTGATCATGGTGTGCAAGGAAGATTATGATTACATGAATCGTGTATTGGATGAGTTAGGTGTGCACGTATCATTTTGACTGAAAAAACCCTATCTTCCAGAGACAGGTATTCGGTTTTCTATTCGGTTCGCCGTCTTAACCTGTTGCGAATGATCAACGCTGCAAAACACCGAAAAAAAACTACATCACAGTAACAACACTAACATCAAGATCAATAGAAATCCTCCACTGTATTCTTTCTCATAGTGGGGGTAATTTGACGTTTTGAGGACCCTCTACAAGGTATCGATGGTCTAGACAATAACTAGACACAATTTGCAGCCACCGGTAAATTTTAGATTTGTCTAGCAACCGCTCAGTTAGAAGAGTAATGCAGTTTTCTAGCACTAACAACTAAAAATTTTGTATTTTGAACGAAACCAGCACCGAGTAGCCCGCATCGGCAAGGAACAAGAGCTGTTTCCTTCTAGTCTCCAAGACACCTTGCTAGGTTAGGTCATTTCCCAGCTAAGCCCATTAATGGACTCTTCTGCCAAGAGAACGAATTTTTTGTGGCATTCCGTAACAGCTACAGATAATTCTCGTATTTCGTAACATATGATGAGCAAGTTGTATTTGTATACGTATTTATACGTCCAACGTCTCAGTGTTCCTCCATAGTTAACATTGCGAAAGATCCACCTCAATATTCTTCTTTTAAAGATTTCACGTTTCTTTCTGTCACTGTTCCTATCTGCTCACATATCAGGGCTGTAAAGCACAACTGCTTGTCGAACGTTGTTGATCAGCGCTCTCTAAGACAAGTCTGTCTAAATCTGTGAATTTTTCAATCTCAAAATATCTCATGGATTTTCAGACTACCTGCAGACAGGTCCAGTTTCGCTCCAATCGTGATATTGCTACTTATTCTCTCCACCGTTGACGATGACCCAGCCGCTTGTCAGATGAACAAACTTTGGCGTCTAGGACACCCCCAACTCAGAGGCATGGTTTGAATAAATCATTAGTACAGCTCAAGCCAATCCCTTTAAGTTAATTTAGCTTGTTAAATGACTTCCGCTAAGCTTACATGCACACACTCGATGCTTGTTCATTTTTATCCCACCCTACTGACTTTTATCTATTCAGAATCAGAATGAATAAGAAAGGAGGCACCACATCGATACGCCTCAGGTCGCATTTCACCCAAAACTTTATATGTACCGCTTCAGCATACACTTAGTGGCCAAATTCCTGGGAAGTCACTGGCAGATGAATTGTTCGTCGGCCGCTGAAGCCCGTCTTATGCATTTACATAGGTAGAACCCCAGTACAAACAAGTTCCTGACTCCCCACATCAGTTCGGCGGCTGTGTTACAGTAGACCACCAATCACCACGTATGAACCTGCGCAGCCTAAGTGACATGTGTTCCTTCGCCATACTTGTGCTCTTCCTGTGCGGCGGTTTACGGGTGTGGAAACTTCAGTCAGTGAGATACTGAAGATCCATTGCTGGCAGTGACGATCTCTGAAACGCTAACCTTTGTGTAATCTCTGATAATCTATTATCCAAGCGTCTTCCACCGATAACCATTTCACTTTCAACTAACTCACGACCTCCTGCCATGTTCAGTGCACATCTGTCTGTAACAGACAGCTGGGATCTCGTGTCTACACTCGCGACATTTTCCACATTTAGCTGCAACATTCGGGCGTCATGCATTACGCTTTTTCATACGTCATAATCCTATCGGTTTCTCTTGGCGAGTGAGAAGGGGAGGTGGTCAGGGGTAGGATCGACTGTTTGGAATCATCTATACCGTGATGCAGGTTATTGTGCAAACTTTTATTGGCTCTTCATTTGATTTTATTTTTGTTCCATTTGGAATCCTTGCCCATGTGATTTGAATTATTTTTCCGTATTACTTCGATTTAATTTGTTCCATTTCATCCTTTAATATTTTCGTCCAAGGTAATGTAATCGGTATTTCTATTACTCATTTTGCTTGACTTTCGCCTTATTTATAAAACTTTCTTTCCTTTAAATCTTCACCTAAGTAGTTATTTTGTCCATGAAATGAGGAGAATTTTTGCTTTAAATGCATTTATTACTGTAATCATCCAGAACAAAGTACATCTTTTACGCCACTGCAAAGCCAATATAAACAGTTTATTTTCTCTTTTACGTCTTAACTGGCAGAGTGGTAATTTTAAACATTTGTATGTTATGACAGTTAATTGAAACCAATTAACACCAGGCGGGCATAGATTGCAGTTGACAAATTAGACTCATTCATATAGAAATATAATGATAAGTCACTCTGAGAAACATGTCATAGCAAAATGGCGCACCAGACGGGACTGCAACCGAGAATCTTGAGCATTCCAACCAAATAACATAGCTGCTTTTTATTATTTACTAATATTTCATGTTGTTTCTTTTTTATTTTTTTAAGATTAACTTTCTTAGTTGCTTTTGCAGGAAGAGTTAATTCTTGAGTCTGGTGTGGCGCCTTGGACAGCCTTTTTTAATTGTTTTCTTACTTTTTTATCGTAGCCGCTACACTGTTCTCTATTTGCCCTCGAATGTCTCTCAGAACCCGTCCTTCGCTCACCAAATTTTGCCTTCTTCGGTCAACTTTTGTTGCCATATCTAGGTCTGGTTGTGTCAAGTTCTTCCTTCTTTTTAACTGGATTAAGAATATTATCAGTGTCTGATCATGTGATTCGCTACGCTGCGGGGCAGTTTGCGAAAAATGCCGCTATCTCTAGCGCTCTGGTAGATCATAAGAAATGTTTCTCTCGTTGCAAATGGTGGCCCACCAGTGTTAACTGCTGCTGGGTGTGCTACCTTGGTAACCTTTGACCCTTATGTACCCCGTCATATACAAGGTGTTTTCACGATTCATGTTACACACTTCCAGAAGTTGTAGAAGGTACTTGGTAGGTCGGGTTTCACTTAGAAACCCATGTCTGGAAACGTCGTCCAGCGATGCTACAGAGAGTAAAAGTTAGAAGCAACCGCGCTTGTAAATGTATATATTTATACCGGTAGATTCCGTGGTGGTGTTACAAAATTTCTAGGATAATGGAGAAGGATAAATAGATCAATTTGAATTAAGGGTCGCTGTACCGGAAACGAACGAGTCGAAAATTGTGAGCGAAAAACATGTTCCAATAATGTTGTTGCTAAGATTGTATGTTAGGTAATTTTCAGTGGTAGTGTGGACCGAGACAAGAAAAAATGTCCAGTAAACATGGGCTCTCCAATGCATACCTTAACAGCTTTGAGCACATGTTCAACAGAGGAGGGTTGGTTTACAGTAGTGAAGATGGAAAAGTGCTCAGAGCTCCTGAGGTATGCGTTTTACAGCCCATTTTTTCCTTGTTTTGATACATACTACCACCTCTGAAAACTGCGTACCCTACAACAATACCCGTACACGCATTCCACCGTCCGAAATATCAAAACGGTTTTTGCTTATAACTTTCGACTCGCTCTTTTTCAGGTTCAGGACCCAAACTTTAAATTGATGTTTCTATCCTTCTCCATCATCCTAGGAACACTGTTGCAGAAACAACGAAACAAACATGCCAAATTTAAACAGACGCAAAATCCACAAGATTGTCGATCCATTACAGAAGCTCGAAACAGCGCGGAGTTCAATGCGAGACACCTGTAACAGTTACCACAACGAAACTTTTTCTCGAAACCTGGCAGAAAATCCAAAGATATTCTGGTCGTATGTGAAGTATTTTAGCAGCAAGAAACAATCAGTGCCTTCTCTGCGCAATAACAATGGAAATACTATGGAAGACAGTGCTGCCACAACAGAGTTACTACCCACAGCCTTTCAAAATGCCTTCACAAAAGAAGACGAAGTAAATATTCCAGAATTCGAATTGAGAACAGCTGCCAACATGAGTAACGTAGAAGTAAACTTAATAAAAGCAAGTCTTCTGGTCCAGACTGTATACCAATTAGGTTCCTTTCGGAGTATGCTGATGCATTAGCTCCATACTTAACAATCATATACAACCGTTCGCTCGACGAAATATCCGTACCCAAAGACAGGAAAGTTGCACAGGACACACCAATATTCAAGTAAGGTAGTACGAGTAATCCACTAAATTACAGGCCCATATCGTTAACTTCGATATGCAGCAGGATTTTAGTACACATATTGTGTTCGAACATTATGAATTACCTCGAAGGAAACGATCTATTGAGACACAGTCAACATGGGTTTAGAAAACATCGTTCCTGTGAAACAGAAGTAGCTCTTTAGTCACATGAAGTGCTGAGTGATATTGACAAGGGATTTCAGATCGATTCCGTATTCCTGGATTTCCGGAAGGCTTTGATACTGTACCCCACAAGCGGCTCATAGTAAAATTGCGTGCATATGGAATATCGTCTCAGTTCTGTGACTGGATTTGTGATTTCCTGTCTAAGAGGTCACAGTTCGTAGTAATTGATGGAACGTCATCGTGTAAAACAGAAGTGATTTCTGGCGTTCCCCAAGGTAGTGTTATAGGCCCTTTGCTGTTTGCTATCTATATAAACGATTTGGGAGACAATGTGAGCAGCCGTCTTCGGTTGTTTGCAGATGACGCTGTCGTTTATCAACTAATAAAGTCATCAGAAGATCAAAACAAACTCCAAAACGAGTTAGAAAAAATGTCTGAATGGTACGAAAAGTGGCAAGTGACCCTAAATATCGAAAAGTGTGAGGTCATCCACATGAGTGCTAAAAGGAACTCGTTAAACTCCAATTAACGATAAAAACAGTCTAATCTAAAAGCCGTAAATTCAGCTAAATACCTAGGTATTACAATTACGAACAGGTTAAATTGGAAAGAACACAGGCAGGACACTTAGTAAATGTAACAGACCTACTAAGGAGACTGCCTACACTACGATTTTCCGTCCTCTTTTAGAATAGTGCTGCTGCGCGGTGTTGGATCCTTACCAGATACGACTGCCGGAATACATTGAAAAAGTTCGAAGAAAGTCAGCACGTTTTGTATTATCGCGAAATATGGGAGAGAGTGTCACAGAAATGATACAGGATTGGGCTGGAAATCATTAAAAGGAAAACGTTTTCGTTGCGACGGAATCTTCTCACGAAATTCCAATCACGAACTTTCTCCTGCGAATGCGTAAATATTTTGTTGACACCGACCTACATAAGGCGGAACGATCAGGACGATAAAATAAGGGAAATCAGAGCTCGTACGGAGAGATATAGGTGTTCGTTCTTTCCGCGCGCTGTACGAGATTGGAATTATAGAGAATTGTGAAGGTGGTTTGACGAACCCTCTGCCAGGCACTTAAATGTGATTTGCAGAGTATCTTCGTAGATGTAGATGTAGGAAGTTTGTAACACCATCAGGGGGATCACCCTGTGTATACATACATTTATAGACGCCGCCACCTGTAATTTCGACGCTCTGCAGCGCCGTTAGATTCTGTTTCCGAGCATGGGTTCCTAAGTGAAAATCTACCAGCCCCCTCTCCAGCCTCCAGGACTGTGTAATCTTGTAGATGGCGTCAAAAAGTCGATCCGAGCCTTCGTAACCTCTCCCCATCATTTTACAAGCATTGCAGCTGCCGACCATTCAGGTCTACAAGACCTTAAGTTTTCAGATACGTACTCCACCTGGCCCTTCACTATTTCTCACCACTTCTTACGCTGGTTACAGGTTCGAGGACTCGACGCAGACCGGGCAGGCGCACACGTCCTCCGAGGACTCGTCCATGTCGCCCAAGAACAACGGCGCGGCCTACGAGGGCGAGTCCGACGCCGACACCAAGGCTGGGGGCGAAGCGGACGAGAAGCCGGAGCCCAGCTGGCTGAAGCGCCTGCAGAGGCGGTGGCAGCAGGAGAGCGGCGAGGAGTCGCCCAAGCTGACCGCTCCCGAAGACGCGTCTGCGGCCGAAACGCCGGCCGCCGCGCCCGAGCCGCCGCAGAGGGGGACGCGCAAGCGGAAGAGCCAGCACCCCACGCGCTGCGCCGCCGTCGCCGGCGAGAGGCCCGCCAAACTCTTCGCCTCGGACTCGCTCTCCTCGGAGGACGACTGCCACCTGTAGTGAAACTCTGAAACTCTGTTCAGAATAACTTCAGGGCTGGCACTTCCGCAGGAGCACGAATAGGCGCGCAACGGAGATACCGCATCGCGCACGGAGCACGTTGCAGTCTCTTGTTTGATATAGACGGGTCGAACTCGCGAGCTGGCACCAATGTGTCCTGACCCAGCGAGGTGGCGCAGTGGTTAGCACACTCGACTGGTATTCGGGAGGACGACAGTTCAAACACGCGTCTGGCCATCCCGATTTATGTTTTCCGTGATTTCCCTAAATTGCTTCAGGCCACTTCTGGGATGGTACCTTTGAAATGGCACATAAAACTTCCTTTCAATCTCTCCATAATCCGATTGGACTGATGACCTCGCTGTTGGTCCTCTCCCAGAAATCACCCAACCAACCAACCACCAGTGTGTCCTGCAGTGTTGTCATCTCAATTTTACTTGCTACAGCGAATTCTTAAAATCCTATGCAGTCAATGTTACTGAGACCTACTGACTCCCAGGTTTATCTAAGAAATGATGTACACTGAAGCAATGAATTTAAATTTGTACCAGCGCCAGGACTGGAACTTGGGTGTTCGCTTAATGTTTGATACATCACCTGTGCCTGAGTTACAGGCAGGATGCACCCCATTTGTCCTTCTGCTGAGCTGTTCCAATATCGGAGAGTCTCGGCAATACTGGTGCGAGTTTAGAAGGAGAACAACAATGAGTTGAGGAGTGAACTGGAATTTGTATCAGGGAAAGAGATGCATAGGGTAGTTCATGCAGGTGTGATAGTTGGAGTGCCAGTGATGGATAGCGCATCTGCATAGAAAGCGGAAGACCTGAGTTCAAATCCAAGTCCAGGTACAAATTTTAACTCGTTGCTACTGCCTACATCATTACTGTAAACTTTTAAAATGTGACGGGAAGTAACGAAAACGTATTTCCTCACCATTTTACCTAATTTTCGACAAGCGAAAATTTTTGTTGTTGTTGAAGTTAGGTGGACACACCACTGTTGACACAGCTGTCCACATTAGTCTATTTGTGCACGCCTCTTCATCTCTTCCTTGTAACCACTGCACCTACATCCATACATTGATGCCTCAGTACGTGTCCTATCAGATGACCCTCCTTTTAGTGGAGCTGCATATATTTTCTGCCGATTGTACTCATAAGTCGCCATTCGTTATTCGCTTTATCAGTATTCAGCATTTGTCAGTGACGCCACATTAAAAAAGCCATTCTCTTCTTGTCTCAAGTGTTAATCATGTACATTTCACCTTCTTTCCTTTGCTACACTCCAGACAAACACTCAGAGAAAGCACTTTCTGACACTTAAATTTATACTCATTTTAACAAGTTCCTCTTTTTTTTCAGAATTCTTTTCTTACTGTAGCCAGTCTGCATTTGATGTTCTCTCTGTTTCAACCATTGTCACTTATTTTGCTGACAAGATAGCATGACTCGTATAGTCTCATTTCCTACTTAAATTCTCACAGTTCCACCTTATTTCGTTCGTCTATATTCTGTTACATTTGTTTCAGTATTTTATATCCATTTTATAATACCTATTCGTGACACATTCCATTCCGTTCAATTAATCTTCGAAGACCTTAGCGCCTCTGCCAAAATTAGAATGTCACTGTCAAACATCAAAGTATTAATTTATTCTCCAAGACTCAAATTGCCTTTACAAATTTCTTCTTGCTTTACCTCACAGCTCTGATGATGTACAGATGGAATAACATCGGAAATAGCTTACAATCTTCTCCCACTCCCTTCTCAAGTATTACTTCCTTTTCATGTTCTTCGAATCACAACTAAAGCCCAGTTTCTGTACATGTTTTTGTTAACCTTTTACTGTCTGTGTTTTACGTGTGCTAACTGTACCGAATATTCGACAAGCAAGACAAGTTTTTTTTGTTATTGATGATAAGTGAACAAATTACGCTAACGAAATCCTAAGGGTAGATCGTATTTTCATGTGCTCCAAATCCAGCAGCGTCGATTGCTAACAAGAAGTAATTGGAATTAAATGTTAAGCATGAATTCTGCACTCGCTCATCAAGTGTTACCTGATCACTTGTTTGGGTTTCATTTTGGGATACTGATCAATACGTGTGTAAGTAACATCTTATTAGCACAAGAGAAACAACAGTAATAACTCCTCCCACATTAATAATTCCATAGAAGAACAAACTGCCTGAACATCCGCATGGGAATTATTTTATTTGGGGGGAGTGAGGTTGTGGATGAACGTTTCTCAACCAGGATTTGTTGCCGCGGCTACAGGACTCGTGGGATTGGCCTTGTCTCCACTATTTCCTTCGTAGGTGTCACTCCTAAAGGAATTCTGAACAGAGTATTGACTCCTGCGGAGCTCCAAAACCGTGTACCACACAAACTGCTGCAATCGAGTGGCAGTACGAACCAAGAACAACTGTCAGGTCTTGGCCTGCACTTAATTCTCATTGTATGTGTAATGTGCCGCATCTCTTGCCTACTGCTCTGTCGAGCACACTTAGTATTAACGTAAAGTTCCTGTATTTCAATCTCGCTCAGCAGATAAAACCATATTTTTCTATTTGGCAGTCTTCTAAAATTGCATTTCAGCGTATGAATTTGTACAAATGTAACTGTAAATTTTGTGGTTCTTTATAGTATGATGTATCCTAAGTCTCATGAATTAAACTGGTTGCAAAAATTTATATGCAACGTCATATTTTAGCGATTGTGCAGTGGCTGTAGCCATTTGTAGAAACATTTCTCTTTTTACTATATTAGACCATGACGAGACTGACATTTAGAGGATGATGTACAAATACCGGCCTACATTAATGTCAATTTAAAATGGCCTCAAGTAGGACTATAAGGAACCAATTGTTCAGTCCAGTAGTATGTCCATGGTGTGATGACCGTGATTTGTATATGTGTACCACAAATATAAAATTGTAATTTTTGTATCGATATTAAAACTTAGAATGGACAAGTAACTGATTCATCCTGAGTCACTATCTAAACTAACCAAACCTTCAGATATATCCTTACCTTCTATTTTCAGCGACCATAAATTGCAAGTGATACTGCATAATCAACTTCCAATTGTCTGACGATAACATAATTATTTTGAGGGTTGTGAGCTTATAAAATTGGCATACTATGATTCAAGGCTGAGATGCGAGAACAATGTTTTTCATTGACTTCCATAAGAATGCTGATGTAGTTCCCACAGCGTAGACTAATATAATTTCATGAGTCTTAGTTACTGAGAGTCCCAAGACTGATTTTATTTCTGGCGTTCAAGGGATCTCCGTGCACTAACTACAATAGGAGTTTGAAGTGAACAACAACTGTAATCAACACATTTGAAATGGACCTGTAAGTTATGAACAGACAATGATAATTAGCGAACGTGCTACTGTAGTGTGTCAATGTTTTTGTGCCACAAGTTCTAAGAGAGTATAAATTGAGTGTTCAAGACATCCTCCTGAATGTTCTGGAGAAATTATGTGGAAAGACACGTCAACTCCGAAACAAAAACGATGACGCTGGACGCCTGGCGTGACTTGATTGAAATGCAAAATGCGGACAGCACTCTTCCAGTAAAATTCGTTAAGGGTAACGAGACTTGGTGTTGTCAATATGAAACTACCACAAAACGACATACGGTAGAAATTCACATAAAGAATTGAGATGTTGACAAGATAACCGACATTGAAGGCAATGTGAAGTTCGAGCTGAAAACATCCCGAAGAACAACTTTTCTGCCCATCTCACATGACTGTACGAATGTTCCTTGCGTTACGCTCAAGTGGGGCTAGACTATATAAGAACACTGAAGTATTTAAATCAACATTGTTTTTTCCTTAATCAAGTCTAGAAACTTTTCCGACTGATCGGGTAAATACCTGTCTAGCTGTTACATAGAGGCTTGATTGTTACATAAGTTTAAAAGAAAGCCTGATACATTTTCAGATAATTCCAGTGCTCCTATCGGAACATAATGCAGTTTTTTCAGAATAAATAAGAAGGGGGAACAAAGAATGCAGTCAATTTCAGACTGCATGAAAGTTAAGTTCATTAATAACTGCATAGGGAAGTTTATTGTTACCAGTAACAGAGAATAGTTATATATACACATCACTATAATTTCCATTGTTAACTTCTGTTTATGTCAGGACAATGCATTTGTTCACATCGCTGCACAAGTACGATGAAATTATGAGACTGCTTATGAACAGGACACGAGATGATAGCATGCTACAGAAAGTATTAATACGTTTTTGTTTTATCTGTGCTATAAGCAGTATAATGCACCAAAATGCACCTAGATTGTAACTCAGGAAAATTCTCTTAACATAAAGAGTAACTTTAAATCTGATTTGTCCATTTGTGGATCTTGTGAAGGAAAGATGACAATGCTCTACCACATGCAAACGCATAACATCAATAATTGCATTCATGTTCCGAAAATACCTATTTATTTAGACATACAGATGACAGAGAGCCACACTGAAAAAGACCCCAAGCCTTTCACTGCAATCTGTAATTTTACTTTACTGCCAGCTTGTTTTCAGAGTAACATAATTTGTTGTAGTAACAACTGAAAAATGTGTGGCAGAAAACGTGGCCTCCTTCATATAGAACAACGAGCTGAGACACCACTGATCAACGGCGTGTTATTTGTGGTAGTGGAGACTTCATGAGTCGAGTACTGACCATTGTATACAAGATTTCTGTGCAAAACTGTATTATTGAATGATAGTAAACCCACATCGAAGATTCTATGTTGGACTGGTGCCTTTATTGCGTCACGTCTGCATTTTGTGATGTAGTCTCTTATAAGTACTGCTGCACGTTAGAAACTGACCTGTGCACTGGTCTGACTACTTAGTATTCTGTACACTATGTTATGAATTTCAGAATACTTCCAGGTAGTATCCAACATGAAGCGAAGAAGACGAAAGTGACACGCAGTTTTGGAGTAACTTATGAGACGTAGCCGAAAATATGACGCGCTTCAGAGAAATTACAATATTTGACATGGGATTTATGTGTTTTGAACCTGAAACTTGTTTCTATTTTCTGCGAAAGTTGAAGGAAATGTGTGACATCGAATAAAGAGGAAATAAAGTGTTGCACCGCCGCGATAGCGGTGTAACTGGCACAGACAAAATACAGCCTTCACACAAGAGAAAAAAAGCAAAAAATGCAGAGCACAGATTAAGCTAAGCACGTCAAGCCAAATTTAGAATGCAAGATGCTGTCCAGCCAGTTCACTTTTAAAATACAAAATATTCGTTCGCCCTATACATAAATATGGCCCGCCCGGTCGGCCGTGCGGTCTAACGCACGGCTATCCGGGCGGGAAGAAGCGCCTGGTCCCCGGCACGAATCCGCCATGCAGATTTGTGTCGAGGTCCGGTGAGCCGGCCAGTCTGTGGATGGCTTTTAGGCGGTTTTCCCTCTGTCTTTTCGAATGCGGGCTGGTTCCCCTTATTCCGCCTCAATTACAGTATGTCAGCGATTGCTGCACAAACAAGTGCTCCACGTACGCGTACACCACCATTACTCTACCACGCAAACATAGGGGTTACACTCGCACGATAACCCTGGGTTTGGTATGGGGCGGCGGAGGGGTGAAGTGGACTGCGGTAGTCGTCGTGGGGTTGTGTACCAATGCGGCAGCGGCAGGGACGGAGCCTCTCCGTCGTTTCTAGGCCCCCGGTTAACATACGTATGTTTCAGATATGTAGACGATACTTTTGTTGTGTTGCCTCATGGTAGTGGGTATTTAAACCGGTTTTTGGAACATCTGAATTGAATCCACCCGAATATTCAGTTCACTATGGAGGTGGAAAAGAATGAATACCTTCCCTTCCTTGATGTGTTGGTCAAAAGAAAGACTGATGGTACGTTGGGACATTCTGTTTATAGGAAGCCCACCCACACTGACTTGTATCTGCGAGCTGATAGTTGTCACCATCCAGCTCAGCGTGAAGGAGTACTTCGCACCTTGGTTCACAGGGCCCACGTTATCTCAGACCCTGAAAGTTTGGCAGCTGAGCTAGCACATCTCGAAGTCACCTTTCGTCAGAATGGTTATAGTGAGAGGCAGATCAAACGTGCGTTGCGCCATCAGCCTTCTGTGCAACGGGTGAGTGACGATAGCAACCAAGTGTTACCTAAGTCTGCGGCCTTTTTGCCCTACGCAGGAAGCATTTCCAACAGGATTGGCCGTATTTTGCGGAAATATGATGTGAAATGTGTTTTTTGACCACCTTATAAGATTGAGACCCTGTTGGCGTCCGTAAAAGATGATCTTGGTTTGCGTAAGGCTGGGGTCTATCGTATTCCTTGCAGCTGTGGCATGTCATACTCTCCTGGAAATTGAAATAAGAACACCGTGAATTCATTGTCCCAGGAAGGGAAAATTTATTGACACATTCCTGGGGTCAGATACATCACATGATCACACTGACAGAACCACAGACACATAGACACAGGCAACAGAGCATGCACAATGTCGGCACTAGTACAGTGTATATCCACCTTTCGCAGCAATGCAGGCTGCTATTCTCCCATGGAGACGATCGTAGAGATGCTGGATGTAGTCCTGTGGAACGGCTTGCCATGCCATTTCCACCTGGCGCCTCAGTTGGACCAGCGTTCGTGCTGGACGTGCAGACCGCGTGAGACGACGCTTCATCCAGTCACAAACATGCTCAATGGGGGACAGATCCGGAGATCTTGCTGGCCAGGGTAGTTGACTTACACCTTTTAGAGCACGTTGGGTGGCTCGGGATACATACGGACGTGCATTGTCCTGTTGGAACAGCAAGTTCCCTTGCCGGTCTAGGAATGGTAGAACAATGGGTTCGATGACGGTTTGGATGTACCGTGCATTATTCAGTGTCCCCTCGACGATCACCAGAGGTGTACGGCGAGTGTAGGAGATCGCTCCCCACACCATGATGCCGGGTGTTGGCCCTGTGTGCCTCGGTCGTATGCAGTCCGGACTGTGGCGCTCACCTGCACGGCGCCAAACACGCATACGACCATCATTGGCACCAAGGCAGAAGCGACTCTCATCGCTGAAGACGACACGTCTCCATTCGTCCCTCCATTCACGCCTGTCGCGACACCACTGGAAGCGGGCTGCACGATGTTGGGGCGTGAGCGGAAGACGGCCTAACGGTGTGCGGGACCGTAGCCCAGCTTCATGGAGACGGTTGCGAATGGTCCTCGCCGATACCCCAGGAGCAACAGTGTCCCTAATTTGCTGGTAAGTGGCGGTGCGGTCCCCTACGGCACTGCGTAGGATCCTACTATCTTGGCGTGCATCCGTGAGTCGCTGCGGTCCGGTCCCAGGTCGACGGGCACGTGCACCTTCCGCCGACCACTGGCGACAACATCGATGTACTGTGGAGATCTCACGCCCCACGTGTTGAGCGGTACGTCCACCCGGCCTCCCGCATGCCCACTATACGCCCTCGCTCGAAGTCCGTCAACTGCACGTACGGTTCACGTCCACGCTGTCGCGGCATGCTACCAGTGTTAAAGACTGCGATGGAGCTCCGTATGCCACGGCAAACTGGCTGACACTGACGGCGGCGGTGCACAAATTCTGCGCAGCTAGCGCCATTCGCCGGCCAACACCGCGGTTCCTGGTGTGTCCGCTGTGCCGTGCGTGTGATCATTGGTTGTACAGCCCTCTCGCAGTGTCCGGAGCAAGTATGGTGGGTCTGACACACCGGTGTCAATGTGTTCTTTTTTCCATTTCCAGGAGTGTATATGGGCATTCTGAATGTGGGTTTCAATATTTTAAAGATTCCAGCTTGGACGGCTGACTACAGAAGGCATGAGAGTAAAGGTTTAAGCCGAGGGCATGTGGCCCCGTATAGAAAACGTTTTTGGTGGTTTCCTTTGGAAATACTCCTGGTCAGGACAGACATGTGTATAATTGCGACCAAAGTATCTCGAATACGAAAAACGCAGAGGAGTGGTGTTACATCAGACACACTCTGACACGCACGGAAAAGGGTTACAAGCCACTTGGCGAGAAGCGCAGGTAACGCTGCGCCGAGAGTGGCTGGCCGTGCCGGTGTCGAGACCAGCATCTGCTGTCTTTCTTGAAGTAGAAGAGCGTCCTTCATAACCAGAGACTGAGGTAAAGTTTCCTTGACAGCGTACCTGCAAACATTTACTGTATACGCCTCAGCATCAAAAATTGGGTTACCTTATTTGTAAATGCTCACATGCTTACATCCTCACTTAATATCGATAATTTGAAGACTACGTACACTTAAGTTAGCAACAGAGACTTTATGTTAATGTAAAGCTTCATGGAAAGCAACTGATTATGGTATATGATGTTTTATATTAGTTTGAACTGTGACAGCACAGTTTTTTTTAAACTCTTATCATTAATGTTAGCTGGTTGGTTCAAGATCTGTATTACAAAACTGGAATGTAATTGACGTCACCAGGACTTAACAGCACAGGTGGAAAGAGACGATAGGGGCAGTGAATGGGAAGCAAGCCAACAGACGTTGTGGTGGAAAGCATTATAAGAGCTGTCGAGGCTCGGGAAAAGAATGAGGGGATTGGGCGTTTGGACTCGAAAGAATGAGAAGCTCTAGCTTCAAAGTTTAAACTGATTTCTGAACGATAAGTGGCCTCGTAGTAAAAGTCTTGCCACTTCTTTTGCGAGTCCAGTTCAGATCGTGAGTTAGAATTATTCCGCGAGTGAGACAGCAGAGGATGTAGTTGTAGGGAAGTGAGTTGATACACATTACACCCTTAACAGTTTGAGCATTTATTCGCGAACTGCGAGAAGAACTTTGAGTCGGCTCTTGTGTGTTTACCTACCAGCTAGTACAGCTGAAATAACTAGTACTACTGCAACAGAGATGTGCTATTGCGCATACATTATGGAAGATAAGAGTGATTCCTTGTGTCGCCTAGTTCATTTCGCAAAATCCTCTCCAGCTGTCTTCACTTACTTACATTTCAGTTGCCAGGTCTCCAAAGAATTTTAAAAATTCTTAATTTCTAAAAAAAGGTGGTTGTTTTGCAGTGCCGTGCGATCGGTCTCTAGACAACAACTGACTTAGTTTCTAGGATGGCTACACAAACCGTAGTCGGTCTTGGTTTCAACAATCAGCCATATATTCCAAATTCAGCCAGCCCCATCGTACTCATTTCCCCTCTGATAACATCAGGCCATCTCAGCCGTGGTTTTCGTCTGTTACCTCAGAAGTCTTCTTCCATCAGCTGCCTAGTGATCTGGCTTTCTCCACTCATTCCTTGGCCACATCACTTCACTCTCCTCTCTTTAATCACTGCCACAATGTCCAGAAATTTTTACATCCTACAATTCGTGGTTTTTCCTTCTTTCTCCAGTCGTCACTACCTTTCATTGGTCGCAAAGTCTGTCTTAGAACTGCGCTCTCAAATGTCAGAAGTCCTTTTTTTCTTTTCTTTGGCCGGGGGAGGAGTGGGGCCCGTGGTCCAGAATCTAGGTGTCTGCTCTGTGTAGGATGACGGGGCGTATTGCAGTCCCGTCTATCCTAATCCTCGTGGAATTCGATAGAAGCCAGGATTTGATCAGCTTCCTGACTACATGTGTTGGCCTGTTTCCTACCTTAATTCTTGCTATTATTTACTGGTCCACCTCACCCCTTTCACTGGGTACTGTCGTAATGACTGGGTATTGTGTGATGTCCTTAGGTTAGTTAGGTTTAAGTAGTTCTAAGTTCTAGGGGACTGATGACCATAGATGTTAAGTCCCATAGTGCTCAGAGCCATTTGAACTGGGTACTGCCCCAAGACATTTGAAATATTTTACCCATTAGTAAAGATCACCATTCACTTCGAAAGTCTCGTCATCATCCCTCCTGCTCACTTCGAGCTATTGTCTTATCCGCATTCTATTGCCTCTTCCATTAACATTCTCACCATCAGAACCAAATCTTGCACATTCTGTGGTATTAAAACTACATCTCTCTGTGAGCTTGTTTTTTTTTTTCGGTGCCCTTTATACTGGCGGATTAAACAGCAGGATGGAGGTAGTCTCCCTGATGCACTCCATTTCTCACCTTGAACTTCTCCGACATCTTTCCATTCATTTTCACCGTGTGTGGTGTCTCTTGGGTACGTTCCCGTCTTAGTTTTATCAGTTTTTTGATAACTTCTGCCCATATCGTACTGTTCGCCTATTCACACTATCACGCTTTCTGGAAGTACACAAAAAGGCCGTGAACATCTGCGAAATTCCCGGCTCTTTGATAATAGTTGCCGTACTATGCGCAGGATGTCTAATGACCATTCTCACTTTCTAAATCCTGCTTTCTGGAATCCAAGTGTCTCCTCCATATATGGTGTTATCCGCTTCAGCAGCGTCATGCTCAAGATCTTAGAAGTTGTACTTTTGTTAAGAAGGTGTTTCCTGTGTAGTCGCTGCAGCTCATTTTGGTCTCCTTTCTTAAGCATCGGGCAGTTGACGAGCTCCTTGTATTCTTTCTGAAAGACATAACCACCATTTGACTCTACAACAGGTTTTATTCCAGGATGCAGATTTCGGCCTTAGGCGATTATCAAGCGTTACAACTGCAACAGATTAAAGCACAATGCAAGTACAAGTATTACACAAAGTATCAGAAAAAAACATGGCACACAATTAAATCAATGTATGGGCCGCATTATTTCATTATTTCTCTCTTACTTACGTGTTATAAATCATTAGTCTTGAATAGAACCCAAGTCATAGTGAAAACATGTATCTTCGGTTATATAAACCTTTTTTCAAAAGTAAATGGGAGAACATTTGTGTAATGTGGTAATTTACTGGCAATTAGAATGGTTCGTTTGATCACAGGTTTTAAACTTCGCTACACTGTGTCCAGGAAGCCACTGACATAAGTGAAACGATCGTCAAAGATCATCATAAAGGCATCCCACTCTGCACCGTGCGATCTGTGGTGCGCCTTGAGAACAGGTAATGGGACTCTTTATTGCAAAAGCTGGTTATATTATCTTTGAAGTGGTCGGAGGTTGCCAGTGTTTACATATTATAGCGTGAAGAGCTAAATTCTCAGTGTGCGTATAAAAAGGCGACTTACAACATCGCAGTTAAAGATACATAATTACATACAAGATGTAATTAAAGAAACATCTTGGAAGATTGGAATATTTGACACATGGTGAATTATAAAATAAGCAGTTATACATTGTTATGAATTACATCCAAATTTAAACAATTGGTCAGTTATATATACAACTTCTGACAATGAGGTTCGGTGAATATTCATGTAACACTAACGTGGATGAACTATGAACTACAGTTACCTTATTGTCCTTCTAAACAGTCACCTCCAACAACTATGCACCGCTGAGATTTGCGATGCATGTCCTGGAAACTTTGGACAAAGCGTTCCTTTGGGATGGCGTTCAAAAGCCGCGTCACGTTTCGTTGGATGTCAGGAATCTCGACAAATCTCTTTCCCTTCAAAGCGAGTTTGAGTCGACGGAATAAGGAGAAGACTGGAGGATTGAGATCCGGCGAGTATGCTGGATGTTCCAGTAGCACCACCCCCTTTTTCGATTGGAACTGTTTGACGATAACGCGTCAAAATTTTAAAGTATCGTGCACCATTCTTGGTCGTTCCCTCAGGTAGAAATGCCTTGTGGATAGTGCCTCGACTATTGGAAAAGGTGACGAGCATCGTTTTGATTCGTGATTTTTCGGATTTGACCTTTTTCTGACGAGATGATGTCGGAGAACGTCATTCTATGCTTTTCCGTTTCGTTTCAGTGTCGTACCGGAGACACCAGGTTTCATCCTCAGTGACAATACGGTTCAAGAAATTGGGTGTCACATCCACCGTTTCGACAAAATCCTGTGAAGCCTCTGGACGTGCCTGTTTCTGATCGTCAGTCAGACGACAACACGTTTTCCTCTGCCCTAAATCGTGGGGAAGGATTTTTCACAATGATTCACGGTTGATATGCAGTTCATCCGCTATCAAGCGCATAGTTTATCGACAGTCGGTCGTCATTGATGTCTTCACTTTCTCAATGTTTTCTCAATGTCGCCGGTTGTCCACTATGGAGATTGTCAGAAATACTTTCCCGCCTCGTCGAAAACAGGCGAACCACTCGTACACACACTTTATGGATAGTGCTTGATCCGCATAAATACGCACAAGCATTGTATGCGTTTCTTTCGACGTCTTGCCAAGCTTAAAACAAAAGTTTAAATTGATCTGCTCGTTCATTGTCCTGTTCTCAGTTCAGAACACTAAATAAGCAGTTCGTCCATCAGGTCTAACATAGAACACACACGATGTTCATCTGAACTACGGTGGCGGCAGCCTGTCAACACGGGGCCCTACGCAGGTGCAGTGTCGTGAGTCGTCAGTGTTGCCCGAACGACCGGTCTGATTTCATTCACTGAACTTTCTTATCAGAAGTCGTAAAATAAATGGTCACAAACGACGGTGGAATTGAAAACTGTGTAATTAAAAGGATCGATGATTGTTATGAATGACCAAGTGTACAATCGTGCAAAATGGGGAACAAAGTGGTGGTACAGGTGGTGAAAGGTGCCAGTCCACAGTGAATCAGGAAATGGTGCACATTAGGATTAAAAAGGAGTAGATCAGAGGTATTGAATAGATAGGTGATGGTGGTTTATTGATGTGAGAGGGAAGGAAAAAGGTAGTCACATTAAGTAGATGAAGTGAAGAGGGTGGATAGCCAATGTTCTCAATGTTACAGCGTTGCCTATATATACACACCTATACTCCAATTTTATTTGAACAGGTGTGTAAAAGGAACGGTAAGCCTTTTATTGTATGAAAGTAAACAGCTGTAGTAAGAATATTAAATATTAAAAGCTTAAAATTTACAGGGACGTCAATTCATTATAAACACAGAATGTGGAGTACATAACACCAGTCCTTCCATTATTTTAAATTACATTAAAGTGTAAAGTTTCATGGTTAGGTACGTTCTGTCATTAAAGGAACTGTGAACATAAGACCAGATTTGGTTATTATGGAAGGGGAAAAACATCTGAAAGTAACTTGTTGGCTCGAGTGAGAGTGGTAGTCTGAATAAGTAGGTGAAGATTAAGAAAGGGGGGAGGGGAAGGAGAAAAACTAATGCTTACAATGTTCACAGTGTTCACAATTAGAAATTTCCCCATTCTGCCGAGAACATTCCTCTCTTCCAAATCAAACAGACCAGGTGGTAAACTCTGTTGTGGCACATTCTATCCCTCTTTCAGCATCCCTGCAAGTATTCCATCTATTCCTGGTGTCGGACAACCAAGTGAGGTAAAGTTAGAAACTGGGACACAGACAACAACTGATGCGTCAAAATCAAGTAAATTCGATGGTATATTTGTGTTCCCCTATCTAGAGACGTAACTTAGAAAAGGTTGTTGTTGTTGTGGTCTTCACTCCTGAGACTGGTTTGATGCAGCTCTCCATGCTACTCAATCCTGTGCAAGCCTCTTCATCTCCCAGTACCTACTGCAACCTACATCCTTCTGAATCTGCTTAGTGTATTCGTCTCTTGATCTCCCTCTACGATTTTTACCCTCCACGCTGCCCTCCAATACTAAATTGGTGATACCTTGATGCCTTAGAACATGTCCTGCCAACCAATCCCTTCTTATAGTCAAGTTACTCCACGAACTCCTCTTCTCCTCAATTCTATTCAATACCTCCTCATTAGTTATGTGATCTACCCACCTAATCTTCAGCATTCTTCTGTAGCACCAAATTTCGAAAGCTTCTTTTCTCTTCTTGTCTAAACTATTTATCGTCCGCGTTTCACTTCCATACATGGCTACACTCCATACAAATACTTTCAGAAACGACTTCCTGACACTTAAATCTATACTCGATGTTAAGAAATTCTCTTCTTCAGAAACGCTTTCCTTGCCATTGCCAGTCTACATTTTATATCCTCTCTGCTTAGACCATCATCAGTTACTTTGCTCCCCAAATAGCAAAACTCCTTTACTGCTTTACGTGTCTCATTTCCTAATCTAATTCCCGCAGCATCACCCGACTTAATTCGACTACATTCCATTATCCTGCTCTTCCAAGTCCTTCGCTGTCTCTGACAGAATTACAATGTCATCGGCGAATCTTAAAGTTTTTATTTCTTCTCCATGGATTTTAATAGCTACTCCGAACTTTTCTTTCGTTTCCTTTACTGCTTGCTCAATATACAGATTGAATAACATCGGGGAGAGGCTAAAACCCTGTCTCACTCCTTTCCCAACCACTGCTTCCCTTTCATGTCCCTCGACTCTTATAACTTCCTGTTGGTTTCTGTACAACTTGTAAATAGCCTTTCGGTATCTGTATTTTACCCATGCCGCATTCAGAATTTGAAAGAGAGTATTCCAGTGAACATTGTCAAAAGCTTTCTCTAAATCTACAAATGCTAGAAACGTAGGTTTGCCTTTCCTTGATCGTTCTTCTCAGCTAAGTCGTAGTGTCAGTATTGCCTCACGTGTTCCAACATTTCTACGGAATCCAAACTGACCTTCCCCGATGTCGGCTTCTACCAGTTTATCCATTCGTCTGTAAAGAAAAGGACCGTAGCTATATATCTCCGCTGTATTTCAGACTACAGCAGAGATTTATGCTATCACTATGATTGTTCATTTGCGAGAGATTTGTTGGTCTCCGGCTGTAGGTTATCCCAGTTTATGTACAAATCTATTCTCGGATGTGGTGTGGAGACCTTTTTATCATTCATATCTGTAACGAGAGCAAGTGAGAAATGTGTTCAGTTTGGGAGAGATGGTAATGTTGGCCGACAGCCGTCCGTCTCTGCCCGGAAGCTGAGGCAACAGCTGGCGACGGCCGGCGTACAGGGTGTGCGCCGTGCGCTGTCCCAGCGAGGACACTGAGTAATTGGGGGCCCGTTATGATGACTTGACGTTTCGTTGACGACGGCCGCTGTCCGGCAGGCCGGCCTATACGGCTCAGCTGGCTCGTCGGTCACCAGAGCCTGTCAGCTGGCAAAACGAAGCACCTGTCCTTAGTCAGCGGTCAGTTAAATTACACTACTTCAGCAAAAGTGCCCGGATACATATTTGTGGACATTTGCAGGTGTTTCAGAAGTGATGGTCAATAATCCACACATGGAAAGTACGGCCAAATGTAATTAAAAAGCTCCAATATACGTGGGTCTCCATATTAGTCATTGCCGAGATAACACATTAATTCGAGTTGAGAACCAACTGTAAACGCACCTGGATACTACGGTATTTACGTTGGTATCTCAAGGTTTGGGGTGCCTACATGTATGTTTACGCATGCGCAACTGTTTCCCTTTCTCCCTCCGTGCACTGTGCCATACCGGCCTCACAATCAGTTACGAACCTGAAGGAATCGTGGACAGAGGTTACGCCAATGACGAGTACTCTGACATGCACTTCATGTATGGCAAAGCGAATGGCAGTGCCACTGATGCTGCACAATTGTATGAAGCTACTCCTCTCCGCAGGCTGCCTGACAGGTACATTTAGCCGGTTACATCAACGCCTTAGAGGAAATGAGAGTTTCGCTCGCCATTTACGAGAAGGTCGACCCAGAACCGTTACAACAGATGTGAGGAAAGGATGTTACGCACTGAACACTAACGTCTGAACACTTCAACTAGGAGGATTACTGCTCAAAAGCGTGTCCTGAGTCACAGAATCGTGTGGCGGTTTTTACATCGCAAGTACTCTATCCTTATCATATCCAGCGAGTGCAAGCCCGCAATAATGCAGACTTCGCTCCTGGAGAGGATTTCTGGCAATGGCTGTAACAACAGTGTACTGTGAATGCCTTGTTTGTAGCCAGTATTCTGTTCACGGATGAGGCTGCATCTACACTTGACTGTATTTTTAACTACCATAACTGTTACATTTGGGTCGATGTCAGTCCTAATACAACACAGGTGTCACATTAGCAGCGTTACTTGTTGAGCGTCTGCGCAGGACTGCTCGGAGACCGCATAAATGGACCACATTTCCTGCCCCACAGACTAACCGAACTGCAGTACAAGCAGTTTCTGCACACTGTACTTCCAGACGTGCATAATGACATCCCACTGAACGGACGCGTTAACATGTGGTTGATGAATGACGGTACTCCAGCACATTTTCATTTCGGAGAGCGACAGGGTAATAGAGGAGCCATAACCTTCAAGATGTCCGGATTTAAATCCCATTGATTTCTGTCTCTGGGGTCACGTCAAAAGACTGGTCTACGCTACCAAGTTCAACTCTCTTGAGGAATTACGCTTGCGGATTTAAGCAGCCTTCCAGCATTAACTTAATTCCCCAGGACTGCCTGAGAGGATTCGCAGTTCATTTCAGACACGAGTTCACTGTTGCATGCAGGCGCATGGACAACATTTCGAACACTTGCTTCAGTGTTTAGAGATGCCGTGTGTTCCTAGAAACTGATAAACCGCGACAAAAAGTGTGTAGTTCCTCGATAGCTGTTGATTTGTTTCTTGAAGCTTTTTAGCTACTTTTGGCCATGTCTCAGTTATTGACCATCACTTCTGAAACACCCTGTTTATGGTCGCTGTCCAAGCTTCGCCTTTATTACTACTTGAACTCTGTTGAGGACATATTCAATGAGGTGCGTGAATGTCTGTGGCGGAATAGCAGTTCATTCTCCCTCAAGAGAATGTAGTGATATTGAGCGCTGCGATCTGGAGCGAAGTCGACGTTTTAACCCATTCCGAAAGTGTTCCATTGGGTTGAGGTCCGGACTCTGGGCATGCCCATCCACTTCAGAAATGTTACTGATTACAAATCATTGCCTCACAGATTTTGCTTTATAACAGGGTATATTGTCTTTCTAATGCAGTCATTGATTCCGAACTGTTCCACTATTGTGCGTAGTACACAAAGCTGCAATATTCTCCAGCATTCAGTGTTTTCTAAAATGCAGTAACGCTCTCCACGAAACACATCCTCACACCGTTGGCAGTGCACATTATGGCAGATGAAGTTTTCCAGGAATTCGCCAAATCAGTGCTTGTCCATCGGAATGTCACACGGCTTAGCGTTTAAGTGGGCTGTTTAGGTTTATATGTTGGTAACTGTGATATGTGCAGTCTGTGGCTGGTTGGCATTGCTGGAATATTCGCCAGTGTAGTTTTGGGCAGTTGGATATGAACAGCGCGTAGCGTTATGCAGTTGGAGGTGAGCCGCCAGCAGTGGTGGATGTTGAGAGAGAGAGAGATGCCAAAGTTTTGAGCGGACGATCTGGACGTGTGTCCGTCAGAAAAAGGAAATTTCTTTTAATTGGATGTCACAAAGTTATATATGAGACTTTTGAACACTATTGAGGTAAATACATTGTTTGTGCTCTTCCAAAATCTTTCACTTGCTAACTATGCTTATCAGTAGTTAGTGCCTTTAGTAGTTTGAATCTTTTATTTAGCTGGCAGTATTGGCGCTCGCTGTATTGCAGTAGTTCGAGTAACTAAGATTTTTGTGAGGTAAGTGATTCATGAAAGGTGTAGGTTATTGCCAGTCAGGGCCATTCTTTTGTAGGGATTTTTAAAAGTCAGATTTCTTTGCGCTAAAAATATTGTATGTCAGTTTAGTGATGATCAGAATAAGTAAAGAGAGAACTGTCTGACTACGTTCAGTTTTACTCAGCTGTCTTTGTACCAAATAACGTAGAAGTATACTAGCACAGTCATTCATAATTTTTCTAAGGGGGCGTTTCAGCATGGTTCATCACTCTGAATCACTGGTTTCGTCATGCATCTTCCACTGAATATTCGCTCTTTGCAGTACCTCAGTCACCGCTTAGTACTGACTACAGAAATGTGTGGCTCGTGAGGGGCTCGAAAATTGTACCCCATTTTCTTTGGTTCCATACGCGTAGTTACGGTAAAGGCCGGACTGCTGGTAACTATTTGAACTTCACGAGCAATCCCTTCTGCTGGTTAGATGCGATTTTCTAGAACTGCTCCCCGTTGTGCTCGACCGGTACACGTGGTCCGTGTGGTCATGGTTTGGCTGTGATTCTTCCCATTTCACAGTCACATCACCAACAGCAGACTGAACATCTCTCGATGGACCCACACGCCCCTGAAGGATTTGTAACTCAGTTGACGCCGAATGACTAGTCCATGTCAGAAGTCACTGACCTCTCCTGCCCGGCCCCTTCTGCCATTACTGTTTATCTATTGACAACACAGGACTCCCAGCCTCCTTATATACTGCCATGTTCGGCTCTCGTGCCAGCTAGTGGTCAATTCCTTATTACACATCGAGCGAAGTGGTGCAGTGGTTAGCACGCTGGACTCGCATTCGGCAGGATGACGGTTCAAACCTGCGTCCGGGCATTCCGATACAGGTTTTCCGTGATTTCCCTAAATCGCTTAAGGCAAATGCTGGGAAGGACACTGCCGACTTCCTTCCCCATCCTTCCCTAACTCAATGGGACCGATGATCTCGCTGTTTGCCCCCCCCCCCCCCCCAACCAACCAACCAACCAACCAACACATTACACAGAGGTGCGCGGATACTTTTGACCAGACACTGTGTATTTTTCAGCTGCGGACTGTACTCAAGTCTGCCACCAGCAACAGAGAATGAGCCTTTGACAATGTCAACCACTCGTGCTGGCGAAACGTCACAGGAATCGTGAAACAGTCTTCGGTCGAACATCAACCAGACGTAGCTAAAACTCCTTAGCATCTGACAAGATACGAGGGTTGTCCAGAAAGTAAGCTCCGACCAGACGCGAAATGGAAAATCCGGTAGAGCTTCGCACAGGTGTGTTGGGCAGTGTCTCTAGTATGCCCGTCGATCGTGTCGCGTCGCTCTTTCAGGTTTTGAGTGAACAGTGAGCACACAAAGATGCGTAGGGAATAGCGTCTCTCGCCAAGTATGAAGGCCTGGTTAGAGATTTCGCCTGTCTCATGCAGCCCACACAACATTATTGTCGAGTAGTTCCTTCTTCATGCCAATTCTCGGCTGCACACTGCAGGGGCAACGAAGAAGCTCCAGCAGCGTTCCCGATGAGAAGTGTTTGACCACCCATAATACAGTCCGCAGTTGGCTCCCTCTGCTCTGCTCACAACAACCGCTGACTATGAAGACAAAATTTTTCCACAGACAACGAGCTGCAGACCAGTACAGATAACTGGCCGAAAGCACAGGCGGCCGCTTTCTATGACGAGGCTAATGGAAAGTTGATACAACACTGCGACAACACTCGAAGTTGGATCAGCGACCTATGTAGAGAAGTAGGTGGAAGGAGTACCTAACTGTTGCAAATAAAACGTTTCTGGTTTTCACTGTGGTTTCCATTTCGCGACCGGTCGGAACTTACTCTCTGGACAACACTAATATTATTTTAAAAAAAAGTTATATAGCGATGAACTGAAATGTGAGCAACAAAGTGTATATTCGCCAATAGTACGAATAGAGCTCTATCACCATGACACTGTCACAGCTGAGCCATGCCTCTGCCTCCGTAGCACATTGGCGGTAACGGACCACATTCAAAAGCGTCGTCCCTTAGTCTGCGATGACGCTGCTTTCCAGATTTGTGCATCCCTGCCTCAGGAATTACCAGAGTGCCACCGCAGGTAGCGGAGCCGCCGGCTAATTGTCTCATGGAATATGCATCAGGCGCGACGTCGCGGAAGGCGGCGGTCAGCGCTTCGCTCCGGGGACCACCGCAGTCATCGGCCCTGGGGAGTGCCGACGCTCCGTGCTTCCTGGCCATCACCCGGCGAAGCCCGGCAACCCTAGGTGTTCCTCACCACGCGGAGCTTTGTCAGTGTTGAGCGCCACGACTGCATTTCCGCAGCACCCATTGGTGGCGTTGTGTGGCGTCATGGAAAGGAAACTAAAACGCTGCCGCTCTGGCCACAGAGGGTGTGAGGTGAGCGCATCGCTCTCTCGGCCGCTGTCGACTTTGCAGCCCACTTCTCATCCAAGTAGACCTTCAGTTGGTGTTACGAGGCTAAGTGTATCCCGTACCACTCCTCCAAACAAGGAAAAATCCCTGGTTGCACCGGGAAGCTAACCTGGGTTCTCCGCATGGCACACATCTACGCCGCCCACTCAGCTACTGAGATTGTCCCGAGGTATGCAGGTTGTCCATAAATTTATAACTTTAGACTTCAGTAACCTTAAAATTCTAGAGGTAAAGAACAACGACTTTTAAGACGTAGCAAGATACCTCAATAGTATTTTTCTATATTTTTTACTTATTTCCCATGTACCACAGCTGTTTGGTGAGGATCGTAGAAACTAAATCCAGTACCCAACTTCAACGAAATTTTTGGACGCCATGTGGGTGAACCATCCTCCCCACAAACTTGCCGTTAATAGCATACGTTATTAACAAGAAATTTAGGAAAAAAGGTACTTGTTTCCCCAGAAAGTCAACTTTTCGTGTGTCTGGCAAACTGAACCACAATGATGTTTGCGTGTAAGATTGTAAGATCAAAGTATCAGCAGACACACTCCCCTTTACTCTCTCTCTCTCTCTCTCTCTCTCTCTCTCTCTCTCTCTGTGCCGGCCGCGGTGGTCTCGCGGTTCTAGGCGCGCAGTCCGGAACCGTGCGACTGCTACGGTCGCAGGTTCGAATCCTGCCTCGGGCATGGATGTGTGTGATGTGCTTACGTTAGTTAGGTTTAAGTCGTTCTAAGTTCTAGGGGACTGATGACCACAGCAGTTGAGTCCCATAGTGCTCAGAGCCATTTGAACCATTTTTCTCTCTCTCTCTGTCTGATAGACACACGCAGGCACACACACATATATATATGTATACACGTCAATTAAATATATCACATTTCAGTAACACTTTGAAATCGCACACCACTCTTCAAACATGAAACTAAACACATGAACTTCACGTAACTATAACACTACTTGACACGGGCGGCAGAAGCGTCGTCTTTTGCTGATGAAATGCATCAGAAGTGTGTGTAACAGCAAAGGGAATAATCGTTTTGACACGTAATAAACAAGGGAACCGAGGCAGAAAAGTAGAAAACTGCACGTAGCACGCTAGATAACGCTATATAATACATTTATTCGCCCCTGGTAGCTGAGTGATGCCGGCACGGTAGTTCAGCGTGTTCGGTCAGAGAGCCTTTTGGCCTCTGTAATAAAAAACTGAGTGGAAGGATCAACCACCGAACTTAAGACGTCCGCAACGACCAAACACAGCGATTTAAAAAAAAAAAAAAAAAAAAAAAAAAAAAAAAAAAAAAAAAAAAAAAAAAAAAAAGGTGGTCAGCGCGACGGCATGTCATACCTACCGGTCCGGGTTCAATTCCCCGGTGTGTCGGATATTTTCTCCGATCAGGGACTGATTGTTGTGTTGTCCTTATCATCATCATTTCATCCCCATAGACATGACAGTCGCCGAAGTGGTGACAACTCGAAAGAGTTGCACCAGGCGAACGATCTACCTGACGGGAGGCCCCAGTCACACGACATTTCCATATAGATATTTTTAGCCTGAAATGGACGCAAACCGAAATATTGGAAAAGAGTTTTTTCCTTGCGGAGGACAAGTTACAGGATGCATGGTAGATTTACAACTACTAATATATGTGCACGTCAACAAATTTCCATGTTACTACCCTTGGCCTAAATTTTTCACCATAAAACAAATGATGCTTCACCTCTATGACAAGTATATTTAACGATATAACTAAAACTAACGTAAACTAGACTAGTTATCGCTCCTTTTTACGTGTAAGTACCTTTAATGGAGTGGCAGTAGTGGCCCATACGTCCGGGCCATGTGAAGAGAGAGTAGGGCGTTATATTTAATTAATTAATTTAACATTCAATCGCAGATTTAGACAGAAGAGGAATTTACGAGTCCAATTACGGCAATCACTGATCGACTGCTTGCATATTAAAGACTTAATAAACATATTTCCACTGTTAAACACCGAGCGAGGTGGCGCAGTGGGTAGGCACTGGACTCACATTCGGGAGGACGACGGTTCAATCCCGCGTCCGGCCATCCTGATTTAGGTTTTCCGTGATTTCCCTAAATAGCTCCAGGCAAATGCCGTGATAGTTCTTTCCAAAGGGCAAGGCCGACTTCCTTCCCCGTCTTTCCCTAATCTGATGAGACCGATGACCTCGCTGTCTGGTCTCCTTCCCCAAAAACAACCCAACCCTTTACTGTTAAACCAAATTTGTTAAGGATTCTAGCTGTGTCGATATGTTGCAAAGGCATAGGGCCATAGGTTTATAAGGTCAGAATAAATTTGTTATACCTGGAAAGTAAGTTGTTAAAGAAATCGCAACGTTGCGTGGACTTTAAAAACTAGAAAAGACATTTGGTTCAAATTGCTGTAGTTGTCAAGCTGTCGTGGGGAACACGGTTTTTTCTCGGTGTCCTCGAGTTGGTGTCACAGTGGAATAGCCAACTTAAGAACTTGGAAGACACCCTTGTCCAACATAACCGCAGCAGCCGGAAGGATCGGTTGGAGGACAGGGGCTATTTTTAAAGGATGGAGGCAGTCAACGCAGATAATAAAGCTGGCAGAGGCACTGTCCCCAGCCGACTCTTAGGCAGTTTCTCGCCTTGTCCACTTGATGTTGATCTGTTGTGAAGAGTGGCTTAGAAGTCTGTCGCCATCTTAGCACGTTGTCATCTCAGGCGCCCTGGAATCACAAGAGTTTTATCACGGTAGCAGTTCGGCCGCGTCTTGAGAAGCGACCAGTTTCCCACGCAGTCTGTACTGCGAGCCGCCTGCGAACCTGCCTCTGAGACAGTTTTGGAAACCTTGCCGCACATACCGTCTTTGCATCAAGTCTCCATTACTCTCATGGCTAATTAATGTTTCCACTCGTTTCCTCCGACGAGTTTCACGCGCTTTGACGCCAATTAGAACTAGAATGAACTATCATTAGCATTCATAATTATATATAATATATTTCCTGTGGCAAACAGGTTTTACGACTGACAATCCGGCATTGCGCATTGGTGACTTTGATACTGTAAAAGCTACGTTGCATTTCTTTTGTTTTATGAAGTCAGAAGACCGAAATTACTGAATTCCTGCCGATCAATGAGGGGCATTCAGTAAGTAAGGCAACGAGCTTTCTTTTCTGAAAGTTCGCTGGTTTTATTCAGGATTCCAATACACCACAATACTCCCCACTATTTTCGCTACAAAACCTGTAAAGTTGATGCATTAAATTGTTCTGAAAGCGGTGCTGATACTCAAGATAATAATAGCGGGTTAAAAGCTGTGAGCTATCTGGGGAAGTTATCCTTGCATTACTGAGCAACTGTTTCACCAGGTATACAGTCTAGATTACCAAATTGTCAACCAGATTAACATTAATTATAATCTTTTAATAGCAAATCTTACGACAACCGGTGATAAATATATAAAAAGAGAATTTAAATAAAAAGAAATAAATCAGTTTATATTTGGACATTTATTTTAACATTAATCATTGTTCCGTTAAAATTTCAACATAACAAAACTGGTGCCTTATTTAGGATTGCGAAAATGTGAGTTTGCAATCTTACGGAACACATCAAATATTGAGCCAAGATTGGGAGACTGCATACAAAACTGCATTCATAAAATAAGACACAAAAAACGTTGAAACATATGCAAGAGGAAATTAACCACAACCAAACGATTCAATTTTCACCCAAAGAAGTTGCGGCCATAGCGCAATCCTGCCCGTCATGGAATTACTACACACTGGTATACTAAATTCATACTAATTGTCTGTGAAATCTTCTCGAAAAGAATAGCTGAAGGCTACTTTGATGATTACACCACATGCTTCACGTGATCAATTTGGTTTACACCAAGAGTGTAACTCCACAATAATTTTGATAATTAAAATTAATTACATCGAAATGCAATTTACAAAGGAAAAACCTCGAACTGGTTACTATCGTATTACTATTAACCTGGTGGGTCAAACAATTATATAAGCACGTGGTAGTGGTCACACAAAGTACACCCCACATGGGTTTGACATAAAGAAAAGTTGCTATATTGAAAAATATTGTCAAGGCGAGACATTATAATCTCACGCACATTGGCATTTAAGATTCATGATCTTAGTTAGAGTTACAGATCATCAACACGTGGTTCCACTTTGCTCACAAAGTAGTGACAAAGCAACTACTGGAAGATATTCTGAACTTCACACTGGAATTACGCTCCGTTGCAATTTAAGATAACATTAGATATTTTAGATCTAAGCCTGAAATAAAGGTGATTAAATTTTCAGTTAGGCTGAACTTAAGAAATTCATTCTCATACGGACAGCAGAAACGCGCTTAGCCAGAGATCTTACCACTTCAGACGTTCGCCGCGGACAGACTAGCGTGGGCCCCTACATAAACAATCGGAAGTGACCAGAGAGACAGCTTCCTCTACCAACATGACAAGGGACGGACAGGACCATACCAAGAATAGAAACTGCTTTGTTTTTAGAAAGCATAGCTACCTGTTCCGATGTTGGTCCTACTGTTCTCTAGCAGACAGGCTTGTCTGCTACCATCAAGTATGGAACTAGAAATACTTTCACACAGAAAGGAAGGGGGGGGGGGGTGATAGTATCTTATCATTTACACTATATAAAAGAAAGCGGATGTAGGTTCCATATGAGACTGTGTGGCATGAATTACATATAAACTGTATTTTAAAGTGTAGTAGTGTGACAGATTGTTATTGTTTATGTGTAAAAGTAACACGTTCCACTGGCCTCCTCCCAGATAGAGTCAGAAACACCAGAGTAAATTTAGAAGTGGAATGTACGCCGTAAATGACAACAGATTTAAGAAATTAACATGAAAGGAATCCAACAGAGAGCTTTCAAACCATATTTTGTATTGCTACACTGAGAGGTCCTGTATTCCCGCATGACACCACCCTACTTGGCGACGTCGGAGCCAACGTCTTACTGCATCAATAACTGCCCTACCATCCACATACTAGTCGCCACGGAAAGCATTCTTCATTGGGTCAAACAGCTGGGAGTCGGAAGGTACATTATCGGAGCTGTAGATGGTTCAAATGGCTCTGAGCACTAAGGGACTTAACATCTATGGTCATCACTCCCCTAGAACTACTTAAACCTAACTAACCTAAGGACATCACACAACACCCAGTCATCACTTCCGAACTGATCGTTGTTCCATGAGGGAGAAACTCAAACAGAATAACCCCTTCAGAGTCCCAGAAGACCGCCGCGACGACTCTATAGGCTGAGGGTGCGGCTTTGTTCTTCACATGAGAGGTGGTGTGGCCCCACTCCATGTATGGCTGGTTTATTTCCTTCGACAGAAATTTGTCACGATCGGGCTCGTAACTAGCAAGCAGTTGAGGATAGGTGGTCTTTCGTTGCTCTTTATAGTCTTCTATTAGGCGCGGAGGAACCCATCGGTCACACACTATCGAGTACGCCAACTCGTGGACGAGGGTGCCAGTATAAGCAACAGAGACGTCCAACTGAGCAGCGAGGTGTTTCATTGTGATACGTCGACCACCTCGAATCACAGTTGTAAGTAGGCTGTTTAGGCTTTTATGTTGGTAACGCCACGTAGAGCTCTGTATGAAAATCACTGTCTGTGCTGTGTGCAGTCTGTGGCTGTTTGGACTCATTGTTGGAATATTCGCTACAGTAGAGTTGGGCAGTTGGATGTGAACAGTGCGTAGCGCTTGGCAGTTGGAGGTGAGCGGCCAGCAGTGGTGGATGTAGAGAGCGAGATGCAAGAGTTTTGAGAGGTTGCTATAAGCGGACGATCTGGACGTGCGTCCGCCAGAGAAAGGAAATTTGTAAAGATGGATGTTATTTTATATATATATATATATATATATATATATATATATATATATATATATATGACTATTAAGGTAAATTCATTGTTTCTTCTCTATCAAGATCTTTCATTTGCTAACTATGCCTATCAGTAATTAGTGCTTTCAGTAGTTAAAATGTTTTATTTAGCCGGCAGTACTGGCGCTCGCTGTAAAGCAGTAGTTCGAGTAACTAGATGACTTTCCGTCAATTACTACGAACTGTGACGTCTCTGACAGGAAATCACGAATCTAGTCACATAACTGAGACGATATTCCATAAGCACGCAATTTCACTACAATTCGCCTGTGTGGTATAGTGTCAGAAGCCTTCCGGAAATATAGAGATACGAAATCAATCTGAAATTCACTGTCAATAACACTCAAGACTTCGTGAGTGTAAAGAGCTAGTTGTGTTTCACAAGAAAGATTTTTTTTTTTAATCCTCGTCGAGTGTGTGCCAATAGACCGATCTCTTCTAGGTAATTCATAGTGTTCGAACGCGATACACGTTCCAAAATCATACCGCATATCGGCGCTAATGATACGGGCCTGTAATTTAGTGGATTACTCCTACTACATTTCTTGAATATCGGTGTGACCTGTGCAATTTCCACTGTTTGTATACGGATCCTTCGTACAGCGATCACGACTCGGCGACCTCTTTCGTTGCGGTGCCTTCGGCCTGGGCATGCCAGGGTTATGCGTAAATCCGACCCATATTAAGTATGGAGCTATTGCGTCTGCATACTCTGAAAGGAACGTAATTGGTACAAAGTCTGTACCAGAAGACTTGCTTTCATTAAGTGATTAAAGTTGCTTCAGTGCTCCGAGGATATCTACTTCTAAGTTGAAACTTCCTGGCAGATTAAAACTGTGTGCCCGACCGAGACTCGAACTCGGGACCTTTGCCTTTCGCGGGCAAGTGCTCTACCATCTGAGCTACCGATGCACGACTCACGCCCGATACTCACACCTTTACTTCTGCCAGTATGTCGTCTCCTACCTTCCAAACTTTACAGAAGCTCTCCTGCGAACCTTGCAGAACTAGAACTCCGAAAGAAAAGATATAGCGGAGACATGGCTTAGCCACAGCCTGGGGTATGTTTCCAGAATGAGATTTTCACTCTGCAGCGGAGTGTGCGCTGATATGAAACTTCCTGGCACATTAAAACTGTTTGCCCGACCGAGACTCGAACTCGGGACCTTTGCCTTTGCAAGTGGTGGAACTACTTAAACCTAACTAACCTAAGGACATCACACACATCCATGCCCGACGCAGGAAGTTTCATATCAGCGCACACTCCGCTGAAGAGTGAAAATCTCATTCTGGAAACATCCCCCAGGCTGTGGCTAAGCCATGTCTCTGCAATATCCTTTGTTTCAGGAGTGCTAGTTCTGCATGGTTCGCAGGAGAGCTTCTGTAAAGTTTGGAAGGTAGGAGACGAGGTACTGGCAGAGGTAAAGCTGTGGTTACCGGGCGTGAGTCGTGCTTCGGTAGCTCAGTTGGTAGAGCATTTGCCCGCGAAAGGCAAAGGTCCCGAGTTCGAGTCTCGATCGGGCACACAGTTTTAATCTGCCAGGAAGTTTCATATCAGCGCACACTCCGCTGAAGAGTGAAAATCTCATTCTGGAAACATCCCCCAGGCTGTGGCTAAGCCATGTCTCCGCAATATCCTTTCTTTCAGGAGTGCTAGTTCTGCATGGTTCGCAGGAGAGCTTCTGTAAAGTTTGGAAGGTAGGAGACGAGGTACTGGCAGAAGTAGAGCTGTGGGTACCGGGCGTGAGTCGTGCTTCGGTAGCTCAGTTGGTAGAGCACTTGCCCGCGAAAGGCAAAGGCCCCGAGTTCGAGTCTCCATCGGGCACACAGTTTTAATCTGCCAGGAAGTTTCATATCAGCGCACACTCCGCTGCAGAGTGAAAATCTCATTCTGGAAACATCCCCCAGGCTGTGGCTAAGCCATGTCTCCGCAATATCCTTTCTTTCAGGAGTGCTAGTTCTGCATGGTTCGCAGGAGAGCTTCTGTAAAGTTTGGAAGGTAGGAGACGAGGTACTGGCAGAAGTAGAGCTGTGGGTACCGGGCGTGAGTCGTGCTTCGGTAGCTCAGTTGGTAGAGCACTTGCCCGCGAAAGGCAAAGGCCCCGAGTTCGAGTCTCCATCGGGCACACAGTTTTAATCTGCCAGGAAGTTTCATATCAGCGCACACTCCGCTGCAAAGTGAAAATCTCATTCTGGAAGAGGAATCGTGATGACCGGAAGCGGCGCCGCCAGCTGAGACCCCCTCGCAGGCTGCAGCGGTAATTGGCGCAGGGCGGCGGACGCGCATGCGCGCTGGCGCAGGGAAACACGCGGCTCTCGGCTCTCGTTAGCCACCTGACTGCTGACTCGCGCTCCAGCCGGTCACTCGCTTCCGCTGACGTCACGGAACAGCCGGAAGCGCACGCGCCGCCGGCACAAAAAGAAGTCCGCGCAGAGTAAACGGACTGCGCCGATCATCGGCCGCGTGTCAACGGCCTGCGGGCGGCGCTCTGATCTGCTGGCACGGGCCTCGCAGCTGACGACGCCGTGTTTACAATGGCCGCGCCAGCGGTCGTCAATGGAGCGGGCAGCCGAGGTCGCCGACACTGAGGCGGAGTGACACGTTCTAATTATAGGCCCACCGTGCACCGGATGGACATCCTGGTAGCGGGCGGCAGTCATCAAATTTTAATGACCGTCACGGGAAAAAGCTCGGTACAAGCGTCTGTCCTTCTCTGTATACTGTGATGTAATCGAGACTAATGCGATGATACAAGTATAGCTATCGCATCCAACAGACAAGAACTAACTGGTGAAATTGTAAACAATGTTTTTCAGAAAATCATTAAGTGGTTTCTCTGTAAATGTGCTCTCATTAAACTATGACAAAACACAGTACAGTAGAGCGTCCATTATCCGAAGTAATTGGGGGACATGGGTCTTCGGAAAACTGGTTTGTTCGGATAATCAAACTGTAGATGTTTATTTGCCAAAAAGAAGTACTGCACAGTAAATTTATTCATAAAAAGAGGTTCAAATAGCTCTGAGCACTATGGGACTCAACTGCTGTGGTCATCAGTCCCGTAGAACTTAGAACTACTTAAACCTAACTAACCTAAGGACATCACACACATCCATGCCCGAGGCAGGATTCGAACCTGTGACCGTAGCAGTCGCACGGTTGCGGACTGCGCGCCTAGAACCGCGAGACCACCGCGGCCGGCATAAAAAGAGGCATCTCTTTTAGTATTACAGAGTAACATACAAAGGCAACTTCAGTAGGAATATATAGTATGTGGCACAGTTTATTAAACAAAAATATATACGTGTTACATACGCATTTAGCATGAACAGTATACAAAATTAAAAATGGATAAAGTGGTTGCAGATTCACCTTCTAACTTTTTAATAACCTCGTACTTGTCCCTCATAGAAAGGACAACACGTTTACGTTTAAGCATTTTGTATCGTCAAGTTCACTCCTTAACGCAGCAGCACACGATTGGTCGTAACAGAGAATAGAAGGTGACTGCACCGTGAGAAGCTCTTCTTGGGGGCGGGCAATCCTTCAAACTGCGCGAAGCGGCACGCCTCAACACTAAGGCTAGGCGCAAATTGAGACGCGTATAGAGCGTGTGGCGCGACGCAGCGCAGCGCAGCGCGCGTTTTTGTAACATCACAGGTTCAAATGGGACCGCGCAAATTGCGACGCGACGCGACTGGGACGCGACAGGCGCCTGCGCCAGGTCGCGCGGCGTTGTGGTTGTGGCACAGTTTCTCGTGCCACATGTCGCGCATACCTCGCTAGCACCGTGGGAAATCTGAGGCGAGGAGCGGAAAAGTAGCCCGGCCAGATGATCACATCGGAACGGCGCAAATATCAGCAGTGGTAGTATTGCCCATACAACGGATTGGTAGAGGCGGACCAATTCCATGGCCTCCACGCTCTCCTGTCCTCAACCCTCTTTACTTTCATTTATGGGAGCATTTGAAAGCTCTTGTCTACGCAACCCCGGTACCAAATATAGAGACTCTTCGTGCTCGTATTGTGGACGGCTGTGATACAATACGCCATTCTCCAGCGCATCAGGGATTCCATGCGACCGATGGTGGATGCATGTATCCAAGCTCACGGAAGACATTTTGAACATTTCCTGTAACAAAGTGTTTGAAGTCACGCCGTTACGTTCTGTTGCTGTGTGTTTCCATTCCATGATTAATGTGATTTGAAGAGAAGTAATAAAATGAGCTCTAACATGGAAAGTAAGCGTTTCCGGACACATGTCCACATAACATTCTTTCTTTCTTTGTGTGTGAGAAATGTTTCCTGAAAGTTTGGCCGTACCTTTTTGTAACACCCTGTATATATTCACTTGTCAAATTTGTTATTAACAATCTGAACGAATTCAAAAGTGATAGCAGTGTACATGGCTACAACACTAGGAGAAAGGATGATCTTCACTACTGAAGGTTAAATCTAACTTTGGCTCAGAAGGGGGTAAATTATGCTGCCACTAAAGTCTTTGGTCACTTATCTAATAGCATCAAAAGTCTGACAGATAGCCATATAGCATTTAAAAGGAAAGTAAAAGAATTTCTTAATGGGAACTCCTTCTACTCATTAGATGAATTTTTGGACATAATAAGTGGGTAGGTAATTTCCCCAACCCCCACAAAAAAATTAAAAATATTGAGTGTCATGCAATATTTTCTGTAATGTAATACCTTGTATAGACACCTTTTATTAACATGAAACGTTCCACATCAATACGAAGTGTCGTATACATGATGTATGGAGCAAGTACTGCCGGCCGGGGTGGCCGAGCGGTTCTAGGCGCTACAGTCTGGAACCGTGTGACCGCTACGGCCGCAGGTTCGAGTCCTGCCTCGGATATGGATGTGTGTGATGTCCTTAGGTTATTTACGTTTAAGTAGTTCTAGGTTCTAGGGGACTGATGAACTCAGAAGTTAAGTCCCATAGTGCTCAGAGCCATTTGAAACTTTTTTTTTTAACAAATACTAATCTAATCTAATTTATTATCAACTATCTGATAGCAACCGATGTTTATCGATAATTTCATTTGCAACACAGTACTGTCATACAAAACTATTTGTCCGTAAATGTCATATTTTGTGCTTTCCTGCTGACACTGAGCTGACGTAAGTCATGGGATAGCGAACCGACATATGCTGATGGTGGTGGTACAGCCTACACAAGGTATAAAAGGGCAGTGCTATGGTGGTGCTGTCATTTGCGCGTGACAGGGTTTCCTATGTCATTATTGAAATCAGGTTATAGTCTTGAAAAGGGGCCAAAATCAATTACGGTCAGTTGCACAAAACATAAATACATACCGGGTGATCAAAAAGTCAGTATAAATTTGAAAACTTAATAAACTGCGGAATAATGTAGATAGAGAGGCAAAAATTGACACACATGCTTGGAATGACATGGGGTTTTATTAGAACCAAAATGCAGGATGGCCCTCCACCCCATATTGCTAGACGCGTGACAGATCTCTTGCGTGCGTCGTTTGGTGATGATCTTGGGCTCAGCAGCCACTTTCGTCATTCTTGGCCTCCCAGGTCCCCAGACCTCAGTCCGTGCGATTATTGGCTTTGGGGTTACCTGGAGTCACAAGTGTGTCGTTATCGAGCGACATGTCTAGGGATAGCGTTCTCGCTTCCGTGCCCGGGTTCCCGGGTTCGATTCCCGGCGGGGTCAGGGATTTTCTCTGCCTCGTGATGACTGGGTGTTGTGTGATGTCCTTAGGTTAGTTAGGTTTAAGTAGTTCTAAGTGCTAGGGGACTGATGACCATAGATGTGAAGTCCCGTAGGGCTCAGAGCCATTTTTCTCTAGGGATACTGAAAGACAACATCTGACGCCAATGCCTCACCATAACTCCGAACATGCTTACAGTGCTGTTCACAACATTATTCCTCGATTACAGCTATTGTTGAGGAATTATAGTGGACATATTGAGTATTTCCTTAAAAGAACATCATCTTTGCTTTGTCTTACTTTGTTATGCTAATTATTGCTGTTCTGATCAGATGAAGCGCCATCTGTAGGACATTTTTTGAACGTTTGTATTTACTTGGTTATAATAAAACCCCATGTCATTCCAAGCATGTGTGTCAATTTGTACCTCTCTATCTACGTTTTTCCGTGATTTATTCAGTTTTCAAATTTATACTGACTTTTTGATCACCCGGTATACTAAAAACTGCGTTCCTTCCTTATGAAGATAATTGAAATTCATAACGAAACACAGACGTTAAATTCTTTGTAGGCTAATTGTCTCTAGGATACCCATCTCTCAGACTGTCACGAACAAAATCAACTATTCCAGAAGCATCGACATGATCAAAGTAATCACTGACTTCTCCGAAATTAATTTATGAACATCGGTTCCAGACCATTCGTTTTCAAATTTATTCAAGACTGGTGTAGTCATACATGTCCTTCTATAACCCAATTTCTCCTCGAAAAGCTTTTTCTGAATGACTTTATATTCGGTGTTTCAAAAATACCTTTACAAACTTTGGTGTCAGGTTTCTTACATCAAAACAAGAAAAATATATATAGTAAACATGAACTCTAAATCATACACCTGAAGAGCTCTCTGAGCACTTGCACATCTTCACTACTGTCAGACACGCCTCTTCTACTGAACAAGTGCTCTTGGCTCTTAAAGTATTCATTCTAGTGTCCATATTTTTCCTAGTTTTATTGTAAGGAAACTGCCCCCGAAGAATATAAAAGTATGTTTGAAACACACTGTATATATCTCATAGCTGTAATGTGTACAAAGGAGGCTGTTTTTCTAAAAAGGTTGTGGATCAAAGTACTCGCACTTCAGAAAGTTTCTGTTATTGCCGTTAAAACGCTGTCTTTTCCATTATACGCATTCACACTGGTGCGTGACATCAGGAATATAACTCAAGGAACAAACAAAATGAACATATCTGTTCTGAGCCTTCGGATGCTGTGGGTTCTTTACACCAAAACACTCCGCAAAATATCCTGACTTACCTATAAATTTACTTATTTCGAGCAGGCTAAATGGCTATAGGCAGCAACATACTACTGCTCACTAAAATTACAAAATTGCCAAACTTGCAAAGAAGTTTGTTTTTATTTATATATTCACCAGTTTTAGATCATGATAATGGAATAAAAATTTCTAAAACTGGTCACAATTCAAATAAAAAGAAATTTCCGTGCAGCTTTGTCGGTTTTTTAATTTATTGCCTCTAAAAGTTTCCTGGGAGAGTTTAGACTACCTTTTTGGACTGTTCAACCATTCTTTAGCTTCCGCGTCAATCTTGCTTGGTCGAACGCATCGACTTAAAGACGCCCTGATTTGATGGTAACCCAGTGTAGCAGATGCGATATGTCACACAGGTGCTCAGGAGTCTTAAATGACTCTCTGACTGGAAGAAAAGTGACGTTTGCCTTGAGAATATGTGTTGGGTAATAATAATATTAACGCGAAACACGGCAGCTGTATAGATTCACATTTATTGTGTCACGACCCGCTTCGTTCTTTACAACATTATCAGATTGACGAGTTATGCCAGTATCATGATTTAAGAGGTCTGGTTGCCTTAAATCGTGTTACTGGCATTACAAGGTAACCTGATAATGTCCTAACAAACGGAACCGCTCGTGATACAATAAATACGTATCAATACAGCTGTTGTGGTTCTTATTGGTATTGGAATGTGGAACTCAAGATGTTCAAGATTATATTTGTTGGGTATACTTAGAAAACTGATACGTAGAAGTATACAGTCTACCCGCTACCACGGAAAGACCATTGCGGCCTTTTTACAAAGCTGCCTCGTGCTTTTTCTGACAGTATTTAACTCTGAATGTAGCTTGCGACATCCAAAGTACCAGTGAATGTAGAGCAGTTCATGAATATTTGTCGAAAACCTTGTTACACAGCGTCAGCTGTTACGTCAGTCTTTATTATTTCTACCAGTATCGAGTTTTACTAATCAGTACAAGGCACCCACTTACAGACATGGAAGTACTCCGTAAAAGAAAGAAGAACAAAGTTGTACAGTCTTATAAAATCAAGTAAAGCAGTTACAACACGTTTTTAAGCTACGTATACATGTGAATATTTACATGACGGTCCATTACTCTCTAGTAAAATGAATACTTGAACATTAATAGTAACGACTGGGAACAAATCATACCCAACAAGCGTCGTACAGCTGCTCATGGTGATTACCTAATTCTTAAATTGTGTGGGCTGTCGTGTCTCATTGTAATCATGAATCAAATGCTGAGCTTCTGCTGAATCCCGCCTCTATTTGGCTGTCAGTATCCTGCAAGTCACCTTGCTTGATGATATTAGCCACTCCCTGCCTACTTCGATTGCATATCGTGTTGGCTGAAATGACAACCTGTATGATTCCGTAATCATTAAACTCTATTGTTTCGTGAACGATACGCGATGTATGCAGTGCACTAATTAGGATGATGGGACGCTTTCTACTGTACCATTTCTTTTTTAATCTCCTGATTACTTTTCTCGAAACAGTGTCCCCTGATCTATGTAATTTTAACCATAAAGATGTGGGAGACCGTGTATAAGGTGGTTTACTTTCCCCACTTTTCGGGATAACACAGTGCTTTTGTAGGAATGTATGTTGTGATAGTAAATCAACAAATGAAAACATACAAAATGAGAAAAAGTAAATGTAATTAGTTCAGACTATAAAGGGTGAGTCACTAACTATCACGAGGCATCACGAGAACGTTTCGCCAGGCAACGCCGGTCAACTGCTGTTTGTGTATGAGAAATCGGTTGGAAACTTTCCTCAGGTCAGCACGTTGTAGGTGTCGCCACCGGCGCCAACCTTGTGTGAATGCTCTGAGAAGCTAATCATTTGCATATCACAGCATCTTCTTCCTGTCGGTTCAATTTCGTGTCTGTTGCACGTCATCTTCGTGGAGTAGCAATTTTAACGGCCAGCAGTGTAGAATACATATCTTCCTCGGTGTCTGAAAATTGTTACTATGTTTATGTCGCAACTAGTGAAAATTTGTCTCCATTTGAAAATTTTCAGAGCTCACACATCAACTTGCGTGACTGACGGCCTGTAAAACGGTGGCTGTAGTCTGAATCGAGTAAGCGGACAGTGACAAGATCAATGACCGTCTCGTGAAGCCGTCTGGCCCATCCGCGGGAAGAACACAAACAAACCTCCCCTTCCGGCCGGCGTCGGGCACATGTCAGCGCTGGCGAAATCGGCTCCCCTACTTCATAAAGACTAGCCGCTCGCTGGGTTCGCCCGGGCGATTAAGTGGAGCGAAGACGACACGTGCTAAATATTCGCCGGCGGCGCCTTCTTAAGCGCTGTTTACAGGGGGTGCCGAAATACGCGGCTGCTTACGCGAGGTCGATCCGATCGCACGCGTGTCGTTTAAGCCCGCCGTCAACAGCCGGCGCCGCCGAGGCGTGCGGCTGCGTGCGTCGCAGGCGCGCGGCGCTTGCGTCACGAGCCATCTGTTAAGGCCTCTCGCCACCGACAGCGCTCGGCGCGCCCGTAATTCTGTGCATCGGGCGAGAGGGGCGTGACTGATGCGCCACGAACAGATTCCGCATCGACCTCATATTTTAAGGATGAAAAGGCATGCTTGTAAGATATCAGCGCCAGCAATCATCCCGTGCAAAAATTTCGGCTACAAGGCCTGGATACAGAGACTTGTTATGCAATTACTTATAAAGCACGCTGCCACAGCACTCTTCCTCCAAGACCTTAGGATATACTGCCCACGATCAGCCAACAAATACCTAAATACACTACTGGCCATTAAAATTGCTACACTACCAAAATGACGTGCTACAGACGCGAAATTTAACCGACAGGAAGAACATGCTGTGATATGCAAATGATTAGCCTTTCAGTGCATTCACACAAGGTTGGTGCCGGTGGCGACGCCTACAACGTGCTGACATGAGGAAAGTCTCCAACCGAATACTCGTACACAAACAGAAGTTGACCGGTGTTGCCTGGTGAAACGTTGTTGCGATTCGTCGTGTAAGGAGGAGAAATGTGTACCATCACGTTTCCGACTTTGATAAACGTCGGATTGTAGCCCATCGCGATTGCGGTTTATTGTATCGCGACATTTCTGCTCGCGTTGGTCGAGATCCAATTACTGTTTGCAGAAAATGGAATCGGTGGGTTCAGGAGAGTAATACGGAACGCCGTGCTGGATCCCTATGGTCTCGTATCACTAGCACTCGAGATGACAGGCATCTTATCCGCATGGCTGTAACGGATCGTGCAGCCACGTCTCGATCCCTGAGGCAACAGATGGGAACGTTTGCAAGACAACAACCATCTGGACGAATAGTTCGACGACGTTGGCAGCAGCATAGAATATCAGCTCGAAGACCGTGGCTGCGGTTACCCTTGACGTTCCATCACACGCAGGAGCCCCAGCGATGGTCTACTCAACGACGAACCTGGGTGCACGAATGGCAAAACGTCATTTTTTTCGGATGAATCTAGGTTCTGTTTATAGCATGATGATGGTCGCATCCGTGTTCGACATCGCGGTGAACGCACATTGGAACTGTGTATTCGCCATCGCCATACTGGTGTATCACCCGGCGTGATGGTATAGGGTGCCATTGGTTACACGTCTCGGTCACCTCTTGTTCGCATTGACGGCACTTTAAACAGTGGACGTTACATTTCAGATGTGTTACGACCCGTGGCTCTACCTTTCATTCGATCTCTGCGGAACCCTACGTTTCAGCAGGATAATGCACGACCGCATGTTGCAGGTCTTGTACGGGCCTATCTGGATACAGAAAATGTTCGACTGCAATGGTGGCCGAGCAACTGGCTCTTCACAATACGCCAGTCACTACTCTTGATGAACTGTAGTATCGTGTTGAAGCTGCATGGGCAGCTGTACCTATACACGCCATCCAAGCTCTGTTTGACTCAATGACCAGGCGTATCAAGCGCCGTTATTACGGCCAGAGGTGGTTGTTCTGGGTACTGATTTCTCAGGATCTATGCACCCAAATTGCGTGAAAATGATATCACATGTCAGTTCTACTATAATATTCCAATGAATACCCGTTTATCATCTGCATTTCTTCGTGATGTATCAATTTTAATGGCCAGTAGTGTACAAGCAACCTACTTTACAAATACCAGTCATGCTTCCGTAAATATCGCAACACATCATCTACCTCAATAACGCTTCCATATAATGCTTCATTTCCGATTAATAGCTTTCGAATAGACTTCCTAACACATCTCAATTTGTATTCGACGTTATCGAATCTCAGTTGTATAGGAACACATTTCTTGCTATTGCTACTCTGTATTTTACATTCTTTTTGCTTCAGACATTGTCAATTAGTTTGCTGCCCAAATGTCAAAACTCATTTCCTATCATTTCCCGACCTAATTCCAGCAGCATCGACTGAATTCATTCTACTGCATTCCATCACCCATGTATTACTTTTGTGGATATTCATTTCATAATCTTTCTTTCAAGACACTGTCCATTCCGTTCAGATGCTCTCTGGGCTCTTATACTTCTCTTGCATAATTACTCTGTCGTTGACAAACCTAAAAAAAAAATGGTTCAAATGCCTCTGAGCTCTTTGGGACTTAATTTCTTAGGTCATCAGTAGCCTTGAACGTAGAACTAGTTAAACCTAACCAACCTAAGGACATCACACACAACCATGCCATAGGCAGGATTCGAACCTGCGACCGTAGCGGTTGCGCGGTTCCAGACTGTAGCGCCTAGAACCGCTAGGCCACTCCGGCCGGCGCGAGTTTTTGACATCTCTGAAAATTCAGAGGAACTGTGTCTGTGATACAATATCCATAGTCAGCGTCTATCTTCGGTACTTATGGAAACCGCGGCGAAGCAAAACTTTTTTTATGTGTGTTTTATGAACGAGTAAGCATTTGAATTAGATAAAGGATAGGTGGAGATGCGTGTCCAAAAGCGTAATGATGCTTTCTTACGCGATGTGGTCACATTTACCACAAGTTAGATTCTAGAAAAGAGGACTGAGAGCGTTTCCTTCCAATATCAACAAGAAGAAAGTTGTCCTCCAGTACCAAAAGATGTAACAAGAGTGCTGTAAAGTATTTCGTGCCTTCATGGCCCTATGCAGGGCTACTACTTTCCTTGAACTATATATGAATGATTTGCCACCAATCGTGAAAGCAACAACAAATAAAAATATAAAAGAGAAGTGCGTACAGTTTTCTGTCATAAAATTTTCGTAAAAGGGACATTTCATCACAATACGATTAAATAATGTGTGAACTTAAATGTTTTATGTTCTCAGAAATTAATATAAAAGAAAAACATGCTGTCTTACATACCTTAAAAAAAAAAGAGAAAGAGAAGCATGCTGTCCTCGCTAGGAGGATAATGTTTTTAGGTCATGCACCCTGTATCGAGAATATTCGATGTTCCATTTACTTTCACTGTGTTATGTCACATGTAGCCAAAATTTGAGCGTCTCTTTGCAATTACACAGAATTTTATTAGCTCAGTGTCTTAGTTAACAAACTTCATGCAGGCCGTTGTTCAAGGTGTTGGAACTCTTGCGCTATAATTCCCATACACGAATGCATTAATGGAATTTGTCCCTAATAGTACAAGTTCATTCAGTAGGAAATTTGTCATTCCTTCATTAAACACTACATAGACATACGATTTACTCTCGGATAACTTTGTTAGCTACTGATAAACGTACTTTTTAGTAGTCTGCAGGTTAACTGTAAGGAAATATACCTGTCTAATAAGTAGCAAGACGCAGCGAAAGAGTTTGTGATGGCAACAAAAATAGTCGTAATAGAAGTAGAAACGATCCTGATACCGCGCGATGGTATTAAGACACTTGTAAATCTGTTATACAACCTAGAGAATGACGAAACGCACAGTTCTGTAAATGTAATCGTAATATTTTTTGTAGTTAGTAAACTGACTTGTTTGATACTTAGCCGCTTTGGTGACAATAAGAATTACGTGAAATACAAAATAAGGAAGGATAGTTCGCTAAGTAGAATACGAGATGCAAGAAGCGGAAGATATAAATTCGTGCGAAAAATGATTAAAAATGAAATTAAAAAAAAACCTTAAGAGCAACAAAGTGAAATATGGAATATCTTATACCGATTGGAAAATGAAACGTTGATAAATTAGTGCTTCACATTGGCTGACGCGACCCAGTCCTTAAAAAAACGCCTTATTGTATTTCCTCCGTTCTCACACAGCCGCAGCCGTCTCCCACGGGCATATCTGCTGGTCTATGTAAATTACTAGCCTAGTTCGTGCAAGGTTGCGATCTGAGGCGGAGATACAGTGTTGATTTAATGGCTGCTAGGCGGTATTGCAGAACTGCGTGTCTAATTAATAAGCAGAAATCGAAAGACACAATCTGGTCCGCGTCGAAATAACAGCTCGTAATAGATAGTCCACTTGTTCTGCAGCTTTCACATCGTGCCCACAAGTGCATCTCGACGTGATAAGTTGTTCTCTTGTTCTTACGTACGAAGGGAACTGCTATGGCTGTGCCGACGGTTACTGTCACGGATCTCATAATGATGTCGCAGAAGAATGTTGGCTAAGTGAATGCCGCAAACATCACGTTAAGTATCTGCAGAAAGTTCCAGGCCTACCAAACATGAAGAACGCGAAGAATACGAATTACGTTAATTTGAACGTAGTCGTGATTGATAATGTGACCAAGACCTCAAAAGAGAAGATGAGAATATAGAGGAAAGAAACGGAAAGGAGAGAAAAATAAGAGAAAAGAAGAATAGAGGAGATGAGAGACGAGAAAATGCAATTGTAGAAACTTAAGTGCGTCAATTCATGTGAACAGAAATTATAGGTTTTGTGGATCTAGTGCTCTGTAGCTTGAATAAATTTTAAGAAAGTTACTGTTATTAATAAATCGAGGAAAGCTCCATAAAAGCCGAACTGAACTCAGACCAGGCGATAATCTTCGCCGGAAAAAAGCAATATTTTGAGAATTTTTTACATTTTTTGGTACATACAAAGTGCAATGCGTTAGCCGCGCGGGTAAGCCGCGTGGTCTCGGTCGCCTTGTCACGGTTCGCACGGCTCCCCCGTCGGAGGTTCGAGTCGTCCCTCGGGCACGTGTGTCTCTTGTCCTTAGCGTATGTTAGTTAACGTTAGATTAAGTAGTGTGTAAGCTTAGGGACCGATGACCTCAGCAGTTTAGTCCCATAGGATCTTACTACAAATTTCAAAAAAAAAAAAATAGTGCGTTACGTGATCTAGACCCATATTTTAAGACAAATTTACACTTCTGTGAGCGGCGTATTCGTAAAGAAACTACCTTTTGTGCAGCTTCTGTCGATTTTCAAACACGTGGGTAGTTTTATGGGCAACGGAAGGCAAACGAGCTCAAGAAATCGATTTTTACATTTTTGCTTATTTGAAATGCCCGCTATTTCTGGGAAAACAGTTTTTGTTTTATGGAACTACGACAATTTTTTCGTGGGTTATTATGGTTTTCCTGACGCTCTGTACGATCTGGTATTTAAATGACACGCTTTCTTTTCTGCACCGTGCGGAGATAATGCAGCGGTTCCTCTTATTCCTTGTACGTTATTTCCTACTTCTGTTGTTATGCTCATCGTTCCGATCGTGTTTGTTATTGTTTTCGACAGTGGCACAGGTCGCCAGACAAATATTGAAATAGATTACAGTATTTTATGCCTTGGCCATAAGAAGCAATGGTGGGAATCTAGAAAACCTGAAAAAAGCACTGTCTTTGCCCGAATGATCCTGCCGTTTGGTTCAAGTACAGAAGTGCAACGTACGACCACAAACATTCTTTACCTGCAGCAATAATAAATAAAATGATACATATATTTAGAGATATTAGTAAACGTACTTTGCTGAAGAAATGCCTTCATGAGAAAACGTAAAATTTCAATGACTGTGTGACTTCTGTCATTTAGAACCTGTTACCGAAAACTGTATTTATTCAGATAAAAAACCCTGAATTTTGGTGTTTATGATGCTATTTTACGGTTCAGTGCTGGTTTAATAAGAAAACTGGATATTTTGAAAATATTGAACATAAAATCTAGTGGATATACTGCGAAATAGTTGGTGCAAATACATAAAGGGAGAATTTGCAAAGCACTAATTAAAATTAAAAATGCACAAAAGAAGCCAGACAGAAAATAAGAGGACCAAGATAAGAAAAAAAGAACGGCGTGATTCAAATGGTGCTCAGTATGGTGCTGGAAAATATTAGCGGTAAGTATTTCTCATCAATAATTATACCAAAATTGCAATACTAATCTTTAAATTAACTGTCCTCATAACTACATTTTTTTTTACTTTCAAGCACTATTATTTTCTAAAGTAATTTGGTTAGAAATATGGACTTTGATCAATTTATATTCAGAATGGTCACAAGTTTTACAAGTACACTACTGGCCATTAAAATTGCTACACCAAGAAGAAATGCAGATGATTCATTGGACAAATATATTATACTCGAACTGACATGTGATTACATTTTCGCGCAATTTGGGTGCAAAAAATACTGAGAAATCAGTACCCAGGACAATCACCTCTGGCCGTAATAACGGCCTTGACACGCCTGGGGATTGAGTCAAACAAGCCTTGGATGGCGTGTACAGGTACAGCTGCCCATGCAACTTCGACACGATACCACAGTTCATCAAGAGTAGTGACTGGCGCATTGTGACGAGCCAGCTGCTCGGCCACCATTGACCAGACGCTTTCAGTTGGTGAGAGATTTGGTGAATGTGTTTGCCATACCATCACGCCAGTATGGCGATGGCGAATACACGCTTCCAATGTGCGTTCTCCGCGATGTCACCAAACACGGATGCGACCGTCATGATGCTGTAAACAGAACCTGGTATCATCCGAAAAAATGACGTTTTGCCATTCATGCACTCAGGTTCGTCGTTGAGTACACCATCGCAGGCGCTCCTGTCTATGATGCAGCGTCAAGGGTAACCGCAGCCTTGGTCTCCGAGCTGATAGTCCATGCTGCTGCAAACGTCGTCGAACTGTTCGTGCAGATGGTTGTTGTCTTGCAAACGTCCCCATCTGTTGCCTCAGGGATCGAGACGTGGCTTTACGATCTGTTACAGCCATGCGGATAAGATGACTGTCATCTCGAGTGCTAGTGATACGAGGCCATTGGGATCCAGCTCGGCGTTCCGTATTACCCTCCTGAGCCCACCGATTCCATATTCTGCTAACAGTAATTGGATCTCGACCAACGCGAACAGCAATGTCGCGATATGATAAATCGCAATCGCGATAGGCTACAATCCGCCCTTTATCAAAGTCGGAAACGTGATGGTACACATTTCTCCTCCTTACACGAGGCATCACAACATCGTTTCACCAGGCAACACCGGTCAACTTCTGTTTGTGTACGAGAAATCGGTTGGAAACTTTCCTCATGTCAGCACGTTGTAGGTGTCGCCACCCGCGCCAACCTTGTGTGAATGCTCTGAAAAGCTAATCATTTGCATATCACAGCATCTTCTTCCTGTCCTTTAAATTTCGCGTCTGTAGCACGTCATCTTCGTGGTGTAGCAATTTTAGTGGCCAGTAGTGTAAACTGAGAACCACCACCGCAACAGAAACTGTTGCAATTAACGCATTAAAAAGTGAAATTATATTAGTGAAAACAAAAAAAAATTCTTCAAAACCATTACAGGTATATGGTTCGTCTTCCTTGCAATTACAGGTATGTATGTATAATAAATCCAGCAAAAATTTCCCTTTTTTTAACACTCACAGTTCTTCAAAGAGTGAAATAGCATAGACATAATAGGGATAACAATTGCCTTCCGTCACCCCTTAAGGAAACCAAATGGTCAAGCTTCAGGAGACTTAACATTGCGAGGAAGGAACAAAACGGTATGAAAGATTAATTCTGGTAACATCCTCTAGGCTGCGGCTAAGGTAGCTACACTTTTTTTTTCAGAAAACTTTGTCCAGTTTGTTTTCTTATTGTTTTTTTGGGGGGGGATGGTACGGGGGAGAACTGGGTAGAGGGGAGTCATCAGACAGGTTTGATGATGCTCGCCATGACATACTGCCCTGTGCCAACCTCTTCATCTCGCAGAAGCTGCTGCACTTGTCCCATAAGGTACGCAAAAAGCTTTTGTAAATTCAGAAACTCGGAGACAGTTAATGATGGAACTGAAGCTAGCAAAACGAGGCGTGAGTCATGCTTGGGTAGCTCAAATGGTAAGAACATTTTCCGCGAAAGGCAAGGTTCTGGTTCAGATTCGGCACACAGTTTTAATCTTCCAGGGAGTTCCAAACTGAAGACAGTTCTGAAAGAAGGCTTCTATAAGACCACGGAGACCTCGTGTTCAGCTATTTGTGCTGTATATTCACGCCATATACTACTATGCTACTATTAACACCATAGTGAACGTATTACTGTAGCCACGATAGACACGAAGCCCAGGCCTACGACGGACGGAAATTTAGAAGCAGTAATGGTCTTCTCGGTCTGTTCTACACAATAGTGGAAAAAGTAATTTATCTTACATAGATTTCATTTATCTAAAACCTCTCATCCAACGCAAATCCGAATCGACTGGGAAAAAGTGGATGTGATTCAAAAACATGGTATCGGTAAAAGCACGGACCCGCATAATTATGGAACGTTATCATTAACATCGGTTTGCTGCAGAATTCTTGAACATATCCTAAGTCTCAACATAATTGAAATATATATATATATATATATATATATATATATATATATATATATATATATATATATATATATATATATATATATATATACGGATTTGCAAAGCATCGCTCGCCCGAAACTCAGCTTGGCCTTATCTCAGATGATATCGGCCGAACCATGGATGAAGAGCACCCGGTAGTTATCCATTTTCCTAGATTTCCGATAGCGTTTGACACGTTGCCCTTTGGAGGCTGTTAACGAAGATTTGGAATCCAGACATGCGAGTGCATAGAGGACTTATTAAGTGATGGAACCCAGTACGATGTCCTCGATGGCAAATGTTTATCAGACGCAAGGGTATCGTCAGGAGGGTCCCAGGGAACTGTGATACGACAGCTCTTGTACTCAGTACACACATGGAAATGGTCACTGGATAGAGGACGAGCAGCAGTCTACGACTGTTTGCTGATGACATGACGCCGTAGTATATGGGAAGTAATGTCGTTGGGTGACTGTCTGATGATAAAAGGTGACTTGGATAGAATTCGTATTTGGTGTGATGAGTAGCAGCAAGTACTAAATGTAGAAAAATGTATATTAATGTAGATGAATGGGAAACACAGTTCTGTAATGTTCTATTACCGTATTAGATCTGTGGTTCTTGACGCAGACACGGACATTAAATATCCAGGCGTAGCATCGCAAAGCGATATGAAGTGGGAAGAGCACATAAGGCCGATAGTAGGCGAGGCGAATGGTCGGCTTCCGTTTAGTGAGAGAATTTCAGTAAAGTGAAGCTATCTACAAAGAAGAACGAGTATAGAATACTAGTGTGAACAGTTCTGGAGTACTGCTCAAGTGTGATCTCCACCAAGTCGGATCAAAGGAAGGCATCGAAACCTCCCAGATCCGCGGTGTTAGATTTCTTACCGGAAAGTTCGGCCAAACGCGAGTATTATGAGGTTCTCCGTGGAGTCAAATGAGAATCGCTGAAGGGAATATGGGGTTGAGTTCGTCAAACACGATTGGAACAGGAAGAGAATGAGTAGTGGTGGCTGAGGTACTCTCCGCCACATGTGGTTTTTATGTGGTTCTTCTCGGCTGCTTAAATAACTGATATATCCACCAAGGGTTTGAAGAAATAACGATTGTAGCACGTCAACGAATACTATACAACTCTCGCTGTAACTAAACAATGGCGTCGTACATGTAAACCATAGGGCGACATAATGTGAGAAGCACAACCCATAAGGGAGAAGGATGATGACAGAGAATTCATAAGAAAACAGCAAGCCAATCGTAATGAGAAACGAAAGATTTTGGAGCAAGCACAAAAAAAATATCACAGTACTGAGACTGCCTTGTACTTGTAGTTGGAAGTAAAATTTCTAACTCGAGTAAAGGTAAAATGTTGAAGAAGGGGAGAGGACACAGCGGTGTCGTCTGCTAACACCGGAAGTTGTCTCGGCGAGGTTACTCATGTGGCGTTTGTGCTTTTGTGTGTTCTGAATAGTTGGTATTGTTTTTGTGCTGCATTGCGAAGACTGCATGAGGGATAGGGTACTATTCATGTGAATGTGCTTGGGCAAAAATAAGAAAATATTTGAAAGTGAAGTCTATTTTACTTTTTACAATTCTCGCACTAAACTGTGCGTAGAAAAGATCATACATAAATGAAAAAAACATTTATTACAAAAAATTAACATTGAAGGAGAAAATGCAGTTCTTTGGCGTCGTTCGACAAAACACGATGGGTAATATGAGAACTCGCTTTGTGTTACCTGATACACATTGTATGATGTACACTACTGGCCATTAAAAATGCTACACCAAGAAGAAATGCAGATGATAAACGGGTATTCATGTGACACATATATTATTCTAGAACTGCATTATCCTGCTCAAATGTAGAGTTTCAAGAGGTGACCGAGACGCGTAATCAATGGCACCCCATACCATCACGCCGGGTGATACGCCAGTGTGGCGATGACGAATACACGCTTCCAATGTTCGTTCACCGCGATGTCGCCGAACACGGATGCGACCATCATGATGCTGTAAACAGAACCTGGATTCATCCGAAAAAATTACGTGTTGCCATTCGTGCACCCAGGTTCGTCGTTGAGTACACTGTCGCAGGCGCTCCTGTCTGTGAAGCAGCGTCAAGGGTAACCGCAGCAATGGACTCCGAGCTGATAGTCCATGCTGCTGCAAACGTCGTCGATCTGTTTGTGCAGATGGTTGTTGTCTTGCAAACGTCCCCATCTGTTGACTCAGAGATCGATACGTGGCTGCACGATCCGTTACATTCATGCGGATAAGATGCCTGTTATCTCGACAGCTAGTGATACGAGGCCATTGGGATCCAGGATGGCGTTCCGTATTACCCTCCTGAACCCACCGATTCCATTTTCTGCAAACAGTAATTGGATATCGACCAAAGCGAGCAGCAATGTCGCGATACGATAAACCGCAATCGCGATGGGCTACAATCCGACGTGTATCACGTGACGGTACGCATTTCTCCTCCTTACACGAGGCATCACAACAACGTTTCACCAGGCAACGCCGGTCAAGTGATTTTTGTGTACGAGTATTTGGTTGGAAACTTACCCCATGACAGCACGTTGCAGGTGTCGCCACTGGCGCCAACCTTTTGTGAATGCTCTGAAAAGCTAATCATTTGCATATCACAGCATCTTCTTCCTGTCGGTTAAATTTCGCGTTTGTAGTGCGATATTCGTGGTGTAGCAATTTTTATGGTCAGTACTGTAACTTGTAATAAAGACTGTTGGTTGCCCCTACAATACAGCTGTGTCGTCGTATGATGCAGGTTGTCAATTTGTGTTGTCCCAGTCTTAGAACGCATTCAGCATATCTACTCGCGTAAACGTGGCAATACTAAAACCGATAAACGAAATGGACTTTGACTCTCCTGCACTTGCAAACAGTGCAGGTATCCAAAATTATGGAATTCTACCACTTCCTGGAGTTGTCAGCAGACAAATGAAAACACAAAGTAAATGCACACCCGTTATTACTGTTCTATTAACTTACGTTCTCCATAGATGAGTAGCTTTTCTACCTCCTCTTCGGTGGAGTGCATAGAGTTCACAGAAACCACTGAAGGTGGGCCGAATGACTGGTGTGCATTATCCTTGTATTACATTTGTTTACAGTCAGCTCCAGCAAGTGGACGAGTTACGTTACCCTGGGTACTTGCTCGGTGTGCCAGTAGGTGAGAGCAAAGTCAGTTTTGGTTCAAATGGCTCTGAGCACTATGGGAATCAACATCTGAGGTCACCGGTCCCCTAGAACTTAGAACTACGTAAACCTAACTAACCTAAGGACATCACATACATCCATGCCTGAGGCAGGAATCGAACCTGCGACCGTAGCAATCACGCGGTTCTGGACTGAAGTGCCTAGAACCGCACGGCAGAGTCAGTTTTGTGTTGCGTTTTAATCACGTCGTGTTTATGTGAATGGTACGTTGTGCTATACTTTCAAACAACTCTTTAGGAGGGGAAGTGTAGTGACAAATAAAGATATTGGGTTTTATTTGAAAGAGCGCAACAAAGAGAGTTGCAATAAAGGTAACTATATTGTTTAACGTCTCCGTGGTAGGTAAACAACGTTTGTTTGATGCATTTTTTTTTAATTTTGCTTTTGGACAAAAAGTTATTTGGGATGGACAAGGTAAATGGGACTTCCTTTATCTTTGTGAAATTTGACGTTTTCAGGTACGTGAAGTAGGAAAACCACACCTAAGAGTCCACATTTACGAAATAGCCATCGCCCGCATCTCGTGGTCGTGCGGTAGCGTTCTCGCTTCCCACACCCGGGATCCCGGGTTCGATTCCCGGCGGGGTCAGGGATTTTCTCTGGCTCGTGATGGCAGGGTGTTGTGTGATGTCCTTAGGTTAGTTAGGTTTAAGTTGTTCTAAGTTCTAGGGGACTGATGATCACAGATGTTACGTCCCATAGTGCTCAGAGCCATTTTTGAACGGAATAACCTCAAATACCTGGGTTAATATCAACTGCAAAACAGAATCATATTAAATTCATATTTATTAACACAAAATCTACATGTTCTGCTAATTACAGCAAAATATAGGTAATACTTTTGTTGAACTTTTCAAAAATACAAAAAAAGGGAAATGCGCACTCTTTCCTTCACCGGCGCTTAAGAGTACGCAAAACAGTTACAAAGATTGCGCATTTAGCAAATGTCACAAATGTACGCAATCTCACCCTCAAATGAAGAGCACTGTTGGTGCACTGGATCCAGTCCTCTGGAAGCGCCAAAATCTGTGTTCGCTACTCTCAGCTCCGAGTCTTTTCCTTAAAGCAGACTCCATTGTACCAAGAGCAGCGGCAACCTTTGGCTGAGGGCAGCTCTTCAGTTTGGACGAGCTTCCTGGCCAATTTTCGTACTTTGTACAAATTTGCAGTTGTGCCCTAAAGAGAACGGACGCACTCTTTGGGGAAATCATATGCGCGCTCATCCGTACAGAAACAATGATTCCAAGTGAAGTCAACAGACGGCAGCATGCGTCACATTTGCAAAACATGTGGATGCAGTATGGTAGACTGCAAGCCAACCTATCAAAATTAAGGCTATCGCTCGTGAATTCTGTGTATAACTTATGCAACAAAGTTCCAGAACTACACCAAGTAAGCTTAAAAGTGATTCTTACCTGTTGCACTTCGAAAACAAAGGATTCCTCAACACAGCTTATACGAGGTGTCTCCAACACTGTACCACTCTGAACGCAACTACTTCAGTGGCGAGCTGATCAGTTTACCCAATCTTCAGGAACACAAGTTGCGCTATTTTTGGGACTGCGTACTCTTTATACATTTCCCCTACATGGTCTTAACTTTCAATATAAAATTTATTTGTCTTGAGCGCACATTTATAAAATGGTGGCTGGCCTCGATTGCTCAAGGGATTATCTTAAGAAAGTTAAATTATCGTTTTCAGTCAGTAACTTGCCACATGTAGTAAAAACACGTACTGCACGTGCTACATGCCACGAGTTACTGATCGTAGCATATTTTAATGGTCTGAAGATGATGCTTGTGCAATCTAAATTGATCATCACTTTAAATATGACCGACTTCTTATTTTGTCGAGCAAGTAAATGTTTACGTTTTGAAATGTATGGTCACTGTTTTGTGTGATAACCTATCTCCGGAATACTGATTATGAATTAAGCATCGCTCTTAAATTAACTCTGCTTTCTAGCTAATGCCTTTGTAACGTCCCTGATAATCACTTACCCCATCATCTGTATAGTTCCTCTTTTTGTGACGAGGACGGTTTCTCGAAACCTGACTTTCACCGTTCAGTGTTGAGTTAAACGATCTGATGTTATGTCGCCATTCCGTCTACTGTGAACGCACCGCCTTCTGACGTTAACGATCCCTTTTGTTCCGTCTCGCTCCGATGAAGTCCGGAGTGAATCAACCTAAAGATGGTTTCGCATTGGTTTCTTCAGAGATCCAAAGCGATTTTAAGCTTGGAAGAACGCTAGAAATCTGGTAATTCAAACAATTTTTTTGAAAGGACGATTTTCCCAATTTTAAGACAGTATCAAGATTTCGACGTCATATACACGTATGGATCTAAGCAAGCGAATACATTCGGTTGATTCAGGTGTTTTCCCTCACAGGATCTGCAGAATTCGCCAATTATAACAACAAAATATTATAATGCCGAGGCATAGGGACAGAAGCAATGGAGCTTTGGTGTGTTGTGACACTCTCAAAGCTCTGCTGTCTGTGCAACAATAGTAACCAACAGCGAACAAATCTCAGACTGTCCAAAGTGCCTTACAGGACATCCGAAGTCAAGAGACACATAGGACTAGGGGGAAATGATGGAACCGACGAAGCAGCTGAGGAAGCATGTTACGCGGGGTTGTGATTCAGCGTGCAACCTGTTGCATGCACGCTGTCATCTCATTGTCTGACAGAAGGATCGGGCGTCACTGAGGACTGAAGTGCTTCGAGGTGGTAAACAATAAATGCGGTCAGTCAGAAGCTCCACGCTGGTGTGGCGAACACCGTCTATGGAAGGAAGTAACACTTAACAGGTTACAAAAACGGAACTGTCCACTGACACCCACCGTTCCCTTCTCAACGGCGGTACGATGCTCCAATATGTGAATCGTGTGGAATGTAACTTTCGCTAAAATACATTTTAAGTGACTTCGCTCGTATAAGAATGATCTCCACTGTCTCTTACACTGAAACACGAATACTTGCTTGCTTTGCTTACTTTCACTCTATTATCTAGTGTGGTGTAATACACTCCTGGAAATGGAAAAAAGAACACATTGACACCGGTGTGTCAGACCCACCATACTTGCTCCGGACACTGCGAGAGGGCTGTACAAGCAATGATCACACGCACGGCACAGCGGACACACCAGGAACCGCGTTGTTGGCCGTCGAATGGCGCTAGCTGCGCAGCATTTGTGCACCGCCGCCGTCAGTGTCAGCCAGTTTGCCGTGGCATATGGAGCTCCATCGCAGTCTTTAACACTGGCAGCATGCCGCGACAGCGTGGACGTGAACCGTATGTGCAGTTGACGGACTTTGAGGGAGGGCGTATAGTGGGCATGCGGGAGGCCGGGTGGACGTACCGCCGAATTGCTCAACACGTGGGGCGTGAGGTCTCCACAGTACATCGATGTTGTCGCCAGTGGTCGGCGGAAGGTGCACGTGCCCGTCAACCTGGAGCCGTACCGCAGCGACGCACGAATGCACGCCAAGACCGTAGGATCCTACGCAGTGCCGTAGGGGACCGCACCGCCACTTCCCAGCAAATTAGGGACACTGTTGCTCCTGGGGTATCGGCGAGGACCATTCGCAACCGTCTCCATGAAGCTGGGCTACGGTCCCGCACATCGTTAGGCCATCTTCCGCTCACGCCCCAACATCGTGCAGCCCGCCTCCAGTGGTGTCGCGACAGGCGTGAATGGAGGGACGAATGGAGACGTGTCGTCTTCAGCGATGAGAGTCGCTTCTGCCTTGGTGCCAATGATGGTCGTATGCGTGTTTGGCGCCGTGCAGGTGTGCGCCACAATCAGGACTGCATACGACCGAGGCACACAGGGCCAACACCCGGCATCATGGTGTGGGGAGCGATCTCCTACACTGGCCGTACACCTCTGGTGATCGTCGAGGGGACACTGAATAGTGCACGGTACATCCAAACCGTCATCGAACCCATCGTTCTACCATTCCTAGACCGGCAAGGGAACTTGCTGTTCCAACAGGACAATGCCCGTCCGCACGTATCCCGTGCCACCCAACGTGCTCTAGAAGGTGTAAGTCAACTACTCTGGCCAGCAAGATCTCCGGATCTGTCCCCCATTGAGCATGTTTGGGACCGGATGAAGCGTCGTCTCACGCGGTCTGCACGTCCAGCACGAACGCTGGTCCAACTGAGGCGCCAGGTGGAAATGGCATGGCAAGCCGTTCCACAGGACTACATCCAGCATCTCTACGATCGTCTCCATGGGAGAATAGCAGCCTGCATTGCTGCGAAAGGTGGATATACACTGTACTAGTGCCGACATTGTGCATGCTCTGTTGCCTGTGTCTATGTGCCTGTGGTTCTGTCAGTGTGATCATGTGATGTATCTGACCCCAGGAATGTGTCAATAAAGTTTCCCCTTCCTGGGACAATGAATTCACGGTGTTCTTATTTCAATTTCCAGGAGTGTATTTTCGGGGAAATTTCTCCATTCACCAAGAATATTCTTGGGCCGAAAAAAACGGTCAGATTACTATTTAGTGTCAATTCCCGAACTTCGTGTAGGTTTTCTCGGAACTCTCAATCTTCCGTACCTGTACTCTCCATATGGAGATTTTTTGTCTACGACACTGACTCGTTCAGAATAAATTGAAATATCAATTCAGTGAAAACAAAACGAAAAAGCAATATGTACATACAGAGGGGAAGGGGGGGAAGGGGGGGGACAGAAATATGGAGACAAGAGAAACATCACACATTACTATCACTAATACGATTCAGGAAAAACGTTGGAGTTCAAAACAGGCTTCCAGTCGTGTGAGAATGGATAAATACAAGTTCAATATGATTTTCAAGGGCATCTTATACCATTTTTCCAGGAAAATAGTTCCACGTGCAGGGGACGACAACGATGGAGGTGAATAACCATCGTTCTCCCCACAGTAAGCTAGAAAGGTCCAATAACGTCGCTCTCTGGTGACTGTGGTCCCAGAGGAGATGCGACAATTGATCCTCGTGCTCAGAAAACCAGCCCTGGTCGGTGCGAGCTGAGTTGCCTTTGAAAACAGCATCATCTCTGCCGGCCTCTGTGGCCGAGTGGTTCTAAGGCTGTTAGTCCGAAACCGCGCTACTGCTGCGGTCGCAGGTTCGAATCCTGTCTCGGGCATAGATGTGTGTGATGTCCTTAGGTTAGTTTTGAATTTGCATCACCGCTAGGGAACAAACGTTGTACCGTGGGATCGATCTGATCTCCAAAATTGGTCCCGTAACTGTTGGCATTATTGTGACCTTGCAGAGTAACCATGGAATACCACGCTGTGACTGCCCAAACAATCACCGATCTCCCATCCGCTTTTCACTCTTCGGACGTAAACCCGGCCAAAATTTGGAAACAGTATGCAATAAGGCTCATCAAACCAAGTTACTTACTTCCATTGGTCCACAGTCAAGGATTTGTGGCTTCAGGACCACTTCTCTTGTTAGGAACTTTTGCATAACTGACGTGTGGTTTGAAATTGTAGCTCGCTCTGCAATTCTCTCCTTCTGGAGATCCCTTCACGTTGTTTTGGTGCTGGTAGGGTTCGCGAGTACGATATTCAGTTCTGCAGTGACTTTCTCGGCTGTCGTCGTCCTTCTCTAGTGACAATCCTCTTCAATGACCTTCCGTCACGTTCACTCAACACCCGGTTTTGTCCCCGTTGTGTCTTGCCGGATGATGTTTTTTCCACTTACCGTGTGCGTGTGATATAAATCTTCGATACGGTGAATCTAGAAGCACCAAATACTTGAGCAATAATGATTACGTATGCACACACTATTAGAGCACCGCCCCTTTACCGACGATCGCATTCACTTAGCTTCTACATAACGAACTCACAACTACCCCGAACACCTTTGTGACCACTACTGGCACTTGGGGACATCGTAAGCTCCCTTTCGTGTTCAAATACAACAGCTCAACCAGCAGCTTTGTCAAGTACGCTACTGGCCATTAAAATTGCTACACCAAGAAGAAATGCAGACTATAAAAGGATATTCATTGGACAAATATATTATACTAGAACTGACATGTGATTACATTTTCACGCAATTTGGGTGCATAGATCCTGAGAAATCAGTACCCAGAACAACCACCTCTGAGCATTGAGTCAAACAGAGCTTGGATGGTGTGTACAGGTACAGCTGCCCATGCAGCTTCAACATGATACCACATTTCATCAAGAGTAGTGAATGGCGTATTGTGACGAGCCAGTTGGTCGGCCACCATTCACCAGACCATTTCAAATGGTGCGAGATCTGGAGAATATGCTGGCCAGGGCAGCAGTCGTACGGGCCTTTCTGGATACAGAAAGGCCCGTACAGGACCTGCAACATGCGGTCGTGCATTATCCTGCTGAAATGCAGGGTTTCGCAGGGATCGAATGAAGGGTAGAGCCACGGGTCGTAACACATCTGAAATGTAACGTCCACCGTTCAAAGTCCCGTCAGTGCGAACAAGAGGTGACCGAGACGTGTAAGCAATGGCACCCCGTGCCATCGCGATGGGTGATACGCCATTATGGAGTTCACGAATACACGCTTCCAATGTGCTTCACCACGATGTCGCCAAACATGGATGCGACCATCATGATGCTGTAACCAGAACCTGCGATGCAGCGTTAAGGGTAACCGCAGCCATGGTCTCCGAGCTGATAGTCCATGCTGCTGCAAACGTCGTCGAACTGTTCGTGCAGATGGTTCTTGTCTTGCCAACGTCCCCACCTGTTGACTCAGGGATCGAGACGTGGCTGCACGATAAGATGCCTGTCAGCTCGACTGCTAGTGATACGAGGCCATTGGGATCCAGCACGGCGTTCCGTATTACTTTCCCGAACCCACCGATTCCATATTCTGCTAACAGTCATTGGATCTCGACCAACGCGAGCAGCAATGTCGCGATACGATGAACCGCAATCGCGATAGGCTACAATCCGACCTTTATCAAAGTCGGAAACGTGATAGTACGCATTTCTCCTTCTTATACGAGGCATCGCAACAACGTTTCACCAGGCAACGCCGGTCAACTGCTGTTTGTGTATGAGGAATCGGTTGGAAATTTTCCTCGTGTTAGTACGTTGTAGATGTGGCCACCGGCGCCAACCTTTTGTGAATGCCCTGAAAAGCTAATCATTTGCATATCACAGCATCTTCTTCCTGTCTGTAGCACGTCATCTTCGTGGTGTAGCAATTTTAATGGCCAGTAGTGTATTTGTCTTTGTCTTCGACAACGCATTTCACGCTCAGTTACCAAATTTTTGGCAACACCTCTATATAACACTTTATTAAGCGTTGTACAGAAAGTTATGCACTATTTAGCAGATTTCATTTTCAATAGGCTTCCGCAGGAACTAAAAAGTGTGATTGATAAACCACAAGTACTTAAATCAGAGTTGAAATGTTTCTCCTTTTCTGTCCAGGAGGTCCTCGCAGCAGTTGAGAACTTTCCGCTGTAATGTGTTAGTTAATAACATACTCTGTTTTTAGATGCTTTATTATTTTATAATTACAAATTTGTTAATCACTTCTCTGTAAACTATGTACTGACTCGTTTCATAACCAAGTAGCTTTGGCTCACATTGTCTTACGAAATAATAAATAAACTACAAGTGTTTCCCCTAAACTGCCATAAAAGCAAATGCATCTCTGATGGAGACCTGTCACACATCCTATCTAAAGAGTCAGTATTAGGGCATCAGTGAGCTCTGAGTAGATGGTAAGCCTTTTTTCCAAGTAGTCAGCCTTCCGTAAAACACGCAGGATGTCATAAAGAAGTGCTTCCAAACCAATGGGGCATTTTAATACACAAAAAATCTCGTATCTGTATCAGCATAGTCAGACATTCTGGATAAATCCTCATAAATGTGTTCCTGTGGAATGGTAGCAGTAATTTTATTTGTCAGAACAGATACCTTTCAAACCACGATATTTCTTAATATCCAGCAAGGCGATTGATGACCATGCTGCTGAGTGACCTAAATCAAACCTTATTATCATCTCAAGGCAGTGACGTACTAGAAATCGTCTCTGCTGGAGTTCACAGTTTCTCACCCGGTCTCTGAACTGGAGGACGAAGGTCGCTTTTGTGGAGTACGGGACTGGGCTGCAGGACGTTTCGGCGTCATCTTGGCCTGCTCTCAGGCGGCGCGCTAAACTGGAGTTGGCTGCGGGAACTGGTCAGCTGGGACCTGCTAGCCCCTGTCGCTGCACAGCGGCAGTAAAAATTAATAGCGAACGTGCTCTGGGTCGACGTATGTTTCCGCATTCCACGCTCCGCCGCCGGTTGGCACAACGCATCCGACGATGCATATCTTTCGTGTCCGGTATGAAGTCGTGGCCAAGCCTCGAAACCTTGGAGGATTGGGTTCTTTCCCATATCAAAGTGAAGACACCCAACTTATTTGCCCGCCACAATGTTTTAACCTGTACGCGGGCTCTGCATTCAGATACTTCTTGTTTACTTTCCCACCTCCGGCCGGTCTATCTGACCCCTCCTGTTGATGTTGGACGGATTAATCCTAAATTGCGGCACATTCGTCAATGCTTTCTAATTATCGGTATCCTAGGTGCTGATATGAGTTTGTGACACAACTTGAGTAGAAGAAGGGATCGGTTGGTAGGACATGTTCTGAGGCATAAAGGGATCACCAATTTAGTACTGGAGGGCAGCGTGGAGGGTAAAAATCGTAGACCGAGACCAAGAGATGAATACACTAAGCAGATTCAGAAGAATGTAAGCTGCAGTAGGTACTGGGAGATGAAGAAGCTTGCACAGGATAGAGTAGCATGGAGAGCTGCAACAAACCAGTCTCAGGACTGAAGACCACAACAACAACATCAACAACGGGTGCTGATATACTTTCTATGACGCATATTACTACCAATATGTTATCGCCCCGTTTGGGGTGCACCATGTCCCCTTTCTTCTGTTGAACTTGCTTTCCCGTCAACGTCTTGCAAAACTGTCTGGACTCATCTTAATCTCCCTGTATTGCCGATGGAGATTGTTTCAACGTGGTACAAGGTCTTTCTCGTATTGGTCTTCGTCCGACTGTCCAATCTTCGTCCGACTGTCCAATGTGAGGAATGTCATCAAACTGACACCTTACTTCATAGGCTTGTTGCTTGCGGACGGGATCATTGGCTTTGAGTCTGTCGTCAATTAGCTTTCCTTACTCGAGAGCCTGAAACAGCTTTCCTAGACCACTTTTCCGACTTCCAGAGATATCCTTTTTTCCTCAGACGAAAACGAACACGTTTGTCTGCCTCTTGGGTTACTACGTTCACTATGTCGTTGAAGGCGGGAATGACCCAGATCCCCGCGTTTTTCACCATTATCTGACAAATGCGCATTGGAAATGGCAGAGGTTGCCACGATACCTAACGCTTTCTGCGAATATGCTTTTTCTTGTATTTAACCGTCAGGGTGTTGGTTAAGTTCCCCTGTGATCCCTGTTTCTTCCCTGAGCTTGAATCCCCTCCATTGTAGCTTTGTTCTGTCACTTTTTCTCTTACATACACACACACACACACACACACACACACACACACATATATATATATATATATATATATATATATATTGACAAGAAGGGTGGGATAATGGGTTAGTCTTCCGGTTCAGAATTTAATAATTTTTTGTGCTTGAACTAACTTGTTGATTTTATTTTTGCAGCTGATATTAAATGATTATTTGACTGTGGTTGTGTGATTTTCATGAAAATACCATGTCACTCTGATAATAAAAAGTGGCTGTTTTACTGCAAAACAGATGGTGAGTCCACCAAAAGACATTTTACGAGTCGAGCTTATGAGCAACCATGCAAAACTTCAGACAGAAGGACGTAGTCGCAAAGCGATGGACGTCAAATGAATTCTACGTAGGTACCAACTTGGTATGCACTTCCATTTTTATTCTTGTTTCGTTAACTAATTACCTTCTTTTCAATCTGCTACGAGTTACAGGGGATTTCTTTTTATACACACTATTTGTTAAGTCATCATTATGTTAATTCGTGAACACGACAGCTGAAGTACCGATTTTTAATATTAATCGCACAGGGAATCCAGTGATATTTATGTAGTTCGAAAGGCACTTTGCCATGGATGTGCACAAAGAAAAAATAATGTGTGAATGTAGCCGTTAAGAGTGGTATAAGAAATTAGAAACTTTCACATTCATAACACTAATGTACATTCTGTAACAGATACTTTGGTAGAAATGACACATGGATGTAACAACATTTCGTGAAATCACATTCTAGGGGCTTTAATGTTTACATTGTTCTTTTAGAGCAAAGATAAAGTATACCAGGTAGCTACAGTGCCACAACTGTGACATCGATGACGACAGCAGTGAAAATCAACGTATCGTAGTGACGAAGACTGTTTCGCTTACTTTTCTGTAAGAGTAACTGTGTGGTCATCTGCTGCTACTACCAAAAAATTTGAAGTAAGTTCCAAATTTTTGATTTCTTCATGACTTTCGACGTCCCTTATTTTGCGAAAACTATATTTTTTTACGACACGCCAAGAAATATAATGCCAACGGGTCTGATGCGCCTTGACACGGATCGCGCGTCTCTCCAGACGGGACCGACAACCTCAGCAGTTTGGTCCAAAAGGAACTTACCACTACCGCCAAAGGATCAGAGTGAAGACGCAGAGATAGACAGACACAGACACAATTTTTGTGTCGAAAAAGCAATAGCAACGTGGACAGTCATAATGATAACCCATCTATTTTATTAAACGATCATAATATTAATACATGAACACAGAGAATTGAAGTAGCGATTTTTAAAATTATTCAAGGAAGCCAATAAAACTTTTGTAACCGGAAAGGAACTGTGCCGTACATGTGTACAAAAGGAAAAAAACCATGTGAATCGATAGCCATTAGGACAGGAAGTAGACACAGGCATATGAAACAAGTTTTCCTTTGTCTGTGACATTGCTACCAACCTCTACCATGCTCATAATCAGATGCGATGGTAGAAACGAAACGCGAAAGTAACAACGTTCCGTGAAGTCGCATTCTCGCGTTATCCATGTCTAAACGTTGCAGATAGTTCATTTGCGGTAACACACCTATACCGGACAGTTACAATGCCGCAACTGCTACGTCGTTATTTTGCCATAGTGGAAAGCAAAACGTAGTAACAAAGCCGTCAGAGACAACAAACGTTGTTTGTTAGTGTCGGTTTTACACTTACTTTGGTCTAATAGTAAAAGAAACTGTGTTCGTTTGCGGCCATCACTACAGAATTTAGAGTGTTCCTAATTTTCAGTATCTTCATTTTGAGTAGTCACAACGTCCCTTACTATAAGAAAACTATATCTCTTTTAGGTTCTGCCTCGAAGAATAATATTAACGTGTCGGAATGAAAGACGAAGAGCTAGAAGGAGACATTTGCACAGAGAAAGTAATAGGATTAAAGCAGATGTGATAACGATGATTCTACTATCGTTCACATGTGTATCGTTCACTCAGTTTCAAATAATTTTGAAAAATGTAATTGTGGTTTGATGAATTTACAGTTCAGATTTCGTAATGCAAATCATTCCGGGTCTGAAGTGAACAGACGCGATACAACGCCATTCACATTGTTTTGTCATAAGGGGGAAGTTAATTTGCCGCCATTAACATAAAATTTATTTTTCCACGCAGTGTGTCAAAGGATACCTTCAAATGATTGAACAATTAAAGAGAAATCAAATAATTATTTCTAGAATACATGTAGTTACAATGTAGCATTTCCCACGGATCAGTTCTGCGGCTAAAATTTCAGACACATCAAGATACATGATATTTCCTACCACACATGAGGTCCACGAATTAGTATTGCAAAAATTGCTGTCTTTAGCAATAGGTAAAGTAGAAGAAAACTACCTTCATGAAGAGGATTTTTAGTGTACTAAATGTATTTTGTGAGCTGTTTCAAACATACAAGAGGACAGTTTTGAGAAAACAATAAATAAATAATCACGTACGGCTCTGTGGGCTTAAGGAATCCTGCGTTGTCACGTACCTGAACATTGGTACAAAGCTCATTTCAGACATGTGTATCCTTCTGGGTGCTGCAGGTTTCTAATACGTCGGTGTCTTCACAGCACTTCGAGGTCTGTCTCTGTAGTTCATAGCGGTGCTCTGCATCAGCTAATATTTTGCCTCCGGTAATGAGGTGGTAATCGGTAGGTATTAGATCGTAATAAGCTATGGCTGACGTCGCATAGTGAAAGAGACGTACGCTTTCTCTGTCAGCCTCTGGGTGAATCGCTGACCGTAGTTACGTGTCCATATGGAGACAAACTCAATAGGCAGCACGCATTATCCTCCTTAGATAAAGCAGTGAACAAGCGCACGAGCGAACACTTCGCTGCCATATATGTACGTAGCAATTACGGGCAAGCTCGCTACGCAACAGGGCAATAATTACTCGTGATCCAAGTATGGAAAGTAGTCGTGGAAGCTGATGGCGAACCACCCCTTGTATGCGTGAAGCCAGCTCGCGTAACATACCCCATGTACTGAGTACACTACAGCGCCTTCGCGAATGACAATGCAGGAGCTGATATCGCTAGTGCGTCTTAAGATATTATTCCGTAGTCTTGTCGTAAGATCCTAGTCCTCTGAAAATGTTGCAGTATACTTTCCACACAGCTCTCAGTAATTGTGGTTTGGCGGAAAAGTTGGGTCCTGTAATTCGTGAAGTACTAACTACAGACGACATACCTGTACTTACATAGTTCAAACGCCTTTTCATGTATTTTGCTTTGAAGGTCACACCAAACATGTGATATTAGGTTACAATAGATATACCACCTGCCACACTCCGTAGAACGGATCGGGATTTACAGTTGTCACGTAAAACCTGGCCGTTATGTACGAGGGACACAAAAAAAGGGGGGGGGGGGGTAATACAGCCGTGGGCGGAGCTTGTATAGTACGCATTTCTGCCGCTAGGAGTGTATAGACCAACTCATTGCTAAAGCTTTGTACAGGGAAAGTACGGCCAACTTGCCAGTGGCCGCCATTTTGGGTCCATTGCGCCGCTGGCGATACATTGACTTCTGCAGCACATTTAGCTGTTGGGTTGCGGTTGATTTGAGGGAGGAGACCAGACTGTGAGGTCATCGGTTCCATCGGATTCGGGTAGGATGGGGAAGGAAGTCGGTCGTGTCTTTTCAAAGGAACCATCCCGGCATTTGTCTGAAGCGATTTAGGGAAATCACAGTAAACCTAAATCAGAATGGCCGGACGCGGAATTGAACCGTGGTCCTCCCGAATGCGAGTTCAGTGAGCTAACACTGCGCCACCTCTCTCGGTGGGACAAGAGGAAACAAATATCAGGTCGCAAGTGCAAGGAAAAATTCATCGCTAATTCAAAGTTCCAGATCGATTTACTTCTTGTTCCTGCTACTCGGTACTGCGAAAATTCGCGCAACTTTTCTTCTGTTAAACGAAATAAAGCGTTGGATTCAAATATTTATGGGCGGTCGCTTAGTAAATAGAACTGATGAACGTGGTGCCAAAATGGTTACTCATGATTTATATTTTTGTCACATCTATCCCATAAAATTTTGTCTGCAAAAACTGTGTAACTCTGTCACTCCAACTACTCCACTGCTGTAAGTCGCAAACAGCTATCCATTCCGCCTTGCCCATTTTCACACGTTAATTAAGCCTAACTCATTGTCATTACCTCTTTATATCTCTCTGTCAGTGTCTTCCGTGTCACAGCCACAGTACCCTTGGTGCTGCCCTATTAGTACAGTCTGCCGCGCGGAGTGGTCGAGTGGTTAGGGGCGCCATGTTACGGACTGCGCGGTCCCTCCCGTCGGAGGTTCGAGTCCTCCCTCGAGCATGGGTGTGCGTGCTGTTCTTAGCATAAGTTAGTTTAAGTAGTGCGTAAGTCTATGGATCGATGACCTAAGCAGTTTGGTCCCTTAGAAATTCACACACATGATTAGTATCACTGTCTCCCTCTTACTCTTCCTTACTGCTAGTATTTCATTCCTTCCTTGCTGCTGCTGCTGTCTGAATGTCACTTCTGAATGTCACTATCTGACTCTTAGTGGTCATTATGATACACACTATCTCTCATTATCACTATCTTTCAGCCACTTCTACTTTCTCTTTCTCTCTATTCCTTCCCCCCACCCTGGTACTGTCTACTGCACCATTCTGTCGCTGTGAACTACCTTCCACTGCTACTGTGTCCCTCTCTTTCTCTCACCGTGCTGTAGTCTCCTTCTCTCTTCCTGTAACACAACCACTATTTACTATCTTCCAGTATTTATTACTTTTACGTCTCTTTTCTACTGTCACTATCTTCTTCACAGCATAAAAAGTGGCAAAAAATTTGGGAACATTTTTAAATGTGCTGACGAAGGTAGAATGAGAAAGCTGGTACTCCACTTTTCAGTCGGTGTCGTTTAAACAGGAACATATTCGCAATCATTGTGTTCCGACAGTAGTATTTTCCCGCTAGTTCCCTTCTTTTCCCTACTGAAGCAAGACATGTAATTCATAGAATATTCTGCAGTCAGCTTCAAATGTCGCTTTTCTAAATTTGATATGCGTAGCCGTGCGGGAATCCGGCTGGGTTTTGGTACCCAAAAAACAAGTTTTGGGGTTGTTTCTCGATAACCGATAAAGATTTTTGAAAACGGTGAGGTAGCTCTTGTAGATGAATGGCTACAGAATATACCTTTAAAATTTGAGCAATTGCTGTGGTTATTTATTATTTAGATGTCGCCTCGTGCAGGATTTTAGCCGTAGAAGTAGGGTAGCTTTGAACCTCTACATCTTCGAAACACATAAAGATATCAAGAAAATATGACATGTTGTTCGATATCAGGACATTTGGAATATATTGTAAAAAATTCACCCTTTTCTATGTGTAGCCGTCTTGGAATCTTCGGCAGTGTTTTGCTCCGCTGGTGACTTTTTCGAGGAATCGCCCATGTGCTAATGGTGCATTCGTAACTCGCATGAAGCCCACCACGGACGAAATAAAATACAAAAATAACCAACCGATTTGCTCCATTTGTCTAATCAGAAGGATGTGTCTAATTTTCGTACATTGACCTGTACTTTTCTGGAGACTAGAAATCTACTCTGTAGGAATCAGCATGGGTTTCGAGAAAGACAATCGTGTGAAACCCAGCTCGCGCTATTCGTCCACCAGACTCAGAAGCCCATAGACACGGGTTCCCAGGTAGATGCCGTGTTTCTTGACTTCCGCAAGGCGTTCGATACGGTTCCCCACAGTCGTTTAATGAACAAAATAAGAGAATATGGACAATCAGACCAATTGTGTGATTGGATTGAAGAGTTCCTAGATAACAGAACGCAGCATGTCATTCTCAATGGAGAGAAGTCTTCCGAAGTAAGAGTAATTTCAGGTGTGCCGCAGGGGAGTGTTGTAGGACCGTTGCTATTCACAATACACATAAATGACCTTGTGGATGACATCGGAAGTTCACTGAGGCTTTTTGCGGATGATGCTGTGGTATATGAATTGAATCTCAATGTAGACAAGTGTAATGTGCAGCGAATACATAGAAAGAAAGATCCCTTATCATTTAGCTACAATATAGCACGTCAGCAACTGGAAGCAGTTAATTCCGTGAATTATCTGGGAGTAGGCATTAGGAGTGATTTGAAATGGAATGATCATATAAAGTTGATCGTCGGTAAAGCGGATGCCAGACTGAGATTCATTAGAAGAATCCTAAGGAAATGCAGTCCGAAAACGAAGGAAGTAGGTTACAGTACACTTGTTCGTCCATTGCCTGAATATTGCTCACCAGTGTGGAATCCGTACCAGACAAGAGTTGATAGAAGAGATAGAGAAGATCCAACGGAGAGCAGCGCGTTTCGTTACAGGTTTATTTAGTAATCGCGAAAGCGTTACGGAGATGATAGATAAAATCCAGTGGACGACTCTGCAGGAGAGACGCTCTGTAGCTCGTTGCGGCCTTTTGTTGAAGTTTCGAGAACATACCTTCACCGAGGAGTCAAGCAGTATATTGCTCCGTCCTACGTATATCTCGCGAAGAGACCATGAGAATAAAATCAGAGATATTAGAGCCCACACAGAGGCATACCGACAATCTTTCTTTCCACGAACAATACGGGACTGGAATAGAAGGAAGAACCGATATAGGTACTCAAAGTACCCTCCGCCACACACCGTCAGATGGCTTGCGGAGTATGGATGTAGATGTAGATGTACTCAATGACAGTGCGTCTAAGACTATACTTGTGTTGGGCATACAAATGGTCCCCAATGCGAGGGCTTTCCGAAATGCTTGATCCTACCGTACTCGAGGTATGAGCACCGGAAAATCCCGGTTTTATGCACGGCGTTTTGGAACATATTAGGTACCCATGCTGCCACACGCATACCGAGTCGCGCCACCTTGGAGGTTGTAGGCACTTGTTCTAGCTGGAAGGCGTCGATAAGAAGTTTCCCTGGTATGGGGAACAGTCCGGTGTGGCCGTGCGGATCTAGGCGCTTCAGTCTGGAACCGCGTGACCGCTACGGTCGCAGGTTCGAATCCTGCCTCGGGCATGGATGTGTGTGATGTCCTTAGGTTAGTTAGGTTTAAGTAGTTCCAAGTTCTAGGGGACTGATGACCACAGATGTTTGTCCCATAATGCTCACAAGGGAACCTCCCCATCGCACCCCCCTCAGATTTAGTTATAAGTTGCACAGTGGATAGGCCTTGAAAAACTGAACACAGATCAATCAAAAAAAACTGGAAGAAGTTGTGTAATACTATGGAAAAATAAACAAAATATACAAACTGTGTAGTTCATGCGCAAGATATGCAATATCAAGGATTGTGTGAGCTCAGGAGACCCGTGGCCTCGTGGTTAGCGTGAGCTGCTGTGGAACCAGAGCAAGTCTGCCCTCTAGTGAAAAATTTTAATTTTTTATTTTCAGACAATTATTATCTATCCGTCCATTATGTTTTCATCACTTTTTTGGGAGTGATTATCACATCCACAAGAAATCCTAAATCGGGCAAGGTAGAAGAATCTTTTTACCCATTCGCCATTCAACAACATATTCCTGTCATGTGACGCACATGCCGTCACCAGTGTCGTATAGAATACATCAGACGTGTTTTCCTGTGGAGGAATCGGTTGACCTATTATCTTGCGATCAAATGTTTTCGGTTCCCGTTGGAGAGGCACGTCCTTTCGACTACTAATCGCACGGTTTTGCGGTGCGGTCGCAAAACACATACACTGAACTTATTACAGTGAACAGAGACGTTTATGGACGAACGGACAGATCATAACTTTGTGAAAATAAATAAAGTATAGTTGTCACTTGAGGGAAGACTTCAACCACGGACCTCTTGTTCCGCAGCTGCTCACGCTAACCACGGGACCATGGCGTTCCTGGGATCAGATTAGTCTTAATGTTGCCTATCTTGCGCATCGGCTACTCAGTTTGTATATTTTGCTTATTTTTTTCGTAGTTCGACACAACTTCTTCCTGTTTTCTCGATTGATCTGTGTTCCGTTTTTCAAGGCCTATCCACTGTGCCAACTTATACGAGGGCTATCCACTAAGTACATTACGTTTTGGAATTAAAAATAAATAAAGTATTGGCATGTTTTTATTATATACAGATGAAAGCCACACTTAAATACTACTTTTCTACAAAGTTGCCATTTAAATTAAGGCACTTATCGTAGCGATGGACGAGCTTGGAAATTCCTTCGTCGTAAAATTCGGTCGCCTGCGCCTTCAACCACGTAATGACTGTCTTTTGGGACAGAAAAGGTGTGATTTTGTGGATTTCCTGGAAAGAGGCCCTACATTAAACTCTCGAAGGCACTGCCAAACTCAGAAGAGCAATACAAAACAAGCGTAGGGGGAAGTTGGGCTCAAAGATCTTGCTGATTCACGACAACGCCCGGGCCCACACGGCAAATGCCACTCGTGAAGTTCTCGAATCTTTTAAGTGGGAGTTGTTTCCTCATCCGCCGTACAGTCCCGACCTGGCGCCGAGCGACTTCCACTTATTCCCAGCAATGAAGAAGTGGTTGGCTATGCAGCGTTTTGATGACGAAGCACAGCTTCAAGAAGAGGTAACCACGTGGTTGAAGGCGCAGGAAGCCGAATTTCACGACGAAGGAATTTCCAAGCTCGTCCATCGCTACGACAAGTGCCTTAATTTAAATGGCAACTTTATAGAAAGTAGTATTTAAGTGTGGCTTTCATCTGTATATAATAAAAACATGCCAATACTTTATTTATTTTTAATTCCAAAACGTAATGTACTTAGTGGATAGCCCTCGTATAAGTTGGCACAGTGGATAGGCCTTGAAAAACGGAACACAGATCAATCGAGAAAACAGGAAGAAGTTGTGTCGAACTACGAAAAAAATAAGCAAAATATACAAACTGAGTAGCCGATGCGCAAGATAGGCAACATTAAGACTAATCTGATCCCAGGAACGCCATGGTCCCGTGGTTAGCGTGAGCAGCTGCGGAACAAGAGGTCCGTGGTTGAAGTCTTCCCTCAAGTGACAACTATACTTTATTTATTTTCACAAAGTTATGATCTGTCCGTTCGTCCATAAACGTCTCTGTTCACTGTAATAAGTTCAGTGTATGTGTTTTGCGACCGCACCGCAAAACCGTGCGATTAGTAGTCGAAAGGACGTGCCTCTCCAATGGGAACCGAAAACATTTGATCGCAAGATAATAGGTCAACCGATTCCTCCACAGGAAAACACGTCTGATGTATTCTATACGACACTGGTGACGGCATGTGCGTCACATGACAGGAATATGTTGTCGAATGGCGAATGGGTAAAAAGATTCTTCTACCTTGCCCGATTTAGGATTTCTTGTGGATGTGATAATCACTCCCAAAAAGTGATGAAAACATAATGGACGGACCGATAATAATTGTCTGAAAATAAATAATTAGAGTTTTTCACTAGAGGGCAGAGTTGCTCTGGTTCCACAGCAGCTCACGCTAACCACGAGGCCACGGGTCTCCTGAGCTCACACAATCCTTGATATTGCATGGACTACACAGTTTGTATATTTTGCTTATTTTTCCATAGTTTTACACAACTTCTTCCAGTTTTTCTGATTGATCTGTGTTCAGTTTTTCAAGGCCTATCCACTGTGCAACTTATAACTAAATCTGAGGGGGGTGCGATGGGTAGGTTCCCTTGTCAGAGCCATTTGAAACCTGCTATGGGGTGCTCTGCTGTCCAAATTTGCTGCAGCACTTCCGAATTACTTCCGTCGCGACAGAGGCCCCGTTAACGGCTAAAGAGACTTCTTCCCTTGCGAAGCGGCGGGTAGCGCTATAGCAGACAGGTGCGGGCGGTGCCGGCCGACTTTTGCCGGGACGCTGCGCCCCCCCCCCCTCCCCCCCCCCCTCCCAGCTATGGGCCGCGGCCCGCGTTCGGCACGGCTGCATATTGACATTCCCGGTGCGCCATGCGGAACGGAATGCGGCCGCATACCGCCGGCGCGGCTCTGCCATTGTGCGGACCAGACCACATCACACGGAGAGCGGCGTCCGCGGCAACTATTCGCCGCGCCGGCCAGTGCCAAAGCGGCGCAGCGACCAGAAACGCAAACACACGGTGCAACTCGACGGGCCGCAACTCCGGCCGCGTGTGATCCGCGTCCGTTAGCGGCCCTCCGTCGTCGGTGGCGGTGGCTGCCCTGTTGTTATCGCAGGTGGCTGACTCCCGCTCAGCATTTGGAGAACGCAGCCGTCGCCGGCCGTTTCTCACAGGAATAACTCGGAAGCAGTCACTGACACTTCACTTTCCCTCGAGCGATGATGTTTGTTTAGAGATGGAGCAGAAGGCCGGAATGGATAAGGATAGGCAAGCAAATCGTTCTGGTCCCGTTCTTCTTAAATCTTGGCGATTTAAGAGTGTCTACACCGACATCTACATATACAGGGTGATTCAGTTGCCTTGTCGATGTTGTTTTATGCTACACACAATGTTTCATCTGAACTCAACCACACATGAAATTTTCATATCCTCTCACTCCATTTGTAGGAAATTTAACGTAGTTAAATTTTGTACTGTGAAACGTAAAAAAGGACATGGTTTGCGAATTAGTAAAAAAAGTGACCTTTAATATCACTTCCGCCCACACACACACATCTCTCACCAGTCAGTAAAATACCTGCATCTACATCTACACTACTGGCCATTAAAATTGCTACAGACGCGAAATTTAACACATAGGAAGAAGATGCTGTGATATGCAAATGATTAGCTTTTCAGAGCATTCACACAAGGTTGGCGCCGTTGGCGACACCTACAACGTGCTGACATGAGGATTGTTTCCAACCGATTTCTCATACGCAAAGAGCAGTTGATCGGCTTTGCCTGTTGAAACGTTGTTGTGATACCTCATGTAAGGAGGAGAAATGCGTACCATCACGTTTACGACTTTGATAAAGGTCGGATTGTAGCCTATCGCGATTGCGGTTTATCGTATCGCGACAATGCTGCTCGCGTTGGTCGAGATCCAATGACTGTTAGCAGGATATGGAATCGGTGGGCTCAGGAAGGTAATACGGAACGCCGTGCTGGATCCCAACGGCCTCGTATCACTAGCAGTGCGAGATGACAGGCATCTTATCCGCATGGCTGTAACGGATCGCGCAGCCACGTCTCGATCCCTGAGTCAACAGGTGGGGACGTTAGCAAGACAACACCCATCTGCATGAACAGTTCGACGACGTTTGCAGCAGCATGGACAATCAGCTCGGAGACCGTGGCTGCGCTTACCCTTGACACTGCATCACAGACAGGAGCGCCTGCGATGGTGTACTCTACGACGAACCTGTTTGCACGAATGGCAAAACGTAATTTTTTGGATGAATCCAGGTTCCGTTTACATGAACATGACGGTCGCATCCGTGTTTGGCGACAACGGGGTGAACGCACATTGGAAGCGTCTATTCGTCATCGCCATCACCCTGCGCGATGGTATGGGGTGCCATTGGCTACACGTCTCGGTCACCTCTTGTTAGCATTGACGGCACTTTGAACAGTGGACGTTACATTTCAGATTTGTTAAGACCTGTGGCTCGATCCTTCGTTAGATTCCTGCGAAACCCTATATTTCAGCAGGATAATGCACGACCGTATGTTGTGGGTCCTGTACGGGCCTTTCTGGATACAGAAAATTTTCGACTGCTGCCCTGGCCAGCACATTCTCCAATTCCCTCACCAATTGAAAACGTCTGGTCAATAGTGGCCGAGCAACTGGTTCGTCACAATACGCCAGTCACTACTCTTGGTGTTGAGGCTGCATGGGCAGCAGTACCTGTACACGCCATCCAAGCTCTGTTTGACTCAATGCCCAGACGTATCAAGGCCGTTATTACGGCCAGAGGTGGTGGTTCTGGATACTGATTTCTCAGGATCTATGCACCCAAGTTGCGTGAAAATGTAATCACATGTCAGTTCTAGTATAATATATTTGTCCAATGAATACTCGTTTATCATCTGCCTTTCTTCTTTGTGTAGCAATTTTAATGGCCAGTAGTGTAAATGATTAGTCTGTAGTTCACAATTAAGAGCCTGGCAGAGGCTTCGACGAGCCACTTTCTATTTCTCTACCGTTCCACTCTCAAACAGCACGTGGGAAAATTCAACAGTAAAATTTTTGTGTAAGAGGTCTGATTTATTTTGTTTTATAATGGAGATCATTTCTCCGCATGAAGACTCTCGACAGTAAAATATCACATTCAGAGGAGCACCTTGGTGATAGAAATTTCGTGGAAAGTCCTCGCTGCAACGCAAAGCGCTTTTGTTTTATCGATTGCCACCCCAACACACTTATCGTATCCGTGCCACTTTCTCGCTTATTTCGCGATAATATAAAAAGAGCTGCCCCTCATTGGACATTTGGACTTCCTCCGTCGATCCTCTGTGGTAAAGGATTCCATATCACACAGCCATACTCTCGCATGGGCGAACAAGCGTTGTGTACGTTTTCCCTTTAGTAGACTTGTTGCATCTTCTAAGTGTTCTTCAAAAGAACGTAGTCTTTAATTTGCCTTCCCCACAACATTATCGATGTGATAGTCAAACTGAAATTATTCGTGACTATAATTACTAGGTATTTAGTTGAATTTTAAATTTGTGTCATTTATCTTGTAACCGAAATTTAACGAATTGCTTTTCCTGCTCACTTGGATGAACTCACACGTTTCCTTGTTCAGAGACAGTTTCCGATTTCTGCAACATACAGACATCATGTCTAAATCATTTTGCAATTCGTTTTGATCATCTTATGACTTTACATAAAGGTAAATGGCAGCATCATCTACAAAAAACACAACAGCGCCTATAACACTTCCTTGGCTATCGCCAGATAATATTTCTTTTTCACTCGATGACGTTCCGTTAATTATTACGGACTGTTACATTTCCGACAGCAAATCATGTGTCGTGTCACACAACTGAGACGATACTCCACAGGCAACCAGTTTGATTACAAGTCGCTTGTGACGAAAGGAGTCTCAATTTTTCTGGAAATCTAAAAATATGGGAAAACTTTTATGTCATCTACATCTACATACATACTTCGCAATCCACCATACGGTGCGTGGCGGAGGGTACCTCGTACAACAACTAGCATCTTCTCTCCCTGTTCCACTCCCAAACAGAGCGAGGGAAAAATCACTGCTTATATGCTTCTGTACGAGCCCTAATCTCTCTTATCTTATCTTTGTGGCGTTTCCGCGAAATATAAGTTGGAGGCAGTAAAATTGTAGTGCAGTCAGCCTCAAATGCTGGTTCTCTAAATTTCCTCAGTAGCGATTCACGAAAAGAACGCTTCCTTTCCTCTAGCGACTCCCACTCGCGTGATGATGAAACCTACCAGTAACAAATAAATCTAGCAGCCCGCCTCTGAATTGCTTCTATGTCCTCCCTCAATCCGACCGGATAGGGATCCCAAACGCTCGAGCAGTACTCAAGAATAGGTCGTATTAGTGATTTATCAGCGGTCTCCTTTACAGATGGACCACATCTTACCAAAATTTTACCAATGAACCGAAGACGACTATCCGCCTTCCCCACAACAGCCATTACTTGCTTGTCTCAGTTCATTTCGTTCTGCAGTGTTACGCCGAAATATTTAATCGATGTGACGGTGTTAAGCGCTACACTACTAATGGAGTATTCAAACATTACGGGATTCTTTTTCCTATTCATCTGCTTTAATTTGCATTTATCTATATTTAGAGTTAGCTGCCATTCTTTACACCAATCAAAATCCTGTCCAAGTCATCTTGTATCCTCCTACAGTCACTCAACGACGACACCTTCCCGTACACCACAGCATCATCAGTAAACAGCCGCACATTGCTATCCACCCTATCCAAAAGATCGTTTATGTAGATAGAAAACAACAGCAGACCTATCACACTTCCCTGGGGCACTCCAGATGATACCCTCTGAAGCAAAGCAAGCGCTGTATCATGTATAAGATACAGAGGCGAGCGAGTGCACGGGACTTACCCTAGTTCACTGCTAGTAGCGTCACGTCATCGTAACGCGCCTGCATATAGTATTGCACCACATTTAACATAAAAGTAAAAATTAAGATTTGTGTGTAAAACTTTGTTAAAGTATAGTTCTATGTAATAATGTTTCAGGTAACAAATCTTAATGTTATAAAATTAGTAGTTTACGTAAAATTCACGTTTTGAAAGAAAAATAGGAGGCGCTAAATAATGACGTTAGGAAGCCAAAATTTGGTGAGAAGGTGCAGTAAGAAGTCATTAATGAGTGGTGCTGGTTTCCAAAACCATAAAACTAAAATTGACTCCAGAATCCGCGTTTTTCGGAAAAATCAGAGGCGCGAAATAATAGAGCTACAATATTGAAAATTGGTAGGATGCTTCAGTTCACCCTAATAATAATAATGGAAATACCACAATCAGTTACCTCTTCTAGTTTTTTAGTAATTTAGTAAAAACTACTTTTGTGAGTAAAATGTACATAAGCATTATAGATTAAGTACTTTAAATTTTAATGATAAAACAAATTCTTTAAGACCAATGATCAGATAGGACAATTAACAAAGCTACACCAAGTTTTAGTCTTGTAGCATAATTAACAGCTGATACAAGTTTTGATAAAGCTGTGGTTCAGAGGTAACAATCTACCGTTAGTTCCATTGTAAAAATTCTAGAGAGTAAAGTTTTAATTTTAGCGGGCTGAGATTTTCTACGTGCTTCTGTACTGCTCAGATGTATGTATACAAAAATTGAGAAGTTTGTAAAGCTATTATTAAATGTGATATTTAAGATTATGTGCCTGAGATAGCGATCATTTGGAGGCTGCAGGCATCTGCATAGGAACGGAAAGAACAGATGCTCTCTTGGCGGTACGCGCCGGAGCTATATAAAAAGAGCGGCAGAGGCAGTAGTAAGCTCACTCCGCATTAGACCAACGCCTAGTCCACGCGAGCTTAACGTCCGATCGCGCCTCGCCTCGGCTGACGTCATAGCGGGCTGTGACATGCGCGTACTTAGCAATGTAAACGGACATTGAAAATCGCGAGGACTGTACACCGTCCTGGATCGTTTAGACTTCGGTAACAAACTGTTATTGTGCCGTCCGTGTGAAGTATAATTCCGCGTGGCAAGTGGTGACTAACTCCACTTTTAAGGCGAGCATTAATCTTTTTTTTTAACATTATTGCGAACTATTAATAGAGCACCGTTAGTTAGAGTAATGAACTATTCGGGAGGAACTTGCTGTAGAAGTTGCCTCTGAACTATTAAACGATTGGCTGAATTAACAATATTTAATGTCTTTAGCATTTTCAGAAGTTTCGAGTAATTTGTGTGAGCCTTTAAGATAATAAAATCTTGTTTGGAACTTTAAATTTTATTGAAGCAGCCCTAATCCCGTGAAGAACTATGGATATTTTTCGTTTAGCTGGGCTGTACAGGAATGTGGCCGTGCAGACTGGGAACTAAGGTCAGTAAGTTTCCCTTCGCTTTCTGACTGGCCACCAAATTAGTTGCCAGGCTCGCGTGATTTAAGGTGGCAATGTTCAACTTTCATTCAACATTAAACAACGACTTCTTCGCCGTCCCACATATGTTGCATCGGCAATAGTCTGTTACGTGGAATGAACATTCAAACAACTCATTCACCAACTTCTTCGCCGCCCCACATATGGTGCTTATCGGCCGGGAAATCTGAATTAAAAGCAAATAAATGTGCTCGATGTGTGAAAGCGATTGGTATAAATTAACGAACTCGGTAGGCAATAACAGGACACTGAATTGAACTAGTGTGGGAACAGTGTTACCAGTAAAGGCGGGTGTAGTGTATAAACAACAAGTGTCTACCGCTGTGCGTTGGTTAGTGACGATGGTGAGGAAGGCGACGATGCTGGATCGCGGCTGCCGACGGCGCTGAGACTAAAGGAAGACGGTGCGTCATCGCGGAGCTGCGCTGATCTGCGAGACAGCTGCCGGCTGCGCCGAGCGGTCAACGGTGCCTTGCTGCCCCCCCCTGGAGCTATTGCAGTAGGCGATTCCTGTGGCGGTACTCGACGCTACAGCTGCTGCTACTGCCTTCAATACGTCGCGACGCGTCGCATCACGATTGCTGGTACACCGCGACGACATCATTCGTCGAAATCAAGCATTTAAGTTAAGTCAAAGACTTTTAAAATATTTATTAACTGCTGCTAACAAACTAAAAGATATGGAAAGTAGTGTACATTTCAGAAGGGAACCGGTCTCTGACCAAGAATCCTCAGGATCAGGAATTGAGTTTAATGAGGATGGTTCCATTAATCCCTCAAATATTGAACTAGAACGTAATTTGTCACCAGTAAATTATGACTTTAATTTAAATGAGAGTGCAGGGATGCAATCAATAAGTGAAATAGAAGTCAAAAGGGAGCCAGTAGAGTTGCTAACTTTGTCAGGTAGTGAAACTGAGCTCAATATATCTCCAGCTCAGTCAAGTCAAGAGATACAAAGTATCAAGGTAGAAGCTCCGGATTGGATGCAAATACTGTTTGCCAAACTCGAATCAAACCAAAATAAAATTGAGGCTAAAATTGAAAATAGTAATAAAGAGTTGGAGAATAAAATTGAGGCTAAAATTGAGGATAGTAATAAAGAACTAAAAGAAGAACTGCAATCAAAATGGAATAGTTTGAATTATAAGATAGATGCTATTCATCATGACATTCAAGTAAAAGTAGGGCAACCGTTAACTAAAATGCATAGTACTTTCAAATGTGAAATAGATCAAATTCAAAAAAATTATCAAGAGGCAGATGAACTTTTGGAAGAGAGGTTGTCCGAAAGATTGAGCAACGAGTCCAAACTTTGCTCTGACAAAGTTAAAGAGGTACAAATTAAAGTAGATACTTGTCAGAAAAACATTGAGAAAGTAAAAGAAACCTGTACCGAAATTCGTGGTGCAGTGGAACAAAGATGTTCTGCCAGGATAGAAGCAGTAGAGTCACAAGTAGAGGAATTAAATACTAACATTGCTAACCTAGAAAATAGAGTAACCTCTGTTAATTCTAGTCATTCTACTGTACAGCATGTGACTTCAGTTGACGCCGCTTTTATAGGGTGTCGACAGTTTTTGCGCTTTGATCCTGATAAGTACATTCACCCTCTTGAATTTTGGAATGACTTTGAGGATGTTCTCCCCAACACTTGGTCAGAAAGAGAAAAAATTTCATTTATAAGAAGTCATTTGTCAGGTGATGCTTTGCGATGGTCAGCGGATGTAATGATCAAATGTAAAACTTTATCTGAATTTAAGTCTGCATTTCTCAACGAATACTGGTCACATAACAAACAAAATGATGTGTTAAGGGAATTCTGGAGTGGTAAGAAGTTTTTCCCAGGGCGTGAATCAGTAAAGGATTTCGCTAGGAAGTGGGTTTCAAGACTGTCACATTTGACAGAAAAGATGAAGCCAGATATGATCATTATGGGTTTAGAAGGTAAGCTGCCGTGGTACTGGCAGAAGAGGATCATTTCCGCCCCTAGAGATAATATAGACAAATTTATTGAATATCTGGAAAGAGTGGAAAGAGTAGCTGCTGCTGAGGAGCAGGTGCAGCAGAATAACAAATCTTCTAACAATCACGTACAAAATAATGGAAACGTGAACGTTAGAAATATGGAAGTTAGGCACACCAAAACAAACTATCGAAACCAAAGCCGTGGCAGAGGAAGAGGGGGTAGATACTCACCACGCTTTCGTAACAACTACTATGACGAAAGTGGAGAAGTAAATACTATGCCATTAAGACAAGAAGGGAGTCATGATGCTACTATATCTAGTGGTGTCACAGATGAACACAACAGGCCGCGTGTGGGAAACTAAATCCCGTCTATGAGGAAACTGGCGCTCACCAGGCGGTAACAGTAACACAGCCAGTAACGGAAACACAGACAATCAGCCAACATACACAGACAGACAACATGGATGACGAAATAAATACAGATAATACCAGTGATGTGTTAAGCCACTCTCACAAAATAGTGGATAGTATTTTGGATACACTAGAAAAATGGGTCAAGGAAGAACAGGAACTCAAGGTAGATAATGGGGAAGAAATAGATAATGGGTTTGAGTCTGATGGGAATAATGATGAAGTAAAAGCTTACATCTTCGATGAAAATGGCAATCTAAAAGCTGAAGTAGAAGTAGCAGAAGTAGAATCAGTACTGCAAAACTTTAGAGAGGAGGAAATGATGAATGAAGGGGGTAGAAATAGTAACGAAGTGAAAGAATCTAGTAGCTGTGTAAACGTGCCACAAATGGTTGAAGGTGACGACATTCTTATGAACAGCAATATTGCGCAGGGACGCAGTTGCTCAGAGGTAGAGGATAGTTTGGCTGATGTGCAGCAAACAAAAGTAGAAAAAGTCGTCAGATGCTTCGATTTAAAGTTAGTGGACAGATTAGAGAAAGCAGCTAAGATTATAGAGCATGATGAGCCCCAGGATGTAAATGTAAATGTAATTGCAACTGATCAGAATTACTTTAGCTGGAAGAACATAGAACGAGATTTATTAGACGAGGTGTGTGAGCAACCTGTTCAATGTAAAATAACTCACCCTGTTATCAAAGTAAACATATCAGGAGTCACTGTGCGTTGTCTGCTTGACAGTGGCAGTGAAGCAAGTGCTTTATCACAAACATTTTTTGACACCATACCCAATAAAGAGAAGTTAACAGTTATGAAAGTAAGTGGCTTAAAGATTATAGGTGCTACTGGAAAAGTCTCTAGACCAGTTCAACACGAAGCTTTGATACCCATTGGTATAAATGACGTAGTAATAGATCATCCTTGTTTGATTGTGCTAGGCTTAAGTGTTGATATGTTGATTGGTACTGATTTCTTATCAAAGTACCAGGGAAAGATCAATTTTGATCAGAACAACTTAATTTTAACTTTACCTGACTCTAAAGTGGTAAGAGAGTCTTTTATAGGAAGTCATATAGGCGGTAGTAATGAAACTTGGGAACTGCCTATTAGAGTAATAAAGAATAAAGGATACTTGCAGGAAAATTTGGTTTTCAGTGAGAATGAGGAAAGTGCTAAGGTTGAAGAGATAATTAATAATCTGAAACACGATGCCACAGGTTTTGCTCCATGTGAGCTGATGTTCAATCAGGAACCACATAATATCATTCCGAGTATGATTGACTTTCCAGTTCTAAGTCAGAGTACATTGGATGAGAAGAAAGCACAGGCCAGGGCAAATATACGCAAAAGAGCTTTAGATAGGAAAAAGAGGCATGATGCAAGGGCTTCCCCCACTAGTTTTAAAATTGGTGAGCTAGTGCTGGTCAAAACAAAAGAAAAATCAAAGAAAATTTCTGCAGAAACTAAAAAGTTTATGCATGTATATCATGGACCATTTAGAATAGTAAGTAAACCTCATGCAAATGCCTATCGTTTGGAATATCCAAAGAGTAAGAGAGAACTAGGTCTAAGAAATATTGTGGATCTAAAGGAATTTAAAATTAACAGTAATTAATTACTGTAGGGAGTCTGCCACTCTTTGGCGGATACACGGTTTGGCGTACCGTGCAGTCCCAGCTGGGTGAAACTTTATTTCCTTTTCAAGTTTCATTCCCTTCTTCTGGTCTATCATAACAGGTAAGAATCACATATGTCTTCATGTTGTATATATGCTATTAGGTTTTAAGTATTCTTAGTAAGGATCTACCTAGTGAATGGCAAAACAAAAGTCTGAGTACCAATAAGAGGCAAACATGGCTAAAATAAATAAATTAAAATATTTCATGTAATTGTAAAGGGTTAGAAACTACAACTAAGAGAGACACTTTGCAGTATACGAAGTACGGTATGAATATGAATAATCCATGAGATTATGCAGAAGGTAGTATGTTGCTAGAAATAAGGTTGTCTGAAGGAAAACAGCGTAAGAAGGTAATGCTCATAGAGGCAAGCAATGGCGTTTTAGAATTAAATAAATGGAGATGTGTGGAAGTGGTGTGAGGATCGCACCAAATATATAGAAACAGGACGTCAATAGGCTGACAAAAGGAAAAGGGAGAAAGAAGTGGAGAAATGAAGTATTTTGAATCTAGAAGAAAAGGGAGAAAATGAATAAGGTGAAGAAGTGAAGTAAGTAAATTGAAGTAAATGATGTAGGGTTAAAGAATAATTCCCTCACGTCTCGTGAAATGGTGAAAAACGCTAAATCTTGCTTGAGGCAAATAAATAGTTAAACAGACAACAGAAACACACAAATATTGGAAAATGCAGAAATTTGGAATCGGTATACTGAAAATAACTAATTTCTTTAGTAATTCATACAATAAAGCAAAGTGCTGGTCAGCAAATGACTTCTTTGATGAACTAATCCATACGATAATTAAGCCAGAGTACATTAAAACTAAAAGGTTACTCAATTTTCTAAGTTGAAGCAAGATCTTAATATATTAATTTGCTAAAAGAATTTTCACTATTTAGGAACCTAAAAGATTATTTATGAAAAAAGAAAGTAGGAGCTATTGTATCAGATACGACTTAGTGCTAAATGTCTTTCTGACAACTTCACAATTAGTAAAATAGTGCCAGAATATAAACTATAAAATGTACTTTGTCCTACCTTAGATATAAGTTGAAAACAGAAACTTAGACTGTATTGTCTGTTTCTCAGGGACATGCAGTCTGCATGAATGACTGACAACAAGCGGTAGGGAGATTGGAAGTAGAGACGCAAACCACAGTGAATACAATTTCCTCCCACAATTTTGTCAATCAGTGAAATTAAATGAGTGTTACAATAGGACACCCACCACAGTGCCGAGTATTATAGTAAAAGAAAAATGTGAGTGCGTTGCAGTGATAAAAGTCGTGTGTATTTTCTTTTTCAGGAAGAGACTGATTTAAAAAAAAAAAAATAACTATTTTGTAACCATTGAAAAATTTATATTTCCATGTAAATGTATGTAAATAATTTGTGAATGTCTTCTGTACTAGGTTTTCTATGTGTATATGAGTATGGTTATTTTGTGTATGTAGTAATAAGGAATTTCCTAAGAAGAAGCAACTTAAGTTGAAAGAGGTATACTAAAGTAATCCATCGCTTGTTTGTTCTTTTAGAAATTTAATTTTGTTCAAAAATAGATTTTCACGAAAATTAAAAAGGGGGTGATGAAGCAAAGCAAGCGCTGTATCATGTATAAGATACAGAGGCGAGCGAGTGCACGGGACTTACCCTAGTTCACTGCTAGTAGCGTCACGTCATCGTAACGCGCCTGCATATAGTATTGCACCACATTTAACATAAAAGTAAAAATTAAGATTTGTGTGTAAAACTTTGTTAAAGTATAGTTCTATGTAATAATGTTTCAGGTAACAAATCTTAATGTTATAAAATTAGTAGTTTACATAAAATTCACGTTTTGAAAGAAAAATAGGAGGCGCTAAATAATGACGTTAGGAAGCCAAAATTTGGTGAGAAGGTGCAGTAAGAAGTCATTAATGAGTGGTGCTGGTTTCCAAAACCATAAAACTAAAATAGACTCCAGAATCCGTGTTTTTCGGAAAAATCAGAGGCGCGAAATAATAGAGCTACAATATTGAAAATTGGTAGGATGCTTCAGTTCACCCTAATAATAATAATGGAAATACCACAATCAGTTACCTCTTCTAGTTTTTTAGTAATTTAGTAAAAACTACTTTTGTGAGTAAAATGTACATAAGCATTATAGATTAAGTACTTTAAATTTTAATGATAAAACAAATTCTTTAAGACCAATGATCAGATAGGACAATTAACAAAGCTACACCAAGTTTTAGTCTTGTAGCATAATTAACAGCTGATACAAGTCTTGATAAAGCTGTGGTTCAGAGGTAACAATCTACCGTTAGTTCCATTGTAAAAATTCTAGAGAGTAAAGTTTTAATTTTAGCGGGCTGAGATTTTCTACGTGCTTCTGTACTGCTCAGATGTGTTGTTGTTGTGGTCTTCAGTCCTGAGACTGGTTTGATGCAGCTCTCCATGCTACTCTATCCTGTGCAAGCTTCTTCATCTCCCAGTACCTACTGCAACCTACATCCTTCTGAATCTGCTTAGTGTACTCATCTCTCGGTCTCCCTCTACGATTTTTACCCTCCACACTGCCCTCCAATGCTAAATTTGTGATCCCTTGATGCCTCAAAACATGTCCTACCAACCGATCCCTTCTTCTAGTCAAGTTGTGCCACAAACTTCTCTTCTCCCCAATCCTATTCAATACCTCCTCATTAGTTATGTGATCTATCCACCTTATCTTCAGTATTCTTCTGTAGCACCACATTTCGAAAGCTTCTATTCTCTTCTTGTCCAAACTAGTTATCGTCCATGTTTCACTTCCATACATGGCTACACTCCAAACAAATATTTTCAGAAATAACTTCCTGACACTTAAATCTATATTCGATGTTAACAAATTTCTCTTCTTCAGAAACGCTTTCCTTGCCATTGCCAGTCTACATTTTATATCCTCTCTACTTCGACCATCATCAGTTATTTTGCTCCCCAAATAGCAAAACTCCTTTACTACTTTAAGTGTCTCATTTCCTAATCTAATTCCCTCAGCATCACCCGATTTAATTTGACTACATTCCATTATCCTCGTTTTGCTTTTGTTAATGTTCATCTTATATCCTCCTTTCAAGACACTGTCCATTCCGTTCAACTGCACTTCCAAGTCCTTTGCCGTCTCTGACAGAATTACAATGTCATCGGCGAACCTCAAAGTTTTTACTTCGTCTCCATGAATTTTAATACCTACTCCAAATTTTTCTTTTGTTTCCTTTACTGCTTGCTCAATATACAGATTGAATAACATCGGGGAGAGGCTACAACCCTGTCTCACTCCTTTCCCAACCACTGCTTCCCTTTCATGCCCCTCGACTCTTATGACTGCCATGCTCAGATGTATGTATACAAAAATTGAGAAGTTTGTAAAGCTATTATTAAATGTGATATTTAAGATTATGTGCCTGAGATAGCGATCATTTGGAGGCTGCAGGCATCTGCATAGGAACGGAAAGAACAGATGCTCTCTTGGCGGTACGCGCCGGAGCTATATAAAAAGAGCGGCAGAGGCAGTAGTAAGCTCACTCCGCATTAGACCAACGCCTAGTCCACGCGAGCTTAACGTCCGATCGCGCCTCGCCTCGGGTGACGTCATAGCGGGCTGTGACATGCGCGTACTTAGCAATGTAAACGGACATTGAAAATCGCGAGGACTGTACACCGTCCTGGATCGTTTAGACTTCGGTAACAAACTGTTATTGTGCCGTCCGTGTGAAGTATAATTCCGCGTGGCAAGTGGTGACTAACTCCACTTTTAAGGCGAGCATTAATCTTTTTTTTTTAACATTATTGCGAACTATTAATAGAGCACCGTTAGTTAGAGTAATGAACTATTCGGGAGGAACTTGCTGTAGAAGTCGCCTCTGAACTATTAAACGATTGGCTGAATTAACAATATTTAATGTCTTTAGCATTTTCAGAAGTTTCGAGTAATTTGTGTGAGCCTTTAAGATAATAAAATCTTGTTTGGAACTTTAAATTTTATTGAAGCAGCCCTAATCCCGTGAAGAACTATGGATATTTTTCGTTTAGCTGGGCTGTACAGGAATGTGCCGTGCAGACTGGGAACTAAGGTCAGTAAGTTTCCCTTCGCTTTCTGACTGGCCACCAAATTAGTTGCCAGGCTCGCGTGATTTAAGGTGGCAATGTTCAACTTTCATTCAACATTAAACAACGACTTCTTCGCCGTCCCACATATGTTGCATCGGCAATAGTCTGTTACGTGAAATGAACATTCAAACAACTCATTCACCAACTTCTTCGCCGCCCCACACCTCACCTGCGATGAACACTCACCGTCGAGGACAACGCACTGGGTTCTATTACTTAAGAAGTCTTAGAGCCACTCACTTAGTTGGGAACCAATCCCATATGCTCGTACCTTAGTTAGGAATCTGCTGTGGGGCACCGAGTCAAACGCTTTCCGGAAGTCAAGGAATATGGCATCCGTCTGATACCCTTCATTCATAGTTCGCAAGATATCATGTGAAAAAAGGGCGAGTTGCGTTTCGCAGGTACGATGCTTTGTAAAGCCGTGCTGATGCATGGACAGCAACTTCTCTGTCTCAAGGAAATTCATTATATCCGAACTGAGAATATGTTCGAGAATCCTGCAACAAACCGATGTTAAGGATGTTGTTGTTGTTGTCTTCAGTCCTGAGACTGGTTTGATGCAGCTCTCCATGCTACTCTATCCTGTGCAAGCTGCTTCATCTCCCAGTACCTACTGCAACCTACATCCTTCTGTATCTGCTTAGTGTACTCATCTCTCGGTCTCCCTCTACGATTTTTACCCTCCACGCTGCCCTCCAATACTAAATTTGTGATCCCTTGATGCCTCAAAACATGTCCTACCAACCGATCCCTTCTTCTAGTCAAGTTGTGCCACAAACTTCTCTTCTCCCCAATCCTATTCAATACCTCCTCATTAGTTACGTGATCTATCCACCTTATCTTCAGTATTCTTCTGTAGCACCACATTTCGAAAGCTTCTATTCTCTTCTTGTCCAAACTAGTTATCGTCCATGTTTCACTTCCATACATGGCTACACTCCAAACAAATACTTTCATAAACGACTTCCTGATACATAAATCTATATTCGATGTTAACAAATTTCTCTTCTTCAGAAACGCTTTCCTTGCCATTGCCAGTCTACATTTTATATCCTCTCTACTTCGACCATCATCAGTTATTTTACTCCCCAAATAGCAAAACTCCTTTACTACTTTAAGTGTCTCATTTCCTAATCTAATTCCCTCAGCATCACCCGATTTAATTTGACTACATTCCATTATCCTCGTTTTGCTTTTGTTAATGTCCATCTTATATCCTCCTTTCAAGACACTGTCCATTCCGTTCAACTGCTCTTCCAAGTCCTTTGCCGTCTCTGACAGAATTACAATGTCATCGGCGAACCTCAAAGTTTTTACTTCGTCTCCATGAATTTTAATACCTACTCCAAATTTTTCTTTTGTTTCCTTTACTGCTTGCTCAATATACAGATTGAATAACATCGGGGAGAGGCTACAACCCTGTCTCACTCCTTTCCCAACCACTGCTTCCCTTTCATGCCCCTCGACTCTTATTACTGCCATCTGGTTTCTGTACAAATTATAAATAGCCTTTCGCTCCCTGTATTTTACCCCTGCCACCTTTAGAATTTGAAAAAGAGTATTCCAGTCAACATTGTCAAAAGCTTTCTCTAAGTCTACAAATGCTAGAAACGTAGGTTTGCCTTTTCTTAATCTTTCTTCTAAGATAAGTCGTAAGGTCAGTATTGCCTCACGTGTTCCAACATTTCGACGGAATCCTAACTGATCCTCCCCGAGGTCTGCATCTACCAGTTTTCCCATTCGTCTGTAAAGAATTCGCGTTAGTATTTTGCAGCCGTGGCTTATTAAACTGATAGTTCGGTAATTTTCACATCTGTCAGCACCTGCTTTCTTTGGGATTGGAATTATTATATTCTTCTTGAAGTCTGAGGGTATTTCGCCTGTCTCATACATCTTGCTCACCAGCTGGTAGAGTTTTGTCAGGACTGGTTCTCCCAAGGCCGTCAGTAGTTCTAATGGAATGTTGTCTACTCCGGGGGCCTTGTTTCGACTCAGGTCTCTCAGTGCTCTGTCAAACTCTTCACGCAGTATCGTATCTCCCATTTCGTCTTCATCTACATCCTCTTCCATTTCCATAATATTGTCCTCAAGTACATCGCCCTTGTATAAACCTTCTATATACTCCTTCCACCTTTCTGCCTTCCCTTCTTTGCTTAGAACTGGGTTGCCATCTGAGCTCTTGATATTCATACACATGGTTCTCTTCTCTCCAAAGGTCTCTTTAATTTTCCTGTAGGCAGTATCTATCTTACCCCTAGTGAGATAAGCTTCTACATCCTTACATTTGTCCTCTAGCCATCCCTGTTTAGCCATTTTGCACTTCCTGTCGATCTCATTTTTGAGACGTTTGTATTCCTTTTTGCCTGCTTCATTTACTGCATTTTTATATTTTCTCCTTTCATCAATTAAATTCAATATTTCTTCTGTTACCCAAGGATTTCTAGCAGCCCTCGTCTTTGTACCTACTTTATCCTCTGCTGCCTTCACTACTTCATCCCTCAGAGCTACCCATTCTTCTTCTACTGTATTTCTTTCCCCTATTCCTGTCAATTGTTCCCTTATCCTCTCCCTGAAACTCTGTACAACCTCTGGTTCTTTCAGTTTATCCAGGTCCCATCTCCTTATTGGTCTGTAATTTTGAGGATCTGTCCTTCTACCCTTCTTATATACAGGCGTCACCTGCGCTTTTTTCCAGTCGCTCGGGACTTTACGTTTGGCAAGAGATTCGCGATAAATGCAAGCTAAGCAAGGAGCCAATGCAGTAGAGTACTCTCTGTAAAACCGAATTGGGATCCCGTCAGGACCTGGCATCTCGTGGTCGTGCGGCAGCGTTCTCGCTTCCCGCGCAGGGGTTCCCGGGTTTGATTCCCGGCGGGGTCAGGGATTTTCTGTGCCTCGTGATGGCTGGGTGTTGTGTGTTGTCCTTAGGTTAGTTAGGTTTAAGTAGTTCTAAGTTCTAGGGGACTTATGACCATCGATGTTAAGTCTCATAGTGCTCAGAGCCATTTGAACTCAAACGACGATATGTTTGTACTTTCCTCCTGCGTGAAAGATTTCTCAAATGCTAAATTTAAAATTTCTACTTTCGTTTTGCTGTCCTCCGTTGCCAGAGTGATCAGTGAGTGACTGGATGGAAGCCTTTGGCTCGCTTACCGATGTTACTTAAGACCAGAATTTCCTTGGGCTTTCAGCAAGATCTTTTGTTAAGGTATGGCGGTGGTAGTGGTTGAAAGGTTCGCGCATCGCTCTTTTTACAGCAGCACGAATCTCTAGTCACCTGACGATAGCACTCATTACATCGTGAGAATAAAGAGCTAGTTGTGTTTCACAATAACGATATTTTATGAATCCGTGTCGTCTGTTTGCCAATAAATCATTTTCTTCGAGCTACGGAAAGTGTTCAAACACAGCAAATGTTCCAATATCCTATCACAAATTGACAGGTTATTTTTTTTTTCTTTTTTCGTCAACAGTCTTCTGACCGCCCCACATTCCTCGTGTAGCGGCACGGTCTAGGGCGCCTTGTCACGGTTCACGCGGCTCTCCCCGTCGGAGGTTCGAGTCGTTCCTCGGGCATGGGTAACTCAGTTTCAGTTACGTAAATCAGCAGTTTGGTCCCATAAATCCTTACCACAAATTTTTACAACCTACGTCCTCAGATATTTGCTGGATGTTGTCAGTGTTTTTCCTCATATTCGTTTCATGAACGATTTTCCGAAAACCTATTCATTTATTACTTTATCAGTACACTTAACTTTCAATACTTTTCGTAGCACCACATCTCAGATGTTTCGATGCCCTTCTATCTCGGTTTTCCCACTGTCCATGTTTCACTACCATACAATGCTGTGCTCCAAGCATACATTAACAGAAAATTCTTCCCCAAGTTAAGGGTTATGTTTGATATTAGTAGGCATCTCTTGCCCAGGAATGCCCTTTTTGCCAAGAGTGCAGATTCGCAACGAGATGGGGAAATTCACAGGCGTCTGTTGTGCTGAATGAGGCCTAGGCGCTGTAGTGTGTGAGTGAGACAGACGAGAACCTATGCCGTAGGGAAACCCTGTAGAAGCCGTTTGTGGCCAGGGAGAAGAATCAGTGTTAAATATGGCGGACCTAAGATCGAGTAATTACTATGAAAGACATGCGGGAAATTATCAACGGAAAGCAAACAACAGTTTTGATAAGGGAAACGGTAACAGGAACAGATCCAATGATAAATTTCAAAGCGGTAATGAGAACGGATACTTTCGTGACAGGGACCGACACCAAGAACGTAGATTTGAGTGACCGGCGCCTGGCGAAATTATCCAGCGTAATGGGAGATCGGGAAACTAAGTTTCGCCGCATCTCAGGCCCGAGATGGCGAAATAAACCGGCAATGAATAGGACGCGAGTAAACGGAAATGTGAAAGGCGTCATAAATAGACAGAAAGGCGACAAAATATTGAAATTAAATTAGTATGAGATGAGAATCAAATAGATAAATTTTCAGATCGTACGTAAAAGGCGCAATCCTAAGATAATGAAAGATAACGATAAAGGCGACGACGAAGATTTAGGGTGAAATTATTTGTTTTATGAATGTGAGAAGGAAGAGTGGGTGAATGTTAAGACAATGAAAGATGCTATTTGCCAAAAGGAGGCTGAGGTGGGGCTGCATTTGGTGGAGATAGATGGTATAGAAACTTCTAAAGAGGTACTATGCAGCGGTAACGATTATAGTGAAGAAGGTGATGATGTTTCAGGTGATATTGCGATGGCGAAAGTTGTTAAAGAGGTTAATAAGGGCGGCCTATCGTTATTCTAGTCAGCTGTTGATGAATTTGTGTGTGTATTGGCGGATATTGCTGAATTAATTTTGAAGGAAGGTAGTAATGGTGTTTTATGTGATGGTGTTACGAAAGTTGAAGCTGCTGGTATTGATACTTCAGAAGAAGATATCTGTGTATATCTACTAATGGAGGTGAAACCGAAATTCTGGGTGGATCTGTGGATCTTGAATGTTTGTTTGAGAATGAATATGGATCTGAATTTGATGTGCAACCTGCAATTAATGTGGCGCAGGAGCGATTAGGAGAGGAAAAGGTATTATGCCCAGCTTTAAATCAAAACGCAGTGGTATTTAATGGCACTGTTTATTCTGAAATTGTCCGATGCTGCAGCTACAATTTATATGATGTAACGGCAGGGAAAGGTAAAACTATGAACGGTTCTTATATTGGTGATTTGTCAATGGAAGTAAATGAAGTTTTACGTAGCGGATTGTACGATGTACCAGCGGCTGTTGAAAGTGTTGTTTGTGAACGTGTTTATAATGACGTGGAAGTAAAAAGTAATGCTTTATTTCATGACAGTGTTGTTGTAGCTACTAACTTCTATAATTTTTAGGGGGAAAACAGTGAGTTTAGTTCTAATATAGAAAGTGATATTTGGACAAAATGCTATCTTAAGGAGGAAGGTGATTTTACTGTAACTGATTGTCGATGATATGGTAAAACATTACGATTGTTATTGCCTCAGTTGTGGACTCGAGAGAAGTTTAAGATAGCAAGAGGTGTAGAAGAAAGAACAAAATTTAAACTAGGGTGAAAGACACATTTACTACATTATTTTGGGACAAGTACGAAATTAAGGGGTGGATCGAACAGGATATGTGTACTTTAGAGATGAAAGAGAATGGGAAAGTAGGTTAAGAAATAAGTTTATCTGTGATTGGATTATAAGATTATTTGGAGGGATAATTTGCAATGTTTTAGTTCAGGAATTATTGTAAATTGTTTGTTGTTTTGTCGCATAAGGATGTTTTTTGGCACAAGGTCTGCGCAATTATGAAGAGATAGTTTAGACGCACATTTCGGTGCGAAGAGGTCGGAGTACTCATTTATTTTGGTGAATGGTTTCAAGTCGAAAACCAATGCACGGTATGCACGTAAATTAGGTTTTGGGGGTATATAAGGGATTTATTTATTTGTATGTATGTGTTAGGCTTACGTTTTGGATGGTTTTATGTTTGTTGTAATTTCCAAATTATAAGTCATGTTCACCCCAGTTTGGGTGCATGGACGTTGGAGAAATTTGGAATATGAAAATTAATAATGATTACGTATGTTTATCAGCTTATCAGAGAATATTTGGGAGGAATAATTTATTGCTATATGGAGTATCGATTTGTGTACGCAGTTTCACTGCACGGAATTAAACTAGGGGTTTGATTTGTTCATATTTGTTACTAATTTTGAGTCCAAGGGAGTTATTTAAATTAAATGAAAATATTAATTTTCCGATGAAGTCGATTGGGAACCTGTCACGAGATGCATGTCTCTAGTAGGACTTGAATAACGTGTCAGAATCATTGAAGAATTTACAAGCACCTTGCAAACACTGTAAATCCATTGTTTACTGTGTAGTGTAGATGTGTTTGTGTCGATTCCACTGGTGGGGAGGGATGGGGGAAAGCGTTCAGTGTAGATCCTGTGTAGTTTCGGAAAGTGTTTGATATCTACTATCTAAACCCAATTCGAATTTCAACAGATTTGTTCCCGGAAAATTTCGGAGGGGTACTCGGCTACGAATCTGTGAAGCGCTGATGGAGGCTTCATTTTGACGAAAAGGTTCTGCGAAAGTGAGCGAATTGGTGCTGATATATCTGCAGCATTTCGATAGACAGTCGATTTTGATAAATGTATAGATTTGTTTGTTATTTAATTAATATGCCGCACTTTATAAGTTATGTTAGACATAATTTTCTTTAAATTTAAAGCATGCTACATCAACACCACTACAAATAATTACACTATTGATCTGGTGCTTCGAATACTTATGTTATTGTATTATGAACTTGTGTCTTGTAAATTTGGGTGATACTTCATAACATATATGGTACGCCAACATGTTATGTAGTGGAGAAGTGTGAATTAATGAGAATTTCGATCTCATTTAAATATATGGCCGAAAGAGTCAGCCTTCAGGAATTGTGAAACGAACCCTGTCGTCCAGGACCGTGTGCCACAAAGAGTGCAGATTCGCCACGAGAAGGCGAAATTCACAGGCGTTTGTTGTGCTGAATGAGGCCTAGGTGCTGTAGTGTGCGAGTGAGACAGACGAGAAGCTACGTCATAGGGAAACCCCGTAGAATTTGTTTGTGGCCAGGGAAAAGTAGCAGTATTAAATACGACGGACCTAAGATCAACCGCCGGCGTTGTGACCGAGCGGTTCTAGACGCTTCAGTCGTAACCGCACTGCTGCTACGAAAAATGGTTCAAATGGCTCTGGGCACTATGGGACTTAACATCTGTAGTCATTAGTCCCCTAGAACTTACAACTACTTAAAGCTAACTAATCTAAGGACATCACACACATCCATGCCCGAGGCAGGATTCGAACCTGCGACCGTAGCAGTCGCGCGGTTCCGGACTGAGCACCTAGAACCGCTAGACCACCGAAGCCGGCACTGTTGCTACGGTCGCAGGTTCGAATCCTGCCTCGTGCATGGATGTGTCTGATGTACTTAGGTTAGTTACGTTTAAGTAGTTCTAAGTACAGGGACTGATGACCTCAGATATTAAGTCCCATTGTGGTGCCACCGCCAGACACCACACTTGCTAGGTGGTAGACTTTAAATCGGCCGCGGTCCGGTAGTATACGGCGGACCCGCGTGTCGCCACTATCAGTGATTGCAGACCGAGCGCCGCCACACGGCAGTCTAGAGAGACTTCCTAGCACTCGCCCCAGTTGTACAGCCGACTTTGATAGCTATGGTTCACTGACTTCTACGCTCTCATTTGCCGAGACGATAAGTTAGCATAGCATTCAGCTACGTCATTTGCTACGACCTAGCAAGGCGCCATGATCAGCTTCTACTGCTATTGTAAATCATGTACCATCTAGAGCGACGTTCGTCATTAATGGGTTAAAGTTAAGTAGTCCACCAGCTACGTCCGTTCTTCTCAATTCTAATTCCCTTGCCATGTTCCAGACCTCACGCCAGCCTGCGTGAGCTAAAACGCATGCATTTCGGCCTCCTTTACTAACACGGTTGGCTCTCCTGCCAACCACAACACCTATAGTGCGTAGAGCCATTACGATCGACCATAAAGGGAAACATTTATGAAAACTAGTTAATTGTGTAGTAACTGGCGGAATAAAGCCGCAGTAATTTTAATCTACCATCCTTCATAAATTTTCATGGTGATCCCAATGGAACTTGAATATTGAGCATATGTATAATAGTTTAGGATTTACTGTTAAAGGGAAATCAACAATTTTTCTATCAAAGACCCGAATGCTAATATCTGAACGGTTTCGTCGATCTTAATGATCGACATTTCATTTACAAGTGCATAATAAAAATGATAAATGTTGTAACTTTATTTGTTTAAAATATAAAGTGAGCTTAAATCATCAGTATTTTCAGTTAAGCATCAGATCATCATTTCCTCCACACAAAACACATTGAACGATGACAGCAAAACACCTTATTGAATCATTAGGTAGTAGATTATTAGCTGTAAAATTTAGTGCCTGGTAGTTACTTCTGATCTTTATTTATTTATCAGAAAGCACACTGGTCCAAGGCTACTGGCCGTGACATTCAAACTTAAGAAGGAAATTGTATTGGTTTTATGTAAAAGAATTTAACGTTTATTATGTAATGGATATTATTGTTACGTCATTTAGAACATGAAAGTAGCCAAGCTTTAAATATGTTAACATGTAAAATAATGTAGAATAAGCTGTAGCCACTCAGATGGACGGCTTCAAGAAAGGGAACTGCACGAGTCAGTTGAGCGAGGATATTCGGCGCACCGCGAAACACGGCCGGGGACTGGCACAGGGAGACAGTTCGGATTGGGACGCGAAAGCGAACGGTCGGGCTGTAGGTGGGTAGGAAGTGAAACGACTTAGAAAATTTCGCGATGTGTGGTGTCGCGCGACTTCAGTCTCTGAGCGGTCAGCAGCCGCGCGCCTCATGTGAACTCTGGCTTTTCACGTAGTGGTGGAGTATCGGAATTCTCGACAAAATTGTGAATGATTGAACTGTGTCAAATGCATATGCACTCGAGTGTAACAGTAACTCCAAATACGACCACTTTCGCTATTAGTTTGCTTTCTGATTGAGCATTTTCTGACCAAATCGCAACAGTGTGGCCTACATCATTAATGGGTCATTAATTTAGTTCCCGATATTATTATTACTGTTATTGTATGTTATATTAACTTTGTATTTCGCAAACTTGCCATCAGCCAGACAATGTAACCAAAGAGTCACAAGTGTCTAATTTAAGGCGTGCAATGCGACACGTGCGGTTTCTGCCCCTACATGAGTTTGAGCCAAGACATTTCGACGAAGAGGAACCGCACGTGAGCCCGAACATCTATGGGATGTTACCTCGCATCTTCCACTGTTATTTTCCCCTTTTGGCTCTTGTGCATATTGTATATTGCTCGCTTTTCCCTATAGCTTACCCCTATTTTCCTCAGAATTTCGAAATCTTGCATTATTTGACATTATCGAACGCTTTTTCCATATGGACAAATCCTAAGAACGTCTATTCCTTTTTCTTGCTTCCATTATCAACTTTACGTCAGAATCGCCTCTCTGGTGTCTTTACCTTTCCTAACAGATCCTCAGTTTTCTTTTCCATTCTTTTGTATATTATTATTGTCAGAAACTTGGACGCGTGTGCATTAAGCTGACTTCGCGATAATTCTCGCACTTGTCAGCTCCTGCTACCTTCGGAATTGTGTGGATGATGATTTTCCGAATAGCGGTATGTGCCTGTAATTCAGCGGATTGCTGCTATTTGATTTTTTGCGAATTGGTGTGTAGGTATTTATCTTTCGACGAGCAAGCGGTTGTATATGATTGTTAAATGTGGGGCTATTGTATCAGCATATTCTGAAAGGAACCTGTCTGGTGTACAGTCTGAACCTGAGGCCTTCCCTTCCTTGCTTTATGTTGCTTCGCTATACCAAGAGTATCTACTTCGAAGTTACTTATGTTTGCAGTTGTTCTTGATTCGAATTACGGAATACTTACTTCGTCTTCTTTTGAAAAGGAATATCGGAAAAGTGTGTTTAGTAACCCTGCTTTATTGGCTCTGCCGTCATTAGCACCACCATTGCTATTGCGCAGTGAAAGTATTTATTGATTGCGTCTTGCCGATGGTGCACTATACTTGCAATCAGAATCTGTCTGGGGGTTTCCTGCCGGATTTCGGAACAGATTTCGTTGTGGAAACTATTAAACGCATCTCGCACTGAAGTGCATTTACAGTCTTTTAAACTTGATATCGCTTATTCTGTTGCTTCTGTAGTAGTGTTCTGGCCTGTTTTGTGTACCTTGTGGGACCAGTACCATCTCTTATTAATTTATTTGGTATATGCCTTTCAATTGCTGTCGATACTACACTCCTGGAAATGGAGAAAAGAACACATTGACACCGGTGTGTCAGACCCACCATACTTGCTCCGGGCACTGCGAGAGGGCTGTACAAGCAATGATCACACGCACGGCACAGCGGACACACCAGGAACCGCGGTGTTGGCCGTCGAATGGCGCTAGCTTCGCAGCATTTGTGCACCGCCGCCGTCAGTGTCAGCCAGTTTGCCGTGGCATACGGAGCTCCATCGCAGTCTTTAACACTGGTAGCATGCCGCGACAGCGTGGACGTGAACCGTATGTACAGTTGACGGACTTTGAGCGAGGGCGTATAGTGGGCATGCGGGACGCCGGGTGGACGTACCGCCGAACTGCTCAACACGTGGGGCGTGAGGTCTCCACAGTACATCGATGTTGTCGCCAGTGGTCGGCGGAAGGTGCACGTGCCCGTCGACCTGCGACCGGACCGCAGCGACGCACGGATGCACGCCAAGACCGTAGGATCCTACGCAGTGCCGTAGGGGACCGCACCGCCACTTCCCAGCAAATCAGGGACACTGTTGCTCCTGGGGTATCGGCGAGGACCATTCGCAACCGTCTCCATGAAGCTGGGCTACGGTCACGCACACCGTTAGGCCGTCTTCCGCTCACGCCCCAACATCGTGCAGCGATGGTGTCGCGACAGGCGTGAATGGAGGGACGAATGGAGACGTGTCGTCTTCAGCGATGAGAGTCGCTTCTGCCTCGTGCCAATGATGGTCGTATGCGTGTTTGGCGCCGTGCAGGTGAGCGCCACAATCAGGACTGCATACGACCGAGGCACACAGGGCCAACACCCGGCATCATGGTGTGGGGAGCGATCTCCTACACTGGCCGTACACCTCTGGTGATCGTCGAGGGGACACTGAATAGTGCAATAGTGCTCGGTACATCCAAACCGTCATCGAACCCATCGTTCTACCATTCCTAGACCGGCAAGGGAACTTGCTGTTCCAACAGGACAATGCACGTTCGCATGTATCCCGTGCCACCCAACGTGCTCTAGAAGGTGTAAGTCAACTACCCTGGCCAGCAAGATCTCCGGATCTGTCCCCCATTGAGCATGTTTGGGACTGGATGAAGCGTCGTCTCACGCGGTCTGCACGTCCAGCACGAACGCTGGTCCAACTGAGGCGCCAGGTGGAATTGGCATGGCAAGCCGTTCCACAGGACTACATCCAGCATCTCTACGATCGTCTCCATGGGAGAATAGCAGCCTGAATTGCTGCGAAAGGTGGATATACACTGTACTAGTGCCGACATTGTGCATGCTCTGTTGCCTGTGTCTATGTGCCTGTGGTTCTGTCAGTGTGATCATGTGATGTATCTAACCCCAGGAATGTGTCAATAAAGTTTCCCCTTCCTGGGACAATGAATTCAGAGTGTTCTTATTTCAATTTCCAGGAGTGTATTTGTCCGAATTTAAATCACATCTGGTCTACGTTTACGTAGACTCAAAACGAAGAGAACTGTATCTTAAGAAAGTATCAAGCGAATTTTCATCATCTTACTTTAATAAATGTAGTTTGCCTTCATTTTTGGTGGTCGTGGACTTTACAGCATTCAGTATAGCTAAATCAACGTTGTGCCACCAGTTCCATTGTCTGTCATATACTCCCTAATTGGTCAGGATTATTTGCTGCTAAGAGATCCAGTAGTCTGAGTTCCCAACTGTTACACTTCGAGTGGTATCCTAAACTAATTATACAAAATTATTTTCTGAGAAAGCATTCTGTACGATTTCGAACTACGTTTTATGCTTTTTTTAAACTTGCATTTTCGTCAGAATATCTTGGGTATACTGAAGTCTACACCAACCTTAATTGTATGAGTGGGGAAGCTATTTGAAATGAGACTCAAGTTTTTCTTGCAATGCTCAGCAACTGTATTATATGATTCGGGGCGTCGGTGACAGGGACCAATCATTAATTTATTCCGGCGATTCAGCTGTCGCTACGGATGTCTTTTTGTGCATTCCGCAATATTATACCTGATCTTAACCATGTCTGAGACTTTCATATTCTCTCGCACGCTACGCGCTAACTATTACTCCTACAGAAAAAGTGTACGGGATTTTTTGTAGGAAGTTTAATGCAGATGAATCGCATACTGGGATACGTTTTCGCTGGAGGCCACGGTTTCTGAGTTGTTACAAAAACGTACGAAACTGACCCTCAAACGCATTTCCACCCCACACTTATCCCTCAAAAGTCAGGATTTCTAGTGTGTTATTTGTGACAGTCCCTTCTATCACAGTACAAAAATTTCTGAGAAATCGAACTATTTCCGATACTGCACGTTTTTTGGACTCTATTGACTGGAGTATTTCGCCACCAGCATAATCGGTTCTTTTGTTTAACATTATTGATTTAGACGTGGCCGTGAGAGTAATGAAAGAAAAATGACTTTTGTAAACGTCGCGCTTTATCTAATGACGTTGAAAGCTCGATCCACACTTAAGCTTTTCGAGCACAGTATTTCCATAATCAGAAGTCCTGATAAGTGCAACGATATAATTATTTACTTTACGCTGTTAGAATTCATACGACTGTCTGGAAAGATTTATAGAAACGCCAATCTTAAAATTTGTAATAGCTAGAACAATCCTGTGGCATAATAAGGCCAGTCAACAATCAATAAAAAAGGTCGAATGTCGGAAATAATTCGCGCAGTCGCAGACTTTTGTACAGTGGTAGGAGTGGGTGCCATAAACAACGTACTACAAATTGTAACAGGTGGAAGCTGAGTGTAGGCATGGAGGTGCGTTTGGAGGTCAGTTCTGTTTGTCTTTCTTGAATAACTCGAAAACTGCAGCCTCTAGCGTAAACGTATACCAGAACAAAATTTAACTGCATTAAAGTTTCTACAAAAAAGGTCCTGTTAAAGTTTTTTCTGTGGGACTAATTGTCCGCACGCAGTGAGCGAGAGAATAGTAAAAACTCGCACATGGCTTTTGAAGGCCAGATAGAACATTGTGGGTCGCATAAAACGACATGTCAGAATATCATTATGTCTTCGGCAGTCGGACTGTCCATATAGCTTCGGAGGGGAGATTAGTTGATCACATTTGTTGCTAGTAATGACCGTGTGACCTTAACCAATACGAACACGATTAAAGTCAATATTACGAGTGTGTACTACTGACGTCTGGGAAACTCCTAAATGGTAATGGTTCCACGACACTTTTGGAAGTTATTACCGTATATCAGTCACTACGACCCCTTACTGTTACATGCATAACGTTGAAATCACAGTTTTACCTTACGTACGCGTAGGTCCGTTATCAGTGGAGATTCCTCTAGTTACATAACACTAGCAGCCCATGCAGGTTTCGCACAGGTAACACTAAGTAGGCCTGTTTTTGACCAGACGACTTTTCTGGAGTAGCGGTTGTAAGTTATACTCAGAGTATCCCAGAAGGAATGGCCAATATTCGCGGTTTTGTGAGCGGAAAGATCATTCGGAGACAAAAATGTCTGCTAAAGGACTCTAAAATGCATACTTTAAGATCTATGAGCATCTCTTCAATCTCTCTACTGCAACCTCTCTGCTTTCCATATTCTGAGATGTTATACTAGCGACCAAAACGAGAAAAAATGGTCTCATATGAGTTCTAAAATATACTAACAGTTCTAACAGTCTGTGAGTTCTAAAATATACCATCTTCACAGTTATGAGCATTTTTTCATCTTCGCTACTGTTGAACACACCTCTTCTGGTGAACAAGTACCCGTAGCTCTTAAGGCATGCATTTTAGAGCCCAAGTTTACCAGACTTCTCGCTTGGAATTATCGTTCTTGTCATATCGCTGAGTATTAATCATTCGTCCTACAACACCTTGGATATAAACAGTATTTGTCAATCAGTCTATTAGTGAAAACCGCATCAAAATCTACATGGTAATTAGTAAGATAAGCTTTCGCATGGAGACAGAAACATTCAGCACGGGACTCATAATACGTAAAGGAGAGCAACATGTTGAAGCTAAACACTCGCAGCGGTACACAGCCGACCGAGTGTGCGGGGGTGGCTTACGACACTTCACTGCCACCAGCGCCACGTCGTCATAACCCACCAGTCCTAAACATACAGAGGATTGCACCATAATCTAACAACGAAACTGAAAACTGAAATAACTTT